>NC_090850.1:2950000-3580000 GCF_024217435.2 Syngnathus scovelli | reverse complement strand
TTGACCGCTTATGCTCATACAGAGAAAGAAAGAATAGATGATATGACAGCAAAACATGTCATTGTCAGATTATTAGAATTTCTTTAGATTATTAGAAGTCCTGTCCATCCAAGAAGTATGACAATGCTGTTTGTATGCCCAATTACAAATGACTAGAGATCAATTTGTGTTACACTAAAGTTAAAATATGCAAATCAAGTGGTAAAGAAATGCAACTTGCTTCTAGAAGATAAATAAATAAAATTAGAATGTGCTGTCCTCGTGTGCATGGGAGGGACCAGCTCATGATCGACCACAGGAAATGGCCAGCCTGTGACGAATCATTGGTGCTGGGAACTACCTTTTGCGTGCGAGAGCTGTGCATGTGTGTGCGTATATGTTAAAATGATGAACATTGGCTAAAGTTTTAGTATAAAAAGAAATTGCTAGACTGTGGTCTATCCAATTTGCACCGCAGAGCAGAAATGATTTTGAAAGAAAAAAATGAGAGGAAAAGAGAGAAGTCTGTTTGCGAGCAGAAACTAATCCACACTAGTGCATGTAAAGTGTCGAGCCCACATGAGAAATTCGAAGAAAAAAAACGACAGAACATGCTTTGAGGAATTGGAAGAAGCTAAATTGTGAATTTAAGATTTTGCAATGCTACATTTAATAGGAATAATTGATTGGTTGTGTTATAAGACTAAATGCAAGCTAAATCTGAGAGATTGAGTTCTTCAAATTTAAAAACAAAGAAAAAAATTCAGATTAATTTGCCAATTGTTTGTTTTAGTTAAGTTTTTTTGAATTGGTGGATTGTTCTACCAGGAAACCTGAGTTGAAAATGATATATGAATGTTGTGTGGTGAGCTTGGATGAATTGGGACCAATGTGATAGAAAGACTCCTTTTTGGAGACTGCGTGTGAGATGCAAATGAACATTGATGAATGATAGCCTGAATGAAAAGAAATTACAGGTTGAATGGTTGAAGTTGTTGGCGACTACTATGGAAAATTAGTAGAGCGACTTTGATGAAAGAGTGATTTTGAGCAGGTTGAATGTTAGAAAGAAACACGTAGCTTTTGGATTGATAATTAACTAGAGAAAAAAAACTGGAGAACCAGTAACACATGCAGAAGATGTGTGAACTGAGAAATTGAGAAGCGTTTTGGAAAGAAAGTCAAATTAAATGATGATGGAATCGTATGTAGTAAAGAACGCATTCTCCCAAAAAGTTTGTCAAGGTGTGAGGCATGGGCGGTGCCAAGCCTCAAAAGGAGGGAGTGAGTGGAACAGATAGTGGAAGATAGTAATAATACAACACTTTATGACAATGAATTTTCGAATACATTTGGTGTTATACTGTGGTAATTTTTTTGTTCTGGTGTAGATAGGTTAGCAACACGAGAGATTTAGAGGTTCAAAAGGAAGACAGTTAAAAGAAAACATTTTTGATTTGGACAATTGCAGGCTAACAGGAACATGAGAACGATAAGAACTACGAGACAACAACAGATGAAGAGCAGTCCTTGGCAGATTATATGATCAGGACGCTCAAACTGTGTCAAAGACAAATTTACTCCCGCCTGATCTTTCCTCCTCACAGGTCGACAACCCCATCAATCCAGGAGACTGGGTCTACATCAAGGTCATCAAAAGAAAGAACTGGGCCAGCCCGCGGTGGGAGGGACCGTTCCAAGTTTTGCTTGCTACTCCCACGGCGGTAAAAATTTCTCAACGGCCCAGCTGGATTCACCTCAGCCACTGCAAGTTGCAGAGAGTGCTGGACCCCTAATTCGGAGTGGTGGGGAAGGCTGACTACAAAGGGGCCCCATCGTTTAGGGTGAGGCGTCTCAATGTTGGTGAAGAATTCATCGATCCCCACTCCGCTAGGCGAGGCGATGTCCCGGTGTCTCTGCCATCCTAGTAGCAACGGGGCTCCATATGCCAGATGGATCCTCTGCTGCGTTGTGGTTGGAGCGTGCTATGGTCTATTGACTCATCTGAACAGACCAAATGACAATGTTGCCCGTGGTAAACATGATGAGAACTTTGAAGACTGGTCATGGGACCCCAGAAACCCATACGAAACCAACACTTGGTACCGGTATGTCAGGTTCACTGTGAGAGCTCACACACAGGAGGCGTGCTATGTGTGTTCGAAACTCCTCCCTTCCTCCACGCAAGTTCGCTTGGAGGCCAGAGCAATGAATGTCACTGAAGCGAAACGTATGGCATCCATGGGAGGAGTTGGATATCAACGCCGAGCAGTCACAATCAGTGATGCCGACCCATCCCACTCTGGACTTGCAGACGGTGCCTATGATGAACATTTCTGGGCAAATCTAAATGTGACTGTTAGAGGATGAACAATACCACAAGTGGCCTACACGGAGAGACCAGCTGGAGTGAATTACACATGTTACATCCAAGGTAGCAGGACCCACAAATGCATTAACGACGACTGCTCTCCAGGAGGAAACTGGATGGGAGCTTTTGACATCACCGCTGTGTGCCAGGATGAGAGAGCCGTTTTCAAGGTGTAAGGGCTCTACTACCAACATGGCTGCACCATCGGACGGGACCTACTTCATCCAGAGTTTCAGAAGCACTGCCTCACCTGCATCCTATGAGTGCACGTGCCTGTTCAGAACTGATCGTGGTTTTGTGGTCACCAGAGTTGTCCGATGCAGCCTGCCAACTGGACACGAGTGTGTGCGCCAGTGTGTGTGACAGAACACACCTACAGACTAGAACATCATCAGCTGACGAAAACACGAGCACATATACAACTTCTTAGGCGTGGCAGATGTGATAATGATAATGAGACGTGGATTGCGTAGATGCTGTTCTGTTGAGCATGTTTTACGGAAACTTGTTGATTTGACCATCAAATATGCTTCGCAAGTGATGGATACAATGATGTACTGTTTCTGTGTTTTTCTTTTTATTTTTTTATTGATAGCATTCTGGTCGCCTGTGGCAAAAGGGCCGTGTAAGAATTTTCCTGCTAATGACATCTGGCCAGCAGGTTTTTCGCTTACACAATAAGTTTGATCTGGGGTGTTGAGGTAATGCCTCATCTTCACTGGAAAGTGTTGCTATCATTGTTTGTTGTTTTTATTTTTACTATTCTTCTTTCTTCATTATACATATATATATGTTTTTTCTTACTTGTCTGTTGTTTGGGGTGACATAATCATATGATAAAACAGGAGGGAGATGTTAGGGTTTTCCAGGTTATCTTTATCGTAGGATTATGTTGGAATGTAAACTATAATGATTAAATCAATCTTGTCTTGCCCTCACAATGCAGAGTAAGATGAAGTGGTTGCTTCCTCTGCTTGATTGACCAGCTGGAGGGGAAGCAATCAAAGTTGTTCTGTTTCCCACAACAGTGTAAAACACCCCCTGCTCTGATCTTATCAGAGGCCGGGGGTTCACCAAACCTGTCCACTCTCACCCCCACTCTGTTTCTCTCAATAAAAATGCTCCTGCAAGAGGCCTGAGTCAGACTTCATTCGATCATCGCTGTTCAGACAGCGACGAATGGACTCTCCACCTGCAGGTGCTTAAGAGGACTTACTTGTCTCCTGTTTGGTTCTTGTAAAATAAGTTGGAGTGTGCACAACTCTAACACCATACATGTATGTATGTATGTATGTATGTATGTATGTATGTATGTATGTATGTATGTATGTATGTATGTATGTATGTATGTATGTATGTACATGTCAAAGTCAAAGTCAAAGTCTGCTTTATTGTCAATTTCTTCACATGTCAAGACACACAAAGAGATCGAAATTACGTTTCCCACTATCCCACGGTGACAAGACATATCACACAATATACATACAAGTAAACAGCATAAAAAGTAAAAACAAGAAGGCACAAACAATGAACAAATAAGAGCGATGAATGTATGTATGTCTATGTATGTATGTATGGATGGATGGATGGATGGATGGATGGATGGATGGATGGATGGATGGATGGATGGATGGATGGATGGATGGATGGATGGATGGATGGATGGATGGATGGATGGAAACAGACAGATCAAATGTGATCAAGCGAGCAAAAAGTGTGATTCAATAAAAAGGCTGTCTCATGCCTTGTCCATCTCGATCAATGATGTGTACAGCTTTTATTAACATGACAACTGAGTGCAGAACTAGGGCGTTGCCACGAAGCGAGCAAAAAGTGTGATTAGAAAATAGATGTGTGGATACAAATATTAAATCGTATATGAACTCATGGAATCAGCACTTCATCACTAAGATGCCGAGTTCCTCTTGTCTTTACTGAATAAATTAAATATACTTCAAAAGGTATAATTTCAGTAAATATTACATTCTTCTACTCTCAGAAACCAGCTAACAGTACATCAACTGTTCAACATAGTGACTCACTCCTCATGATGTTTGTTCAAGTTTGTGGTATGTTTGTGCTTATCTTACTACAGTAATTGCGCTGTACTGAGGGAAAACGGAGCTGTGAAACGTAGCTCACAGATGCACACCAAGGAGGAGAAAACAAAAGAGTTTTTAATGGGAAGTCCAGTGCATTAACTTTCATGATCTACTCATGTAGAATGTGAATATGATCTTGAGATTTCAAATGTAAGAGAATTTCAAGTGAAATAACAAAACCTTAAACAGTGCATGCACCAAGGTTCCTGCCACAAATTACATCACTTTTCTCACAAAACACCTCACAGGTCTGCATTCCTGCGCTTCGTTACTCTTCCTAAACTAGAGTAAGTCTGTATAGGTCTGAATATGTGAGGCCTTTGCTCATTAAACTAAACACACAACTGCAGGCATAGGTTTGCTCAATGATCGAGAGCCTTAAACTAGGTAAGTGTACATTTTATTAGCAGTTGATATTGTTTCTGAAATGTTTTTTGTTTAAGCGGCAAAAATGCTGTAAATATGCCACACCCTCTAACAACAGTCCCAACCTTCGTAGATGTATTTTAAAAGGTCAATTTATGTGGAGTTGGAGGAGAACTTTTTATTTATGCTATTAATAAATGCTATTCCTTAAACTTTAATTTAAAATAACAACCAGTCAATGCTTTATTGACTGAAAATCATGTATAATCGTATTACAAAATAGAAGAATTAAAATTCGTTGTGTGAAAGCAATCACTCAAAAATTAACAGGATTTATCATCATTGCAATCATTTCATAGAACTTCTAATGGAAAGTCCCGTATACTTTATTCCTGGAATTTTGTGATGCTACTGAGGATGTTTTGAATACTGTAAACCAAGTGTGTACTCTCTGAGTCAATCAGGAATGTCAGCGTGTTCTGCCACATTCCTGCATCCTTCAAACGTGTAGACAGAGACAAAGTTGCACACACACTCTACACACACACATCTGTTCTTGTGTACAAAAGATCTACGTGTCTAGTGAGAACTCTCTTTTTCAAAGGAATAAAATGTCCTTTGAAAAAGAGAATGTTCAGATGGTTTGTTGACTATAACATGCTCAATAAGATTTGTTGTTTCCTTGTTTTTTGTATGGGATAGTCAAAGATAATCTTAAACTTCTAGGAACTCCAGCAATGCAAATCACCATTGTAAAAGGACGGTGTCATAGGTTTTTATCTCTGCGTGTCGATTTCACATCGCATCCAATGACTTTTCCCGAGGTCACTGATGGTGTAATGATTCACTTATGCCCCCACTCAGTGATTGTGTAAATGTGAGTGTGATTGCGGTATAGAATTAGGATGGAAGACTAAATTTGGCTGAATTCCTGTCGAAGCCACTGAACCCTGACTATCGCTGTGTCCTTATCCTGTAGCTTCCGGTGGTGCTGTGTGATGGAGACAAAGGTTTGGGTGGAGGGTGCGGGATATCCCAGACTACTTCTTGCCAGGATATAGTCATTTCTCTTGCACAAGCAATTGGTGAGCAGTTTTATCATACTTTCCACATTTAAAGAGAGAGACTAAGAGAACAATAACAACAAAGTCAGTCAAAAGCCAAAGAATAAAGATGGGTCAAATGGGTTTTAAAAATGTAGAGACAGGCTTCCCTAACATTTAAGGGGAGCTCATTCCAAAGGGAAGGACCAGCAACAGAAAAGCCTCGATCCCCTCTGAAACTCCCTCTAGTCTTCAGTACTTCCAGCAGTTTTTGTCTAATTGGTTTTCTTAGAGAAATATGCCAATGATCATAACCTCGGAACATGTATGTACCGTATTGGCCGAATATAAGGCGGCCCCGATTATAAGACAACCCCCTCTTTTTCAAGACTCAAGTTTGAAAAAAGACTTTTTGAAAACCAAATGAAATTTTTATACAGAAAAAAATACATTACATCTGAAACAAATGATTTTAACAATATATTCGAGATAAAAAGCATGTTATTTTGCCTCATTCAAATCATGCGAATACTGTCTATCACAGCTTAATATCTGAACATTTAAATATGTAAACTAAAGTGCAATCACATTTGTAAATGAATGGCTTCTGGTTTTTGAAATGTAAATAAACCAATCTACTGTGATAAAACAAACACATTTCAATAACTGCATTGACCATTAAAGTGAAGTCTAACTAACTGTAGCCTTGAAACAAATCTGAATAAGGAAAAACATTGTAATAAAATAATGCAAACTGCTACCGCTATTGTTGGGGAGCCTGAGGACTGTATAGGGCAAACCTGGGCAAATTACGGCCCGCGGGCCACATCCGGCCCTTTGTGCGTCCCTGTCCGGCCCGCTTGAGGCCAATCGTAATTAAAAAAAAAAAAAAAAAATGTGTCGTATATTTGATTACAACTTAATTTTAAAAAATTAAATAAAATCAGTGCCGTGCGTGCAATACAACTGTTTTGCTTTTATTTTGAAAGGTGTCGCACTTCCGTGTAGCGTACGTGTATGTGAGCTGTGCATGAAGGTGAACAGTGCGAAGTAATGCTGCCCGAGAAACGTGTGCTGACCCTCAGAAAAGAAAAGTTGACAAGGAGCGCCGTGTTTTCAACAAGACATGGACTGCCAAATATTTCTGTACAGTGTGATATATGTTTTTTGTGGCTTCGCTGGTCTCCAAAAAACACTCGGTGGTCGGTGGTTGGTTGCAGGCAAATGAACACCTCAGGGACCCACGGCTGATTGGGAAAAGATTTTATTCAACCGATGTCAGAGTGAAGTCTTTTCAAAAGGTTGAATGGCCCCAAGGCATGGATGTAAAAAGCCAGAGAGAGCGAGCGAGAGCGAGCGAGAGCGAGCGAGAGCGAGTGAGAGCGAGCGAGCCCCTTCTTTTGTCAGGCCCGTAGCTTTTATACCTGACAAGAAGCTGATGTCACGGCTTTGGGTAACAGCTGCAGTTTGAGTCTCAGTCTGCTTGTTTCCCCTAAAAGGTCATTCCTTCATCTCTCCCTGGTCACGGACAACTGGCCCTTCTATCTTCTACTAAGTACTTATACATTACTGAAACTAAAGCTTCTCTGTACAGCAAAAATAGTTTGATAGTGTTAGGTTCAAAATCAGAATAAGGATCAGCAGACAAAACCAGTGAGGCAGAATGTTGAGTCTTTTCTCGCGAGGAGTGCAATCAGACTTACAGCAGTCCCGAAATACACTAAAGGTCCGTTAACACTCCTCGCTCTTTTTATTTAGGAATGCCCTACCCACAATGTGAGACTAGCCCCTGAGGTGGGGGGAAGCGTGGGCTTTGTCTCATGAGAAAAGAAACGAGATTCTATAAACAAAAGAAGTCGTAGACAAGATGTCATGAGAATCGAAAAGAGTGCAAGGACAAAATGCTATGTGAAATAAGAAGTCACAGACAAGACACCATGAGAAAAGAGTGCAAGGACAAAATGCCATGTGCAGACATCAACAAAATAGTTTGAGCTATCAACAGCTTTCTTGGATTCCCAGAGATGTAGAAGGTCAGGAAGCTCCAGACAGCATCGTATGACTTGTTGTAGTCTGGTGGACGTCTGCAAGGCGAAACAGCAAGCATTCTGTGCAATAATTTTATTAATAAGTACTCATTAGGGAACGCATGATAACATATATATATACAATGTATCTAACAGATAGTCTTACTGCTACTAGTGGATCATCTAATGCAACATACAGATACGCATAAAGTTCAAAATTCACTTCAACAGAAATGAAAGGTAAAGCCATGTGCCTGATTTGTGGTACACAGGTCGCTGTGTTTAAAGAATATAATTTGAGTCGCCACTACACGACCAAGCATGAGGAAAAATACATCTGTCTGATAAACAGCGCGCATCAGAGGCTGATGCATTGCTAGCAAAACTGCAAGCCCAACAAGGACTTTTTATCAAACTTCACACCCAGAGATGGAGCGGCTTTGTCATTTGAGGAAAAGTTAAAGAAGTTAAGAATAAATTGTACTGATTAATAATTGTTTTTTTATTTGACCTTTACACCACAATTTCACATAGCTTAATATAAATATAAACAGAATAATTGTATTCTTCTAATTACCAGTACCAACTATTTAAAATAAATAATTTCGTGCATTTTACAATGGAAGAAAATTGAGCAGGTTTAAGTTATCGTAGGTGTGGCCCTCTGACACAACTCAGGTCTTTCATGTGGCCCCTTGTAAAAATTAATTGCCCACCCCTGGTATAGGGGGTTGGCTCGGACAGTTATGCTCTTTTCGCCCCCTGGTGTCGGTCAGAACACAGGAGGGAAGACGTGGTTCAGTTTTGATTGCTTTACTGAATTATTGGCAAAAAATAATAATAAATAACCATAAATGAAATACTCTCGGCAACACACCAAACATAAGTCATCGATCGAGACAACAAAATACCGTTAGTCGCCGTGCCGCTGCGTAACGGGTACTCGTATGATGCGAGGCAAACTCAAAGGAGCGCGCCGAATCTGCCAATCAAACAGCGCGCACATGACGCAAACCGCGATGGGACAAACGGCACAACAGTGGACAGTAGAAACAATGAAATGCATATACTCACTTTGTGTCAAAGACGCACACGATCACAGCAACATACTCAGTCGATACCAGCAACCTTTAACTTACCGCTGCGCACAAGTGAAAATGGGTATAATGTCTAGACCCCGAATATAAGACAACCCCCACTTTTTCAGTCTTATTTCAATGCAAAATACCTCGTCTTATATTCGGGGCAATACGGTATGTATGGATGGATGGATGGATATGTATGTATGTAGTATGTATTGTATGTACATGTAGCATACATTAACCTATTAATCTATGACGCAGGTCAAACCGGCTGCTACATTCTCATCTTAAAATTACGCGGTACAGAGAGACCACTGGGTGCTGATGAATGTCCATTGCAGCACCTGAATAAGCTTGGACAGTTGGCTGCTGAGGTCCAGTTCATTCTGCGACGGACTGGTCCCAGCCTTAGTGATGGGCAAGAGAAAACATCCAGAGTCATTCATCCTGCTCTTCTCAAACTCCGAGATTCAGACATCCTGAAACACAAGGAGCTGGAGAAGTCACACACTTTCAATTTCGGTGTGCCAACAGAATCCAAAAGGACTAACTCAAACCAGAATCTAAACCCTCCCAGAGCCTCACGTGAACAAAATACTTCCCCTGTAAATGTTGTTGATCCTCCAGACCCTCCAAAGGTAAATAGCACTTCCTCCTCCTACAAGAATAATCTATTTAGGCAGATTCTGCAGCAACAGAGGATGCTGAAAGACTTGCAGATTCATCTTAAAGATCTGGAGGACGAGACAGAGTGGTGGGAACAGGAAATACCATCTGCTACAATTCTTGCAAGGAATTTGGGGTCTACAGAAGAACTGGACGGACCAGAACAACATTTTGAATATAACGAGAAGGAGCTCATGCAGAGTCAGCTATGGAGTGAAAGGTTGCAGGAAGAACTAGACCCAGAACAAGGTAGGAGATCAATATTTACTTTGTAAGATACTGTCCTTTTGTATCATCTTCATCAAAAATATTGTCTTGTCTTCATTTATCATAACAGAATTGCAGAGTAGTATACACAAGATACAGACATCCGTACTTGATAATAATTATCAAGTTGAAGGACTTCTGGGTCATTCGTCACGTCTAGAGCGCAACAAACTTGAAACCTCTCAGGTGGCTGCTCAAGACTCTGAGGACTCTGAAATGGAAGCTCAGCCTTCGCACGCAGCAAAGCAATGAATTGGATGATACAATAGCAAGGACTTTGAAAGAGCTGCAAACTACAGAAGACACACTTAGGGTATGAATTTTCATTTCATCAACCCAAATCCATCCATCCATACTTCCATTTATTCATTTATAGATCAAAACATTTCAGCAAGATTTTCTAAAAGATGTTTTCCTAATGTAATCCCCATTATCCTTTAGGGCAAATGGGAGACAATTGAAGAGCTGAAAAAGGAGCTGAGACAATGTAATTTGCAGCATTTCATCCAGCAAACCAGTGGCACTCCACTTGTAGACCAGCCAAACTCTTTTCCTGTCAACGAAGTTTTCCTTGGCAAAGCTGCCATTTTGGAATGGGCTAGCCTGATGATGTGATTTACAATGAATAAAATATGTTGGTGGTCAACAATTAATATACCGTATTTTTCAGATTATAAATCACGTTTTTTTTTTTTTTTCATGGATTTATACTGAGGAGCGACTTATATGTGAATTTTTTCACGAATTTTCAAAATAAAAATAAAAAAGTGAAACCGCAATAAACGAACCGGGATATAGCAAGGGATTACTGTAATTTGAATTTCAAGTGACGTCAACAGCGCAGTTGTTTACATAAAGGACAAAGATTTGATCACGGGATGACCAAGATGACGAAGGGCCCTACGTACTACCGGCATCATTAGCGGCTTTGTTTGTAAGTGACACAGAGGACGAAGAGTTTAAAGGATTTAATGATTTGGAGTGACACAGAAGGTTTAAAAAACTATTATTGCTTTTACGCACGCCCGATCCTACTCTACGGAGCTCTCTTCCACCTCCGTGGCTGGAAGTGCCACCTCCGGGGATGGAAGTCCACACGCCTGGAAGCCGACGCCAACGCCGGTGCTTGGGGCCGTGTGGCGGCGAACTATTTATGTTATTGTTATTTGATATATTTTATTTCGTGTAGCAACTTGTATATGTTTTTATCGTTACAGTTCAGTAGTTGTTGGCTCGTTGAACTCTTGTTTTGTTAAATAAAGAGCCGTTTACAAAACCCACGTCTTTCCTTGTACTTTGTTAACGCTACAATATAGTTATATACTAGATCTGTAGAATAACGACGAGGCTGACGTCAGGGCGCACGCGCGGCGTTGTTGACAAAGGACGAGGAATTTGATCAATGGGTTTAATGATTTGGAGTGACACAGATGGTTTGATAATATTATTGCTTCTATAATTGTTATTTGATATATAATTTATATATCGTCGTATGGGCCTGTGGAATATTTTGAAGTGCAAGCGCCGTCAGCGGTGCGCACCCATTGTTGACATAAAGGACGATCAATGGATTTAATGAATTGGAGTGACACAGATGGTTTTATAAACGTGTTATTTATGTAATAGTTATTTGAATATCTCTGAATGTTACGTCAGGCCCGTTCTCAGCTCTTCGTTTGCGTTTATGTCACGTTAGCATACCTATCGTTTAACCTGTTGTTGCTCGTTCATGTCTGTTCTTGGTGTTGGATTTTGTCGAATAAATTTCCCCCAAAATGCGACTTATACTCCGAAGCAACTTATATATGTTTTTTTTCACGTTATTGTGCATTTTATAGCTATCCAGCCATCCTTCCATCCATCTTCTTCCGCTTATCCGGGGTCGGGTCGTGGGGGCAGCAGTTTCAGGAGGGACTTCCAGACTTCCCTCTCCCCAGCCACTTCATCCAGCTCATTCCGGGGGTCCCCAAGGTGTTCCCAGGCCAGCTGAGAGACATAGTCTCTCCAGCGCGTCCTGGGTCGTCCCCGGGGTCTCCTACCGGTGGGATATGCCCGGAACACCTCCCCAGGGAGGCGTCCAGGAAGCATCCTGATGAGATCCCCGAGCCACGTGGAGGAGTAGCGACTCTACTCTCTCCCGGATGACCGAGCTTCTCACCCTATCTCTAAGGGAGAGCCCGGACATCCTGCGGAGAAAACTCATTTCGGCCGCTTGTATCCGGGATCTCGTTCTTTCAGTCACGACCCATAGCTCGTGACCATAAGTGAGGGTAGGAGCGTAAATCGACCGGTAAATCGAGAGCTTTGCCTTTTGGCTCACCTCTCTCTTTACCACGACGGACCGGTACAGAGTCCGCGTTACTGCTGACGCTGCGCCTGTCGATCTCGCGCTCCGTCCTCCCCTCACTCGTGAACAAGACCCCAAGATACTTAAACTCCTCCACTTGGGGCAGGATCTCATCCCCGATCCGGAGAGGGCATTCCACCCTTTTCCGATCAAGGACCATGGACTCGGATTTGGAGGTGCTGACCCTCATCCCGACCGCTTCACACTCGGCTGCAAACCGCTCCAGTGAGAGCTGGAGATCACGGCCTGAAGAAGCCAACAGCACCACGTCGTCTGCAAAAAGCAGAGACGCAATGCTGAGGTCCCCAAACCCCCTCAACGCCTCGGCTGCGCCTAGAAATACTGTCCATAAAAATTATGAACAGAATCGGTGACAAAGGGCAGCCTTGGCGGAGTCCAACCCTCACTGGGAACGAATCTAACGTACTGCCGGAAATGCGGACCAAACTCTGGCATCGGTGATACAGGGACCCAAAACATCCAGAGCCCTTAAGAACTCCGGGCGGATCTCATCCACCCCCGGGGCCTTGCCACCGAGGAGTTTTTTAACTACCTCAGTGACCTCGACCCCAGAGATTGGAGAGTCCGCCTCAGAGTCCCCAAGCCTTGCTTCCACAATGGAAGAAATGTAGGTGGAATTGAGTAGGCCTTCGAAGTATTCTCCCCACCGACTCACGACGTCCCGAGTCGAGGTCAGCAGCACACCATCCCCACTGTAAACAGTGTTGACGTTGCACTGCTTCCCCCTCCTGAGATGCCGGATGGTGGACCAGAATTTCCTCGAAGCCGTCCGGAAGTCATTCTCCATGGCCTCGCCAAACTCCTCCCACGCCCGCGTTTTTGCCTCAGCAACCGCTGAAGCCGCGTTCCGCTTGGCCATCCGGTACCTGTCAGCTGCCTCCGGAGTCCCGCAGGCCAAAACGGCCCGATAGAATTCTTTCTTCAGCTTGACATCATCCCTTACCGCCGGTGTCCACCAGCGGGTTTGGGGATTGCCGCCACGACAGGCACCAACGACCTTACGGCCACAGCTCCGGTCGGCCGCCTCAACAATGGAGGCGCGGAACATGGTCCACTCGGACTCAATGTCCCCCGCCTACCCCGGGACGTGGGAAAAGCTCTGCCGGAGGTGGTAGTTGAAGCTCTTCCTGACAGGGTATTCTGCCAGACGTTTCCAGCAGACCCTCACAGAGCGTTTGGGTCTGCCAGGTCGGACCGGCATCTTCCCCCACCATCGGAGCCAACCCACAACCAGGTGGTGATCAGTTGACAGCTCCGCCCCTCTCTTCGCCCGAGTGTCCAAAACATGCGGCCTCAAATCCGATGACACAACTACTAAGTCGATCATCGAACTGCGGCCTCGGGTGTCCTGGTGCCAAGTGCACACATGGACACCCTTATGTTTGAACATGGTGTTCATTATAGAAAATCCGTGTCGAGCACAGAAGTCCAATAATAGAACACCGCTCGGGTTCAGATCGGGGGGGGGGCGTTCCTCCCAATCACGCCCTTCCAGGTCTCACTGTCATTGCCCACGTGAGCATTGAAGTCACCCAGTAGAACGATGGAGTCCCCAGAAGGAGCGCTCTCCAGCACTTCCTCCAGGGACTCCAAGAACGGTGGGTACTCTGAGCTGCCTTTTGGTGCATAGACACAAACAACAGTCAGGACCCGTCCCCCTACCCGAAGGCGGAGGGAGGCTACCCTCTCGTTCACCGGGGTGAACCCCAATGTGCAGGCGCCCAGCCGGGGGGCAATAAGTATACCCACACCTGCTCGACGCCTCTCACCGTGGGCAACTCCAGAGTGGAAGAGAGTCCAGCCCCTCTCGAGAGGGCTTTTACCGGAACCCAAACTGTGCGTGGAGGCAAGTCCGACTATGTCTAGTTGGAACTTTTCTGCCTCGCACATCAGCTCGGGCTCCTTTCCAGCCAGAGAGGTGACATTCCATGTCCCAAGAGCCAGCTTCTGCAGTCGGGGATCAGACCGCCAAGGTCCCTGCCTTTGGCCGCCGCCCAGCTTACACTGCACCCGACCCCTTTGGCCCCTCCCACAGGTGGTGAGCCCATGGGAAGAGGGACCCACGTTTGCTTTTCGGGCTATGCCTGGCCGGGCTCCATGGGTGAAGGCCCGGCCACCAGACGCTCGCCTTCGAGCCCCGCCTCCAGGCCTGGCTACAAAGGGGGGGCCCCGGTGACCCGCATCCGGGTGAGGGAAAACGCGATCCATTTATTTTATTCATCATAAGGGGCTTGTGAGCCGTGCTTTGTCTGGCCCCTCACCTAGGACCCGTTTGCCATGGGTGACCCTACCAGGGGCATGAAGCCCCAGACAACATGGCTCCTAAGATCATAGGGGCACGCAAACCCCTCCACCACGATAAGGTGACGACTCACGGAGGGGCATTTTATAGCTAACGCGACCTATATTCCGGAGCGACTTTTAGTCCAAAAAATACGGTATGCTAAACTCATCTTGTTTCACAAGTTGTCAGGATCGGATGGAAATGGAGCAGGACGACCAAGTGCAGCTTGGACCAGGGTTTATTGGTGAACTCAAAAACGGCAACCTAACAGACTCGACGACTGACATGACTTAACAAAACCTAACAACGAGACTGACCAAAAAGACGTGAAACAAAAAGACAGGGTGACATTACCAATGACAGAAACCAGGAACCAAAAAACATCATGACATGAACACACAACATAAATCCAACACCGAATAACCACAACCAATGATCCGACAGGGAGTGAGCGGCAGACAGGACTTATATACACGAGGCAGGTGGGAATAATCACACTGATCATGGGCACACAGGAGGGGAGGGACGAGCACACAGACACACGAACAAAACTATGACACGATCGGGGACGAGTCGTGACACAAGTCAAGACACAGTAATATATGTCATTTTTTAATCTTATTTATAAAATACAGCTAATAAAAACCCATAATTCACCATCTCAAGAAATTAGACTACATAAGAAATGTCCCAACACGGTTCCATTGATGTCTTTTTAACATATTCAGGCACTACCATCTTAACGGGTTAAGTCTTTGGAAATCTAAACTGGCATTTAAAAAAAAATTAGATGCTGTGTGGACATTACATTCTAAAAAATGTGTCACAATGGTTATAAAGTAAAAATGTCCATGGTGACATACCCATCGCCAGCTGGACTTCGGTGTACCTCCAGATGCCATCCTAGCCTGGAATCACCAATTCTCAGTCCCTGAAACTCGACTGGCAGCATCTCACATGGCTGTATGAACAAAAGCCACCACCCACCTGTAGCTGTGCATGCAGCTCTCCGTACAATAAACATCCATAATACCAAAAAATAAAATTTATAATGATAAAAATAATAATCCACACACGGGCGCATGTCAAACGCATGAAATAGAAAATTGGAGCCTGCCGAGCCTGTCATGAAACCGATCACATTTACAGACTCATTATGAAAAGTAAGGGGTTAGTTGTTAATGCATGTTCACAGACATGACACAAAATTCTCCAAGACTGCAGTTGACAACCTGCAAAGAAAACGCAAGTTTAACAAATAAAGCACAATCTGCTCCCTGGGTTGCTGTTAGAGGCTGCAATACAATTAGGTAAAACATCAAAACAAAGCAAGTCATCACAAATTCCGTCACATACATTTCGTCACACTGTCAGGTAAGTCCAGAGTTGTTGTCATACACTGTCTTGGCTCAGAGTCTTGATACCAATGCTGGTATAGTCACGTCTGGTCATAATCTTGAAATGGGCCTTCTCCATTGAAGTCTTTTGTTGTCAATGGTGCCCCAGAGTAATCCTAAACCCATATTTAGTCCAAAATTAGCCCTGATCAATCTTGCTTTTTCAAATCTGTAGTATCTTTATATTTTTCAGGTGAGAGGAATGTTATCCTCTGCTGTGATCACATCACCCCAACCTTGAATCATGTTAACCATTCACAATACACAAACCCAATCCCAAGTACAGACTTGACATTCATACAGCATTACAGACAAACTGTCATCCCACAAGACACACATAAAACATACAACATTAAATTGTAAAAAGAACCCTCCCTACGCAAAATTTTCTCCTCAATTAAAATGTCCCTTTTTTATTTTAAATCCAAAATTAATATCTAATTGTCTGGTCTCCTGTCCTCACATCGTTTGCCAATATGCATAATACTGGAACATGATTTAACTCCCCATTTAGTTTGCTCACATCTCACACTTAGACTATTTGACACTTTGTGTTGAGCTGTAACTTCAATATTTCCACCTTCCCATATTTCTTCCACTAAACAGTTCCATTTTGCTTTCAGTTTAAATTCATCCCTCCAAATAACTACCTCTGGCAAAGAACCAAACATTTTTAGAGCACTCCCTTTTACTGTTACCTTGTTCCTTCATTCATCTTCTCACAAGCATTACTGACCCTCCTAAGAAATAATGATACTGAAAATAATGTTTAAAAAATATACACAGCTTCCTCCTGCCACTTACACTATAACCTTGGATTATCGTTCTCATTTTTTGTTGATGCCAATTCTTAGAATTAAAAAGAAATACTTACTCTTGATAATTGAGTCATGCTATATCACAAATTTTGAAAACCTTCTTCCATGTTCCCCCTTTGTACCTATCAAAACCAATTAGAAATATTTTTGCTGTCATGATCATCATTGTGGCCCTCACATTTATTGTTCTTGTATTTTAAATTGGCAATTTTTGTACATTTGGAGCCCTTTGAGACTTGCTTGTGGGCTATATAAATAAATTTGAATTGCCTTGACTTTATTATTATTCAACTTCTTCTGCATTCTTCTTCCTTTTATTTTATTTTTATCTTAACTACTTCCACATAATTCATCTGATTTATTCCATTACACTTTTAACCTCCTAGATTCAAATTCAAATTTCACATCCTCACTTCCAACATTGCGGTAAAATTTTGCAAAATTTCATTTTTTCCCTTCGAATTTCTTCTAGTTTTCCTTTTTTCTTTTTTTTTTTTTTTTTTTTTCCACTGACTCAACCCATTTCAATTTTTCAACGGTTCATCCTATTCCAAAACTTCTCACTTGTGGAAAATTTCAAATTTTCAACTTTAAAATTCACGCCCAATTTTACAAAATTCTTTCTATATTTTTATCAATTTTCTAGCCAATTCAACACGTTCCAAATTTAAACATAATCTTGTAGCTTTCCCCGAATTTGTATTCAGCCTCTTCGCTTTCACACGCAATTTCTACAGAAATGAATAATTCTAGTTATTATTGTTAATCACCTGTGGCCCTCGTAAGGACAAGCCGCACCAGTAATGGATGGATGGATGGATTGTTAATCCTAACCCCAAGTGCCTATCATAAATTGCCATTTAAATCAATTGTCACAAGGGTCATGTCATTGTATTGGTTATTTAAAGCCCTACTGTATTACTATTTTGCTGACTATCCAGAATTCCAACTTTCTTATGGCCCCTCACCCCTTCAAGCTGAAATATGCATCCTATAAATCAGTCGCAGTGGATGTGTAATTAAATTCTGTTGTTTTGATAAAGGTCAATTAAGTTTAGCACTTCAGCCTTCTGTTGCCCGAATCCAAATTTTCACTGGTCCAATTATAAAATTTCATTATTTCAGTTAGATTAATTATGTCTTCGAAATGCTAAGTTACATATAAAAATTTATGATTCAAATGATTTAATTTCTATTGATCAATGTCCACTTTACAAAGTTTCTGATCACGCTGTCGTATAATTTGTCAGTGCATCTTCACTTTCCATATCTATGTATTTTGTTTTTTATTCCCGTTTCAGTGTCAATAAGCAGCCTTATTATTCCCTCTTTTATCAAAACTCCTCAGTTATGTCTGCCCCAGCACCCAAACACACTTCCATCCCTTTTGTCCCACACTCCACCAACTTTGTAATGCTTCAGCAGTCTTTAGCAATGTGTCCAGTTTGACTTCATGTGACTCGTGCAAGTCTTTAGCAGCCTCTCCTCTTAGATTCTCATGATGATGATTCAGGGCTGGACCGTCCGCCATTCTCAAATGCGTCCATCTTGTCTCTGTTCTTTCAGTCCATTTTCTTTTTGATCTGCAACTGTGTGTATTCCACCAACTATATGGTTCTTGTCTGTGAAGAGCTGTGCTTGCCCCCTTCAAGCATGATAATAGTTCCTGGTGTTCTCCCAAAGGTCAAAGGTGTCTCATGACCAGGGACAGTCCTCTGTTGATTTTGAGGCAGCCAGTAGAGTACAAGGATTCAGTTCAGGACTTGTGCCATGCGCTAGGGCAGAACACACTGGGACACAAATTTCACAAAACTATCTTCGTGTTATCAGTCTTCATGTGTAGTATTTGTTCCTTACACCCCAAATCTTCCTATTAACATTTTGTATCCTATCAGTTGCGCACACTCATCATCTTACTATCAAGCCGCCCTTATCAAATGCTTTTTTTTTTGAGTAATCCATCCACCCTACCCATTAACATGGCTAAAATCCTTGTTCCAGTGTTTATCATCAAATAAAGTTCCGAAATCCTTTGTAATAAACTGTAATGTAATTTAACAATCTACCAACATGGTTGTATATGCGGTGAATGTTATTGTTCAATCTATAGGTCATACAGCGCCGGTGTTCCAAATATGACACTCCTCCTTGATTTAACATCTCATAAGTTATTATTGTCAGCAGCGCTAAAGGATAGCGCTTGGAAGTGAATGTCTTATCGCCCAATTTAAAACACATGCCACATTTGAGCTAGTATTCATTCCTTTATTTATTTCCCATCCTCATGTTAGCTGGCATGTGTCAGAATTAAAATGGAATTTTGCTTTTAATTTTAAGTCTTTCAAAATTGCGATATCCTTACTGCAGCGAGATAAACTTTTAAATATATCTTTAAAAACAAACAAAAACAATCTATGCTCCTGCACAGACTCTTAAAAGTGGCACCCAAATGCCAGATTACAAATCAAACCTCCTCCTTCATTCTCACATTTTTGATAAAACAGTCTACTTATCTAGACACTGTCATCACATACGAAATAATGGCCTGCAAATTAAATATAATGCTGTGGTCCCTCAAAACATGTGACTAGGATTTGGACAATCATTAACCCCCATCAATTGATCAATTATCTCCTCACTAAATTCCTAGCCTGTTAACCTATCTGCATAAAGAAGACATTTACAATGCAGGGGATAAGAGAATAACAAGGAACACCTTAACAATAAACACAAGGAAAACCTAACAATAAACAAAATAAACCCAAACCATAATCAAAACCAAATAAACTAGGCCCATGACCTATGTAGACCAACACAGTACTCCAAATATTTCCCCATTAAAATTTAAGCCTTTTTGTGTAGAGCACCATTGATTTCTAATCATTGACCTAATTTTATCCTTAATTTAATCCCAATCACGAATGCCCACTACTTAATACTTTACTTGGTGTTCTTTTGATAAAAAGTGCCCCCTTGCAATGTCGTTTTTATTTGTTGTTTTTAACTCTAAGTGATTCAAATCTTTGACTTATCCTTACATGTGTCCTTGTATAGTCTTATGTCATAACCAATCAATAATTCCTCCTAAATTTAAAATCTGCAATCATAATTTAATTTTATCCAATTCTACAATGTATGTTCTCTCTTACTCTCACATTTTTATGAGGGCTGGGCACTCTCCTCGTTGGACGAGTTTCTGACCACAACCCTCAGATTATTCTATCATTTCTAATTTTTACATTTAACAATGCAAATCTGATAAACCATTGTCTAGCACACCGTTTCCGTGCACCAATTTAACGCAATTCCATCCTTTATAACGAACTGATACACAAAGACAAACATGCACATAAACAAACACACGGGCCCACAACATAGACATGACAATCTTCCCAGCTGATAACAAGGATGGGGTGGGAGGCAACTGAAGTGCGGAGAGCCTCGCCACCAATGTAACCCCCCACCTCTGTCCAAAATATGCATTTGTGCCCACCTGACCGTTTGGCCCAAATTTTAGAGCCGCACCCTTTTGAAAACAAAAATGGTTACAGTTTAACCCCACCACACAATGGGATATAACATTCATGCTAATTAAATATACATTCTTTATCAAATTCTTGTTAAGCCATTTTTCTGACTCCAACTCTCATGCAAAATCAAAATAAAATCAACAATTTTATACAAATCAACTTATTGTTCTTCATGAACCACAAATCATCACTTCCATCCCATGAACAGCACCACAACTAATCACTCACTTCTTCAGCTGCGCCGCTGTCCCATCTGACAGCCAAGCCTGCTTTCCACACAATATCATCATAGACACACTTCAACAATTATGTAGCGACCTGGTTAACCCAGTTACCCTTCGCCCTAGACAACAATATAAGTCTCTAAGGTCGCACTATTGAGGTCGCCAGGCATCCGTCCTGCTATATCAGCGATGCCTTCACCATTTTTTTTTATTTTTATTTTTTTTTCACGAGTCCCCGACTCGTATTGGTGGCCTGGCCGATCCAATCGACCCCGACCTTAGGCAACAGTATAAGTTCCTAAGTGTCTACTACTGAGGCCACTCAGGTGCCCATATGCTAGTCACTGGCATCCCACAAGTTCCAGCGGTGTGAGCGCCCTTTGCTGATCAGACAAAGTCCTCACCACCTTTCTCTTAATTCACCACGACTCGGACATCCCAGATGTCCCTCGCCTTAGACAGCCCTATAATGTTCTAAGGTCACACTATTGGAGTCGCTCGGCATCCGTACTGCTATATCAGCGACGCCTTCACCTGTTTTTGTATTTTTAATTTTTTCCACAAATCACTTTTACCAAGTTCCACACAAACACACACTTCTATACAACCACCATTCCTGAACACAGAGCTGAAATTATTAATTTTTGTATTCCGCTTTCACTCCACAATATTGCTGAACTGGGAGAGAGAAAAAAAGTTTCCCCCTTACCTTTTGTGCTGATCGGACTGCAATACTGTTGAGCAAGAGCGGAGAACGAAGAATCCTTTGTAGAGCATGCACTTTTCCTTCTGAAGAAATCACGTCGGATGGTCACCATTTGTTGGATTTTGTCCACAATTTAGGGAGCGCGTTATCTGCGCCTCACGGCAAAAGCCTTTGTCAATCACCTGTTATCCAATTTACTCACTGCGTGCTCGTTTGATTTCTTCAGATTTAGGAAAATGCAAAGACACTGAAGCAGAAATTAGACTTAGACAGATTGGTTGAGTTCAATCACAATTATTGTTCAAAAAGCTCTGTTTTCAGGAAAGTACAATACAGCGCTGGGCCCTTCAAGAGCGGAAAGTCTCCATTCAGAAAAGGCAAAGTCCAAGGTTGTTAGATCAGTTTTATATTCAGTAGCACATTGTGGGCTGGGATTGATGGGCGATGAGTCTTCGGGGTGGGGCAAGTTCGAAGGAGAGTCTGCTTCCATGGGAGTGGTGCTGGTTATGGGCGATTCGGTGTGTTGGTGGGGGGCTGTTGGTGTGTGTGTGTGTGTGTGTGTGGAGGGGGCTGTTGTCTTCCATCCCGTCTCTCGGCCTTGGCGATCATCTTTGGCCGAGTTCTCGGGTGGCTCCTTCTGGCACCCACTGGTTTTATCTCCACGTGACCTTCCTGTGAACATTCTTCTCCAATCTTGGACATACACTGTCGTACCGCATTCAACCGTATCTTTTCTTTGTTAGGCAAACTATTTCCCTCTGTGCAGAGCGTTCAGTAGTAATCAAAAACTGGCGTCTAACATTAGTCAAAACATAAGATACAATCAAGTACTGAACGGTCAAGACGACTCTGGCCGTGTCCATGATTCAGAGAAAAAACATCAGGCATGCATTCCACAGTTCCTTGAGGGTCATTAAGCTATTTAGGCAATATATCAAAAGACATTTGTTATTTCAAAGTCCTCAGAAATATATATATCAGATCATAAAGTTATAAAAACCTTTCTCATCACCACTTATCAAAAATGTCTAGTTATGTCTTCTTTATTGATTTGGTGTGTAGGTATAATTATATGCTTCAAATGTTTCTTTTATTTATTTAATATGTGAATATACTTGTTTGCTTATGTACTTTATTCAATGAGGTTTGAGCATATCTGTTTTTGTAACGAGGCAGGACTTTTTGTATTTCGACCTCATTCCTTCACCTCGCATGTCAGTGTTCATTGTCATGGTTTCCGTTCGCGTCTCTGTGCGTGTCTGTGCACTTGCCCCTCCCCGCCTGTGTCTACCTGTAATCATTTTAATCACCTTCACCTGCCTTTTGTTACCAGTCTTGTATTTCAGTCCTGTCTGCGTGTCCGACACTCCCTGTCGGATAGTTCTGTTAGTCTGTTTCTGTTAGCCTGTCAGTTAGTTCTGTTAGTATGTTACCCTCTTGCCAGTCCTGTCAGTCAGTCCTGTTGTTCTCCATGTTTCCCTCTTTGCCAGTTTGTTCCTGCCTGTTTGCCTCCCTGTTAGTCCTGCTGCGCCTGTGAATATGGGCGTTGTTAAGGTAGTCAAAACTAAATACAGATACGTATATCTAGGGCTGTAATATCCTCTGTTGAGAGGTTCTTCGGACAGAGACATTAAGAGCATACATGCTTAATGCTTATCCGAGGCTTTTCACAAATGATGTCTTAGTATGCACCTCCTCCACAGAAACATTCTTTAAACCTCTTGGCTCTTTAAGTTAAGAGAAAAACATTCCAGGTAAGATCAAAATAAATAACAAATGAATAATAATAAAACATAAATAAATACTAATATCTTGTACTATATAAAAAATGTTAAAAAATTAAAATCTCCGTATTATTGCAGTGTTTGTTGCATGCTCATGCATTCTATGAACTGGCAAAATTAAATATGGCCCCCTCGCATGTACAAGCGTGTGCAGATGTAAAATCCAGTCCACTGAGCCGTCAGTGGTGAGTAGCACGGGACGGCGCTGACCCGGGCCAGCTGTCCATTCAATGTCTTTCTGTTGCCCGTTACGGCCGTTGAATCCCGTGCAAGTCCCCGGTCAGCAGCCAGGCGAAATACGACAAGCAATAGCTACCATCCGTATCAAGCGACGTTAACAGTGCAAACATGTGGAGTCCTAAAGGCCTGACGTTCTCCTAGCCCCGTCGGCCACCGCTGGCGAGGCAACACAACCCAATAGCTCCAGTGTTGCCAGTCCTCTCAAATAATCCTTTGGCGATGATGGGGCAACGAGGAAAAAGCTGTGTCAATCGTCTCGTCAAAATCTCATCAGAACCCCCAAGGGCTCCCGACACCTACCCCTCTTTTCCAGAGAACCACGCGGTCCCTGAAACAAACAAGCAAACACACACACACAAACAAACAAACAAACAAACAAACAAACAAACAAACAAACAAACAAACAGACAAACCTAACACCCCAGCACTTATAAATCATTCCCCTCATTTCTCGTCGTGCTGAAAGTTACAATGTAAATTCTACCCGTTCCTGGTAGCCTTTCCTGCCGCAGATGTCACTGTCAGTCCTTTCAATATTCGTTATGCAAACTAATCATCCTAAAATGTATAATTAAACATTTGCCCTGGAATAGCAGCTTTTACGCAAGAGGATTAGGGCCAGTGAAGAAAAAAAAACGAGGGGTGACAGGATTCCGACTTTAAAGTCAGAATTCCAACTTTAAAGTCGGAATTCTGACTTTAAAGTCGGAATTCTGACTTTAAAGTCAGAAAGTGGGAATTCTCACTTTAAAGTCAGAATTCTGACTTTATTCTCAGAATTCTGACTTTAAAGTCAGAATTCTGAAAACAAGTCAGAATCCTGTCACCCCTCGTTTTTTTTTCTTCACTGGCCTTAATCCTCTTCCGTTAACTTTAATGCAGTCACACGTTCAGAAATTTCCCCTATTCCTTGTTTCTGGCCCCGTCTTCCTCCGACATTCAATGACCTTCCAAACTTTCATTGTGTATTGTGCCACTGTCCATTCCCTAATCGATGTATGATTTGTCCTTCGTGCTTTGTCATTGAAAAACCTTAAACCTTATTGTACTAGATTGTTACCACGCTTCGCATCCATTCCAGGTTGTTGTCTCCCATTAACTCCCTTTCTTTCAAGATGCTTCTTCTGCTCCTTCCATCACTGCTTGTTGAATTCTGGCATGTCCTGTTAAAGCTTAAAAAAACAAGTGAATTTGGAAAAATACTTTGAATCTCACAATTAAAAATTGAAATCTACTCACCCATTTCTATTTTACCACTCCCCCCCCCCTTTGACACATTCACCCAACGTGTCATTACGTATCAAAACACCTGCAAAGTGTCCCCCCTCATCACCACACTCATCGTAGCCAGGCCCGCAGAACCTCTAGGTTCCATCTGGGCCCCGGGACCGTTGCCCCAGGTCCCTAAAAATTGACTGTCCACCACACACTCGGCAATACAAACAAAAATCAACGCACTCCTGTCAGTGAGCATATAGCCCTGCTGACAGCGGATATTTGTACACACAGAAACTACACAGACATCAAGTATCAAAATAAAAACTGTCATAAAATGAATCCTGGTGTCCGCGGATCATGTCCTGAAAACCATGTCATCAACAAATTCATCATAAAAACCAAAAGGGCAAGGGTTAACATATTCTCGTAAAATCAACACAAACTTTCCACGAACGCAATCGACAACCTGCAAAAACGAAAACAAGTTATGCAAACAACGCGCAATCCGCGCCTTGGCTGGCAGCTGATGCTGCAAAAAATCAAGTCACGCAGAAAAACAAAGCAGAGCGTGCTCTTGTCGCAAGCAAGCTCAAGCGTCAAACTGTCCACCTAGTCCGTCACCCCGTCGGGTGAGCCCAAAGTCGTCACACGTCAAATCGTCCAAAGTCTTGATGTTCGATGCTAGTTCTGTCTTCACTGAAATGGGCCTTCTCCATCGAACCATTTTGTTGTCGATGGTGCCCCTGATTGATCATTGAGCCATGGTTCCGGTCAGAGCTCATCAGTTAACAGTTCCAGTCCCTCCAATCTGTACCCCCCCTTCAGGTGAGAGGAATTTTATCCTCAATTGTGATCACATCACCCCAACTTCAGACCTCTCTGGCCACTCATACTGCGCACACACAGTCATAGACGATCACACGCGCACGCACCCATCTCCACACTCACAGACACACTCATTCGTCACTATCACTCAGCACTCATCCCACACTAAGCAAAGTTAGTATGTCAGTGAGCAGGCAAACTTTGACTCCTAAACGTAACTCTTCTCATTTTGACATACTCGTCAACCAGACCTATTGTAAAATCGCCAATTAAATCTTCCATGAATTTGCCCATCAGATTCATCGCAAATTGTCATATATATTGTCTCCCTCGAATGAGCAGTTTTTAATGTAATTTACGTCATTGCTGTCCAGATCTTCTATCCTCAATCTCCCTTGCTGTCAATCCCTGTTAAAATGCCAAAATGTCCCCATTCCCACTCGCTCTAATCCTATCTTTGACAATGGAGTCTGCCCTTATCAAACCTCCGAAAATCTACGTCCTCCTATTATCTTCACATCCACCTCTTAGTACTGCTTTTGATAGAATCTCCTATTGGTAACCCTATAGTGGACTGTTTAGCATATAATCTCTCACTCTTGCTTCTACTTTGCCATGTCGGTGCAGTCGTAATTGAGCCCTATCGCATTCATTATCTTGTTAACTGTCGCCTTGTGCGACTCCTATGCATGATTGTGTAAAAGTCAAAAATTCCTATGGGCGTTCTGTCTTGAACGTATCCAACTTTCTGACCACAGAACCTCCCCTGTGGTGTAACTAACTTCTATCGCATTGGACAGGTACATTGTGCAACCTAGCTTCCCCTTGACTGAATTCACTTTAGTCCAAATGTCCTATTCTAAAATGTATATAACTCGACTTCTACTTCTTAAGCCTGACGAGCCAAAATATCAGATCCCGTTCGTTTCCTACCGTTTTAACCTATCTGTTTTATCCAAATCTGTTCAATCTCTGATTATGATGCTTTTCTCTGTTGCTCTCACATTATTCATTTTTTTTATCAAATCTCCTCAGTTATGTCAAACTCAGTGCATAAGGAAGCTCCTGTCCACTTTGACCCAAGCTCCGCCAAGTTTGGTAATGCCTCAGCAAGGAGTGTGATTTGGTTGTCGGACACTTCATGTCTCATTTGTCTTTTGCAGCACCTCACCCTCTCAAATTGGTTTTCTTTTGTTGTTGCCTCAGAGCCAACCCATCCATCACTCTCGAATGAGTCAATTTTTTAAATGAGTCCATTTTCAGCATTGTGAGTTCCTCCGCTTCTCAATGTCTTTTCTCGTCGCCGAGGATGTCGTCCTTCCTCCGGAGAGTCGCTTGCCCCCTCCAAGCACAAACACAGTCTTTCTTTGTTCTTGCCAAAGGTCAAAGGTGCCTCAAAGCCAGGCACTGTTTTCTAGTCGTCCACGGCTGCAGGCGGAGTCTCGGGATCGAGTTTCAGGGATCCTGGCACTGAGAGTGACAGACCGGGACGTCAAACTTGTAAGATTATCTCCAAATATAGCTGTTGCCATCAATTCGCTAATAACGTTTGTTTATCAAACGTCAACTTCTCCTAGTAACAGCGATCTCGTTTTTATACTGCAAGTCCTGCGAACTCATCCTGTTTTTGAGATACATTTCGTCTGTTGGTTTCTTATTTTCGATTCTAATCCCTTCCTTTTTCTAATTATTTGAGTTAGAACCGCTGAGACCACTCCTTGCTCCATGTGCATACCACATCCCCCCCCGGGGACTTACTCCAAGCTCCCCTCGTTCCATACATCACATAGATCCCTCATGCTTCTGTCTTTCCCACTTCAAGCCTTCAATTTTGGATACAGCTTCCAACTCTTGTGTAAAGATGTAATGTAATTTAATGAGATGTATGTTGTGTCTTCAGAATCAGTATTCAAAATTAACTCATCAAGCATCTGCGTTCCAAATCTAGCCCTGATCTATGTCTCGACCTCTCAAACGTTATTACCTGTCATGCTTGCTCAAAAATGTGACTTAGAATATGATGTTGTGAATTTCCAATCTCCCTGATCCCATTTGATCCCGCTTCTCAGCTGTTCTTTCTCATGCTCCTGTTAGCCTGCAATTGTCCAAATCAAAAATGTTAATTTCTTGTAAATGTCTTTCTTTTGAACCGCTAAATCTCACGTGTTGCTAACCTATCTACACCAGGAAACCTATTAAAGGGTATTAAAAGAGAACCAACAGACTACTCCCAATATCTCCTCATTGAACTCTCTTCCGCTCTTTTTCTATGTAATGCATTGTTGACCACAAACTATGACCTACTGTATCCCCTTATTTAATCCCAATCAACAAATACTCCTTCCTTCTCACTTAATTTGTCTTAATCAATTACTAACTAGTTTAATTTCTTTAACACGTTTGCCTCTATGTCTACTTGAGTATTGAAACTCTTCTACAAATGTAATCTCTCATCTCCATATTAGTTGCCAGATGGCCTAGTAGGGCGTTGACCGCTCCCGATAGGATCCCTCGGTAATTAGGAGTGACCCCCCCTTTCTTCACTTCCTTCCTCTATCTTGTGACCCATAGGTCCCTGTCCCAGGCCGCATTTGTGGCTTCCTGCCATAAATTATAAGTGTTGCGGCCTACCTTTCTACTTCAGACACACACAAATACACATACATCAGTATTGTAACGGTTAGTGCAAGCATGCCCCTCTCCCACCTATTGGCATACTGTTAACCATTAGTTCCTTTGCAGTTTCAAAAATACCCATTCAGTGTGGTTCATGCATTATTTGCCCAGCGGCATTTGGTCATCCACCATTTGTGTTAGTTTCACACGATTTCGACCTATTCCGGGGGACCCGGCACACGCCTCTCTGCACTCCTCAGTGCGTGTCCCCGGGGCGGGCAGCCTGAACGAACGAAGGGGGGGCCCGGCTCATCACTGTTGACTACGCGGGCTGGCCAGACCCACGTTATCATTCCGCCGGCCCCTCCCCGCGCGAATCCAGCACTCCCGCCCCACAGGCACGCACCTTGGAGTGAGCGCGGGCTCCCTACTCTGTCCCATCCCCACTCAAAAATTCTCCACTTCCATCTTATTCCACACACACACATACACACACACGCACAAGCACATTCACAAACAAACGCACACACACACACAGACATGGGGATCCCCTGAGCACACATCAAAAGAACGACAACAGACTGACATATCTCACAGAGATTATCATAAACACATAGGAAACAGCACAAAAAGGGATCCAAATCTGACCCCCGTTTAAATTTTTTCCAACTGCTTCTATGCGATTTGTTCATTACAGCGGCTGTTTCCCATGCGCATGCGCACTTACAAACATGCCCTGTGCACTTATTGTCTTTGTTTCTCTAAAAGCACTTTGTTTTTCCCCCTTATACTGCAGATTTCTAACTTTAGTGTTACTTTTCTTTCATGGTATACCAATGTTAAACCCCCTGAGGCCTCTTTTTCCACATTTTCCAATTTCTACCTGCTGCGCACTGCTCCTATCTGCCAATTGCGGTCTGCTGCAAGCCGTAAATTTCATCAGACTTTGACAGGCATGCATGCTATCACAGTGCGTCTTGACAATCGTGATCAAACCGTGTCGACTTGGGTATGACCGCAGCGCACCAGTTCACCCCGGTAAGTTGCCTAAAGAGTATCTCTAAGAGGCTAACCCGCCAGTTGTCCACCGGGGAAACTTTGCAAACTTGCACACACTCCTAATCTGATCAGTGCCCAAATAACGTGGTCTGCGCACTTCATTCTCTTCGGCACTCCTAGGTCCCAGACCTGGCCGGTATTTCTCCCACATTCATTCACACAGCTACGGACGCCAAGGCTGCACACTTCTTTTATTTGCCAAACGCGGTCTGCAGCAAGCCTCCCTTTTTTGTGCAACCTTGACAGAGACAAATGCCGCCACCAAACATCTCAACAATCGCACTCGGCCCGTACGGCCATTGGGTGCGTTCTCAGCATCCCAGCGCGTCCCGGGATTTTTCCCTCCGGGGGGCTAGGTGGCGCGCATCTCTTGTCGCAAGCAGTGTTCAATTGTATCTGTGCTTCCGCCCCATTCACACAGGTAAAATGTACATCCTCATCCACCAAAATAAAGTCCACGTTTTATGGGACTTTTCTATTATTGTTGTATTATTGTTATCTATATTGACTTTTTTATTATGTTCTCCCCGGGGAACAAGCGAACTGTTCGTAATGCCAAAAATGTGGTGAATACTCTTCGATGTTCTGCTGGTCTCCAAGATCAAACGGTGGACAAGTGGCTGGCTCAGGGAAGGAAAACTTCAGTGACCCACGGCTGATTGGGGAAAGATTTTATTCAACCGATGTCAGAATTGAAGTGTCCCTCTCTAGCCAAAAAAATAAGTCCCCCTGTCTTCTCCCACCTTGGATCTTATACCCCGCACTCCCCCCCCACCCCCCCTTACTCGGGCGCACGCAAACGAGGGCAGCTGGTCGACTTTTCCCCCGCCAGCTTGCTTTGTTGATTCTAACCAAATGGACGATTCCTGTATCCTGGTGCCAGGAAGTCTGCCTTCCTGGCCCAGGCCCCATAAAATCCCATGCGCGCGTGACCTAGTCACCTCTAAACTTAGAAGTGAAATATACATTGAATGATACCTAAATAAAAAT
Organism: Syngnathus scovelli; assembly: GCF_024217435.2. Taxonomy (NCBI): domain Eukaryota; kingdom Metazoa; phylum Chordata; class Actinopteri; order Syngnathiformes; family Syngnathidae; genus Syngnathus; species Syngnathus scovelli. Next base: position 3,550,038 of record NC_090850.1, on the reverse strand, counting down.
ACACTACACCTGCTTTTACGAAAGCTCGCACAACAATGCCAGCAGACATGTTAGCCCAAGCATCCACAATCCAATCGCAAATTGTGGCGTAACTCGCTCGGCGCTGCCTCCCACGCTTAGTGAAACTATATTCTCCATCGGTCATCCATCGCTCCCACGTCACTCGCAGCTTTACTTTGAACGGCCAGTTCACGCCGATGTCCAGCGGTTGGAGTTGCTTTGTCGTGCCTCCCGGAATGACAACAACCTCGGCGTTAATTTGCTTCACCTGTTTTTTCACATCGGCTGTGAGATGGGCACGCATAGAGTCACAGATTCAAGTCAAGTCAAGTCAAGTTTATTTGTATAGCCCTAAATCACAAACAGTCTCAAAGGGCTTCACATAGCCAAAATTGACAATTATTCTCAAAGCATCCCCTGATCATAAGCTCCCAAAAGGGCAAGGAAAAACTCAAAAAAACCCTACCAGGGGAAAATGAGAAACCTTGAGAAGGGACCACAGATGGAAGGATCCCCCTTTCAGGATCACCAGGTTATAATGGATGCAGAGAGTACACAAGTAATACATAATATGAAAATCAATGAAAAAAAATGGATGTCGGAGGTGTCCTCGATTGTCCTGGCAGTGTCCTCAAGGGGGCCGAGCCGCAGCTCCCCCATCCCGAACTGGTCCCCGAGAATCCAGCCAGCCGCTATCCGCTTTTGAGCCACCTAACCCCCTCCCCAGCCGGGGAGGAGGTGGGCAGAGAGAACAGAACAAACTCCGGCCAAATCGGCCATCACAAGTTAGTTAAAGGCCAGCTCATAGAAATGTGTCTTTAAACGTGTCTTAAATGTTTCTACTGAGGTAGTAGTTCTAATATCCATTGGTAGGGCATTCCAAAGCTCTGGAGCCCGAATAGCGAATGCTCTAGACCCTGCAGACATTTTCTTGGCCCTCGGTATAACTAAAAGACTAGCGTTTTGCGAACGAAGGTTACGAGACGGAACATAAGGAACGACTAGGTCGACGAGATATGAAGGCGCTAAGCCATGCAGTGCTTTATAGGTTAGTAGAAGAACCTTGAAGTCACATCTTAAATGGACCGGGAGCCAATGTAATTCGGCTAATATTGGGGTAATGTGATCAAATTTTCTTGACCGTGAGAGCAGCCTCGCAGCGGCATTTTGCACTAACTGTAGACTTTTAATACTGGATTTAGGAAGACCAGAGAATAATACATTATTATTATATATTATTATATAATAGTTTCCGCATCCCCAGTCGAGAGGATAGGACGAATCTTAGCAATATTACGAAGGTGAAAAAACGCAATCCTGGTTATATTCTTAATGTGTTTTTGAAAGGAGAGCGTTTGGTCAAATATTACCCCGAGATTAGTTACCGTATCACTCTGAGTGATAGTACGGTTATCTATAGTTATAGTGGTTTCATTAAATAAATGTTGATAACGAGTAGGACCAATTATCAACATCTCAGTTTTATCCGGGTTAAGACGAAGGAAGTTGAGAGACATCCATTGTTTAATCTCCGCAAGGCACGCCTCGAGATTACAGCAGTCCTGTGGATCTGTCATCGATAACGGCATATATAATTGGGTGTCATCCGCGTAGCATTGAAAACTAATATTATATTTACGTATTATGCCCCCAAGCGGAATCATATAAATATTAAATAAAATCGGTCCGAGTACCGATCCCTGTGGGACACCACAAGTAACATTATAAAGCTCAGAGGACGTATTACCATGGACCACTCGGTGCGTCCTGCCTGATAGATAGGAATTGAACCAGCTTAGTGCTGACCCTGAGATACCAACACAACTTTTAAGACGCCCTAATAAAATATCGAAGTCTACAGTGTCAAAGGCAGCACTAAGATCAAGTAGTAACAATACAGACGACGTATTTGAATCCATAGCTATGAGGAGATCATTAGTCACTTTAGCAAGTGCTGTCTCTGTAGAATGATTGGCTCTAAAACCAGACTGAAAAGAGTCATATCGATTATTATCGACCATGTAATCAATAAGCTGCTGTGCTACTACTTTTTCGAGAAGTTTTGCTATGAATGGGAGGTTTGAAACTGGCCTATAATTACTGAGACAGTCCGGGTCAAGATTTGCTCGCTTAAGTAGTGGTTTAATAATAGCGGTTTTAAAGCCCATTGGCACTATCCCAGAGGAAACAGACAGATTGATTATATTTAAGATGGACGGTCCTAAAATTGGAAATAATTCTTTAAGTAGTTTGGCTGGAAGCGGGTCGAGCAAACATGTTGTTTGTTTAGCCGTACTAACCAATTTTGTAAGCATTTCAAGGGACACGCTTTTAAAATTTGAGAGGGTTATTGCATGATCCCCAGCGCTAGTAACCGGCGGAGCGATTGGCATGGTATTCTTGATCTCGTCCCTAATGGACTCAATCTTTTGAGCAAAAAATTTCATAAACTCGTCAACTGAGTGGAAGGAGCTATCGGGGGTCGGCTGGCGCAGAGTTAGCTTTGCCACTGTATCAAATAAGTATTTAGGATTATTTTTATTAAGATTAATGACTTGCGAAAAATAACGAGTTTTTGCTAAAATAAGCGCATCTTTATATTTCAGGAGGCTGTCCTTCCATGCCTGATGGAAAACCTCAAGTTTGGTTAAACGCCATCTGCGCTCATGCTTTCTACATAATTGTTTAAACGTACGTGTTTCATCTGTGAACCACGGAGTTGGCCATCTACGGCGAGTTTTCAGACGTAGCGGTGCCACAGAGTCGATGGCTTTTAATAATGTCGCATTGAATTCATTTGTAAGATTATCGATAGAGCCACTGTACGCGGGAAACATGGCGGTTGCCGGCGACAGTAACTCAGATAGCGCAGTTGCAGTCATGGAGTTAAAATTACGGCTGCTATAATTCTGATTGCTCTCTTGTCTTTGACAAGGAACTAAAATTTCAAATTTTATTAAAAAATGATCAGACAGAACAGTAGTGTATGGCAGTACTGTTATATTTGAGGTTGCTAGTCCTCGGGATAATACCAGATCTAAGGTATTTCCATTCTTATGCGTTGCTGCCTGTACAGCTTGCGTAAAACCAAACGTATCGATTAAAGTTTGAAATGCCGAAGTCAGTGGCTCCGACGGTGAATTCATGTGGATGTTGAAATCACCCATGATAACTATATTATCTGCATTTGTCACTAGATCAGCCACAACTTCTGAAAATTCATCCAGGAAGCCAGAGTAAGCCCCGGGTGGGCGGTAAATAACAACAAGATAGAATGACGGTAACGCAGTGGATCGCACAATGAGAGCTTCAAATGTTTTAAATACGTGAATTGAGCGAGGCCTAAATCTAAGCTCAGAATTTGAGATGAGGGCGACACCCCCACCCTTTTTTCGAGGACGAGCCACATGCGAGCTCACAAAATTTGGAGGCGAGGCCTCGTTAAGTGGCAGCAGTTCATTAGGTTTTAACCAGGTCTCGCAAAGACCAAAAACATTTAGATTATGTTCCGTGATAAGGTCATTAACGAGAACTGCTTTCGTATGAAGTGATCTAATATTCATAAAACCGAATTTAAGTGTAATTGGTTGATCAGGGTGCGTATCTATCGAAGGATTTTTAAACGGGATGCGAGTAAAATTGTGTTCTCTAGGCCTAATATCACCTCTCAAAAGTTTATTAGGGCGGTGGGATGAAACGACCGTGGGAATTTGATGATGAGTATTTGTTACACATCTGAAGTTATCTAAAACAGGCACCGTTTCATCAGCAAGACCGGTCGGGACGGAGTGATTGGATTTGTCTACTACCCCAGTAGAAAGTGTGTTTATGTGTACTGCAGCACTATTTAAACTGTCGCGCTCTAGTCTACACGAGGAGCTATGTGTATGCTGAAAGTCTAGCATAGCGCTAGTTAACTTTAACTTAACAGACTCCAAACCCACCCTCACAGGTGGTCTAATCACCTGTGCCTTGGCCTGCTCTAAAGTGACCTGTCATGAGTGGCTCAAACAGTAATCTATATTCCTAGAAAGAGTGAAGGCGCCTTCACTGTTAGGGTGAAGGCCGTCCTTCCTCAGCAGGTCGGGGCGGCCCCAGAAGGAGGACCAGTTATCTATAAAATACAGTCCCTGCTTTTTACAGAACCCAGCCATCCATCGATTAAGGGAGACTAATCTACTAAACCTCTCATCAGTGCCTCTCCCAGGCAGGGGGCCAGAGACAAATACTCGATGCCGACTCATCTTTCTGGCAAGATCACAAGTCCTCGCTATGTTTTTCTTTGTGATCTCTGACTGTCTCATCCTAACATCATTGGAGCCGACGTGTATCACTATGTCCGAGTAGCTAGTGTTGTTGGAACTACGCTGTTGACTAGGCCTATTGCGAGTCAGCTCCCTAAGATTAGCTTCTATGTCGGGTGCTCTGCCCCCAGGAATACACATTACCGTGGCTGGATTTTTAAGCGTAATGTTGCGGGTAATGGAGTCGCCTATGACCAAAGTGCGAGGGCCAGCAGACCGAGATGTCTTTGGACGGCTATTCGTCTTACCTGGCTCATCGCGATTAGCAAGCCGCTTGGGGCTAATGCTAACCGGGCTAGCGGGCTGACTACAGCCCGCGTCTGTGTCCGCCGCAACTACTGTTATCGCACTATTCTGCTCTAACTGGCGGACACGTCCCTCTCGCAGAGACAACCTCTCTAAGACAAGGGTGCAGTTGGTGCACGAAGCCGTACATACCTCTTGGTCCGCTGCCATACTTTGTGTCCGAAGAGCGACGATCTGTCAGAACAACCCGGAAGCCGGAAGTCGGAATCAACAGATCAACAGCGATGGTGATGCGTGGAAAAAACACCTGGTCTCCTTACATACACCTCCCTCAGCCACTCAGTCATCATTTCCTCATCCATCCAGCCCTTTTCATTTGCCTTAATGATGACTCCTGCTGGAAACTTCTCTTTAGGCAAAGTCTTTCTCTTAAAAATCACCATAGGCGGCAGTTTCTGTCCATTAGCATGGCAGCCAAGCACAACAGTAAAAGAAGACTTCTCGTATCCCGTTGTGCGTATTGCGATCGTCTTGGTCCCTTTCTTCTCCACAGTGTGATTCACCGGGATGTCGAAAGTGAGCAGCACCTCGTCCATGTTGGTGATGTGGCTGGGCTGGATGTGTTTGTCGGCGATGCGTTTGCTGCAGTAGTAGCCAACATAGTCCTAGTCCGGATGGAAAAATGGCACCGTTTTATGAAACGAGAGAACCAAGACGGTCCTCCTTGAAAATGTTCCATTTTCATTTGTTCTGCTAGCGTTGCTGCTTTTAGTCAAATGGTGACCTTCGAAACACTTCTCCCACTCGTTCTTTGCTCAATGATCCACTGTTCGAGACTTTCCTCCACCTCGCCTTACGTCCGCGGAAACTCGGCTGCGTCTTCTTGACCTGTCGGAGCTCGTTTTCCAGCTACTTCCACTTGAGAACCATCGATTCATTGATTTCAAATTCTCTCGCGGCTGCTCGATTTCCATGCTTCTCTGCGTAGCTGATGGCCTTCAGTTTGAACTGTGCTTGATACGCGTGTCTCTTTGCCATTTTCACTGTTGTCATAACAACGATGTTTTGCATGACGCATGTACCCGTTTTTTTATATACAATCCACGCCCACATTTCCACCGCCCACACTTCCCCCTTTAACGTTCTCATGGCGCTCTTTGATATACGTACATCCGCCTTACAACAACAACACACATAGGAACCACTGCATGATAGGGCGCGCCGCACATTTTGAAGAAAATCTAAGACTTTTATCTGCGCCTAATAAACGTGAAAATACGGTAATTTTTACGATAAGCATTCGGTTTGTATATTGTGCTTCGTATTTCTTGATACTTTTTATATTTTCAACATGATTTCCGTCATGTTCTGTTCGCAACAAAATTTGATGCACTTTGCAAAACTCAGATTGACACGTTGGACTAGATACCTTACATACCCAGACTTAATAGACAGACTACACTATAACAAATCAATTTCATCTTAAGTAAACCCAGGTACGTACGTAGTTACAGTACTTAACATACAGTATTATGGATTGTCGTATGCTTTCATAATGTAATTAAGGTCACCATGTATAATCCTATTAAATACTTCCCAGCATGTTACATATTAACGTGTCTGTCTTTCATGCATGAACATGTTATCATGCTCTAAGAACACTTTAAAACACTTGTGAGTAGGATTTTCATTATGTTTTTTAAAAAATGAGTGTGTTCTGCTCGAATCAGAATCAGCTTTATTGGCCAAGTTTGTGCATGCCAAACAAGGAATTTGACTCCAGTTGATCTCAGTCTCTGTACAACATTTAAGTGACTAACAACATTCAGGTGACTAACAACATTTAAGTGGCAAGAACAGGATATTATTGCCCAGTGATGTCTCTGAGACTGAGTTCATCGGAGCGACAGCCTGGGGAAAGAAGCTGTGTCTGTGTCTGCTGGTTTTGGCGTACAACGCTCTGTAACGCCGTCCGGAGTGGAGTAGTTCGAATAGACTGTGACCTGGGTAATGGGTCTGTACAGATGTTACTTGCACGTTTCCTGGTCCTGGACAGGTACAAGTCTTGGATGGATGGAAGGTTGGTCCCGATTATATTTTCCACAGTCCTGATTGTCCGTTGCAGTCTGTGCTTGTCTGGTGGCCGATCCAAACCAGACAGTGATGGAGGTGCAGAGGATAGACTGGATGATGGCAGTGTAGAAGGTCTTCAGCAGCTCCTGTGGCAGATTGAACTTCCTGAGCTGTCTCAGAAAGTACAGCCTCTGCTGGGCCTTCTTTCGGACAGAGTCTGTGTATACGAGTCCATTTCAGGTCCTGAGAGATTGTGGATCGCAGGAACTTGAAGGTGTCTGTGGAGGGAATAGCATTACTGCGGACAGTGAGGGGTGGAAGTGGTGAAGGGTCTCTCCTGAAGTCCACTGTCATCTCCACGGTCTTGAGCAGGTTCAGCTGCAGAATAAATGCAGGACATAGTTTCAAAGAATTATGCAATTTGTTGAGATAGAAAATAGAAGACTGCAAGGGTCAAAATGTTTTGGTTGTTTTTCCCCTTCAACAATCAGAAAGAAAACAATCAACACTGTATATTCATCCATGCATTTTCTATACCGGTTTTCCCACTTGGGTCATGAGTGAGCTGGAGCCTAAACCTGTCACCAGCCAATTGCAGACAAACAACCTTTCACACTCACATTCACACCTATGGACAATTTAGAGTTTCAGTCAACCTAACAAAAGTGGGAGTAGTAAAAACCCACCCAAGCATGAACATACAAGATCGAGCCACACAGGAAGGCCCTACACTATTCTGCACTTGTATATAAAGTACATTTTTGGGGAGTATCAACATTGTGGACGTGTGTGCTGAATGTGCGGAAACAATACCCCACTCTGCTGTTACCTGTCAATCAAACACCACAACACATATCTTATGCACTGTAAAAACGATGCTAGCTCAGGCAATGTTGCTTACGTTTAAAATAAAATACTTACTGTAAATAAAACTCATAATGCAGATAGACAGATAGATAGATATACTGCAGTTAGTGGTTAAATTTAGTGTATGGTGGTTGTGCTGTTGCATCATCCTGCAATGAACAATAATTGCTGGTGAGAATGAGCAGCCCATGTACATAAAAAAACATTATTGACCAGATAGGGCACATTTTGCAACACAGGTGCGTAGATGTCCTCAAATGATGAAGATTATCCCTTGTGATATTGTCCCTGCCTTAACTCTATTAGCGGCTTTGTGTATGACCACTATATAAAGGGGGCAGCTCAGTGAAAGCACATGACCGGGAGTGCAAAAAGAAAGAGAAACTTCTCTTTGTTTTTGCATCTTTTTCTTCGCAGGCCCTCCAGACTGCTCCTTCTTCTGGATTCAAGCAAACCCCAAACAAGCATACAGGTTGGGCTACTGCTGGCACCACACATTGTCTCTTGAGTTGCACTGAAGTTTGTACTCTGTTTAAATTTGATCCCAGGTGGATAAATAGCTTATTTATATTTATATCTATCGCATTTGTTTTATACTGGAGGGGCAAAGGACTGAGGACAACACACTATGAAATACTGGGTTGTTTTCCTAACCCACTGGGTGTGGGTTCTGCGCCGATAGGATTAATTATCTTGGCTCAGCACATTGGATTGAACATTGGATTTGGGTGGGCTAAATATCTGAAACTGCTCACAACTTTGAACACGTTTGGATAGTGAAGTTGAGGTACTGTAAATTTATGGGTCGACTTCCGTAGACATGTCCGTGTGGTGTAAAAACAAGCACAACTTTGTTTCTGTAGCGGGAAAGTCTATTTTATTGTGTTTGGGAATTTAGACGACCATGTTGCTCCATGCTGGGTGTAGCAGCTGAGGGCGTTTTCCTTTACACGCCCCTGATGCACTTGACAATTTGATTACAGGAAGTAAACTAATCGTTAGACCAGCTAAAAGCTGGTCAAAGTTTTGGTACAGGTGATTCAACACAATTTTGGTAGAGGATTTTTGTGTTTAAGGCAAATATTGAGAGTTTCAGCTATCTCTCTCTCGCTCTTTTTTTTTTAAGTACCCACATGACTCCATCACACATGCACACACACGCACACACACACAAAATGGGAGGGTTTTATTAGGAACAACATCCAGTGCCTAAAACCTACCTTTGAGCCAGCACGTTTAAGAGTGTAGAGGCAAAGTGAAACTTTGAATGTGTTTGTGGATAGTTTGGTACACTGCACGATGTATCCACGAGCAAAAACCACAGTAAAAAAAAGAACATGTCTTCTTAGAACAACATTTAACTGGAATATACAGTACTACAGTAATAGACAAGTAATATTTTATTTTATTTTGAAGGCCCTTCATTTGATGCACATCATAATGGCACACAGCATTGAAATGCTGGCAGCTGTTTATTCACATACTCCTCCTTTACTATAAAAACAGCATGTTGCATTAATGAAGTTTTACTGAAGAAGTTGGAAATAAAGCTGTAAATTATTGGTTTAATAGAAATGAATGCAACAGCAGCAGCAGCAGAACCCAAGGGCGTTAAAGCCAACCCTCCCAAGTCGAAGGAGACAAGACTGTTCAAGAGCAAGCCTCCCAAAGCTGGTTTAAAGGAGTAAGTTCACAGGCAACACAGATACTACTATCAAATAGGCTACTAGTATTATTGGTTCATTCAAATTTTATTATGTTGAAGAAAGTAATGGCATGTTCTTCATAGATTTGATGATGTACCTGGGATGGACGGCATTGGAGGTAACCATCACATAAATTAGCAATAAGTGAGATCAGTGTTTGAACATTTCTTATTTTCTTGCTTTTATTTAGATACAGAAGTCATCTGCCCTTGGGAGGCTTTTCGCGACGTGGAGCTGAGTGATCTGACTGAGTTTGGCATCGTATAAACCATGTGCTAACAAAACGTAGTTTATTCATCGTGGCTACAATCCAGCTGATTTATTGCTCTCCTCTTTGTTTGATGGCAATACGCTGGTCGGGTTTCTGAGTGGGAACGGCTGATGCTGAAAATTTGAGGAAGCTATTGATGTGTAACTTCCCACATTCTGGGTCACTCGCTGCAAGCTGCAACTTTAGGCTTCACATTTTTGAGTAACTTATCAAGATCTATCTATCTATCTATCTATCTATCTATCTATCTATCTATCTATCTATCTATCTATCTATCTATCTATCTATCTATCTATCTATCTATCTAGCTAGCTAGCTAGCTAGCTAGCTAGCTAGCTAGCTATCTGTCTGTCTTTCTCCATCTCGCTCTCTCTCCTCTCCCTCCATCCATCCATTTATCCTCCAATCTTTATTCATGCGCTATTAAATCTTATCCCGTAATAAAGTCAATTAATTAATTTTTTTGTGACATGCACTTATTTCTTTGATGTTGATGAGCCATTTTTAGTGAGAGCTTTTTACAGCAGCCCCTGAACTGATCAACATTGTTGCCACTATTCTAGTGATGGGAGAATTAAGCTTCAAATTTGCTTCATGATCCGGTTGCTGTGATTTTAATCCTATAGATGACACCGTCGCTTTAACTAAAGAGGTTTAAGAATTTGCAGTCAGTGTGCTTTCAGCCCAGTGCCAAACGAAGATTATTATTTGGAGGGCTCAGTAAACACAAGTGGTTCATGAAGCAGCTGGAAGCTTGCAGGCAATGGGGTCAAAATACAAAAAGTCCTGCCTAGCTACAAAAACAGATATGCTCAAACCTCATTGAATAAAGTACATAAGCAGACAAGTATATTCATTAAATAAATAAAAGAAACATTTTAAGCATATAATTATACCTACACACCAAATCAATAAAGACATAACTAGACATTTTTGATAAGTGGTGATGAGAAAGGTTTTTATAACTTCATGATCTGATATATATTTCTGAGCACTTTGAAATAACAAATGACTTTTGATATATTGCCTAAATAGCTTAATGACCCTTAAGGAACTGTGTAATGCATGCTTGATGTTTTTTCTCTGAATCATGGACACGGCCAGAGTCGTCTTGACCGTTCAGTACTTGATTGTATCTTATGTTTTGACTAATGCTAGACGCCAGTTTTTGATTACTACTGAACGCTCTGCACAGAGGGAAATAGTTTGCCTAACAAAGAAAAGATACGGTTGGAAGCATGATTAAACTAAGAATAAGCAAAGACATGATGTATAAAAAGAAAAGCAATAGATTAATGATGTCACAGCCAAAAGCTAACGTAATTTCGTACAAAATGACAAAATTAAAAGAATGAGGTACGACAGTGTATGTCCAAGATTGGAGAAGAATGTTCCCAGGAAGGTCACGTGGAGATAAAACCAGCAGGTACCAGAAGGAGCCACCCAAAGACTCGGCCAAAGATGATCGCCAAGGCCGAAAGACGGGAGGGAAGACAACAGCCCCCACCCGAGAACTCGGCCAAAGATGATCGCCAAGGCCGAAAGACGGGATGGAAGACAACAGCCCCCCTCCACACACACACACACACACACACCAACATCCCCCCACCTACACACCGAATCGCCCATAACCAGCACCACTCCCATGGAAGCAGACTCTCCTTCGAACTTGCCCCACCCCGAAGACTCATCACCCATCAATCTTGGCCCACAATGTGCTACTGAATATAAAACTGATCTAACAACCTTGGACTTTGCCTTTTCTCAATGGAGACTTTCCGCTCTTGAAGGGCCCAGTGCTGTATTGTACTTTCCTGAAAACAGAGCTTTTTGAACAAGAATTGTGATTGAACTCAACCAATCTGTGTAAGTCTAATTTCTGCTTCAGTGTCTTTGCATTTTCCTAAATCTGAAGAAATCAAACGAGCACGCAGTGAGTAAATTAGATAACAGGTGATTGGCAAAGGCTTTTGCCGTGAGGCGCAGATAACGCGCTCCCTAAATTGTGGACAGAATCCAGCAAGCTTCATGTTTTTATAGGCATATACCATTCTTAAACTTGAAATCCTAAAATGGTCTAAAGCCAAACAATATGTCAACATAATAAGAATCAATAATTTCCAAAACAGTGAATTGGTATGCCCTCTTCGCTGTTTAGATTGCTTAAACCCTCAGTGAACTTACCTACCATAAATGTCAACTAAGAAAGTCTATCTATGAAAATTCTACATAATTGTTCCATGAATGAATCAACTGATGAATCATATTAGTTATATGAATATAAAATATACTGAAATTATAACTTACCTAAATACACGACATTTTTTCATAACCAGAGTATGAACCCTCAATTTGGATATTTATTCAGTGCAACTCACTCATCCCGTGCTTTGGTATAGACACAAAGATTTATTGTCAACAGTAACAGTAACTTCTCGTTTAAATTGTTATTGCATTTGAAGATCTACATTGTAACAATACCAAAAACAAACAAAAAAACATCTCTAATGCAGGGACACCCAAACTTGACGGCCACTATCATATAGTTAGTTGTTCAATACCATTTTAGGTTCATCCTGATGTTTCACTCCCAAAAAAATGAAAATCCTTTCATTTTTGTGAGTAGTGCACATATGTCACTGTGCTAATGCAAAACAATAGGGTTTTTTTTGTTCGTAAAGTTGTTCTTAAAGTTCCTTGTAATGATGGTCAAAAAGCTCAAATAGTAAAGATTCTAGTACTAAACACTGATATTATTCCTTTCTTTCTTTCTTTCTTTCTTTCTTTCTTTCTTTCTTTCTTTCTTTCTTTCTTTCTTTCTTTCTTTATCTTGTTGTTTGTTTGTTTGTTTGTTTGTTTATTTATTCATTTATTTGTTTGTTTATTTATTTGTGTTCTCCTAGGTTACCTGTCATATTAGTCTTCCTTAGCTCTTTAATACATCTGTTTTGAACTCATTAAATAGAATACCTATTGATCATTGTCCAGCACCTACTGTGTTAGGTTCAAAATCAGCAAAAGAATCAGCAGACAAAACCAGTGAGGCAGAATGTTGAGTTCTTTCTCGCGAGGAGTGCATTCAGACTTACAGCAGTCCCGAAATACACTAAAGGTCTGTTTACACTCCTCACTCTTTTATATAGGAATGCCCTAACCACAATGTGAGACTAGCCCCTGAGGTGGGGGGAAGCGTGGGCTTTGTCTCATGAGAGAAGAAACGAGATTCTATAAACAAAAAGAAGTCACAGACAAGATGTCATGAGAATCGAAAAGAGTGCAAGGACAAAATGCTATGTGAAATAAGAAGTCACAGACAAGACACCATGAGAAAAGAGTGCAAGGACAAAATGCCATGTGCAGACATCAACAAAATAGTTTGAGCTATCAACAGCTTTCTTGGATTCCCAGAGATGTAGAAGGTCAGGAAGCTCCAGACAGCATCGTATGACTTGTTGTGGACTGGTGGACGTCTGCAAGGCGAAACAGCAAGCATTCTGTGCAATAATTTTATTAATAAGTACTCATTAGGGAACGCATGATAACATATATACACAATTTATCTACCATACTGTATACTAATACTCCCAAGATGTTGAGCAATTCACACTTAAAATCAATTAATCTTCCAGTTACTATATTCAACAAGTCGAGTGATCGGCTCTCCTTTGTTCCAAAATCCGAATTCTGTTTAAAAAAGAGGAAAGGTCTGGGCGTGAGGAGCGTAGCCAAAAAAATAAAATTGGCGACTTCCCCTTTCAGCCCGGAGCGGCTGTCTCCTCTGCCTTCCACGAAGCTTAAAATTTGACAAAGTCCAATTCGAAGACTCTGGAAATTCATCTTAGTAGAATGAAGTGACTCTTGACTCTTTTTCAATCTCAAAAAGAATGAAAAGTCCATCTTCGTTCTTTTACTCCGGGCAGCGTCACGGCCATCGCACTGACTAGGAAGAAGCGCCCCGTTCTGTGTTCAGGCAACATATTTATAGGCTTCTGGCATTACCTCGTTGGAATATGTAGGTGAAAGGTCAGAATCCTGCACCACTGGTTGTTGTTAGAGTTGTGCTCACTCTAACTTATTTTGCAAGAACCACACGGGAGACAAGCAAGTCCTTTTAGACACCTGCAGGTGGAGAGTTCACCCGTTGAAGGAATGAAGTCTAAACTCTCCCTCCTGCAAGGGCATATTTATTAAGAGAAACAGAGCGGGGGTAAGAGTAGGCTGAATAGGAAGCCCTTGTCCTCTAGTCAAAACATATCAGGGGGTGTTTTACGACCTTGTGTAGGATGGGACAAGCTATCTTATTTATTACCGGTTGCATTCCAACATAATCATACGATAAGGATAATCTGAAAAACCCTAACAGTTGTCTTGGCAACCTTGCTTTAAGCAGCAACCACTGCGCCTGACTACAGTTTGCCACCGGATGCAGATGTTTCCTGTTTTGCTTGTTCTTTCACTATTAGCCCTTGATGTCTCCTCTCAACTTAATACATTCAGGTATGGATGGAACACCCATGTTAAATACAGGTTGGACAAAACATTGCAACATTAATCACATATATCTTGTCTAATAAAGATCAATCCCATAATAGTACTTAACACAATAATGGGCTCCTCCAACTTAAACAGATATATTGATATTGCTCAAGCTGTCACATCTTAAAATTATGGCATAGCAAACTCATATTCCAAAATTGTGTGTTGCTACATGTTTGAACAGGTCGTATCCTCCCAATTGCTAACAATTTAATTGATTAGATTTGTTGATTCCCATCAGGTTACCCATATGTCAAGCTTTAACACCATCTCCTGGTGAAATTTTGGAACTACTACATGTTTTGGAATAGCCGATGTGCCTGGGCCAAATTCAATACCTAATTTTACACCATCTTGTACCACCATGTCACTTGACACATTCCAAATTTGGATGACATCATTTACGCATTTATCAGCAAACACTTGTATTAAACTACCATTTTCTTCCCCCCAAAAAGGTTTGACAATGATGTTCCTGGGATGGAGGGACTTGGGGGTAAGTAGTTTAAAAGTTGATTCTTGAATATGGTTGAAACTTTAGTTTAACCGGTAAACTAAACATTCAACCATATTCAAGTCTCAATTTTATAAACCTTATAAAAAGTCCTTTTATAAGGTTAAACTTTAACCTTTTATAAGGTTTTTGTCCATCTATTTCTCAGACTCTGCAGTGATCTGTCCCTGGGAGGCATTCAGTGACATGGAACTAAGCGACTTGGCTCAGTTTGGCATTGTCTAGACCAGGGGTGGGCATTTAATTTTTACAAGGGGCCACATGAAAAACCTGAGTTGTGTCAGAGGGCCACACCTACGATAACTTAAACCTGCTCAATTTTCTTCCATTGTAAAATGCACTGAATTATTTATTTTAAATAGCTGGTACTGGTAATTAGAAGAATACAATTATTCTGTTTATATTTACATTAAGCTATGTGAAATTGTGGTGTATAGGTCAAATAAAAAAAACAATCATCAATCAGTACAATTTATTCTTAACTTCTTTAACTTTTCCTCAAATGACAAAGCCGCTGCATCTCTGGGTGTGAAATTTGATAAAAAGTCCTTGTTAGGCTTGTAGTTTTGCTAGCAATGCATCAGCCTCTGATGCGCACTGTTTATCAGACAGATGTATTTTTTCTCATGCTTGGTCGTGTAGTGGCGACTCAAATTATATTCTTTAAACACAGCAACCTGTGTACCACAAATCAGGCAGAAGGCTTTACCTTTCATTTCTGTAAAGAAATACTTGGCAGTCCATGTCTTGTTGAAAACACGGCGATCCTTGTCAACTTTTCTTTTCTGAGGGTCAGCACACATTTCTCGGGCAGCATTACTTCGCACTGTTCACCTTTACGCACAGCTCACATACACGTACGCTACACGGAAGTGTGACGCCTTTCAAAATAAAAAAAAACAGTTGCATTGCACACACGACACTGATTTTCTTTTATTTTTTAAAATTAAGTTGTAATCAAATATAATTTACGATTGGCTTCATGCGGGCCGGACAGGGACGCACAAAGGGCTGGATGTGGCCCGCGGGCCGTATTTTGCCTAGGTCTGGTCTAGACTCACAAAATGGCCCTTGACGGATGGAAGGTTTGAGTACGTCAACAGAGGCAGCAGTACTGGATAGTGATTTCATAACTGGGAGAAATATCTGAAGCTCAGTTTCACACAGGAGTTTTTTCTCACCACCCACCGTAGTGGATTGATAGTAGATGTACATACCTTCTGTAAAAGGTTCTTCTTTTGCAAATGTTACCTCTTCAGATGACCGATTTTGCAAATGTGCTTATTATTAGTTTCAATATATTGAGATAGAACATTCATTCATACAATCCTCATTTAGAGAAACCAGCATTTATTTTTGCAAATGTTATTTTGAATTGTGTTATTTTCAAAAGGATATATTTTACAATACATACAGCATTAAACTTCTGGTGCCACTAAATCTGCCAAGAAATTATTTCTTAATACTGTATGAGGTATCTTGATGTCTGATGCATTACACCATGAACAAAATGCTTAATAAACCACAACTGTAAAGATAGAAGTCAGTTATTGTATGACATGGGATGTCCACTCGGGTAGATAATATCGTAAATTGTTTACTAAGTTTTCATTTTCTCTTTCAAAATTTTTATAGCATGCACGTATAATTGTGCTTAGCATCTTTGCTTTAATCTTTACTACAATAACCAGTGCGCAAAATGTAATGAGTTTTAATTTGATTGAAAAGCCTAAAGCAGGGGTCACTCACTATATTTGTCAGCGGGCCAAAATTGGGGGCTGGACCCAAACTTAAATAAAAAGTTAAATTTGGCATAACAATACTATTTCATGTTTATTGTTTGTATATTCTTTTTTTATTTCATTACAAAACAAAAGGGATTTGTTGCCTTTATGAGTCAAGCTTTTCTTTTAACAGATATTTTCTCTTTTGTCCTCATAATTATGGAATCCAGTTGCAGGCCGGATTGGATAGTTTGGCGGGCTGGATTCAGCCTATGGGGTCTAAAGGCTTATTTATAGTCTCCATATTCTTATGAAAATATGTGCAAACAAAGTTTGGCCTTCCCCTCAAACTTTGAAAACATTGCAACGACCTTCTGATTGTATGGATGCCGGTCATCAGGGAGTCCAAGACAATGAGGAGGCTAAAAAACTTGCAAAACAGGGATCTGAGCTCCTCATTGAGGGCCCACTTAGGTGTTGTATTTGCATCCTGCTGGAACCAAGTCTGGGACCCAGGCCCACTGCGCTGTTGTCAGTGGGTGTCACATCTATATGGGGCCAGTACATCCCTGTGGAGAGCAAGCCATCTGCCACTAGGTGGCAGCTGTACCATATAACAACCTAATCTATTTTCTCCAGTACTTCACATGGCCCCACCAAGTGGCTGTCTGATTTAGGCCACCTGTACTTCTTTCTTTTTGGACTGTATATCCACACGTCACACCAAGGTCTCCATCCTTAAAGTCCCTCCCTCGGACCCTCAGTGTCCTTTTCAGCCTTACACTCACTTTCAGCAAATTTGCCACAACTTGAGATTTGCATGGGCTGACTCTAACTGGTCTTGGCTTGTGTCAGGTCTTGGCACCATGAGTGTGCGTGGGTGTGCATGTGCATGCTTGATTGTTAGTAATTTCAAGTGTGGTGCGCTGGAGTTACTCTATCAGCGGCTGTCTTCAATGTCAGCGCCCTGTCAATACTAAAAACGAGTTTGTACATCCAGTGGTTCTGCACAATCTGGAAATTTAAAAGATCCTGACTTGCATTTTCCCCCTGTTCCCAGTCTGCCACCTTACCTACACTGAAAACACCCCACAATATGGAAACTGCTCCTGGACCTCCTCCACACGACAAACTCCTCCAACCACCATCATCCCACCCAAATAAATTCATTATCATCTCAGTTTAGTCGTTCTCTCTTTCTTCTGCATTTGGGTCCTCCCGTAACCCATCTGGCATCCAGGACACCGATCCCAATCTTCAGACCTAGCTGGACAAGGTTTGCTTTTGGATCAGCATGACCAAGCCCTAACCATGACGATGGGAAAGCTCGTGAATTTTCACAAGCCCTCACCGTACTCTAACATTGGTCTCTCATAGACCCTAGTACTGATATGACAGAAAGCTACGTCATCTGGGGGCCTTGTTGAACAACCACAGTGTAGAAATGATTCAATATTTAATTGAACAGTAAATTTGACTTCATGTTAGAACTTTGCCCATTGCCAGAATTAGAGAGAAAATCAAGATGATGCAACAGTATAAAGACTTGTGAGAACATTTTAACAGCTGGAATTAAAAAACAGTATTGTTGCTGTGTACAAGAATGAAGTGAGTAGATTCATCTGTGTGTGCAGCGACATATTGGAGCGATTCTCATGGTCCATTGGTCCAAGATGACATTTCAGCTTCATCTGACATTTGAATGCAGGCAAATGAAAGGCTACATACCCAAAGTCCATCCATGAAGGAACAGAAACCTGTTCAATTAGCTCAGAAGAAATGGAGGCAAGGGTCTGATGGGCTCACTTGATGCTCGTGTGAGTGGAGTCATAATTTTCAACATTTAGATTTTTCCGATACTAAATGAGAAATGCATATCACACAGTGTAGCTGTTCAAGCTATCATTTAAGTTTAAGGTGACAGAGGTTAAACAATCCTCTATTCACAAGGTCAACATTTAAACCACAGATGTACGAGCTTCTCGGAAACCTGGTTCTACAGTCAAGAACCAAGCCTTGGAGTCTCTTCAAGCTAGCACGCCAAGAAAGCACAAGGACAAGGAACCAAATGCAGGGAAACAGGAGGAGCAGGGCGTATCGAAGAATTTGTTTTTAACAAACATCCACTCCCAAACTACTGAAGCAAACTAAAGTCAGAGTACCAAAACTTCAGGCGTAAAACAGCACAAAGTCAGCAAAGACAACGAACCAACAAGGACAGAAAGAAAGCACTGAGATAAGTACAAACCGGATTCGGTTGAAGTTGGGAAATTGTGTAAAATGTAATTAAAAACAAAATACAACGATTTGAAAATCCTTCTCAACACATATTCAATTGAATACACTACAAAAACAACATATTTAATGTTCAAACTCCATCCATCCATCCATCCATCCATCCATCTTCTTCCGCTTATCCGGGGTCGGGTCGCGGGGGCAACAGCTTCAGGAGGGACTCCCAGACTTCCCTCTCCCCAGCCACTTCATCCAGCTCATCCCGGGGGATCCCAAGGCGTTCCCAGGCCAGCTGAGAGACATAGTCTCTCCAGCGCGTCCTGGGTCGTCCCCGGGGTCTCCTACCGGTGGGACATGCCCGGAACACCTCCCCAGGGAGGCGTCCAGGAGGCATCCTGATAAGATGCCCGAGCCACCTCATCTGGCTCCTCTCAACGTGGAGGAGTAGCGACTCTACTCCGAGTCTCTCCCGGATGACCGAGCTTCTCACCCTATCTCTAAGGGAGAGCCCGGACATCCTGCGGAGAAAACTCATTTCGGCCGCTTGTATCCGAGATCTCGTTCTTTCGGTCACGACCCATAGCTCGTGACCATAGGTGAGGGTAGGAGCGTAAATCGACCGGTAAATTG
Source organism: Syngnathus scovelli (assembly GCF_024217435.2). Lineage (NCBI taxonomy): Eukaryota > Metazoa > Chordata > Actinopteri > Syngnathiformes > Syngnathidae > Syngnathus > Syngnathus scovelli. The sequence goes on along the minus strand of NC_090850.1, from coordinate 3,530,932 downwards.
AGAGCTTTGCCTTTTGGCTCAGCTCTCTCTTCACCACAACGGACCGGTACAGGGTCCGCATTACTGCCGACGCTGCACCGATCCGCCTGTCGATCTCACGCTCCATCCTCCCCTCACTCGTGAACAAGACTCCAAGATACTTGAACTCCTCCACTTGGGGCAGGATCTCATCCCCGATCCGGAGAGGGCATTCCACCCTTTTCCGATTGAGGACCATGGACTCGGATTTGGAGGTGCTGACCCTCATCCCGACCGCTTCACACTCGGCTGCGAACCGTTCCAGCGAGAGCTGGAGATCACGGCCTGAAGAAGCCAACAGCACCACGTCATCTGCAAAAAGCAGAGACGCGATGCTGAGGTCCCCAAACCGGACCCCCTCAACGCCTCGGCTGCGCCTAGAAATTCTGTCCATAAAAATTATGAACAGAATCGGTGACAAAGGGCAGCCTTGGCGGAGTCCAACCCTCACTGGGAACGAATCCGACTTACTGCCGGAAATGCGGACCAGACTCTGGCATCGGTGATACAGGGACCGAACCGCCCTTATCAGTTGGCTCGGCACCCCGTACTCCCGAAGCACCCTCCACAGAACCTCCCGAGGGACACGGTCGAACGCCTTCTCCAAGTCCACAAAACACATGTGGACTGGTTGGGCAAACTCCCATGCACCCTCGAGGATCCTGCCGAGGGTGTAGAGCTGGTCCACTGTTCCACGGCCAGGACGAAAGCCACACTGCTCCTCCTGAATCCGAGGTTCGACCTCCCGACGGACCCTCCTCTCCAGCACCCCTGAATAGACCTTACCAGGGAGGCTGAGGAGTGTGATTCCCCTGTAATTGGAACACACCCTCCGGTCCCCCTTCTTAAAGAGGGGAACCACCACCCCAGTCTGCCAATCCAGAGGCACTGTCCCCGATGTCCACGCAACGTTGTAGAGGCGTGTCAGCCATGACAGCCCCACAACATCCAGAGCCTTTAAGAACTCCGGGCGGATCTCATCCACCCCCGGGGCCTTGCCACCGAGGAGTTTTTTAACTACCTCAGTGACTTCGACCCCAGAGATTGGAGAATCCGCCTCAGAGTCTCTAGGCCCTGCTTCCTCAATGGAAGGCGTGTAGGTGGAATTGAGGAGGTCTTCGAAGTATTCTCCCCACCGACTCACGACGTCCCGAGTCGAGGTCAGCAGCACGCCATCCCCACTATAAACAGTGTTGACGTTGCACTGCTTCCCCCTCCTGAGACGCCGGATGGTGGACCAGAATTTCCTCGAAGCCGTCCGAAAGTCATTCTCCATGGCCTCACCGAACTCCTCCCATGCCCGGGTTTTTGCCTCAGCAACCGCCGAAGCCGCGTTCCGCTTGGCCATCCGGTACCTGTCAGCTGCCTCCGGAGTCCCGCAGGCCAAAACGGCCCGATAGGACTCCTTCTTCAGCTTGACGGCATCCCTTACCGCCGGTGTCCACCAGCGGGTTCGGGGGTTGCCGCCACGACAGGCACCAACGACCTTACGGCCACAGCTCCGATTGGCCGCCTCAACAATGGAGGCGCGGAACATGGTCCACTCAGACTCAATGTCCCCCGCCTCCCCCGGGACGTGGGAAAAGCTCTGCCGGAGGTGGGAGTTGAAGCTCTTCCTGACAGGAGATTCTGCCAGACGTTCCCAGCAGACCCTCACAGAGCGTTTGGGTCTGCCAGGTCGGACCGGCATCTTCCCCCACCATCGGAGCCAACCCACCACCAGGTGGTGATCAGTTGACAGCTCCGCCCCTCTCTTCACCCGAGTGTCCAAAACATGCGGCCGCAAATCCGATGACACGACTACAAAGTCGATCATCGAACTGCGGCCTAGGGTGTCCTGGTGCCAAGTGCACACATGGACACCCTTATGTTTGAACATGGTGTTCATTATTGAAAATCCGTGTCGAGCACAGAAGTCCAACAATAGAACACCGCTCGGGTTCAGATCAGGGGGGCCGTTCCTCCCAATCACGCCCTTCCAGGTCTCACTGTCATTGCCCACGTGAGCATTGAAGTCACCCAGTAGAACGATAGAGTCCCCAGAAGGAGCGCTCTCCAGCACATCCTCCAGGGACCCCAAGAAGGGTGGGTACTCTGAGCTGCTGTTTGGTGCATAGACACAAACAACAGTCAGGACCCGTCCCCCCACCCGAAGGCGGAGGGAGGCTACCCTCTCGTTCACCGGGGTGAACCCCAATGTGCAGGCGCCCAGCCGGGGGGCAATAAGTATACCCACACCTGCTCGACGCCTCTCACCGTGGGCAACTCCAGAGTGGAAGAGAGTCCAGCCCCTCTCGAGAGGGCTTGTACCGGAACCCAAACTGTGCGTGGAGGCTAGTCCGACTATATCTAGTCGGAATCTTTCTGCCTCGCACACCAGCTCGGGCTCCTTTCCAGCCAGAGAGGTGACATTCCATGTCCCAAGAGCCAGCTTCTGCAGCCGGGGATCAGACCGCCAAGGTCTCCCGCCTTTGGCTGCCGCCCAGCTCACATTGCACCCGACCCCTTCGGCCCCTCCCACAGGTGGTGAGCCCGTGGGAAGGGGGACCCACGTTTCCATTTCGGGCTATGCCCGGCCGGGCCCCATGGGCGAAGGCCCGGCCACCAGACGCTCGCCTTCGAGCCCCGCCTCCAGGCCTGGCTCCAGAGGGAGGCCCCGGTGACCCGCGTCCGGGCGAGGGAAAACTAAGTCCATTTATATCACTCATCATAAGGGGCTTGTGAGCCGTGCTTTGTCTGGCCCCTCACCTAGGACCCGTTTGCCATGGGTGACCCTACCAGGGGCATGAAGCCCCCGACAACATGGCTCCTAGGATCATAGGGGCACGCAAACCCCTCCACCAAACTGTTCAAACTGATAAACTTAATTGTTTTTTGCCAAATAATAATTAACTTGGAATTTTATGGCTGCAACATGTCCAGTAGAAGTTTGGAAAGGTGGCAAAAAATACTGAGAAAGCGGAGAAAAGCTCATCAAACACCTATTTGGAACATCCCACATGTGATCAGGCTAATTGGGAACAGGTGGGTACCATGATTGGGTACAAAAGGAGCCTTCCCAAACATGCTCAGTCATTCACAAGCAAGGATGGAGCGAGGTTCACCTCTTTGTCCACAACCGCGTGAGAAAATAGTTGAAAAGTTTAAGAACAACATTTCTCAAAGCAAAATTGCAAGGAATTTACGGTCCATAATATCATCAAAAGGTTCAAAGAATGTGGTGAAATCACTGCATGTAATGACCGTGACATTCGATCCCTCAGACAGCACTTCCTTAAAAACCGACATGAGTATGTAAAGGACATCACCAAATGGGCTCAGGAAAACTTCAGAAAACCACTGTCAGTAAATACAGTTTGTCACTACATCAGTAAGTGTGGGTTAATACTCTACCATGCAAAGCAAAAGCCGTTTATGAACAACATCCAGAAACGCCGCCGGGTTCTCTGGGCTCGAGCTCATGAAAAATGGACTGATGCACAATGAAAAAGTGTTTTTGTGGTCTGATGAGTTCACTTTTCAAATTGTTTTTGGAAACACTGGACATCGTGTCCTCCGGACCAAAGACGAAGCAAACTATCCGGACTGTTATCAACGCAAAGTTCAAAAGAGGATTCTAAGGATTCAGTTCACTCAAAAGAACTGTCGTGCCCATCACTACTCTGCCCTGACAGCGGTTTATTAGGGTCACCTCATGGTTAGAAAAAAACCAAAACAAGAACAGACACATTTATAGCCATCGGCAAGCGATCTGGCCCAGTCAACTACTTGACGTCACATCTGTTCCCAACATGGTGTCTTGAATTAAATACACCAAGGGGGATTATTTTGGCAAATAGACAGAAATATTGGAGCACCAGACATTTAGTAATGTAACAATATTGCTGTCTCTATCAATCAAGACAGTGTGAGAGCTCCAGAGTTAAACCTTAATCTGTGTAAAGTTTACTTTATTTGGCCACTCAAGGTAAATCATTCAAAATCAGTGGTGGGAAGTAACAAAGAACTGTACAGATAATTTGTTTTTGCATTTAACAAGATTTTGAATTTAGTTAGGAGGGTGCGGGTTCGATTCCACCTCCGGCCCTCCCTGTGCGGAGTTTGCATGTTCTCCCCGAGCCCGCGTGGGTTTTCTCCGGGCACTCCGGTTTCCTCCCACATCCCAAAAACATGCTTGGTAGGCCGATTGATCACTCCAAATTGTCCCTAGGTGTGAGTGCGAGTGCGAATGGTCGTTTGTCTCTGTGTGCCCTGCAATTGGCTGGCAACCGGTTCAGGGTGTCCCCCGCCTACTGCCCGATGACAGCTGGGATAGGCTCCAGCACGCCCGCGACCCCCGTGGGGACTAAGCGGTTCAGAAAATGGATGGATGAAAATTGATTGATGTTTCAGGTATCTGCACTTTGGTTGCATATTTATTTGTCTGATGACATTTTATTTTTACTCCCAACATTTATCACTACTTTTTACTCCTTACTTTGTCTTGACTTTGTCCTCACCAGATGACCTGCCTAGACCACAGGTCCAGCGGCAATGAAGGGCAGACAGCAGCATGGATGTGGCTCCAACAGATGGTAGATTTGTATAAACCAAACTGCACTGTTAGACCATAAAAAAACACATTCATCATTAGCCGTTACTTATTTTTTCAGGAATATTTTAGACTATTACTGCTGTAAATCGCATGTTAAATTACTTTAGGGCCATACTGGGGGGATAATTTACAGCAAAAAAAAAAGAAAGCACAGAGGGAACAATGTTTATGTTGAGAGAAAACATGACAATGCATTTCATGCTGATGCTATGCTCTTGAACTGTTACAAAATCATTGTTATTGGAACAATATTAAGTATTTTGTAAGTAAGGAAGTTAGTCCATCCATCCATTTTCTGTACCGCTTGTCCCAACAGGGGTGCTGGAGCCTATCCCAGCGGTCATCGGGCAGTAGGCGGTGGAACACCCTGAACCGGTTGCCAGCCGATTGCAGGGCACAAAGAGGCAAACAATCATCCGCACTCGGACTTAGGGGCAATTTGGAATGCTCAATCAGCCTACCATGCATATTTTTGGGATGTGGGAGAAAACCCACGCAGGCACGGGGAGAACATGCAAACTCCACACAGGGATGGCCGAAGGTGGAATCAAACCCACACCCTCCCAACTGTGAGGCGGACGTGTTAACCAGTGCGGCACCGAGCCGCCCTAGTAAGTTAGTATGTTTAGAAATTTTGTTTTGTTTGGTTTTTGATGATGCATTCCGCGCTTGGAATTTTTACTTTTTTACTTATTTATTGGATTCAACAATGACTGCTGAGACTTAAAGATAGCTCCGTTTAACAGCACAAACAGGGATTTGGTAATAGCTGATACAGATAGCCAAATATCTGTATTGTGTGAACCAACTCAAACAGACAAGTAGGCAGACTTCCCAGCATACGTACTATCACTTGTCACGCAGCGATGAAGTGGTCAGTGAGCTAATCCACTTGTCCTCTTTAGAGCCTCCCTTCTCACTACATGCCAAGAGAGAACCTGGACATGCTGTTTGAATGATTGTTGTAGTCCACGTCTTTGTGAACTGGGGACATCTTAGCATTTCCAGCAGCCTTTTTTTTTTGTTTGTTCAAGGCCATGGGACAAGAGGAAAGCCACAGTGAGGAGATAGATTTAGCACAGATTCAGGAGCTATGCATAAGTTTCATGAAGGAGTGTCCAAGTGGTGCGTTGCATTTACATGAGTTCAAGAGGATCTTTGGAGTACCCAGCAATTCTGCAGAGGAGTCACTCTTCATTGAAACAATATTCCGCTCATTTGACACCAATCAGGTAAAATGAGTGTATAATCAAAACAAAATAATAAGTTGCAATGATTTCTGATAGTCTTGGTTAATGTGCCCCATCCCTCTTTGTAAATATGTATTTTGATCACAGGACAATACACTTGATTTCCTGGAGTATGTTGCAGCGCTTCATTTGATTTTACGAGGGAACTTTGAGGATAGGCTCAAGTGGTCTTTCAAAATGTATGGCAAGGATGGGAATGGCAAATTAGACGGGCAAGAGGTGAAACGGATAATAAGGGTAAACCAAATCACACCACAGAATCATGCCTTTCTGATTTGTATCTTGTCATTGAATGAGTCATTTAAATATTTTGTCACTCTGTGTTAAGTTATTATGAAACTGTTAAAACTGTTAATCCTTTCAAGAGTGATTATTGACATGCCCTAAACAGCTTAGAGCTATAAGGTCACATACTGGTTGGTTGGTTGGTTGGTTGGTTGGTTGGTTGGTTGGTTGGTTGGTTGGTTGGTTGGTTGGTTGGTTGGTTGACTTTATTGGATGAGAAGTTAGGTTTGGTTCTGCTATATCTGGCTGTACTTTACAGTAAGCCTCTAAGGCCCCCGAGCCAAATAACCCCACCACTATGAGAACTGATTTACTTGGCATAAATAGTTCGGATTGTCTTAAGATGTACCATTATATTTGCATATTCTTAACATTTCAGCTTCTGATAGGCAATAGCTATTATCAAACACGTCTGCCAACAATGTTAAGTGTGTTTGGGTGTATTACCTGTCTTCTATATCGTGCAGATTCTCTACAAAATCAAGCTCCAAAGAACTGATGTAGATTTGACACCATCTGAAATATGTGACAGAATCTTTGAACTGGGTGACCGGAATAGTGATGGTAAGGAGGAATCACTCTAATTACAACCAAAGAGAAACAGTAGCACAGGTGATTACAATGGAAACATCAACAACACAATCTCTGAACGAACAAATAAAAACTAAAAAAATGAATTGAGGAGCACACTTTGGTCTGTTATTTTTTATGTCTTAGATTATGGGCTATCAAAAATAACTACTGTATGACGATGTCTAATATCAAAATCATAAATTATTGTTTTGCAGCACCATGGTTATTTAATTGTGATTCGTCGCTTGTCCTTTTCTATTCTTTTGTGCTCTTGAGACTCTTCGCTTTGATTCAGTAAAATTCACTGGGTGTGTGATGCTTTAAATATGACTAACATTCCTTAATGAAAGTTAGTCAGAAGTCACTTATGCTGAAGGCGGATTCAAGATTGCATTGAGACATCTTGCCTTAGCATTTTTAGAATTTGAACCACCTCCCTTTGAAGTACATCCTGGTCATCTTGTTGATGGCAAAGGGTAATTACTAAACAATCTGAAAAGGCCACAAATGCTGTTTTCAGTGATGCAGTGCACTCAAGAAGGGCTGCGTGCTCAGTCCATTGCTCTTCACCCTGCTGACGCATGACTGCACTGCGACCTACAGCGACAACCGCATAGTGAAGTATGCTGACGACACAACTCTGGTGGGTCTCATCACGAAGGGCGACGAAACTCAGTACAGGTCGGAAGTTGACCTTCTGACCATGTGGTGCAGGGACAACAACCTCCTGCTGAACGTAAACAAGACCAAGGAAATCGTTGTTGACTTCCGGAAGGGTCACACAAAACACCTGCCGCTGATCATCGACGGTGCTGTGGTGGAGGGTGAGCTGCACCAAGTTCCTGGGGGTGCACATCAGTGAGGACCTCTCCTGGTCCGCAAACACCTCGTCACTGGCAAAGAAAGCTCAGCGCGTGCATGTGCCCCTCAGGCAGTCATGTCTACATTCTACCGTGGCACCATTGAGAGCGTCCTCACCAGTTGCATCGCTGTCTGGGGTGGTAACTGCACTGAACAGAACTTGAAGGCCCTGCAGCGCATAGTGAATACAGCTGGTAAGATTATTGGTGCTTCGCTCCCCTCCCTGAAGGACATTTACACCTCCCATCTCGCCCGCAAGGCAACCTCGATTGCGAGAGATGTGAGTCACCCAGCTCACTCTTTGTTTGACCTAGATGTGAGTCACCCGGCTCACTCTTTGTTTGACCTTCTGCCCTCTGGGAAGAGGTACAGGAGCCTGCGCTCTCGCACCACTAGACTCGCCAACAGCTTCTTTCTCCAGGCTGTTAGGACCCTGAATTCGCTACCCCCTTCTGCGTAGCGTGCGGCACTGTTGCGCTATTTTCTGAAATGTCTGCTGTACGCTCACTTGCTCCTTTTTGCTCCTCTTATTTGTTTATTTGTTGTGTTATTTATTCATTATTTATTCAGCACGCTGTTGTTTACTTGTTTACTTGATTGTCTGTTGTGGGCCATGTCTTGTCACCGTGGGATAGGGGGGAACGAAATTTCGGTTTCTTTGGGTGTCTTTGGCATGTGGAGAAATTGACAATAAAGCTGACTTTGACTTTGACTTCTTCCAGCCAACCAATTGGGATAAGTAGAAATAATGAAAATATTACAAAAGTATTATTATATGTTAAATTCTAATACTCATCTTCTAATATACAGTATGTAATAAGTTCCTAAAGTAAACAATCTTGTAATATGCAGATTTTCTTGGCTTAAAAATTGGCATGATATGAAATAAAGGCTCAAGGGTCATTTACATAATTTTGTTATGAAAACAGTTGAATTGAATTGAATTTAATGTGCTTGTGTCACAAAGGACATATATCCTTAACAGAGTTCATGGAGGGAGCTCAGAAGGATGAATGGGTAATGAACCTTTTAAACCTGGATGTCAACGCTGTTAGGGTTTTCCAGGTTATCTTTATCGTAGGATTATGTTGGAGTGCAACAGGTAATAAATACCTTACCTTGTCCTCCTTATCACAAGGTCATAAAACATCCCCTGACATGTTTAGACTAGAGGGCAAGGGCTTTAGCCAGCCTACCCATACCCCCACTCTGTTCCTCCTAATAAATATGCCCTTGCAGGAAGGAGACCTTTCAGATTTCATTCCTGTAGCGAGTGATCTCTCCACCTGCAGGTGTCTAAAAGAACTTGCTTGTCTACCGTGTGGTTCTTGCAAAATAAGTTGGAGTGAGCAAATCTCTAACATTTTGGTGCCGAAACCCGGGACCCTCATACCCATCATCTGGCTGACGGAAGACGACGCGCTGTACACCGTCGACGGGCCAGCGTCCACTAGCCGGACCTGGTAAAGAAAGACCTGGGAAGGAAATTCTTCGCTGGGCCAGCATCTTAGGTCTGCCTTCGTCTGACAGAGGTGGATTGACGGGACCCGGCAGTGCAACGAACCAGGGGACAAGTAAGTTAAAGGCTTGAAATTGTGTTGTGTTGTTAAACGCGTAACACATAGAGGTGCACGGGAGATAGCTTGGGTTCAAGTCCCAGTGGAAGAAACAGGCTAAGAAAGGCAGAGCTTCTTTTTCGTTCATCGAAGAAGTGTGTAGACTCTTCTTTGTCTGTTTTTCCGAGCTGAGGGATCTGGCTTGGGTTAAAGTCCCAGTGGAAGGAACGTGCTAAGAAACACGGAGCTTCTTTTTTGTTAATCAAAGAAGGGCGTAGATTTTTCTTTGTATGTTTTTCCAAGCCAAAGAATAGCTTGGGTTCAAGTCCCAGTGGAAGAAACGGGCTAAGAAAAACAGAGCTTCTTTTTCTTAATTGAAGAAGGGCGTAGATTTTTTCTTTTGTCCGTTTTTCCAAAGCTGTTTGGGAGGGTTTTACACCCATCCCTGGATAGGCCTAAAAAAGCGCTGGAGTTTGTGTGATTGAGTGTGTGACTGGTAGGATAAATTGACTAAGAAGCAGTTCTAGCATTGATCCACGGCAATAATACAGGCTAGTAATTTGTTGAAAGGTCAATTTAAACCTGCATTGAGGATCCTCAAAGACATAGTTAAATAAATAAATAGTAATAAATAGTAATAATAATAATAATATTTTTGAGAAAAAGAAATTGTATAACCTAGAACTACTAGAATTAAGATGGGAAATAAAAACGGTAAATCTCTACCTCTTGACGGAGATGAGAAGTACATGGCGAGTAGATTTCTTAATTGTATGCAATATATGCCGAAGTGGAAGAAAAAGTATGGAGTAGAAGGGAAGTTGAGAGTTGAAGTGTGGAAGATAGTAGTTGATGTTTTAGAAGAGAGTGTGGATAAAAAGAAAAATGGACTGAAAAAGAAAAGAAAAGAAAGAGAATTGGATTGTGCTAAAATGTGGTTGAAAGCTTCACAAGAGAGAAAAGAACAAATCCAAAAGACAAAAGATAGAAAGATGAAAGGTGATGAGGCTGAGACTATGTTTGTCAGGCCGGAAGACAATGAGGCCGGAGTGCGCAGGCGCACTGCCGCGGCCACGGCTCCCGCCGACGCTGAAGGCGCAGCTCGAGCAGAGGAGCAAGAGGGGCCTTCCGCTCGTACACAAAACTTGTATCCAAGCTTAACAAACCTGCAGCCCCCCCCATATAACAGCAAAAGAAGTCAGGGTCACATTACTAGAAGTCCTGTACAAACAAGAAGTTTGACCACTGCTGCTAGATTTTCTCAAAATTTGGACAAGGTTGATGTGTGCCCAATGATACAGGTGCCAAACCCTAATGTAGGGGAAGGCCAACTCCCACATACATATGTTTTCCGGCCATGGACATTGGAAGAGGCAAGAAAAGCTGTTGAAGGGGTTACCCCTGTTGCTGAAGACCCAGCTATATGGGCAGAGGACATGGCTGGAATTATACATTCCTATAGACTGAATGGACATGAGGCAGGAGAGGCTGCAATGTCCTCCTTGGGAAAAGACTGGGCAAAGGTTAGAGGAAATTATACAGGTAGAAATAATCAAGGGCCTTTTCCCTATCCCGTTGAGGGAAATCAATTGGGAGAGGAGTATGCAGCACAATGGAATGGTCTTGTGCAAAGAGTGCGAACTATATTTCAAAGACGAGCGAATTATGGTCATTTGGCAGGAATAAAACAGAAGCCTGGCGAAGATACTGATGATTTTCGTTTGAGATTTGAAAAAGAATTCAGGGTGCATAGTGGCATCCCATTCAATGATACAGCTGAGAGTGCTTATCAACAACAGCTTAAAAATGCGCTCCTCACTAATTTCCGCCCTGAAATAGGCAACTGGGTGAGGAAACATTTGGTGGAAGTGGATGTTGCAAGTGTGACAACAACTATGCAATGGGCCAGACATGCTGAAAAAGTGATCAAAAAAGGCAAGAGTTCTGATGTATTTCATCTAGATAATGATGATGATGAACTAGATGAAGATACAACAGTCTTCTTCCAAGGGTCCCAGCTAGGCAGAGGGAGAGGTAGAGGCCAACAAGGTCACAGGCCGCCATATAAATCAAAACCCCCATCAGATACAAACTGTTGGAACTGTGGGAAACGAGGACACTTTGCAAGGGAGTGTCGTTCTGCAAAACAATATCAATCAAAGGGTGCAGGGAGGGGCAGAGGAAAGGCCAAATTCTCAGCATGACTAGACCCCCCCCCCTTTGACCCCTGGTGCTCCTATAGAGGAAGAAATAGTAGATGTCCATACAGCATGGGACATTCTGAGTACATTAAAAGAAAAACCATATGTTACTCTAAACATTGGAGGCAGTGATGTCGAGTTTTTGTGCGATACTGGGGCTTGTAAAACCGTGATAAAAACTAAAGTCCCAAATCTAAAGGCCTCCCAAAATACTATTTGGGTGAAATCTGCTGATGGGCAGGTACACAAGGAGAGTATCTCTAATCCAGTTGAAGTGAGAGATAAGGAAACTGGAAGCATGGCTTCAGTTTCGATTGTCCTATCCCCAAAATGTCCCATAAACCTGTTGGGACGAGATCTGATGACTCGGTTGGGAATTGCAATAATTCCAGTAAAGGATGGCATGCGAGCATGTAGAGTGAGAGATGTGGACTCATATGCTGCACAGGCAGGTGAACAGATTTGCTGCTCCTATGCCATCCCTCCTGAACGAAATCCTAAACTCCCAAGCAGATTGCTGGGTGAAGCTCGAAAACAATTGTCCCAACCTGAATCAGAAATGACTTGTACTGAATTACATGTCACCATGAATATTCTCACTGATCCACAAGATGACTATATTGGAAGTTTTCTCAGCGACACAGAAGTAACTTTAACAATCACTGCTCTGTACACTGATCGCAGGTCATTTGCGGCTGCCGCTGTACGCCTGCCCGCTCCTCAGAAAGATAGATACAAATTGTCGGCTGTACCCCACATCTCATTGTTTAAACCTCACAGTATAACGTGGGCAGATGTGGGTTCCCGAATTAAACTTGCTGGATCTGTGACTGATTATGAGGACAAAGGTGATGGGTGGAGCTACAGTACCAGTTGTGACGTGTGGAAGCAAACAGTGTGTGAAGTGGCTGTAGGCAGAGCAGGCGCTTGTGCGCTTCCCTGACTAGTTGACATTTGTTTGAGTGAAAAGGAGGAGGGGGAATTGGCTGGGCTTCCTGAAAAACTGTGGACCAAGGGCCCATCTGATGCAGGACTTTTAAAATCCATTTCCCCAGTACAGATCAAACCAAGATCAGAGTGGCGTCCAAGAGTTAAACAATATCCTTTAAAACAGGAGGCAATGAACGGGATTGCCCCTGTTATAAATGATCTTTTGACAGGAGGAATCATTAGGGAGTGTTCGGATTCTCCTTGCAACACTCCCATTTTCCCAGTCCAAAAGGCCGACAAAATTAATTGGCGAATGATACAAGATTTACGAGCAGTGAATGATGCAGTGCAAACAAGAGCACCCAATGTGCCTGACCCACACACACTTCTGAACACTTTGAAACCTAATCAGAAGTATTTCACAGTAATTGATCTCAGCAATGCATTTTTTCTCAGTGCCAATTCACCCAGACTCACAGTTTTGGTTCGCTTTTACCTTTAAAGGACAAAGCTATACATACACCAGATTGCCACAAGGATTTGCTGATAGTCCAACTATTTTCGTTCAAGCTATCATGTCCTGTTTGGCTGATTTTCAGATGTCAAACAAAAGCCAACTTCTAGTTTATGCAGATTTCATTCCTGGAGCGAGTGATCTCTCCACCTGCAGGTGTCTAAAAGAACTTGCTTGTCTACCGTGTGGTTCTTGCAAAATAAGTTGGAGTGAGCAAATCTCTAACAAACGCCTCGAGCTGGGTCATCCAAAATTGTGGAAAACTTCCATGATCTTAGTGGGAGGATCCTCATCATTGGTTCAAGAGTGACAGATATGCTGTCTTTGTACCTTGACTTTGACTGTTTTCTCTATGTTGAGCTTTTTCTGTTTTGAAGATGAAGAGCAGAGAACATTTTGTGGCCAGTTTTGTTGTAATTTGGACTGCTGGTTTGAAGGTCAGAATCCTTGCTATAGTACTGCCATGGCAGTGGGCTCAGAAGGCCCAAAACTGGAAGGAAGTTTGTTGTTGAACCCACGGCAATGAAATGTCAATAATTGTTATTATTATATTATATTACAATTATTATTATTATAAATAATATGATTATACATATAGTTTATGTTCTATGGAAATAATACTATCTCAAAGCAATTGAAAACTTGGGTACACTGTCATATTTAATTTAGTAAAAAAATATATTTTTAACTGTTAACTATTTTAATTGTGTTTCTAATTACGCAAATCACATTTATGTTCCCAGGCACTCTGTGTTTGTAGTTTAATTTTGACCCCAGTTTGTATTATGGCTGCTGTGGTGGTGGTATTTTTTTGCACAATTTTTATGATTGTTTGTCAGTTTTTGGTTTTGATTTGATGTTGCTGTTTGGTTGTTTAGACAGGTTTGTTTTCCATTATCTCAGAGTACAGTATATGTGTACTTAGATGGCTGTACCTCCAAATCAGACCAGAACCCAATGGCCAATTAGAATAAAATTTTGGCAAACCCTAAACAACAAAACAGTTGTTTGGAAGAAGAGCAAACTGTTGCAGATAAGAATGTATGTATAGTTTCCTAGTAGTGTTGCAATAGGTATTGTACTAAAAAAACAATGCTGTGACATTTGACCCTCTCTACCTAAAACATTATGTATTTATGAACAATGTTGTTTTGGATTTCAAAGTCAAACCCTCAAAAGTTTTAAAAACTTAAATTTTAATTCCATATTTGACATCAGCTACCTCATTCTTTTTTTCTTCAGTGTCTGCTGTCTTACTTCTGCATTCAACATCAATAAGTGGTGTTTAATGCAAAACAAGTATTGTGGCAAATGATGTAATTTAAACCATTGTTACACGAACAAATTTTTAAAAACTTTTATCGGTCTGTCTGTGTAGGTGGGGGGCTGTTGGTGTGTGTGTGTGTGTGGAGGGGGCTGTTGTCTTCCATCCCATCTCTCGGCCTTGGCGATCATCTTTGGCCGAGTTCTCGGGTGGCTCCTTCTGGCACCTGCTGGTTTTATCTCCACGTGACCTTCCTGTGAACATTCTTCTCCAATCTTGGACATACACTGTCGTACCTTATTCTTTCAATTGTGTCATCTTGTGCGAATTTATGGTAGCTTTTGGCTGTGACATCATTAATCTATTGCTCTTACCTGACTATGTGAAGTTTGTGCTTTTGATACTTCATGTCTTTGCTTACGTCATTATATTCTTAGTTTAATCATGTTTCCAACCATATCTTTTCTTTGTTAGGCCAAAATATTTCCCTCTGTGCAGAACGTTCAGTAGTAATCAAAAAGTTGGTGTCTCGCATTAGGCAACATATGACGTTTAGTCAAAACACAAGTTATAAAACACAAGATATAATCAAATACTGAACGGTCACGACGACTCTGGCCGTGTTCATGATTTAGAGAAAAACATCAGGCATGCATTACACAGTTCTTTAAAGGTCATTCAGCTATTTGGGCAATATATCAAAAGACATTTATTTTGCAGTGCACAGAAATACATATTGAATCGTGAAGTTGTAGCAACTTCTGTTATTATCGTATTATCAAAGAATGTCTAGTTATGTCGTCCTTATTGGTTGATTACGTGAATATACTTGTCTGCTTATATACTTTATCCAAAGAGATGTGAGCCTATCTGTTATTGTGGCTATGCGGGTTTTTTTGTCTTTTGACCCTATCCCTTCAGATCATATGAAAGTAACATGTTGGGGAAATGTGAATTACATTTGACAAAATCCTGTGTGGGTGAATAATTTTCTCCCTGTGGGTAATTTAGGTGCGTGTGTCAGGTACTCATGTACTATGGATATCTAAACTTTGTTGCAATGACAAATTAGGATAAAAAATCATATTGTGGAAAAAATTATTTGAGCTATGAAAATTTCAATATAATTCTTATTCACTAAAATATTTGTGTTTTCTGCACAGATTATCTACAAATTAAAGAAGCACACTGACTCTGGAGCTCCAGACAACATTGAAGATATCTGTGATAGAATATTTACCCAAGTGGACAAAAATAAAGACAGTAAGTCGTGTTGAATACAAGTCAAGTCATGTTTATTTATATAGCTCTAAATCACAGACACGTCTCAAAGGGCTTAACATGTACAAAAATTTACAATTATTCTCGACATCCCCTGATCTTAAACTCTAAATTCAACATTTATTACAAATTAGGAAAAAAAACATATCTCTACAACAGATGTTGATTATAACATCCCTTCTCTAAGGAAATATATGAATACTATTGTGAATAGATAGAACATAATAATAATAGTAATTATTATTATATAGCCTTCTGTAACTTGCTTTTTTATGCATTGTGCAGGTCAAATTTCCCTGGAGGAATTTATTGACGGAGCTGAAAAGGACCCATGGGTAATGGATCAGCTCAAATTGGATTTTGCACCATGTGACTGGTTTATTGAGCAGGAAGAGAATAGTCTAAACTTATAATATACTCTGTCAGTAACCCTCTATATCATTGGGGTCTTGTTGGCTTCCGTCAGTCTCGAGAGACTATGGATTATGTGCCTTGGTGGTCATTGGTTGCTGGACCTGCAGTTCCTTCTGTGACTGAAGAGTCCAATTCTGGAGCCGCATGCCCTGTTGCAGATGTCACAGCTAAAGGCAGTAGAGTTTCGGGG
This sequence comes from Syngnathus scovelli, assembly GCF_024217435.2. NCBI lineage: Eukaryota > Metazoa > Chordata > Actinopteri > Syngnathiformes > Syngnathidae > Syngnathus > Syngnathus scovelli. The sequence goes on along the minus strand of NC_090850.1, from coordinate 3,515,001 downwards.
TAGCTGAGCATCTCTTCTGTGTCTTTGAGCCCTTTTCTCTTCCATTTTCTTCTCTCTGTTCTCTTCCGTTTTCTTGATGACTGATTTGGTAACGGCTTTCCACCCTGAGTGATCTGCGGCCAGTGTCTCAAATTGTGCTGGTGCGATGTTGCCCTCCTTCAAGCTCCGTTTACAAACATCTTTGAAGCGGAGAAGTGGTCTTCCGAGTGGTCTAGAACCAGAGGCGAGCTCACCATACAATATGTCTTTGGGAAGTCGACCATCTTGCATACGGGATACATGGCCAATCCACTGCAGACGTCTGTTTGTAAGGATGGCAAACATGCTGGAAATTCCTGCTCTGGTCAAGACCTCTTTGTTGGAAACGTGATCCTGCCATGAGATGTTGAGGATTCTCCTTAGACAGCGCTGGTGAAAACTGTTCAACTTGTAGCCTGATGACTATACAGCGTCCAGCTCTCGCTCCCATATAGAAGTGTATTCACCACGCAGGCCTGATACACTGAGATCTTGGTTTTGATGGTGAGCGAGCTATTTTCCCACACCCTCTTTGCTAGGCGGGCTAGCACCGATGAGGCCTTGCCGATTCTGACATCGATCTCTTTGACGAGGCTGAGACTGTTAAAGATGTTGGAGCCAAGGTAGGTGAAATCTTCGACCACATCGAGGCAACAGTCATCAATTGAGATGTGAGGGGTAGAGCTGACACCTTGGGCTAAGATGTTCGTCTTCTTTATGCTGATTGTCAGACCGAACTCTCTACAAGCATTTATAAGGTCTTGGAGGCCGGCTTCGGTATGTGATGTCAGTGCCGCATCATCCGCGAACAGCATTTCACGAATGAGAACTTTGCGCACGCGTGTTTTTGCTCGAAGGCGGGTAAGGTTAAATAGGCTGCCATCACTTCGGGTGTGCAGGTACACCCCTTCTTCGGATGTCTCGAAGGCATATCGTAGCAATAGTGAAAAAAAGATGCCAAAGAGAGTTGGGGCAAGGACGCAGCCTTGCTTTACCCCACTTGTAATTGGGAAGGGTTCCGATTTTAATCCATTGCACTGTACAGTACCTTTCATATCCTTGTGAAAAGAGACAATCAGTCTCAGCAATTTAGGAGGACAGCCAATTCTGTGCAGGAGTGTGAACAGACCCGTTCTACTGACCAAATCAAAGGCTTTCGTTGGGTCTATGAAGGCGATGTACAGTGGTCGCTGTTGCTCACGACACTTCTCTTGCAGTTGCCTTAATGAGAAGATCATGTCGATGGTGGATCTCCCTGTTCTAAAGCCACACTGGGATTCTGGATAAATCCATTCAGCCAGTGGATAGAGTCTGTTTAGTATAACTCGGGCAAATGTCTTTCCCACGTAGGGATATTCCGCGATAGTTGTTGCAAACACTTCTATTGCCTTTGTTCTTGTATAGTGTGATGATCTTGGCATCTCTCATGTCTTGAGGCACGTTTCCTTCATCCCAGCACTGTAAGAGTAGCTTGTGGAGATGCACGAGGAGGCTGGTTTGTTTGGCTGCTTTGATGACCTCTGGAGGGATGCCGTCATTTCCTGGGACTTTACCGCTGGATAGGGAATCGACAGCCTTATACAGCTCCTGAATAGTGGGCGGTTCATCAAGCTCTTCCATGACAGGTAGTGGTGTTATGCCTTCCACAGCATTTACCGTGACTTCAGTTTCCCTCGTTAAAAGCTCTTGGTAATGCTCAGCCCATCTCTCCATTTGTTTGGTTCGATCTGTAATGATTGAACCAGTGCTTGACTTCAGAGGGGAAGTTTTGGTGACAGTGGGGCCGAATGCTATTTTCATCCCATCATACATTGCCCGGATATTGCCACAATCAGCAGAAGTTTGGATATTCTGGCATATACTCTGCCAGTATTTATTTGCGCACTGCCTGGCAATCTTCTGGGTGTCAGCTCTGGCTTTCCTCAGAGGTGCAAGTGTTTTGTCACTGGCTTTGTAGTTGAGGAGGGCTGATCGTTTACGTGAGATGGCCGGTTCAAGATTCATGATTCCCGCTTCAAACCAATCTGGGTTCATCTTCGTTCTTAATCTAAAGGAGTCGAGAGCAGTTGTGTATATTGCACTTCGCATGTGATTCCATTTTTGTTCTGCACTGCCAGTTGAGCATTTGTTAAGGGCTTCTTTGATGTTAACAGCAAAGCTTTTAATTAACTGAGGGTCCTGGGTCTTGGTTGTGTTTATGCGAGGCTGGCCCTTTGGCTTTGATCTATGAGCTCGTTTGGGTTGGAGGCATACTTTACTGGCGACCAAAGCATGGTCTGTATCACAGTCTGTGCTGTGATAGCTGCGAGTGATGTTGACGCAGTTGAGGAAGGATCGTCGAGTGATAATGAGATCCAGTTGATGCCAGTGACGAGATCTAGGGTGCCGCCATGACACTCTGTGGCTGGGCTTTGTAAAGAAGAACGTATTTGTGATGCAGAGATCATGAAAGGAGCATAGTTCCAACAATCTTTGCCCATTTTCGTTCACCTTGCCAACTCCAAACTGGCCAATACAGCAGGGCCAAGAGGAATTGTCCGAGCCAACACGAGCATTGAAGTCTCCCAGCAGGACCAGGTACTCAGATGCAGGTATTTCCCTGATGAAGGTCTCAAGCTCGTCGTAGAATTGGTCTTTTTCCTCTTCTGATGAGGTGAGTGTTGGGGCGTAGGCGCTCACGATGTTTACAAGGCCAGACGTGGTTTCAATGCGCATGATGAGGATGCGGGCGGTGCCCACTGTTGGTGGCGTGCAAGCAGGCAGGAGGGAGTTCCTCACTGCGAAACCTACACCATGCATACGATGTTCCCCTGGGGCCTTTCTTTGCCAGAAGAATGTGTAGTCTTTCTCTCTGATGCTGCCGTTGGATAATAGCCTGGTTTCTTGCAGTGCAGCAACGTCGATGTTCAGACGTGTCAGCTCGCGGTTGATGACAGCTGTCTTTCTAACATCGTTTATCTGTTTCGGGTCATTGGTGATCCCTGGACATAAAGTTCTAACATTCCATGTTGCCAGTCTAAGCGCTGGCGGCTTTGTTTTATTTTTATTATTGCTTGGTGCATGGATTACAGTCCGCCGTTCTGATTTTATCCTAGCTCCAAGCACCCATTGAAGCAGACGGACTGTGGCGGGTCAGCACCTAATTGGCTAGGGGCTGCCCAGCTTAGGCGGGCGGTAGCTGGCCAGTGGGATGCGATGATCCCTCCCACCATTGGAGACAACCCGTAGCGCCTGAGCTGACGCCAATTGGCTCAGGCTTAGAACTCGTAACTGCTGTCTCCCGAATTGTTTCTGTCACTAAGACAGCGACAATGAGTGACCTATCCAAGGCACAGGCCTGGGCACAGTGTATGGAGACCTTGGGTTGCCCAGTCGTCAAGATCCCCCTCTCGGCTTTGTTGGTGTGGTCCAGAGGAATGCAAGCAATACATTTGGCACCAACTGGGCTGCAGGAGCTGCCGGAGTCAGTGAGCGTTCTACACTGGTCCGCCTTCGGGGCCCCACTCCTGATTTGTGAGGTTTACTCCTCTACACTAGGCCGTTGGGTCTGGGACCTCCTCCGCCCTCTGGCCGTTGATGGTTTGGTAATGCCGGAGCTGGGCTCTCGGGGATAAGCTCCCGGTGACCTATAAAATGGCTCCATAAGGCTTGTGTAACTTGATCACCTCTGCCAGACAAGCTCCTCAGCTCTGCCTCCTCGTGGCGACACTGGTTCCGCTAAATGAGCTAGGTGCAAAAGTGAACGATTGGCGCTCAAACCAATAACCAGCCTACGGAATGTCTACACTGCATTACGACACTGGGCGGAGGAGCTGCATTGGGGTCTATGTTATACAAAAATACTATCTATACATTATAGCGAGATTATCATCTTGTATTCTCATGGAACCCAAATTTGTACACTACAGTATACACATTTGAAATATGCCAAAAAGCAGACTGGGGATTAACTGGTTCTTGCATTTTTCACTCATCTACCTTCATTGTGGAATAGTCCTGGTGCTTTTTCATCTATATTCCTAAACCTACTCTTTAAGTTCAAGTTCAAGTTTACTTTATTGTCAAAAATCCTATGTAACAGGGTTACCACAGAAGTTTGAAATTGCGTTTGACCAGTCTCCAATGTGCAGTTTAACTAAAAACATTTAAATAAGACATTGACATAAATCTCTTTCTTTCTCACACACACATACACACAACACACACAACACACACAGCTAACTTACTCATACTAAATTTACAATTTCTTTCTCTGACATATTCATTCACAACATAAACATAGACAATGCACACTTACACATTGCAGTCATTCAAACACTAACATGCTGATAAACATGTGCAATACTATACAATAAAATACTCTCTCTCACATTCACACACACGCACACACACACACACGGTGTGTAATAAGAGTATTGACAATACAGACCCACATACACAGCAGCAGAAGTACAATCAGTGGTCATAGAAGTAAAGTGAAAAAGTGTATAACTGTATATAAGGTGCAAGAGTAAAGTGCCAAGTGGCATGGTGACTTTGGAATGTTCAAGTGGTTTTCCTCAGTGTGTTCATGAGTCTGATGGCTTGAGGAAAGAAGCTGTTACTCAGTCTGCTTGTGCGGGACCGCAGGTTGCGGTACCGCTTTCCTGATGGTAGAAGGGAGAACAGTCTGTGTGCAGGATGAGTAGTGTCTTTGATGATGTTCATTGCCCTCTTGGAACAGTGTGAAGTGTACAGTTCCTGAATGGCTGGAAGGGGTGACCTGATGATCTTTTCTGCTGTCCTCACCACCCTCTGCAGCGCCTTTTTGTCTGCAGCTAGGCAGCTGCCATGCCAAACAGAGACGCTGCTGGTCAGGATGCTCTCAATAGCACCTCTGTAGAAGGTGGTGAGTGCAGAGGTGGGGAGGTCGGCTCTTCTCATCCTTCTCAGGAAGTGGAGTCGTGTCTGCGCCTTCTTGACCAGCGCAGTGATGTTGGTAGTCCATGAGAGGTCATCAGTGATGTGCACTCCCAGGAACTTTGTGCTTTTCACAGACTCCACTGCACTGCCGTTGATGATGAGTGGGATGTGTGTTGGTTTTTTCTTTCTGAAGTCCACAGTGATTTCTTTTGTTTTGTTTACGTTGAGAAGCAGATTGTTCCTATCACACCAGGTGATGAGTTGCTGTACCTCCTCTCTGTATGCTGAGTCATCGTTGTCTTTGATGAGGCCCACCACTGTTGTGTCATCTGCAAATTTGATGATGTGATTCGTTTCAAATCTGGCAGAGCAGTCGTGGGTCATCAGCGTGAACAGCAGGGGGGATAGCACACATCCTTGCGGCACCCCGGTGTTTATGACGGTGGTCGCTGAGGAGTTGTTTCCGACTCTGACTGTCTGCGGTCTGTTCGTTAGAAAGTCCAGCAGCCAGTTGCACAGTGAAGTGCTGACGCCTATTGTACTCAGCTTATTCACCAGATGTTGGGGGATGACTGTGTTGAACGCAGAGCTGAAGTCAATGAACAGCATCCGCGCGTGACTGTTTTTGTTCTCCAGATGAGCCAGGCAGAGGTGGAGTGCTGTTGCTATGGCGTCATCAGTGGAGCGCTTGGGGCGGTAGGCAAATTGGTATGGGTCCAGAGTAGTGGGGAGGGTGGATGTTAAGTGGACCTTCACCAGTCTCTCAAAGCACTTCATCATGATGGAAGTGAGTGCTATGGGTTTGTAGTCATTCAGTGATGATGCTGGTGACTTCTTGGGTAGTGGTACGATGGTGGTAGCTTTGAAAATTGCTGGTATGATGGCTTGGTTCAGAGAGGTGTTGTAGATGTCTGTGAGGACGTCAGTGAGTGAGTCTGCACAGTCTCTGAGCACGCGCCCAGGTATGTTGTCTGGACCTGCAGCTTTCCTGGGGTTCACCTTGAGTAGGGTCCTCTTCACGTCCGCTGGGTCCAGTTGAAGTGTTGTGCTGTCTGGGTGTACTGGGGTTTTTGTGGGTGTTGTGGTGTTGTTTTCTTCAAACCGGCTGAAGAAGGTGTTGAGAGAGTTGAGGAAGTCTATGTTGTTCTCACACGGTGGGGGGGATGGTTTGTAGTCTGTGACTGACTGGATGCCTTGCCACAGGCGTCTTGGGTCTTTTGTGTCTGTGAAGTGTGAGTTGATTTTTTGACCATATGCACGCTTGGCTACTCTCACGCCCCGGTGCAAGTTGGCCCTAGCAGTCTTGAGGGCCTCCTTGTCCCCAGACTTGAAAGCAGCGTTGCGTGCCCTCAGGAGCTCACGTACCTCCCTGGTGAACCAGGGTTTTTCATTTGCTCTCACTGTAATGTCTTTGGTGACGGTTACATCTTCCATGCACTTCGTTATGTATCCAGTTACAGAGTCTGTGTATTCGGTGAGGTTGACGTCCTGGTTGGTGGTGGCCGCCTCCCTGAAGACAGACCAGTCTGTGCGTTCAAAACAGTCCTGTAGAGCTGCTGTGGAGCCCTCTGGCCAGGCCCTGATCTACTTCACAGTTGGTTTTCTTCTCGTCAACAGAGGTCTGTAGGCTGGAATTAGCATAACAGAGAGATGGTCTGATGAACCCAGGTGGGGGTGGGGAACCGCTCTGAAAGCCTGTCTGATGTTTGTGTAGACCTGGTCAAGTGTGTTTTCTCCCCTTGTTGCAAAGTTCACACACTTGTGGAAGTGTGGTATTACTGTTTTCAATTTGGCCTGGTTGAAATCGCCAGCGATTATGCAGACCAAGTCCGGGTGTGTGTTCTGTAGTGTACTCACAGACTTGTACAGTATGGAGAGTGCTTCCTTTGTGTTAGCGCTGGGGGGGACGTAAACAGCTGTGATGTTGACGGTATTGAATTCACGCGGTAGGTACAATGGACGGCAGTTGAGGGTTAAAAACTCAATGTTCTCTGAGCAGTGACTTGTAGTAACTACAGCGTTTGTACACCAGTTGTTGTTAATGTAAATGCACACACCACCTCCTCGAGATTTACCCGTGCTGGCGTGGTTTCTGTCCGCGCGGAAAGTTGTAAACCCATCCAGTTTAATGGCGCTGTCCGGAACGTTGTTGTGAAGCCACGTCTCTGTGAGGATGATCGCGTTGCATTCTCTCACCTTTCGTTCTGTAGTTAAGTCCAGCTTGAGATAGTCCATTTTATCACCATGTACCAATGTGCCTGGTGTATGGGTCACCGAAAGGCATTTTGTGCTGTTTAATTTTTTTTAGGTCAAGTTTGGGGAAAGATCCTTGTTACAGTTTACATTAAATAGTACATACAGTTCATGTGTCTGAAGAAATTTGCTTACTCTGCTTTTTCAACTACAATGGCAAAGATTCAAGATCTTCACCAAGACTGCAGTATACGTACATTGTTACAAAGAGATAAAATGCACTTTTACTTTACACTTATTATTCAGATTCTTTTGAGGGAAGGCACGAGCGTGCGCGTACGGGCGAGAGCGAGACAGGGAGACAGAGACGGCGAGACAGAGAGACAGAGAGAGAGACGGCGAGGGTGGTGTTCATGAGGATAGTAGATGATAACATTCCTAAACTTGCAATTGTTCAATGATAAATCTCATTCTTAATCTGTTGGACTATTTGCTCACACAGTTGTTCACAAAGCGGCCTACATATTATTAGCCTCATCTTTGCTATTGAAAAACTGTCATCATTGTGATACTCAACCGTTTCCACCTAACCTGATCAACAAATATTGCAAACAGGCCCTTTTTTTCTTGAGCATTCCTAATGAATAAAATCTCGACAAAATCTTCTGTGGGTGAATGGATCTCTAAATTTACATTAACTTGCCGATTAATCCTGAACATGGGACGATTAACATCATATACAGTGATACCTCGTTTTTGGCGGGGGTTATGTTCCAAAAAGAACCGGTGACAGGTGAAATCTGTGAAGTAGAGAAAATATATTGTTACAAAGACTTTAATGAACCTTTATTGTAATTTTAAACACTGTATTGTACTTTTAAATGCTTTTTTTGTATTTTTAAACACTTTTGTAAACATTTTAAAGTCAAACAGATTTTCATACACATTCTATAAATAAGAAAATAAAGAAAATGAAGAAGAGTAAATACATATTGTCGCGGTCGGGTGGAGTATGGAGCAGGACGACCAAGTGCAGCTTGGACCAAGGTTTATTGGCGGAACTCAAAATACAGACTCGGTAAACTGACATGACTTAACAAAACAAAATGACTTCCCAACCACAACATACTTGAAACCGACAGGAACCAAAAGGACATGAAGACGACACGACAGCAACCAAAACCAAAACCAACCAATACCAAAACCAATACCAATGATCCGACAGGGAGAGAGGGGCAGACAGGACCTTTATACACGACAGGTAACGAGAGGCAGGTGGGAACAATCACACTGATCATGGGCACACAGGAGGGGAGGGGCGAGCACACAGACAGAAACCAAGACAGACACATAGTGGAGCAGTTGGGGGCGAGACGTGACAGAACCCCCCCCACAAGGGACGTCTCCCGACGTCCCAAAAAAAAAAAAACTAGGGGAACCGAACCGCGCCGCACTCGCGCGACGACTTGGGGAACCGAACCGCGCCGCACTCGGGCGGCGACTTGGGGAACCGAACCGCGCCGCACTCGGGCGGCGACTTGGGGAACCGAACCGCGCCGCATTCGGGCGGCGACTTGGGGAACCGAACCGCACCGCACTCGGGCGGCGACTTGGGGAACCGAACCGCACCGCACTCGGGCGGCGACTTGGGGAACCGAACCGCACTGCACTCGGGCGGCGACTTGGGGAACCGAACCGCACCGCACTCGGGCGGCGACTTGGGGAACCGAACCGCACCGCACTCTGGCGGCGACTTCGGGGAACAGATCCGCACTCTGGCGGCGACTGCGGGGACAGATCCGCACTCTGGCGGCGACTGCGGGGGCAGATCCGCACTCTGGCGGCGACAGATCCGCACTCTGGCGGCGACTGCGGGGACAGATCCGCAGTCTGGCGGCGACTGCGGGGGCAGATCCGCACTCTGGCGGTGACTGCGGGGACAGAACCGCACTCGGGCGGTGACTGCGGGGACAGATCCGCACTCGGGCGGTGACTGCGGGGACAGAGCCGCACTCTGGCGGTGACCTAGGGGACAGAGCCGCACTCTGGCGGTGACCTAGGGGACAGAGCCGCACTCTGGCGGTGACTTCGGGAACAGAACCGCGCCCGGGCAGCGACTTGGGGAACACAACCGCACACGGGCGGTGACTTGGGGAAACAGAACCGCACTCCGCGGAAACTCGGGGAAACACAACCGCACTGGGGCGGCGACTTGGGAAGTCTGTATCGCGATCGGCGGCCACTCACAAAGTCCGTACAGTGATCGGCGACATTCGGAAGGCGGGGCTCTGCGCGGCGGCAAGAGCCATCACGCGCCGCAGCAGTGGGAGTGGAGTCAGGGACGATCGCGGGTCCGACGCAGCTGGCTTGGATGTCTGGCAACGCCCGCAGGTCCTGCAACGCTGGGATGGAGCCCGGTGGTGGCCGCGAGTCCGATGGCGCCGGGGGGGCACTCCGATAGCGGCCGCGGGTCCGGCGTCGCGGCAGCGAAGTCCGACGACGGTCGCAGAGGCGATGGTGCCGGGAGGAACTCCGATGGCGGCCGCGGGTCCGGCGTCGCGGGAGCGAAGTCCGATGACGGTCGCGGAGCTGATGGCGCTGGGGGGGAATTCCGATGGCGGCCGTGAGTCCGGCGTCGCTGGAGCAAGATCCGATGGCGGCTGCAAGCCCATGGCGCTGGAACATGCTCGGATGTGGATCGGGCGTCGCAGCGGGAGCTGGTGGTGAAGGTTGGTCCAAGCTCTGGTCGTTTTGGTGGTCGGATCATTCTGTCATGGTCGGTTGGAGCATGGAGCAGGACGACCAAGTGCAGCTTGGACCAGGGTTTATTGAAACAACTCAAAATACAGACTCGGTAAACTGACATGACTTAAACAATAACTTGACTGACCGGGACGTGAAACAAGAAGACAGCAGGACATGACGGCATCAAGACAGTACGCCAACACCGAACGACAGCAACCAAAACCAAAACCAACCAATACCAAAACCAATACCAATGATCCGACAGGGAGAGAGGGGCAGACAGGACCTTTATACACGACAGGTAACGAGAGGCAGGTGGGAACAATCACACTGATCATGGGCACACAGGAGGGGAGGGGCGAGCACACAGACAGAAACCAAGACAGACACATAGTGGAGCAGTTGGGGGCGAGACGTGACAATATATTGTTAAAATATCCGCACAAGACTTACATGAACCTTTATTCTAGTTTTATATACTTTATTATATTTTCAAACAATTTATTGTATTTTTAAACACTTTTGTAAACATTTTAAAGTCAAACTGATTTTCAGAAACATTCTTACTTATTTAAATAAATAATAAAATAAATAAGAGTACATTTATTGTTACAATATCCAAACAGGCCTTTTATTAACCTTTTATGAAGTGTAAACATGTCTGCCCTTGCGTACTGGTCGGCTGACGCGCCCCCGCGGCCCAGCGCGAGGGCATCTGTACAAGACTTTTATCATTTTATTTTTAAACATTTCATTGTACTTTTAAACACTTTATTGTAGCTTTAAATACTTTTTAAATAGCTTTAAAAAGCTTGCTATGACCTCCTGCTTCGATGACGCACGATGCAAGCTCTGCTCAGCAGTCATTCCAGCATCCTTAAACTTTGTGTGAGCCCATGTTGCATTTGGTTGTCCTGCCTCGTTTGTGACAAAATAAGTGCAAATCAGAGATGCTGCCGAATCTCCTGACGCGAACGATGTGGAAGAGTGGACACGTAGCGCGACTGCAGGAGGCTAAGATAAAGCGTGGACGAACTGCTCTTATAAGACAATCAGCGGCAAGGATAGAGATCAACATGTTCCCATTGCTCTCGTCTCCCCTACCGGCCAATAGTGTGCTGTAAAGTCATATGGGCAGACAAAGCCCCGCGCTCCAAGTGACGCCGCAAAAAGCCGCGATGCACCGAATATATCCACAATATTTGTTTTCATAAAAACCCACGATGCACCGAGGCCGCGATGCACCAAATGTATCCGCAATATTTGTTTTCATAAAAACCCCTGATGCACCGAGGCCGCGAAAGGTGAACCGCGAAGTAGCGAGGGATTACCATATATATATATATATATATATATATATATATATATATATATCGTATATACACTGCTCAAAAAAATTAAAGGAACAGTTTTTTATCAGGGTATGGCATGAATTCAATTAGACTTTTCTGATAAGGTTTTGGTCAGGTACGTGGCAGAGGGGGTTGTTAATCAGTTTCAGCTGCATTAGTGTTGATGGAATTAACAAAAGGTGCACGAGAGGGGCAAGAACGAGATGGTCCCCAAAACAGGACTGCTTTTGCAGGTGGAAGCCATTTCAAGTTCCTCTTCTTGATGTTTTTTAAGTTTTTCCACAAGTGTTGGCTTTAGCTAGAGTCATTTTCACGACTGGGAGCATGAGGCGATTTCTTAAGCCTTCTGAAGTTGTGCAGATTGTCCAACTCCTCCAGGATGGCTCGATTGACATTTGCCATAGAACAGCAGAATTGGCAACTCCGCCACTGGCGCCCTGTGCTTTTCACAGATGAGAGCAGGTGTCAGGTTCAAAGTGCTAACTAAATATCTGAATAAAAGAAAAGGATCAGCAGACAAAAACAAGTGAGGCAGAATATTGATTTTTCTTGCGAGGAGTGCGATACAGATTGCTTTCTACAATCTGACTACACTAAAAATCTGTTTACACTCTCGCTCTTTTTATTTGGAACGCCCTACCCACAGTGTGAGACGATTAGCCCCTGAGGGTGAGGGGAAAAAGATTGTGGGCTTCGTCTCGTAAGAAAAGAAACAAAAAGTAATGCACAAAGTGTTGCGTGCAGATATGGCTATATCAGCAAAACAGTTTAAGCAATATTCCGAGAGATAAAAAGAGAAAGTGATGTTCTTTAAGGAAGATCAGAAGGATCATGACGCATCGTTTGATGTGATCTGTTCTGGCGGATGTCATTTTTCTGCTGAGATGTCAGCAGTATCTTGTTTGACACAACCGTCATCTCGCCCCTAACACAGCCGTAATCCTTCTGTTCTGTTGCACAAGATAAGAATAAGCAAGGCAAAGCAGCAAACATATTGAGCAATAACATTATGAATAAGTACTCATTAGAGAACGCATGATAACATATATATATATATATATACAATTTTTCTAACAATTCCCCCCTGTTTATCATAAGTTCTCGGGGACTAACTTATCACTTCAAAAAATTTTCAGCCAAGGGATCACATTTTGCAATGTGTTACACTTGGGAGGTAATTGAGTCTTAATCGTCAAAGCCAGAGTCGGGGAAACAAATCGGACACGTTTACCACAATAGATTCGCTGACAGAGTCGTCACTAGAGAAAGAACTCCCGTCGATCGAAAGGTCATCCCTTTGGAGCAACGGAAAAGTCTTAGCTGGTGGAGAAATAGCAGTTGTAATTAGCCTGTTAATTAAGGATCGGAGACAAGGAATGCAACAACATCCACACAGGGTCAAAATGGCAGAGAAAACGGCAAGGGAGACCAGGACCGAGGAAACCAGGGTGCGGTACTTTCCGAACACGTTCAACCAGTCGATCCAAACCTCCGTGTTCACCCCACCGTGTTCCTTCATCTTCCCATTTAAGGTCCGCAGACCCTCATGGGCCCGGGACAGGCTTCCGTCGGCTGCAGTATTATTTGGAATAAATGTGCAACATTGCTCACCAAACATGGCTCAGACACCGCCCTCTTTTGAGAGTAGCATGTCAAGGGCCATTCGATTCTGGAAAGCCATGAGGGAAGTAGCGGCCAGTTGGGAGTGGACCTCCTTGAAACCCGCCTCGGTCCAGTTTCCAAGCCTCTGCACGTTGTAATGGATGTAGTTAATCCTGTCAACATTTTTGTTAAGAGTACACCACCAACACAGTGCGGATTCAAAACCAGCAGCTATCTGATTCACCAGCTTATACTCATCCGGTACTCCTCTAGGAACACCAATGGCGTCTATGTAAGTTGGATTAGCTGCGCCCTGCCATTCGTCGTTTCGCTTCGTTCTCGGCCAGAATTCGGGCACTACGGACTTAGCAAAAGATGTTAGATCATAAGAGGACATTGGTATCAAATGAACAGGAAACAATAGGGTTACCAAAGCGCAAATTCCAGAGCTGTTTAAAGGCAACCTATCATAAAGTTTGTTACTATTACACCAAAACCAAATATCACTACGAGCAATGGGCAAAAAAAGGGGCAGTGACATTGGTCATAGACCCACACCATGGAGTAGGTAGGGCGCCGAGCTTCTCACCCTTAGCTACATCGGACGAAAAAAGGGGTTTATATTTTGTCATAGAGGCAACAGGGTAAACCTTATCCCATTTAAAACAATCATGAGTGGGTGAAATGGATGAGTTTAACATTAAAACAACAGCACACTTAGGAACTATATTTGCAGGTATGATTTTCAAAAAAGGTCTTGGACCCATACATGCAATGCAACTGGTGTTAGCCATCTTTGCGGCTTGCTGAGCCATAAGAAGCCAGTTGTTGGTTTGACCGCTTATTCCTGTGGAGGCTAAATAGCTGTCTACATCAGTGAGGAGCATACTTGTAATTTTTGCTCCTGCTGACAGGGTGTAATTATTTGTAACGGGACGGTCTGCGATCGACATTGTTTTGTTAATGCAAATAGCAATAGGAAAGTAAGGATCAATTCCAGAGGACCAAGCCCACAGTTGAAAACCCCAACAAGAAGTGTTAAACAAGGTGGCATTTGGAGGACGAATTTGACCATCAGGGAGTGTAAGAGTCAAAAGGAGGCTTGTGCCCTGATTCTTCAAAGTTACTCGTTTAGCAAAGAACACAGCCTCTTCACTGGAACCAGAGGGCCAAAAATCTTGCGTTTGTGTGGTGACAAGGGTGCCCCAGTCGGTGCTAACTGGGTGACTAGTTAAATACCACCAATATCCGAGCCATTTATCCCCAGTAGTGGGGTGACCATTTCGAAAACCTTTCAAACTTTTCATAGGTAAAATAATAGAAGAAGATGTATTAGGAGCCACAGTAAACATTAATGAGTTATTGTAAGTCCAAGACAAAAGCCATGGCACGCAAGTTGGACCGCGGACGATTTCTGGTGTACAAAAAACATGATCAAAAGGGGATTTTGTGTTGCGCTTATGTCTAGCAATTTTTTCCCATGAGCCATATTGATTAGAATCAGCGTTGGTAGTTGCCTGAGAGAAGACTGTTCGAGGCTCATGGTACTCTATCCATACAAATAAAATAACCCCCGAAAAAAATAAAATAAATAACAATAACACAAACCAGCAAAGGCAACCAAAAAGCACATGGTAGACTTTGCGCAGGCTACAGCCTGATTAAAGCACTTTACGAATGACTCTCTAATGCTCACGTTTTGGATCTCCTAAGAGTCAACACCCTGAGCTTCGGGTTGGTGTCTTGGAAATTGGCTTCTGCTAGCTTTCGTGTCAACCCTGGGTCTTGGCACCAGGATCAGGCACTATTACCAGACTTTGCTCACCTTCCGTACTTAGATTGGGTCTGCGGAGATCACCTTTTTACAATGAGATAAATGCAAAAAACAAATAAATGCAGAAAAAACAATATTCTTTCCCTTCACATTTATGTAATTGGATATAAACCATATGTATTGTCTGAAACGGATACAATGGAGTCGGGAACTTTCCTCTCTGAGGTCTTAAATTGCCTTGTGTAAAAGCAGGTTTACCCTGAGCACCTGTGATAGACGTGAAAGGGTCTGGAGAAGCCAAGGAGAGCGATATGCTGCCTGCAACATCATTCAGCATGACCGGTTCAGTGGTGGGTCAGTGATGGTCTGGGGAGGCATTTCCATGGAGGGACAAACAGACCTCTACAGGCTAGAGCAGTGGTTCTCAAACTTTTTTCAGTGATGTACCCCTTTTGAAATATTTTTTCAGCCATGTACCCCCTGACTAGCGCAACACATTTCTGGTCGAAAAGAAAGAGGTGCAGGATTGTGCCATCAGTGTTTGATTTATTAAAGTTAAACAACTTGTAGCAATGTTCCTGACAGACACATTTATGTTTCTAACAATGCATATAGAAACAAAAAAGATAAACAGTAAACAGTGACCGCCAAGAAGGCATAAACCCTTTCAAAACTCAAATACTGTATGCAGAACACTACTAATTTAAATTAATATTTCTTGTAATAATTTCTTGCAAGGAAATAAAAATATACATAACTAAAAATGTGTTCACAAAAATAAATTAACTTAATTATAAATAAATAATATCTTGTTTACAAAATAAATTGATAACTTAATAATAAATAAAGATTTGCTCATAAAAAAATAGACTTTACCTCTTTTGGGATAAAAAAAAATTAAACTTTTTTTCTCTTAAAATTGAATTGTTGCATTGAACATATGATTTTGATTTGACAAGCACTGAACAAGCGTTGAACAGTCTTGAATCTTGAATGAGTCTTTTGCACTCGTACTACATTTTAGTGAGAAGCATGGGCTTGTACCTCACATCTTTGTCATCCTTGGTGGCAGGGAGGCAACTGCTGTGATCAAGTTCTTCTCCAGGCTCAGTCTGTTTCTTTGTTTTGTTTTGATCACAGTCATTGCAGAGAAGGAGGTCTCACATAAATATGTGGAGGCAAAGGGCGGCAACTGCTCCAAAGCTTTCTTTCCCAGCTCAGGGTGCTCCTGCCTCACACACACCCAAAACTGTGTGAGAGTGGATGCGCCAAACTTCATTTGGTCAGATGCCACTTCCATCAGTTTTTCCTGGTGAGTGACAGGAAGCTTGCTTCTCTTTGCTTCAGACAAGAGAAATGGGTTTCTCACCCAATTCAGCTATGCAGATTTCTCCTCCATGTTAGCAAAGTAGCAATGAAAGCCTGTTGGAATAATTTTAAGTGAAGCTTTGGCCTGCCAGACCTGGAGGCCTCGCCTTTACGAGTTTATCTTTCCTTTTATCTAGGTTCTTCCTTTTATGTGATAGGGATGTCTTTTGATCCCTGTCAGCCATTTGTATCCTTCCTGTCCTTATGTTGTCTGTGTGTTTTTGTTCCCGTAAGAGGCCTTCACTAACAATGAGCAGGGCTTATTTGCATAGGTGACATGTTCTTTGTTTGATTCACAGGAACTTCATTCCTTTTCATTTAGATGTAGGTTTGGTTCATAGATTGTAGTTTATCAGACCTGTTTTTCTTTGTTAAGGGTTACATACAGTTAGAAGTAGTTGCATAAAAGTTATCCCATATTTACTCAATGTTTGTTTAAGGAACTGCATACCAGTTACCTCACGTTTGCTTAATGTGTGTTGAAGTGTTTAGGACAAGTTACTTATTATTATTGTGTGTTTATTTACCAAGTAGATAAAGTTAGCAAAGGTTTAGTTGCATTTGTTCCACAGCAAAGCGGCAATCAACGTGCTTCAAGGTATTTGATCACAGTCGAGGACGAGTCAGCCAACTGTGAGGGAAGACGGCTGGGAACGGCCTCTGCGGGGGTCACGAGCCAACAGTGAAGTGCTAATTCACACCACACTACATTCTTTTTCTAATCAGCGTTGCTACAGACACAATCTCCCCTCCCTTAGTGTAGCAACGCCTCTGTAACCAGGGTAACCATAACATTAAAAAGAGGGGCACGTGGAGTAAGGACTCAGAACTGATGGAGGTTGTAACTGAGATTGCTTTCTCTATCGTTCTCCTCGCGAGTAAACCTGTTCTGGTTGTCTTCTCCTCTTCATTCCAGCGAGTGATTTAATGTCTAATCGTATTTAGACCCAACACAGCCCTTTATCAAGTTAGCCAAATTACCCACTATGACTAACTTCACTGGAGCTGTCTCCACATCTTCATTGGAGAGAAAAGCATCCACCTGAGGAAAGCAGGTGAAATTCTCCTGACCACATGCCCTTTTCCACAGCTCTGGTTTCTTCAGGAAACCACCCACCTTGTCATACAGGTTCAGGATGCTGGTGTCTTTGCCCTGCAGAGACACATTCAGTTCGTTCAGTTTGCTGAATATATCTGCAAGCGAGCAAAGCTTTGCAAGCCAGTCCGTGCTCTCGAACAAGGTGTAATGATTCAATATGGTGGCGCGTGCACACGCAGCGGCCACTCTCTGTCCCGTTCGTTGTTTTGTGAGTGTTTACTGAGTGTTTGTCCGGCAGTTTTGTGTGTGTTCGTCTCGTGTGATACGTCGTGCTACTAGTGCGGCGGGCATGTTCTGCTCAACATCGGCAGAAGTGGGTTTTATGGCGTTCTAGACTTTGGTGCGGAGAGATTAAGGGCGCTCGGACTGCTTCGTCATGGAGCGACGCCGGACTAGCCTGCTCTTCCTCCCTCGGTTGGACTGCGTCGTGAGGTCGGATTGCTCCGTCCTGGAGCATTGTTGGGATGTGTCGGCAGCGGGTCTGCGAGGCAGCGGAAGAGGGGCCAGCGCGGAGACGTCGGGCCAGGCTTGCGGCCAACCCAGCTCGCAGAGCCGTGCCTTCCATTCTCCTGGCGTACGTTCGTTCGCGGGACGACAAGATGGGTTGCGTTCGCCTGATAGGATCCACGAACCGGACAGTGCGTGCCTGCTGTGTGCTCGTGTTCACAGTGGCCTGGTTGACTGTCATCTTTCCGGACTCTGCTGTGCATCGGGAGCGGCTAGCGTGCTATCACTCTTATTGTTCATTTTCTTGTTTTATTTTTCCTGTGTTGTTTACTTGTATGTGCGTTCTGAACTCTGTCTTGTCACCCTGGGATAGTGAGAAACGTAATTTCGATCTGTTTGTGTGTCTTGACATGCGGAGGGATTGACAATAAAGGAGACTTTGACTTTGACTTTAATGGGGAGATCCGTGCTCTGTCAGAAAGGTGTGCACTTCAGCTCATAACTCCAACAGCCTGTTGAGTATCTTCCTTCGAGAGAACCAGCGCACTTCTGTATGCAGGAGGAGTTGCGTGTGTTCAGCTCCCATGTTTTCACAGAGGCGGCAGAACAAACGTGCATTAAGTGGCCTTGACTTGATGAAGTTGATCACTTTGATGCTGTCGTTCAAAACATCATGCAACACGGGGCTCATTTTCTTGGATGCTAACGCTTCCCTGTGAATCACACAGTGAGTCCACTTAATGTCGGGATTTTCCTATTTAATCCGCGCAATGAGCCCTTTCGCACTTTTGCACACAAGATATTGAAAATAATTTTGAGTTGCAGAAATTGAATTTAGGCAAAATGGACGAGCCTGCAATATAATTTTTTCACTTAGATTTTTGGGGTGTCTATATACAGAGCCCTCTGTTGGCTGAAAACATTTATTTCCATCAAAAGATGTGGCATCCTTTTGTTCCTGAGACATTAAACTGTCCATATCAGTCAGTATAGATAGCCAACATTTTTTATTCACCATTGAAATCTGATGTGTTTTCAAAGTATACACTGCTCATATATATATATATATATATATATATATATATATATATATATATATATATATATATATATATATATATATATATATATATATATACTTTTAAATTTTTACTTTTGTCCAATAAAGTTAGATGTTGCAAAAGCAAGTCACTCACATGATTTGTTAAACAATAACGAAACAGTCTCATGACTGTTATTTTGTTAAGTTTTTTTCAAATTATGTGATATATTCTAGCATTAAAATTGCGTGACGTTGGCAAAAATATCTCCCACAGAGATGAGACTGACTATCCACGGTCACTTATAAAAACAACAATAACGCATTAATATAGCATCGTCAAAGAGAGCAACGCATTTTCAACTTTCAATATGGTAAGTAATGTATTAAAATAACATACCCACGCGAGGACTGACAAATAGTTTCGGTGTTTTTTTTCCTCTTGTTTTTATACTTGAAATGCTGAGTGGTATGCCAGTGTGCAGGATGGCAACATAGCGGAAGGATTTGCGCATGCGCCAATTCCACAGCTGTAGTGTCTTGTTGACAATTTTGCTCGATTCATTTTGATATTCTAGGTGCAATGTTGTCGTTGCTGGAATAAAATGATCATGCATTCCTGGCGATATGCTCAAATGGGGAAACTCTCCATAAAATCGTCATAAACGTATGTGCCCGGCCGGTAAGTAAATTTTGATGATCGATTGTGGGTAGCTTGTAAGAGCTCATTTGCTCATTCGAGTACGACGCTAGTTGTATTAGCTTTGTGCTAGCGCGATAAGTTGTCAAGCCCGTAGTTTTTATTAACTTGTATGCCTTGAGCTGGATGTCTGTATGTGGACAAAGGCCTATATCAAATCGAAGTTATCGTAAAGGCCAAGCGATATTATGGCGCAAGTTAGCAAGAAGCAAGCGCGGAGGAGCAGGTGTTAATTTGGTATTTAAGTGGTTTGACGATAAACTACTTCTATAGTGTGCTTTAACAAAGGGCACTTGCTAATGCCAATGCAATAGTTCAGTTCTTGCGTCTTTTTCCAAGTTACTAACTAACTACACGCAGTTTTCTCTGGTATGTGAAGAGAAACCGGTCAGACCTGATTGTTCCTGTATCAGCCAGGTCTGTTTAGTAAGTTAACGAGCTCAATCTCAATTTATTGGCTGTGTCCGAATGTTCACCATTGTCCCCCAACCCCTCAATCACCTTAGTCCCGCACTATATTTATCACTAAAAGTGGTTCCTCATTCTATTCCGATTTGGACAGCCAGATCACTACCGACTCTTGGTCTCGTATGGAGGGTTTCGATGTTCTGTAAAAATCCCACAGTCCCATGTGGTGGACCATACTGGACGTCAACTCCGTCTTTTCCTTGTGAACGCGTATGCTTGTCAGTTAGATGAGTTTACGCTACTAAGGGGCAAGATTTGTGTCAAAATTATTCATTGATTTTTACCTTCTTTTTTTTTTTGATCCAACAATTATACACGATTTCCCTCATTTGTTTTTCAGATCCACAAATACATCCATGATTGTCGAGTTTTTGGGATCCGCTAATGTATTTGTGATTTTACTTTTTTTTTTTTTTTTTTTTTATCAAACCCTAAATTCAATCTTGGTTTTCACATGTTTCTCCAATCGACAAATTATCTAAATTATTATCAGCATTTATTTTTTTAATTGTTTCCAAATTGTCTTTTTTAAAGTGTCTGCACTGAAAACTGAAGAAACTAGAAATTACTTCAACTTTTTATGAACAAACAAAGTAAGTAACAAAGCAAATTAAATTAAATTAAAACACAAACTAAACCTCTGAACTGTGAGGCGGACTTGTTCACGTGTGGCACTGTGCCACCTTAAATGTATTCATCGTTATAAATTTGCTCCTCAATCTAGCTAAATTCTATCTCCATAAATGCTCTGTGTCATTTGTGTGGCAAATACAGTAACCAGAAACACTGTGGACGTCACATTCCCTTTGATGCAGCCACCGGTAAATTAGTTTGTTTAATCATACAGGCGATGGAAAATGGAGACTTAAGTGAAGTAAAATGATTTTTCTAAAATCCAATTTATGAAATATTAACAATGACTGAAATAAAATCGACTCCAACCAAATATTGTAACACATTAATCCCTGCTTTTTGTTTTTCTGCCGTGTCGTACAACGTCTTACAACATCTTATAGCGTCATCATCATGTAAATGGTAACCTGAAAATAGGTTCCCTAAATTAAATGGATTTGAATTGTAAATTAGCTTAATGCTGAGGTTTAAATGTTTATTATTGTGTATTATGAAACCTCGGATTTGATTCTACACTTGGCTACAATGCAGAGTGGGATCCTGGTCAAAGTAAGCCATTTTAAACGTAAAACCTTTTGCCGCTTTAAGGTTGTAAGTATAAATAAGCGAATGTGAGGCTTTGTAAAGTTATTTGGCTGCCACTTTATAGTGCAGGTATATGCACTCCACCATTTTAATCAAATTGGGTGTTGGACTATGACTTTTCCCACACTGACTATGTACGACCGTATGGAGCGGTAACATAAGCCCTTTTCAATGATGAGGATGGACGGGGATGGGGTGTGATTATTTTATTAATATGCATAAAGGGATGATGATGGAAGGGTGGCCAGGTCAAGGACTGAGGACGGACAAAATAAATGCACATCTATGCAATTACTCTATCACTTTAAGTTCAATTTGACCAAACTGCAATTTTCTGAATTTAATGTTGACAAGTGATGTAAAAATGATTGGACATCTCTGAAAAAAACAATCCAACATCCTCAAGAAGGCACCCCGAAAATTTGAGGAGTTTGCATGGAGCAATTTCTCTCATCAATACTGGGCCAAACTAACTGTTGAGACATGCTGAATGAGAGTTACAGAAATTGTTTGCAATGAATGAATCAATCAAAAGATTGCGCAATAACAAATTATGGGTACCACATTGTATCCGTCCAGGACATTTTTATTTTAGAGTAATTCTGTTGCAACACAAAAATAAAACAATGCCTAAATTTTGCTGGTTAATTTTCAGCAATTTTGTTTTTAAACTTATCAATGCAGTCAGTTTTAGGTTATGTCAGTGACCTTTGTGTTTTCTTTTCTTTGACTCGTTTGTTTTAATAGCATGTTCCACATGATAATAAACCTCAGTATACTAAAGCCTTGATTAAATGACTGCTTATGGATTTCCAATGTTTAAAGTTTGTGTTTGCTGTGTTTTAAGGTCTGAACCATGCTGAAGTGGTTTTCCAATGACGAGGCAGAGTCTGGCTCAGGAGTAAGTATCTGTGTTTGACCTTTAACGACGTGAGTGCTCACTGGTCACATTTTTGCGTCAGATGATTGGCATTAGTGCCCAGTGAGAAACTCAGCAACATTTAAAACTCATTATTAGATATGTGTGAGTCACACACAGCTTCATTCTAACATGTTTTCTTGCAGTTGGTTGAATTTGGCGAATTTGATAACACACCCAGTTTCAAGGTTGTCTTGAATATTGACTCATTTTGAAAATACTGTTTATCATAAATGCTTCTGGGGGTCATTTCTCAACATCAGCAATTATATAATAGAATATAATACAACTTTTTAATGTTAATGTATTATTAATATGTGTTATTAATGTCGCGCAATTTACAACAGCAGCAGGTATAGCAAAGCGCTTCACACATACTGTATAGCAATGGGACAACCACAAAGTCAACAATAAATTGAAAGACAAATTCATATACAGTAGCAGAACAGTAACAGTTGCTAGTTAGGTGAAAGCCAAACAATAAAAATAGGCCTTTAAATTAGTTTAAAAAATGAGCAAAGAGGGGGCTTGCCTAACATGTAATGGGGAGGTCACTGTAGAGGGAAGCACCGGCAACAGAAAAAGCTCGATTCTCTCTGAGGCTCCGCTTAATCCTCTGCAGACCCGAGGCACTGGGCTGGTGCATAGGGGGAGATTATGAATGAGATGCTCCATTGCATATGCTATTTTTCACTCTAAATCAGGGGTGTCAAACATACGTTCATGGATTATCCGCTATGGGGCACACTGTTTTGATCAGAGTAGAAGACAACACTGTTTTGATCAGAGAAGACAGACCCAACACAGCAGACGGTAACAATGCGCCAATTGCTGCTTGTTACGATGTTGTTTCTACCCTGGTCTCTACCCCTCCTTTACACCCTCATTCGCCAAAATGTCATTATCCAAACGGAGAAAAGTAGATACGGACTGTAGAATTTTCAATGAAAAATGGATCACGTCCTATTTATTTATAGATAAGCACGGAAAACCATTGTGCTTGGTGTGTTTGCAACACGTTTCGGTATTGAAGGAATATAATATTCGATGCCACTATGAGACTCTTCACAGTGAAAAATATGACGGCTTGCAAGGACAACTGAGAAGAGATAAGATCAATGAATTACAGGCGGGTCTGAGGAAACAGCAGTCAACTTTCATCCAGAGCCGACAAGTGACAAGCGACAAGCTTCTCCTAATTACATTAGCCTGACGAGGAATACTATACAGGACTGTCTCAGGAAACGCTGCACAACCAACAGAGATGAACGCAGTCTTAACAGCATTGTGAAGAAGAGTCGCTTTCAGAATTTGGGGGAGCTTCAAAGACAGTAGACTGAAGCTGGAGTCCAGGTATCAAAAGCCACTGTTCACAGACGTGTCCGGGAAATGGGCTACAATAGCCGTATTCCCATGGTCAAGCCACTTCTGAAGTGTCTGTCTTGGGATATGGAAAAGAAGCACCAGACAGTTGCAGAGTGGTCCAAAGTCCTCTTTTCAGACGAAAGCAAGTTTTGTATTTCATTTGGAAGTCAAGGCGCCAGAGTCTGGAGAAAGGCTGGAGAGGAGCAAAATCCAAGTTGCTTGAGATCCAGTGTGAGGTTCCCACAGTCAGCGATGGTTTGGGGAGTCATGTCAACTGCTGGTGTTGGTCCACTGTGTTTCATTAAGTCCAGAGTAAATGCAGCTATGTACCAAGAGATTTTAGAGCACTACATGCTTGCGTTTGCTGAAAAGCTCTATGGCAGTGGTTCTTAACATGGGTTCGGTGAGTCGGCTTCAGGGGTTCGGCAGAGCTGGTATGTCATTGCCCTGCCCTGCCCCGCCCCCGCCCCGCCCCCCGCCTCGCTAGTCAGGACATGGCACCTGGTATTGATGCACTTGTACAGGCCAAAAGATGCCAAGTATCAGGAACAAAAACAAGTCCAGACTAGTCTAATGCCTTTAAAATGCTGCCTTAGATACTGTTTCCGTTGAAAAAATACATCTCTGTGAAGATGAATCCATACTGTGGTGATTAAAAAAGTGTGCAGTGTATTGTTATTCAGCAACTTCACTACAAAAAGTATGGTGGATTTCTACTGTTCATGCAACTTCATGAATGTTCAATATGTATTGTATGTGTGTTTCATGTATGAAGTTTCCACATTTACAGGATATGTGAATACTTTCTTCTTTACACACTTAATAGCGCTCATCTTAGTTTGTAAGGTGTAGGCAGGGAGTAAATTTAGATTTTATATGCACATGTGTAAATGGTTTAAAAATTCCTTTCTTTATGAATCTCGTGTAATCTTAAAGTGCATTACTGTCAATGTTTTAAGTTATGTTAATGTTATTGTAATGCTATTAATGTTTTGTAAAAGGAATGTTCATTAAATTTCAACATTTTCCTACTGTTCTTGTGCTTCTTTACACCAAAAAAAAAAAAAAAAGGAAATACATTATATTTTGGTTACTTATAGCAGAGTATGGTATAATTTTAATGGTCCGGCCCACTTGACATCTACCGAGGCCGTATGTGGCCCCCCCAATGTGAGATGAGTTTGACACCCCTGCTCTAAGTGTATGACAACAAGGTATATAATTACATTATTACTTTTAAAAATAGTAAACTCCCGCTTTGGGGATAGGGACCCAAGAGCTGCTTCAGTCGCGACAGCAAGTAGACAATGGCTGCCACCTAAGATGGATGAAAACTTTTTTTTTTTTACTTTCATGACCTGCTCAATTGGTTGCGCTAGGTTATTTACTTTCAATAACCAGACAATAACTTAATGCACCTTTCAAGATTTACAAAAAAAAAAAATCCCGTACATTGCAGCCGTACTATGCTGGAGATGTGTGAATTGTTCATGTTAAATGTGGACATGCATTCACAAGTCTCCCCTGCCCTCTCTTCCAGGCCCCAGGCTATCCCCATGGAAGCGGCAGAAGTGAAGCGGTTCAAGCTGAAGAAATGGCAGACAGACTTGTTCAAACTCAGCAGCTTGTCACTCAACTGAAAGAGCTGATTCGGGAGAAGGATGCAACACTTTGCACCAAGGATGAACAACTTAAGGTGTCGGTCTACTTGTTTTCTTTACTATACTTCATAGGGGTGCAGAAAAAAGTCGATTCTACAAAGAATCGCGATTCCTAGTTGTAGCGATTCTGAATAGATTCAAATTTCCATAAATTGCATAGATTTATATCCACGACTGGTGGGTTGAGGGGCTGGCTGGCTGGGGTGGATGGCTCGATCAATATGTATATTTATGTAACCGGTGGCGTTTTTTCTCGAGTGGCATTCACTCACTTGATGATTGAACCTGCACCACCACCACATCTCTAACTAAAAGCACTGGCCGCTAGTTCAGTAGTCAACACACCATTAAGAGGTATGGGAAGTAAGATTTTGCATTAATATACAAATGCGGAGATCAAGATGGCATTTGTAAGTAATAACTCATTTGCAAATCAAATGAAATTGGATATGGTAAACTTGCCTTCAATTTCATTAAAATGAGTAGGGCTCAAATTGTCGTAAGCTACAACCAAACATCTTTTTTTCAGAGTTCAAAATGTTTTTCTTACACACAGTAATACAATTTTGTGCGGTACCACTTCATTGATTGATTTCATAAATGCAATTCGCAGTACCGTAATTTTCGGACTATGTCGCGTTTTTTTTCATAGTTTGGGTGGGGGGGCGACTTATACTTCACAAATTTTCAAAATTCAAAAAGAAAAGAAAAAAAAAGTTGAACCGCGATGTAGCAAGGGATTACTGTAATTTGAATTTCAAATGACGTCAGTGGCGCGGCGAGGCGGTTGTTTACATAAAGGACAAAGATTCGATCACGGGATGACGAAGGGTCCCACGTACTACTGGCATCATTCGCGGCTTTGTTTGTAAGTGACACGGAGGATGAAGAGTTTGAAGGATTTAATGATTTGGAGTGACACAGAAGGTTTGAAAAACTATTCTGGCTTTTACGCACGCCCGGTCCTACTCTACGGAGATCTCTTTCACCTCCGTGGATTGAAGTCGGGGGCCAGCGCTCGGCGGGGTGGCTGTCCAGGGACGGTGGATGGGGCTCGGACATGGCTTTTAGGCACGCCCGGGACTATTCTACGGAGCTCTCTTTCACCTCCGTGGATGGAAGTCGTGGGCCGGCGCTCGGCCGGGTGGCTCTCTGGGGACGGTGGATGAGGCTCGGACATAGGTTTTACGCACGCCCAGTCCTATTCTATGGAGCTCTCTTCCACCTCCGTGGCTGGAAGTGCCACCTCTGGGGATGGAAGTCCACGCCGCCACACACCTGGAAGCCGACGCTGGTGCTTGGGACCGTGTGGTGGTGAACTATTTATGTTATAGTTATTTGATATATTTTATTTCGTATAGCAACTTGTATATGTTTTTATCGTTACAGTTCAGTACTTGTTGGCTCGTTGAACGCTTGTTTTGTTAAATAGATGTTTACCAAACCCACATTTTTCCTTGTACTTTGTTAACGCTATAATATAGTTATATACTAGATCTGTGGAATAACGACGAGGCTGACGTCAGGGCGCACGCGCGACGTTGTTGACAAAGGACGAGGAATTTGATCGATGGATTTAATGATTTGGAGTGACACAGATGGTTTGATAATATTGTTGCTTATGTGATAGTTATTTGATATATACTTTATATGTTGTTATGTGGGTCTGTGGAATATTTAGAATATTTAGACGTCAGCGGTGGGGCGCATACGCATCATTGTTTCCATAAAGGACGATCGATGGATTTAATGAATTGGAGTGACACAGATGGTTTTATAAACGTGTTATTTATGTAATAGTTATTTGAATAACTCTGAATGTTACGTCAGGCCCGTTCCCAGCTCTTCGTTTGTGTTTATGTCACGTTAGCATACCTAACGTTAAGCCTGTTGGTGCTCGTTCATGTCTGTTCTTGGTGTTTGATTTTGTCGAATAAATTTCCCCCAAAATGCGACTTGTACTCCGGAGCGACTTATATATGTTTTTTTTCACGTTATTGTGCAAATTATTGCTAATGCGACCTGTATTTCAGAGCGACTTTTAGTCCGAAAATTACGGTAGTTTTATCAATACAGGTGAAAAGTTGTGTGGTTTGTGTATTTTATTTCTGTGGGAATGTGTTCCAAATGGCTCTTTGTGTATTTATAGTTGCCAACCCCTTCTGTAGATACTAGATATGATCATGTCATGTCCCTAAAGCAGTTTGCAATGCTTCAAGAAATTACTCAGTTTATCATTGAATCATTTGGCTACTATTGAAAAAGATTATAGAACCATGCTGTCAATCCTTCAGATGGAGAAGGAGGCGTGTGAGGACAAACTGTCGAAGTTGCATCTCCAAAACAAGGCCAAGGTGACTTCTCTCACCACACAGCTTGAAGAACTGAAGAAACGGATGCAGAGCCAAGATTCACCAACACGCAACAAGAAGGTAAACACTCTTCTTTGCTGCACTAATGAGAGATGCACATAATCACCACTTTATTAAACTTGATACTCACTTTCAGTGGAATTATTTACAGTTGCTGACAGGAAGTTCAAAAATATATATGTACAGGACTGTCTCAGAAAATTAGAATATTGTGATGAAGTTCTTTCTTTTCTGTAATACAATTAAAAAAACAAAAATGTCATACATTCTGGATTCATTACAAATCAACTGAAATATTGCAAGCCTTTTATTATTTTAATATTGCTGATTATGGCATTCAGCTTAAGAAAACTCAAATATCCTATCTCAAAATATTAGGATATCATGAAAAGTTATACCCGTCGGGTATTCAACTAATCACTTGAATCGTCTAATTAACTCGAAACACCTACAAGGGTTTCCTGAGCCTTGAAAAACACTCAAATTGGTTCAGTAAAGTAAATCACAAGTATGGGGAAGACTGCTGATCTGACTGCTGTCCAGAGGACCATCATTGACACCCTCCATCAGGAGGGTAAGACACAAAAAGAAATTTCTCAAAGAACAAGCTGTTCACAGACTGCAGCTTCAAAGCGCATCCACAAAAAGTCTGTTGGAAGGGGGAAATGTGGCAGGAAACGCTGCACAACCAAGAGAGATGAACGCAGCCTTAACAGCATTGTGAAGAAGAGTTTCTTCCAGAATTTGGGGGAGCTTCTGTCAGGTTTATTTTACTGACATGTGTACTATAAAGTAAAGAGAAAAGACTCAGCAAACAGAAATCACAATGAGACAAGAATATTAATTCAAATTTTCGCGCGGAGTGCAGTACAGATAGCTTACAACAATCTCACTACACTAAATATCTATATGCACTCCTACTCTTTTTATTTGGATTTGTCCTACCCACAGTGTGAGACAAAAGCCCCTATGGAGGGGGGAAAAGCATGTGGGCTTTGTCTCGGAAGCAAAAATAAACACAAGGTGTTGCATACTTATATGGCAATGTCTGCAAAACAATTTAAGCAATCAGCATCTCTCTTTGTCTCTATGATAAAAACAGGAAACGTTTTCTTACCGCTCCATCTGAGAGTGTAAAACTGTGGTCAGGCATGTTGTTTCTACGAATTGTCTCGGTAGACGTTTTCCTAGACGTTCTCTGCTTGCAGAGTTGCAAGCTGGTAGCTGCGTCCTGCCTGACCCAGCCGTCACCTCTCTCGTGACCCAGCTGTAACCTTTCTTTTCTGTAGCACAACATAAAAACAGCAAAGCCTAACAGCAAGCATATATTGCAGTAATATTGCAGTAAGCATTGATTAGAGAACGCATGATAACATGTATATATACATTTTTCTAACAGCTTCAAAGACAGTGGACTGAAGCTGGAGTCCAGGTATCAAAAATCACTGTTCACAGATGTGTCCGGGAAATGGGCTACAATAGCTGTGTTCCCATGGTTAAGCCACTTCTGAAGCGTCTGACTTGGGATATGGAAAAGAAGCACTAGACAGTTGCAGAGTGGTCCAAAGTCCTCCTTTCAGACGGAAGCAAGTTTTGTATTTCATTTGGAAGGCAAGGCGCCAGAGTCTGGAGAAAGGCTGGAGAAGAGCAAAATCCAAGTTGCGTAAAATCCAGTGTGAAGTTCCCACAGTCAGCAATGGTTTGGGGAGCCATGTCAGCTGCTGGTGTTGGTCCACTGTGTTTCATCAAGTCCAGAGTAAATGCAGATTTTAGAGCACTACATGCTTCCGTCTGCTGAATAGCTCTATGGAGATGATGATTTTCATTTTCCAGCATGATCTGGCACCTGCTCACAGTACCAAAACCACCAGTAAATGGTGTACTGGTCATGACATTACTGTCCTCGATTGGCCTGCCAATTCCCCTGACCTGAACCCCATAGAGAATTTGTGGGGTATTGTGAAGAAGAAGCTGAAAGACACCAGACCCAACAATGCAAACGGCCGCTATTGAAGCATCCTGGGCATCCATAATACCTCAGCAATGCCACAGGCTGATTGCCTCCATGCCACGCCGCATTGATGCAGTAATCCGTGCAAAAGGATTCCCAACCAAGTACTGAGTGCATTAATGGACATTTTCAAACATTTGATTTTGTTTTGCTGTTATAAATCTTTTTTTTTTACTTGGTCTGAGGAAATATTAAAATTTTTTGAGATATGGTTTTTAAGTTTTCTTAAGCTGTAAGCCATAACCCGCAATATTAAAATAATAAAAGGCTTGTAATATTTCATTTTAATTGCATTACAGAAAATAAAGAACTTCATCACAATATTCAAATTTTCTGAGACAGTCATGTATATATAAAACCTATAGATTTTTAGAAATGTATGCTAAACTAACTGCATTTATTTAAAATGTTATTTCCAGCAAGTTTTTCATTGTAAACTTGTGGTTATAGGTTCAGAATTAAAAGCTATCTACAACAGTGCTAAAATGTCTACAAACACACCCTGTTCAAATGGAGTTCTGATTATTATAAAAAGACTGATTCAATTCAAATCCTCTTTAAAAATAATAACCTTCAAAAATCAATTGAAAATGTGTGAAATCTTTTTGAGAGGAAAGGGAATCTGAGATAATGTTTCTGGGGACATTCAGAATTAGAGGTGCAACAATTAATCGATTAGTCAACAACTCTGCTATTGTGACCATTTGTGCACAGGAGATGCTTTTTGTGATTGATATTTTAACAGGTGTGTTTTTATATATTTTTGGATGTCCGTTGTAATTTCAGTCGCAATTCATTCAATATCCTTGTAGGGGCCATCAGAAGGAGGAGACCAAGCCACTCGAGGGAGAATCATTTTACTGAAGAAAAAGGTTGAGGAGCTTGAAGAACACCTTGCCCAGAGTGAGAAGGAGATTGAAAGGAAGGTAGGAAGTCCTTAGGTTTCAGACTCAGGAACACTAAATAAACTGGTATAATTTTAAACTTCACACTTACAGCACACTTGATGTCTATTGCACATCATTTTGTATTTCTTACTCTGTTTATATTTCATGTTGCACCACCAAATAAAAAAAAAATACCAGTTTTGAATATACATTTTTTTTACTGACATGCCATTGTCAAATTGATTTTGATTCTTTTTGTAGACCACTTTTTGATCAGGCAGAATCCATGCAACTCCAAAATGATTACTTTACAGGAAAACAAAATACATGTACCATGATTTTTTTTTTTTTACCAAGTGGAACTGAACTGTTCTATTGATTTGTGAAGAATATGAAATTGGCCTAATTTGAACAAAGGTTTCTGCACATATACAGGTGTGGCAAAATCCGGTCCCCGAGGCTCAGTATCATACATACATGTATGTTTTTTATCTACCTCCTCCAACTCGTCTGACTCAAAAGGTCAGCTCATCAGCAAGCTCTGCAGAAGCTGGATAACAATCCTTATCATTTGAATCAGGTGTGTGGGAGGAGAGAGTAATATAAAACTTCCAGGATACCAGCCCTCGAGGACCGGAGTTGCCCATCCCTGGCCTAAGATAACAAATATCAGTTGGAAATTGCCCATTGACACACATAGGCTAGGTTCACACACGCATACAAATGCGACCCGGATTTTTTTTTTTTGACAGTATGTGAACTGTATCTAAGTATATTATATGAAGTCTGAATGACTCAATTATACTGTAATTTCCGGTGTATAAGCCGCACCGGTGTATAAACCGCACCAGCTAAAATTCAGGGATATTTTAGTTTTTTTTCTTACATAAGCCGCACCGGACTATAAGCCGCACGTGCACACGAGTTTTTTACAAAGAAATACTGGACACAGAAAGCTTTTTTAAAGTTTTAATAACATACCTTAACATTTCTTTCCAAACACGGCCTGTGACGCGCCAGTAATACCGCAGCAACATGGAAGTAACACAGCACTAATAGGGTTTGATTAAATAATACATACCGGTAAAAGTCACTGAGCCGCGGCGGTAACACAGCAGCAACATGGTAGCACAGCACTAACAGGGCTGGTTAAAGTAAAAGTAAAAAAAAGAGCTTCATCGTCTTCATCTTCCTCCTGTGCACTGAAACCGTCGAAGTCTTCCTCCTCAATTTCCGATTGGAATAGTGTTAGATATCCTTCGCCACACACTTTCTCAGTATTTCTTTCGCCGTCATCTTTATCCATTTCTTCTAGCATTTTCCATGATGAGGGTCTGTTCATGCTAATCTTATTCATGCACGAAGCGCTAAATTACATTAAACTAGCGAGCGACGCGTATAGCTCCAGAGTAGACGGGACCACGAAATAAAGAAAAGGGTGCCGCAACACAATGTCATCAACATCGACGGCCTTTACCTTAAAAGCGGCATCATAGACTTAGACTTAGACTTAGACTCAACTTTATTAATCCCTTGGGATTACTCCTTCAGGGAAATTCTGTGTCCAGTAGCAGTAAAATACAAGATACACAAGAAAAACACAAGAGATCAAGATATACAGAAGATGCAGAAATACACACAGTGCAAGAGATAGCAATGAAATGTAAAAGAGGCCAAAAGATAAACTAGGCAAGAAAATCGAGGGAGGTAAAAACACTACACAGTAGTTGCCATAATATTGCGCATTGTATATTGACGTGAAGAATGTGTACAGTTATGTCCCTGTTCATGTCCATGTCACCTCCTCCCCAGTGAGGAGTTGAATAGCTTGATGGCTTGGGGGACAAAGGAGTTCTTCAGTCTGCTTGTCCTACAATTGGGGAGGAGCAGTCTCCCACTGATCCGGCTCCTCTGATTAGTGATGACAGAGTGCAGAGGGTGACTGACATTGCCTATAATGTCCAACAGTTTTTTCAGTGTCCTTGCCTCTGCCACCGTCTCCAATGAGTCCAGCTTCTTGCCGATCAGAGAGCCGGCTCGCCTGACCAGTTTGTCCAGTCTGGAGGTGTCCTTCTTGGATGTGCTGCTGCCCCAGCACACCACGGTGTAAAACAGGACACTGGCAACCACGGACTGGTAGAACATCTCCAAGAGTTTGTTGCAGATGTTAAAAGATTTCTTTTGTCCCCCATAATGACGGTTTGTGTATAAAAGCTTCCTTTCAGTAATGTCAGTCTTGATCGCGCTCTGCGTGATGCGCGAAATGTTGTAAACAAACTAGCACGTCTTCTTCGGCGCATTATCTCTTCTTCGCCTGTCTCGCTCTTGCTTCCTGCTAGAGCGCCCCCAGGAGGCCAGAGGACGTAAAAATCCATAAGTACGTCGCGCCGCCATTTAAGCCTCAGGGTTCAAAGTAACCTTCTGAATAAAATGCATTAAAAGTTCACATTCATTACAACTTGCTTTTGGTGAGCAAAATGTCAGAAAGAATTGAATTTAAATGCTGATTGATTGGGTTTTAATACAATGCAGATGGTCCAAACAGCGCCACTGCTTTGTGTAATCTCTGAGTCACATGGCAGAGTAAGAGAAAGGGTTTAGAGCACAGGTGTCAAACTCAAGGCCCGGGGGCCAGATACGGCCCTCCCCATCATTCTATGTGGCCCACGAAGACAAATTGTGCATCAAATTCGTGTGTCATTACTAGAATTGCAAATTGTCTTCACTTTTAATCTTTTTTTTTAAATATTTGACCAGTTTTTACTCGTCTGATTTGAAAACGAGTTATTTGTCAGTTTGTTTTGTAGCTTTTACTGTATATAATAGTGTTAAGAGTAAAAGTGATCAAGTCATCACAAAAATCACGAAAAAATCTTATATAAGCCGCACCTGACTATAAGCCGCAGGGTTCAAAATTTCGGAAAAAAGTTGCGGCTTATACACCGGAAATTACGGTATATATATTTTTCTTTTCAAATCCAACCTGAGTCTGAATGTAATCCGAACAGGCAGGTCACATATCCGTACCGGGTGTCATCATATGCTTCGTGCAGGCAGGAAGAGAAACTGCTTGAGAGGGGCATTGACTCTGTGAATGTGCAAAGTTGTTTTGAGTGACAATATTGACTTTATAGTATTTTATTTTAATTTCATCCCACTTGAAACATGAAGCACAAAGTGGAGGTTCATGTACGACACACGCCAATGACATGACATCTTTTGTGATGTTTCCATGAAATGAGATTGAAAAGACAATTTCCTCAAAAGAAAGTAATTCTACCTTTTCCAAAATCACTCCTCTGTGGATATGAGATGATAAAAAGATGAGCGACACGCTGGACCACATTTACTGGCGTAAACACAATGCTAGGAGTGATGTCTTCTTCTGAACGTGTGGGTCACTTTGGGGTAGCATATGTTCACACACCAGACAGACTAAGGTCACATTTTGTATGTATGTGAATCTACTTTTCTTTGTCATTCTACTACATACTGCTACATACTCTCATACTCTGCTATACTCTCTGTGCATCCAAATGTATTTGAATACGTGCCTTTATAAGGAATTTTAACACATTGACAATTTCAATGTTTCTTTAGAGGACAGAGGTAGAAGCACAGCAGCTACGAGGTGAAGAAATGGATGCTATGCTGACAGAGAAGGACAGGAAGCTAGCAGAGAAGGAGGCCTACATTATTCATTTGCAAACGGCAACAGCAGTAGACCAGTCCGTTACATCCACACCGCAGGTTCTTTTCACAGAAACAATTTACACAATCATTTTTTCAAGTTCAATCCAATAACTGTCACGTATGTTAGCCACATCTTGACATTCCACTATAATTTCTCAGGTAGATGAAGACCATGGAGCAATGCATGAACTTCAGCAGCTGGTGCAGAGCCTGACCAAGAAAGTTGGAGAAACAGAGGAACGCTATAGTTTGCTTCAGGAGCAGACGGACAGCCTGAAGGAGCTTCTGGACACAGAGAAGGAGCAGTACAGTCAGAAAGAGAACATGTACAAACAAAATGTATGCGTCTTTGCTGTTGTTATTCAGTTATTTCATACTCCAAAAAAAGGCACAGAATGTATTCTATTTTAGCACCGCCAACATATTTTTTTTTTTTTTTTTTTTGCTGTTGTGGGTTTGCTTTGAAATAATCTTCATTTTGGAACCCATCAATGTATTTTGTCTTTGGATTTAGATTCAGACTTTCAAAGAGATAATCCTCCAGAAAGATAATCAACTGACTGAGATCAACCAGATGCATGAACAGGAGCTCTTCAAACTTGCCGCAAAGTCTGATGCCAGTGCTGATCTTGAGCAGGTTGTGATGAGAATGTTGTTGATGTTAAGTGTTCAGATTCTTGAATTTTGCTGGTAAACAGTAAGTATTGAAGAACCTGTTTGATTTCCTTTTCACGCATTATTTCTTCTTTTCATTTTCTTATCAGCTTCTGAAGGCTTTAAAACAGAAACTTCATGAGAAAGAGGAGGTGCTGATTGGAAAAGCACAGGTCATTGATGTTCTTCAGAAAGAAGTCGACGGCAGGGACCAACAGATAAAGGTTAGGAAATGTATTTGTTGCACCTGTATTTGGACTACAAAAGTCTCTCCGAGCAATAAAGATGGTGGATTTGTGAAACTGTTTGCAACACCCATTACCTTGTTTGGTTTGTCCCACCCCAACGAACGTGATGCAATAGATAAAAATTCGTAACAGAAAACAGAGAAATCTGAATAAAAACAGATCATAAAATTAACTCTGTAGCACCTGGAGGATATATTACACTTTTCTACACTCCTGGACACTCCAAATACACAAGAAAATGATTTTAAAAGCAAAAAAAGTCGATTTTCCATGAGATGTCTCCTAGGGACATGGAATATTCTTGTATAGCAGCTCGTTTCTATATATGATAGAATCCCAGAAACCCCCCGTGATGACATTCTTTATTCTGTTGCCAGGAGCTAACAGAGCGGATGCGGAGACTAAACATTGAACGAGAGAGCCTTGAATCCAAAATGGAGGCAGAAAAGCATGTAATGCGAGCCCAACTTCGCGACCTGATGGAGAAGCAGCAGGTTGAGATTCGGCAAATGACAGAAAAGCATCAAGCGCAGTTGACTCATACACAGCAGGACCTACTTGGCCAACTAAATGAGCTGAGAAGAAATAAAGTAACACTACAATCTGTCAGTCAGGAGTCCCCAAAAGCTGAAAACATATCTGATGATTCCGCTTCTTTCCAGAGGATAGCAGAGTTAGAAGGTAGGTGTTTTTGTGAACCCAATCACTCTCTTTTTGAAAAAGGAATCACAGTGGTTAGAGATGTTTTACTGTTGATCCAGTGGAGCCTCGGTTTTTGAACGTCCCGGTTCTCGAACAAATCGGTATTCAAACAAAAAATTCGAGATTTTTTTGCTTCGGATGTCGGACGAAATTTGGTTGTCAAACCTTGCGAGATGAGCCGAGAGGACCCGCATGCCAACTGACTCCGTTCGTTATTACATTCTCGTTACTCTGAGGATTGCATCAACTCTAATCATGCCCACAAAGGAAACAAGTGGGAGCAGTAAAGCCATCCTAAAACACAAAGACGCTCCTAAAGCAATGCGACAATGAGCGCCCGGTGCGCTGCGGTTGCGCGATCGGACCAAATTAAGCTCCCTGCACACTGAGGTCCATTTAAATTTTGGAAAGTACATCAGGACTTTAAAAATATTTTCTAAATTTCAGCGACGGCTCTGTCACAATAACGCGACTAGCGCGGTGCAGTTGCACGGTCGGCGACGCGCTACGGTTACGCGTTCGGTGGTGCGCTGCAGTTGCGCGATCGGACAAAAATGCGCAAATGACAAAATGCTTTTTTTTTGTTTTTTTTTGTTTTTTTTTGCTTGGAAGATATTTTTTTTTTGTAATAGGAAATGATGGCGGCGCGTGCACACGCAGCGGCCACTCTCTGTCCCGTTCGGTGTTTTGTGAGTGTTTACTGAGTGTTTGTCTGGCAGTTTTGTGTGTATTCGTCTCGTGTGATACGTCGTGCTACTAGTGCGGCGGGCATGTTCTGCTCAACATCGGCGGAAGTGGGTTTTATGGCGTTCTGGACTTTGGTGCGGAGAGATTTGCTGCTGGTGTTAGCGCTCGGACTGCTTCGTCATGGAGCGACGCCGGACTGGCCTGCTCTTCCTCCCCCGGTTGGACTGCGTCCTGAGCTCGGACTGCTCCGTCCTGGAGCATTGTTGGGATGCGTCGGCAGCGGGTCTGCGCGGCAGCGGAAGAGGGGCCAGCGCGGAGACGTCGGGCCAGGCTTGCGGCCAACCCAGCTCGCCCATCCGTGCCTTCCATTCTCCTGGCGTACGTTCGTTCGCGGGACGACAAGATGGGTTGCGTTCGCCTGATAGGATCCACGAACCGGACAGTGCGTGCCTGCTGTGTGCTCGTGTTCACAGTGGCCTGGTTGACTGTCATCTTACCAGACTCTGCTGTGCATCGGGAGCAGCTAGCGTGCTATCACGCTTATTGTTCATTGATGTTGACTTCTTATGTTATTTTTCCTGTGTTGTTTACTTGTATGTGCGTTGTGAACTCTGTCTTGTCACCCTGGGATAGTGAGAAACGTAATTTCGATCTCTTTGTGTGTCTTGACATGCGGAGGAATTGACAATAAAGGAGACTTTGACTTTGACTTTTTGACTTTGAAAAACATGATTCGGAATTCGATCGATTCATTTCTCGAACAGCCTTCTGGAACGGATTGTGGTTGAAAACCGATGCTCCACTGTACCTATTTTTAATATCAGTGTGGAAAATAAAGATTAGGGAACGATTTTAGAAATACACTACCGTAATTTTCGGACTAAAAGTCGCTCCAGAATATAGGTCGCATTAGCCATAAAATGCACAATAACGTGAAAAAAAAACATAAGTCGCTCCGAAGTATAAGTCGCTTTTGGGGGGAAATTTAATCGACAAAATCCAACACCAAGAACCGACATGAACAAGCAACAACAGGCTAAACGATAGGTATGCTAACGTGACATAAACACAAACGAAGAGATGAGAACGGGCCTGACGTAACATTGAGTTATTTAAAAAAAACACTATTACATAAATAACACGTTTATAAAACCATCTGTGTCACTCCAATTCATTAAATCCATCGATCGTCCTTTGTCAACAATGGGTGCGCGCCGCTGACGGCGCTTGCACTTCAAAATATTCCACAGGCCCATATAACGATATATAAAGTAGATATCAAATAACTATTATATAAGCAATAATATTATCAAACCATCTGTGCACTCTAAATCATTAAATCCATCGATCAAATTCCTCGTCCTTTGTCAACAACGCCGCGCGTGCGCCCTGACGTCAGCCTCGTCGTTATTCTACAGATCTAGTATATAACTATATTGTAGCGTTAACAAAGTACAAGGAAAAACGTGGGTTTGGTAAACGGCTCGTTATTTAACAAAACAAACTTCCAGGCGTGTGGCGGCGTGTACTTCCAGCCACGGAGGTGGAAGAGAGATCCATAGAATAGGACCGGGCGTGCGTAAAAGCCATGACCGAGCCCCATCCACCGTCCCCGGACAGACACCCGGCCGAGCGCCGGCCCCCGACTTCTATCCACGGAGGTGAAAGAGAGCTCCGTAGAGTCGGATCGGGCGTGCGTGAAAGCCATAATAGTTTTTCAAACCTTCTGTGTCACTCCAAATCCTTAAATCCTTCAAACTCTTCGTCCTCCGTGTCACTTAGAAACAAAGCCGCTAATGTAGTACGTGGGGCCCTACGTCATCTTCGTCATCCCGTGATCAATCTTTGTCCTTTTTGTAAACAACCGCCGCGCCGCGCTGCGCCGCCCTGCGCTGCGCCGCCCTGCGCTGCGCCGCCCTGCGCTGCGCTGCTGACGTCACTTGAAATTCAAATTACAGTAATCCCTTGCTGGATCGCAGTTCCTTTATCGCGGTTTCACTTTTTTGAGGGGGGAACATTTTTGAAAAAATTCACATATAAATCGCTCCTCATTGTAAGTCGCCCCCCCCACCCAAACTATGGGAAAAAAATGCGACTTATAGTCCGAAAATTACGGTATATCTTATGTCAGCAGTCTGCTTAGTATTTGTGAGTGGCACTGAAGGCAGGGTGTGTGAAGTGTCTTGCCCAAAGACGCAACTACACATGACTCGGACAGAGTGGTATTCGAACAGCCGACCCTCCAGTTACAGAACTACCCACTCTTCTTCATGAGTCATAGCCGTCATAAACAAGAGTTTATGACGCACATCATATTTTCATTTTAAGCCATGTTTAGGTGGATTTGCTTGTATATTGATACTTTAATGAACATTTTTTTTATTTGGCTTCTGTTTTTCACTGGACTGGACTTAAGTAAGGTTGGGGAATTCCTATTTAATCTTCGGTCCTCTGGTCAGAAAGTCTTTCAGATACTTTTGGGCAAACTCATGGTGGTCTACCATGCGTCTTTTATATGGGCCTGAATGGTGGATTGCTGCAGATTTAGTTGTCCTTCTACAAGTAGCTTTTTTTTTCTACAGGGGAACTCTGTACTCTGTCAAAGTGAACCCCGGGTTCTTGGTAACCTTGCCAACTCTACTCTGATTCCTCAGTTCACTGTATTAGAGCTGCCAGCTCAAGAAAGACGCTGAATTTGGGAACTTAAAAACAGCAGAAATATTTCTTTACCTTTTCCCAGATCTGTGCCTTGTCTCTGTGGATACATCTTGACATAATGCTTACTTTTTACTCTTTATAGGCACTGTCAGTTGTGGGATCTTATGTAGATAGGTGTGTGCTGGCACTTTAGGTAGCCAGATTTGTACATTTTCAAATGGTGTCCAATAAACTATAGGTACCCTGTGATTGGCACCCAGTCCAGGGTGTACCCTGCCTCTCACCTAGGATAGGCTACAGTGGGGTTGAAAGACACCCATAACCATTTAAAAAAACATCTAGAGCCGAGG
This sequence comes from Syngnathus scovelli, assembly GCF_024217435.2. NCBI lineage: Eukaryota > Metazoa > Chordata > Actinopteri > Syngnathiformes > Syngnathidae > Syngnathus > Syngnathus scovelli. The sequence goes on along the minus strand of NC_090850.1, from coordinate 3,475,869 downwards.
GAAAAAAAAGTCGACTAACTGTTAAGTCGACCACAAAAATTGGTGGGCACAAAAAAAAAAAATCAGCCTCAAAACCATAATCAATCATTTCAATACCATATTTGTGCGTGCGAGTGCGCGCGTGTGAGTGAGAGAGTATGTGTTGGGGGTATTGATTAATCAAGATTCCTTAGTGACAGATCCTGGCATAATGATGTCATACATACTCAGTCACAAAGGGTAGCAACATAGTCATGATGCCGTATTTTCCGTAGCATAAGGCGCACTTAAATGCCTTTAATTTTCTCAAAAAAATGAAGGTACGACTTTTAATAAGGGTGCGCCATTTGTGTGGATCGAAAATCTGTAAAGTTGTTTTGTGTGGCTTCCGCCACACAGAGGGGTAATATACAGGCGTAATATGTAGACCCGATGAACCAATCAGAGGACATTATGTTTTACGTAGATCAGGCCAAAAAAAACAGTACGTACGTAACACGTACATGAAAGAAGGGAACTTGTCCAAACGTTTAATTTGGATGCAGAAGATGAGAACTTTGATGGATTCGCGTATTAATATCGATTAACAATGTGAGTACTCATTCAAGTTCACACGCATTGTTAAACGATGAAGAGTTGAGTTTCCTCCATAGTCTGAATCTTCTCCCTTACGATACTTTTATGATTTAAGTAGGTAAATGGTACCACACCACAGTGTCTATCTTATCTTTGGTTATTGTTCAGAATTTAGCTCCTTGGCTAAACTTAGCAAATACTACTCGGAATGCTGTCCTTGATGTATTGGGAAATTTCGAAACATTAGAAAAAAGTGACATCAAAATCATTGTAAATTGAAAAGTGACTGTCTGGTTTTCTTTTTTGTCAAAGTGAAGGCTGATTTTAACTTTCTTCCTTTGCACTCACATAGGTTTTGTTTTAATATACCGTTATTCCTACTTAACTGAATACACTCACTTTGAGTCCATGCCCTGAAACAATACTTATCCAATTGAAGTTTCCCAAAACCGCATGATGCATGATACGGAACATTTTTTTTGTTCCTGGCTCCTTTTATTGTTTGATGGTTTTCAGTGACTTTGATCTGTTTGTGATTTGCTGATACTGCAGCACCGCGGTGAGCTGATTCAATTAATTTAATTTCCCTTTTCTTTTTATAGCCCAAACAAAGCAGAAAATAGAAGAAGCCAGCAGATCGGAGGCGAAGTTCCTGAAAATGAAAGCCTGGTCTAAATCTCGAATCAGACAGCTGGAGGAAGAGCTGAAAAAAAGTCAGGTCAGATGATCAACCCAAAAACTTTGTCAGTTGTATTATTTTTTTTTTGCTTATCTTTGTTTTTGTTAAAATGTTTGTGAAGTTTGTTTCATAAAAAACATGTTAAAGGGATACTTTACTGAGTTGGCCAATTCAGCAGTAAAAAGTTAGTCATTTGTCTATCATTAATTTGATGACAATTTGTTGGCAATTTACCACTGCAGCAACTCCAAACTGAAGCAAATAAATAAAAGGTCATCTCTGATTGGCTGCTGTCACGCATGTATGTGACCAAGTTCGTCTTTGAGTTTTTGCATCTATAATGTTGTATTAGCGCTGTTTACTGGAGCATATGTGTATTGCAACCAGGCACATGCTTAATCGAGAAATACGCACACACTTGAGCACCGTAATCGACCTGAAATTTATTGCGATCAGTAATCACGATCATATAATCGCCCAGGCCAAGCAGAACCTTTAGTAAGGTGTATCACCACTCACCCTGGCCACCATGCTGAAAATGTTCTGGCTATGCCTATGACAAAACCAGCAGCGTTTGTGTGTTATGACATAGTTCACACAACAGATTCTCAGTCTCTCAGGAGCACTCCAAAAATGCAGCTTTGCCAATCAAGTGATCTTACCTTCGAGCCATGTGTGTTGTTTCTTTTTAAGGCTGGCATTGCGCCTCCTGATCTTACTGCCTTGCGAAGTCAGATTACAGAACTGGAGGTGGAACGTGAGGAAAACCTTTGGAAAGTGGAGCAGTACGAGGAGCTCAAAGCAAAGAATGGTACTTAAAACTGTGAATTTTTGGGTGCACGTATTATCATTTCAGTTTTAATTTTTAATGTTGCCTTAATCACAATCATATAAAAGTATCCTCACACAATGTGTTGATTCTTTCACCAACAGACATGTTGGAGGCTAAACTGGAGGTATATGAGGAGCAACAGAGGACATTGCAAGCAGATCTGGAACAGTTTACAAAAAGAGCTACCTCCCAGGTCTGGGTTCCAGGATTAATTTTCAAATGAGTGCTCTTCTTATTGTTTCTTGACTTCTCATACTGTACAGGCAAGTGAGTCTGGGAGTGCTGATGATGCTCACAGCCAGGTGTTGGAGTGGCAGGAGATGGTAGATGAGGCAGTGAGTGCCAGGGATCAGGCCAGGGAAGAAAAGGCTGCCATGGTCCTTCGCATTACCCACATGGAAGAAGAAAGAGAGGGTAAGGGCTTTGCCAGAGGATGATGACTGTTGGGCTCCCTTCAGCCAAAATCCAATTTTTAGTCCATTCAGATTCAAACAGGAAGGCTCCTGTGAAGTCTCAACATCCACAATGCACATGAAATCCAATTTTTGCAAGATGTATTAAAACCACATCTAGGAAGTAGTTTCATATATGATTTGGACGGGATGTGTCTGAAGTGCTCCAAACACACAAATCAGTTTTGACTGTCTGTGATGGCACTCTATGTAACTCAAGACCCCATACGCCAATTGAAGTGGGGAGCAGTAAAGAATGGAGCACATCGCAGAAACTGAAAACGGCACTCCCTATACAGTGGAGGAAACGCATTGCCTTATCGGTTTGTGGGGCGAGTCCTTTTATGAACATATTACACGTGTTGCTACTGTCACAATTAGTGACGTCAAACACTTAGCATGCTGGATGACGCCACTGTTCTGACAATGTTGCAACAACAATCTGTCAGATAGGTCAATGAGGTGAACAGATCTTGAGGAGGAGTCTGCTTTGAATAATATGGCTGTAGTCTGAATGCAGCCTAAATGTCACAGGTCTTGGAATGAAATTAAAACATCCCCCTACATTCAGTGGTTATTTGTTTTTTCTTCAAAATATGATGCAAACAGCAACGAAAAAAGACAAGTGTAATGAATTGTAATGCATAGTGACTCATGGCCAAGCATTCATTCATTCATTCAGAGCAATATTGTTCAAATCCCTGGCCTAGTCAAATTGAAGTTGAATTGATGTATTCTTTGTTATAGAAATATAAATTCCACGTTAATTGCCTCATGAACTGGCAGCTAAGTGAATTCCACCTCTTCTTTTGTCCAATCACCCCACCACCACCACCCTCTTTTCTGATACCATTATTAGTGCTACAGAGAGAATTAGAATGTTTTTATTGTTTACTATTTGTCCTATTGTCTGACTGAACATTACCTTCCTTTTTTTTTTTTTTTTATTCACTGCTTTCTCCATTGTTAATGAGGTGTACTTCATTGACCCTGTGCTGTCCCATCATGAGGACTGCCCACTTGCCCTCACCAGCTCCTGCTCCATGGATGGGAGTAGCCACATAGAACAGTTTCCCATCAGTTTTGTGCATGCAGGCTCTTCCTGAGCTGTAGTGTTGGTCTTCCTATCTGTACTGGCTGAAGCTTCCCACAATTTTGTCTTTAATGGGTTGAGCTGCAGCCAGTGCAGTTGCAGACAGCACATTTTAGTCTTAATTTCAGTTGGCCTTCCTTCCCTACTCTTCGGTGTTATTTTCCTTTTATTTTTTCACTTTTTCACTTTTAATATTTAAATTATGTCTCCAATATTTTTTTTGTTGACCAAAATGAAATTATAATTAAAAATAACAGTTCATGAAATCCAGTTAACAATAAACAACCGCCAGCAAATATTTAGACTCACCAGTCTGAGATGTTCATTTAGTGGTTTAATTATGTATAAAAACAGTCACACACACGACTGAAATCACATTAATTGGCAACTTTCTGGCTTCAAGGTACGCTAAATGAAATCAAGAAAAAAAAAAGTAATCTAACAGGTATTTATCTAGACCAAACACGGGAAAAAATATGGACTTGCTAAATTTTGAAGGAAAAAAACATGGAATTATGATAAAACAGAACAAGAAAACATCAACACATCACTAGTACTTTGTTGCACTACCTCTGGCACAGTCATACTCCCAGTCTCAGAGGCATGGTGAGTGATAAATAATAGCCTTCATCAGCCTGGCTCCAACTTTTTCTGATTGCTTGTTGTCACCTTGTGATAGACTATTTTCTTCAATTGGATTAAGATCCAGACTATTTGCAGGCCATGACATTGACATTGTGTGTCAAGCAAAGTTTTTACATTGCTTGCTCTATGGCTAAATGCAGTATCATCTTGATTTTTTTTTTTTTTTCATCTTCCCCAATTTTCTTTCAATTGATAATGATGAGAAAAGTCTCAAATGTCAATGTAAGTCTCTAGGCTATACTAAGTTTGGACGTGCCGGTGTCCAAAATTCACGATAGCATATGGAAAAAATGGTAGGCTGTACACGTACAACCATCCAAAGTCACCTTGACTCTAAAAAAACATATTTGTCAGAAAAACTAGCTTGGGCTGAAATCTTTCGTGAGTGGACACTACTGGCTGGGTCCTGTTCACTTGAATGAGAGCCGCAATCTAGGCTCCCTGCTCAACGGTTGAGGGCGGAGGGCTCAGATGCTGGAGAGTGATGACGACCGAGCTGTGCCTTTTCCTTTTTATCTGTACTTTAACTTTCGCTGCTGGATATTACAGTAAAATTGTGGAATTAATCGACATTACAGGACTGTCTCAGAAAATTAGAATATTGTAATAAAGTTCTTTATTTTCTATAATGTAATTAAAAAAACAAAAATGTAATACATTCTGGATTCATTACAAATCAACTGAAATATTGCAAGCCTTTTATTATTTTAATATTGCGGATTATGGCATACATCAAGAAAACTCAAGTATCCTAACTCAAAATATTTGAATATTTCCTCAGACAAAGTAAAAAAAATATATATTTATAACAGCAAAACAAAATCAAACATTTGAAAATGTTCATTAATGCACTCAGTACTTGGTTGGGAATCTTTTTGCACGGATTACTGCATCAATGCGGCATGGCATGGAGGCAATCAGCCTGTGGCATTGCTGAGGTGTTATGGATGCCCAGGATGCTTCAATAGCGGCCTTTAGCTTATTTGCATTGTTGGGTCTGGTGTCTTTCAGCTTCTTCTTCACAATACCCCACAAATTATCTATGGGTTTCAGGTCAGGGGAATAGGCAGGCCAATCGAGGACAGTAATGCCATGGTCAGTACACCATTTACTGGTGGTTTTGGCACTGTGGGCAGGTGCCAGATCATGCTGGAAAATGAAATCATCATCGCCATAGAGCTTTTCAGCAGACACAAGCATGTAGTGCTCTAAAATCTCTTGGTACGCAGCTGTATTTACTCTCGACTTGATGAAACACAGTGGACCAACGCCAGCAGCTGACATGGCTCCTCAAACCATCGCTGACTGTGGGAACTTCACACAGGATTTTAAGCCACTTAGATTTTACTCCTCTCCAGCCTTTCTCCAGACTCTGGCGCCTTGCCTTCCAAATGAAATACAAAACTTGCTTTCGTCTGAAATGAGTACTTTGGACCACTCTGCAACTGTCCAGTGCTTCTTATCCATAGCCCAAGCCAGACGCTTCAGAAGTGGCTTGACCATGGGAATACGGCTATTATAGGCCATTTCCCGGACACGTCTGTGAACAGTGGCTTTTGATACCTGGACTCCAGCTTCAGTCCACTGTCTTTGAAGCTCCCCCAAATTCTGAAAGCGACTCTTCTTCACAATGCTGTTAAGGCTGCGTTCATCTCTCTTGGTTGTGCAGCGTTTCCTGCCACATTTCCCCCTTCCAACAGACTTTTTGTGGATGTGCTTTGAAACTGCACTCTGTGAACAGCTTGTTCTTTGAGAATTTTTTTTTTGTGTCTTACCCTCCTGATGGAGGGTGTCAATGATGGTCCTCTGGACAGCAGTCAAATCAGCAGTCTTCCCCATACTTGTGATTTAGTTTACTGAACCAAGCTGAGTGTTTTTCAAGGCTCAGGAAACCCTTGCAGATGTTTCGAGTTAATTAGACGATTCAAGTGGTTAGTTGAATACCCTACTAGTTTACTTTTTCATGATATTCTAATATTTTGAGATAGGATATTTGAGTTTTCTTAAGCTGTATGCCATAATCAACAATATTAAAATAATAAAAGCTTTGCAATATTTCAGTTGATTTGTAATGAATCCAGAATGTATGATATTTTTGTTTTTTTAATTGCATTACAGAAAATAAAGAATATCACAATATTCTAATTTTCTGAGACAGTCCTGTACATCACCTGGCATCCTGCTCATATTCCCGGTGCTTAAAAATAAAATGTAGGGGCAAAAGTGAATTTTCCTTGCTATATTGTGACCAATATTGCGCAACTACTAAGAACAACTTTTTTGGACACTTGGACTCAAGTGAGGATGAGTGTTTCAGAAAATGAATGGATGAATAGATAACAAACAGTATGACATTGTCTTTTCCTGCCATGTTCAAGTCAACTTTAGTCACTTTTAGTGTTTCTTTAAGTTAGAAAGTTACCATTTGAAGTTACTATAGTTTTGTGTCATATCTGTGATCTACTGATCCTTTTGTGTCTACAAATTTAAACAATGGAATGATCATCTTCTGAGACTGGTAATTCCATATTTATTGTCAGGGGTTTTAATATTGTCAAATAATGATCATTCGTCATAGCCTTAAACATTTTCAGCAGTTAACTGCACACACAAACTACATTCGTTTAGTCACATTGTAGAGCTATTTAATTTAGAATACTACAACATTAGATAATCTTTGTGTTGAATGCCCATTTTTTTCTAAAAGTTGGTCATGCCCAACTGTGGCTTTTGATACGCAGTTGGTCATGTAGGCTATAGTGTAAACATTGAGTAAATTTTTACACTATAGCTATTCTTTTCGCAGCTGAGATTAATCCCTCAAAACAACACATTAGAAGCTCGAACATCTGTATTTAGAAAAAAAATGTGCTGTGTGCAGATACGTTTGACGTGATGAGAGGGTGGCTGACATTAGCATTTACCTATTGCTTCCGATCAGTACAAGTGGCCTTCGATCACTGCAAATACAAAGCCCAATTCCAATGAAGTTGGGGCATTTTGTTAAACATAAATAGAAACCAAATATAATGTTTTGGAAAATGATGTTCAACCTATATTTAATTGAATACACTAAAAACACAACAAATTTAATGTTAAAATTGAACTTCTGTGATGGTATGGGTGTTGGGTTGACAACATTTATCTGAAATCAGTCTCAGAGACGGTAGGTCTTTTTGGCTTAGCGTTTTCTTCTGCGCAGGACGTACCCCAGACACACACACCGCAAGTGTGGCTGAGATCCGCACTCTGCTCGAATTTAGCCGTGCCTTTTATTGAGAGAGAAACAAAGTGTACATGATCAAGTAGGTTTCCAAACAGGAAGGACATAATTATTATCTCATTACCACAAAGGGGCATGTGTACATGATCGAGTTGGTTTCCAAACAGGACGGACATAATTATTATCTCATTACCACAGAACAAAGGAGATACTCTTATGGTCGGAGCAGTATGGACGTCTCATGACCATTATCTTAACAAAGACATAGTCTGTGTCTCTGCTTCAGCCATCCCATGACAATTTCATGATCTGATCATGTCTAGCTAACTGTGGGGCTTATTGTATAGCGCGGCTAATGACTCCAGTCATTAGCCGGCCATATGCCCCCAAGTCATTTTCACAAGGCCAGATGGTCACATACTGGGAGAATCTTGCACACAAAAGTAGATACATAGAATCCAATGATCAAAAGTATATCATTTCCAACAATGGGGCATGGGTTACTTACAGATCTGTTGACTCATTTAAGCTGAAAGATACAAACAGGTTTTAGAGAAACATATACTACTTTCCAAGCAATGTCTTTTTCATGGACCATCCATCCATCCATCCATCTTCTTCCGCTTATCCGGGGTCGGGTCGCGGGGGCAGCAGCTTTAGGAGGGACTCCCAGACTTCCCTCTCCCCAGCCACTTCATCCAGCTCATCCCGGGGGATCCCAAGGCGTTCCCAGGCCAGCTGAGAGACATAGTCTCTCCAGCGCGTCCTGGGTCGTCCCCGGGGTCTCCTACCGGTGGGACATGCCCGGAACACCTCCCCAGGGAGGCGTCCAGGAGGCATCCTGATAAGATGCCCGAGCCACCTCATCTGGCTCCTCTCAACGTGGAGGAGTAGCGACTCTACTCCGAGTCTCTCCCGGATGACCGAGCTTCTCACCCTATCTCTAAGGGAGAGCCCGGACATCCTGCGGAGAAAACTCATTTCGGCCGCTTGTATCCGAGATCTCGTTCTTTCGGTCACGACCCATAGCTCGTGACCATAGGTGAGGGTAGGAGCGTAAATCGACCGGTAAATTGAGAGCTTTGCCTTTTGGCTCACCTCTCTCTTCACCACAACGGACCGGTACAGGGTCCGCATTACTGCCGACGCTGCACCGATCCGCCTGTCGATCTCACGCTCCATCCTCCCCTCACTCGTGAACAAGACTCCAAGATACTTGAACTCCTCCACTTGGGGCAGGATCTCATCCCCGATCCGGAGAGGGCATTCCACCCTTTTCCGATCGAGGACCATGGACTCGGATTTGGAGGTGCTGACCCTCATCCCGACCGCTTCACACTCGGCTGCGAATCGTTCCAGCGAGAGCTGGAGATCACGGCCTGAAGAAGCCAACAGCACCACGTCATCTGCAAAAAGCAAAGACGCGATGCTGAGGTCCCCAAACCGGACCCCCTCAACGCCTCGGCTGCGCCTAGAAATTCTGTCCATAAAAATTATGAACAGAATCGGTGACAAAGGGCAGCCTTGGCGGAGTCCAACCCTCACTGGGAACGAATCTGTCTTACTGCCGGAAATGCGGACCAGACTCTGGCATCGGTGGTACAGGGACCGAACCGCCCTTATCAGTTGGCTCGGCACCCCGTACTCCCGAAGCACCCTCCACAGAACCTCCCGAGGGACACGGTCGAACGCCTTCTCCAAGTCCACAAAACACATGTGGACTGGTTGGGCGAACTCCCATGCACCCTCGAGGATCCTGCCGAGGGTGTAGAGCTGGTCCACTGTTCCACGGCCAGGACGAAAGCCACACTGCTCCTCCTGAATCCGAGGTTCGACCTCCCGACGGACCCTCCTCTCCAGCACCCCTGAATAGACCTTACCAGGGAGGCTGAGGAGTGTGATTCCCCTGTAATTGGAACACACCCTCCGGTCCCCCTTCTTAAAGAGGGGAACCACCACCCCAGTCTGCCAATCCAGAGGCACTGTCCCCGATGTCCACGCAACGTTGTAGAGGCGTGTCAGCCATGACAGCCCCACAACATCCAGAGCCTTTAAGAACTCCGGGCGGATCTCATCCACCCCCGGGGCCTTGCCACCGAGGAGTTTTTTGACTACCTCAGTGACTTCGGCCCCAGAGATTGGAGAATCCGCCTCAGAGTCTCCAGGCCCTGCTTCCTCAATGGAAGGCGTGTAGGTGGAATTGAGGAGGTCTTCGAAGTATTCTCCCCACCGACTCACGACGTCCCGAGTCGAGGTCAGCAGCACGCCATCCCCACTGTAAACAGTGTTGACGTTGCACTGCTTCCCCCTCCTGAGACGCCGGATGGTGGACCAGAATTTCCTCGAAGCCGTCCGAAAGTCATTCTCCATGGCCTCACCGAACTCCTCCCACGCCCGGGTTTTTGCCTCAGCAACCGCCGAAGCCGCGTTCCGCTTGGCCATCCGGTACCTGTCAGCTGCCTCCGGAGTCCCGCAGGCCAAAACGGCCCGATAGGACTCCTTCTTCAGCTTGACGGCATCCCTTACCGCCGGTGTCCACCAGCGGGTTCGGGGATTGCCGCCACGACAGGCACCAACGACCTTACGGCCACAGCTCCGGTCGGCCGCCTCAACAATGGAGGCGCGGAACATGGTCCACTCAGACTCAATGTCCCCCGCCTCCCCCGGGACGTGGGAAAAGCTCTGCCGGAGGTGGGAGTTGAAGCTCTTCCTGACAGGAGATTCTGCCAGACGTTCCCAGCAGACCCTCACAGAGCGTTTGGGTCTGCCAGGTCGGACCGGCATCTTCCCCCACCATCGGAGCCAACCCACCACCAGGTGGTGATCAGTTGACAGCTCCGCCCCTCTCTTCACCCGAGTGTCCAAAACATGCGGCCGCAAATCCGATGACACGACTACAAAGTCTATCATCGAACTGCGGCCTAGGGTGTCCTGGTGCCAAGTGCACACATGGACACCCTTATGTTTGAACATGGTGTTCATTATTGAAAATCCGTGTCGAGCACAGAAGTCCAACAATAGAACACCGCTCGGGTTCAGATCAGGGGGGCCGTTCCTCCCAATCACGCCCTTCCAGGTCTCACTGTCATTGCCCACGTGAGCATTGAAGTCACCCAGTAGAACGATGGAGTCCCCAGAAGGAGCGCTCTCCAGCACCTCTTCCAGGGACCCCAAGAAGGGTGGGTACTCTGAGCTGCTGTTTGGTGCATAGACACAAACAACAGTCAGGACCCGTCCCCCCACCCGAAGGCGGAGGGAGGCTACCCTCTCGTTCACCGGGGTGAACCCCAATGTGCAGGCGCCCAGCCGGGGGGCAATAAGTATACCCACACCTGCTCGACGCCTCTCACCGTGGGCAACTCCAGAGTGGAAGAGAGTCCAGCCCCTCTCAAGAGGGCTTGTACCGGAACCCAAACTGTGTGTGGAGGCTAGTCCGACTATATCTAGTCGGAATCTTTCTGCCTCGCACACCAGCTCGGGCTCCTTTCCAGCCAGAGAGGTGACATTCCATGTCCCAAGAGCCAGCTTCTGCAGCCGGGGATCAGACCGCCAAGGTCCCTGCCTTTGGCTGCCGCCCAGCTCACATTGCACCCGACCCCTTCGGCCCCTCCCACAGGTGGTGAGCCCATGGGAAGGGGGACCCACGTTTCCATTTCGGGCTATGCCCGGCCGGGCCCCATGGGTGAAGACCCGGCCACCAGACGCTCGCCTTCGAGCCCCACCTCCAGGCCTGGCTCCAGAGGGGGGCCCCGGTGACCCGCGTCCGGGCGAGGGAAAACAAAGTCCATTTATGGTTTTCATCATAAGGGGCTTGGGTGAGCCGTGCTTTGTCTGACCCCTCACCTAGGACCCGTTTGCCATGGGTGACCCTACCAGGGGCATGAAGCCCCCGACAACATGGCTCCTAGGATCATAGGGGCACGCAAACCCCTCCACCACGATAAGGTGACGACTCGCGGAGGGGTTTTTCATGGACGCCCCTGCTTATTTCAGCAAGACAATGCCAAACCCCATTCTGTACATGTTACAACAGTGTGGCCTTATAATAAGAGTGCAGGTACTAAACTGGGCTGCCTGCAGTCCCTACTTGTCTCCCATTGAAAATGTGTGTGCATTATGAAGTATAAAATATGCGGCACTGTTGAACAGCTGAAGCTGTACATCAAGCAAGAATGGCAAAGAATTCCATCTACAAAAGTTCAACAATTAGTGACCTTAGTTTCCCAAATATTCATTGACATTTTTAAAAAAAAAAAGGTAACACAGTGGTAAACATGACCCTGTCGCAGCTTTTTTGGAATTTGTTACAGACATAAAATTCAAAGTTAATGATGGTTTATCACATTAAATATCTTGAGCATCCATCCATTATCCATACCGCTTGTCTCCACGAGGGTCGCGGTCGTGCTCGAGCCGATCCCAGCAGTTTTTGGGCCCGTGGTTAGGGTACACCCTGAACTGATTGCCAGCTAATTGCGGGGCACACATATAAAAACACATATCACACAATTTGGAGTGCTCAATTGGCCCACCATACATGTCTTTGAAATGTGGGAGGAAACCACAATACCTGGGGAGAGCCTGCAAACTCCACACAAGAAGGCCAGAGCCAGACTCAAACCTCTCCAGCTCACACATGAGACCAAACACACATCTGAGCTGTGACGCGGATATTCTAACCCAGGGGTGGGCAAACTTTTTGACTTGCGGGCCGAATTGGGTTCTAAATTTTGACCGGGGGGCCGAACCAGGAGCAGATGGATGTAGAGTTTGTGTGAAGTAATATAAACGACCTGTAAAGGTCATTGCATAAAAGGTTTTGGCCTTTAGTAGGTAGTAAAGCGTGAATATTCAAAAAAAGTTTTTTGAAAACAAATTCATTTATTAACAGCATTAAAAAAAAAAAAAAATCCCTAAAAAACTGCTATCAGTGATTCTCATAAAATACGACACTGTTATTATGAATAACAGTCTCCATCACTTCAGTGTCTGCAGGTCAGATTAATGAAAGATGTTTATCTTATGAGATCACATCAAACGGCAAACATTCTGACCAAATATATCATCTTGAAGAATCGGTGAAAGCATACATCCAAATAAAGTAATCAAAACGGCAACACGGTGAGGGGTATCTGAAAATCAGAGCAGAGTTTTAACTCACAAACACCTGGTAACAGTGGTGAGGAAACGGGAAACACTTCCTTAAAGTAAGCCTTAAGAAGTTTACAGGTTAAGATTAGTCACAAACAGGTGGTGCGTCAATGTCCTTGAGCATCCTGCATTGTTTGAAAATGAGAATGGTCGCTAGTTTCAATCCCTGCTATTTGTACAGATCATATTCAAAATGCATTTTTTTACAATAAACTTGAAAGCCTCCCCTTCATTTTCAGTGGGAACAGTGTAGTTTGTCTCCCTTTTTTTGCTAGTGTGTCATAGTCTGGAGTAAAATTTGTTGTGGCAATTCTAAGGAGAGATCCGAGGTGTTGGTCCGTTTACCTAGATCTGTGACGGGTTGATGTTGATGTTCATGTGGCTGAACGTCACGTCGCGTGACGTCGAGCCAAATTGGCCACTCTTTTTAAACACTCGGGACTCAGTGTCCACCTTGCTTTTCCTTGGGCGACTCATTTTAATGGAAGGATTCCAGGGGACGGTTTGTGGGTGGCTTTAGCGTAAAACTGTATCCGAAAGCTCGGCGCGCAAATTACAAGAATGCTGTCATCACAGCCCACGCTCTAAATTCGGCACTGATACAAATAGAGCGCGAGTGCGCCATTTCCGTACTACTGAGTACGTACACGCACTTGTGAGTGTGCACCGAGCTTTCTGACACGGCTTCCGGTAGTAAATGCGCAGGCGAGTGGTTCCCCATCTACTGGGGAAACGCAGTCATTGCAGGCAAAATGACCGGGAAAAAAAAGTTTAATAATACAATTTATTTAGGGTTGGCGGGCCGGATTAAACGGTCCCATGGGCCGGATGTGGCCCGCGGGCCGTAGTTTGCCCATACCTGTCCTAACCTGTGCATCACTGTGCCACCTTCTTTGTAGTATATTAAGTTAAATATCGTACATATAATGGCATTTTTTTTTTTTTTTTTAATTGACATTTCCAGCTCAGGAGCGTGATAATACATGACGTCATAGTATTTCATTCTTCATGACCACAGCATACATGACGTCACATATGTCTGCTACAGGCTAAATTTGAAAGTAAACCAGCAGTTGTAGCAGCCGTTGATGAGTAACATACATAAAGAATCGTTCAATTCTCCTTGCCCATTTAGAGGAGCTTCATTTAGAGGTGCTTTATTTAGAGGCGGTTCATTTTGAGGCGCCGACTCATCATTCCTCTCCACATCTCACACCTCTGGGTTCCAGATTGACGTTCCTCTCTCTTAATCCTCAGCTCTACCAGTCTTCCATCCAGTGGTATTAACGTAGACTGTCCAACAGCGCCAACACTTCCGCTGAAGAAAACATGTCTGTGAATAATGGTGCCCATTACGGACGCAAAAAACACAAGCACCCCTTAATCGTCGAGCGACGAAAGTCAGAGTCAACAACCCCCCAATAAAATGTCCACATGCTGCCAAAAAGTCGCAACCATCAAGCACCGATATTCTCCTTTGACAAATGTCACGTCCAAAATGCTAAAAACCGTCCACAAGAAGTCCACAGGTAGAACAGTAAACATCACATAACACCAAAAATTAAAAAAACAATACAAACAGCAGAGCTCTACCCTTAAAAAGAAATTAAGTTGCACAACCACATATCTTGATTATTTATTTATTTAAATTCATTATATTGCGCGTTCTGAGCAAAATGTTGATCAAACATCCCTATTTGTTTTCTGTAGCATATTTAATCAGCATATTTAATCAAACGTTTAACGGATGTAGTGCCTTGCATTCATATCTTCAAACAATTTTGTAAGGCAGGCCTGTCGCTGCATCATAAGTATCTCCTGTTCTTTTGTAATTACCTTCCTTCGACTATTTTCTTCTTTTGCTTTGAGCTGCCCCCTCTGCCTACACTGTCAGCCTGTTGTCACAAAACAGATGGGAACATGTTTTGTACATGATTGGGAAAAAAGCCACATCACAGATCACCTATCTGAATCCTCACTTAAGTCAGTGATCCTGGTGATTATTGCCTTCTATGATGATTGATGAAAATTTCTCTGGTCTTTCTGCCATCAATGATTTTTCTTGTCGCCCAAAGACTTGAAGGCAGTCACTTTTTCTTTCCACTAAACGTGCAAGCTTGAACAGCAGATTTTCACTAAGTGTTCTTTTCACATTGTTCTTCTTCCTGAAATTCACTCCATCTTTGTCTCCATTATTTTGCCTTTTACTCCATCCACTGTTTCTTGAAACCGGTTCTAATGGCAATCTCCCTTCACCCACTACAACCACCATCTGTGATCACAATTATTTAACACTATCAGTATCTTTTTGTCTTAGCGACAGTTTTATCCAAACCCTGTCTTGTGCCATTTCCATCCATACCTATGTACATCCTCAATCCAACCCAAATAAATACCCCCTATACCTGTGGCACAAAACTGATTGAGGATGACTGGTTCTTTCCTGGCTGCTCCAATCCAGCACTGGCCACTCGGCAGCAGGAGTTGGAAGAGGAGCTGGCTCAAGCTCAGGGGCTCAGCCAACACGGGCACAAGAAGTTGACTGTACCAGCCCAAAGAAGCATGCAGGTATGCACATACAGCATATTATTGTCCCAAACATAAATTATTTGTAACCATGAAATGTGAACATGCTTATCCTTTACCATAATCCTCTTCAGGTTTGCCATATCAATTTTGAGACATTGCCAACCGAATATGGTCGTTAAAAAAAAAAAAACACCAAATTTTTACTCATTCTGTATTTCAGCAGCCTGCAAAGATTGTGATACGCTTATTGCTGTGTTTGCACATTTTTGTTTTGCTCTCAAAGCAATAACATCTGACTACCGTAATTTCTGGACTATAAGTCACACCTGATTATAAACCGCATCAGCTAAATTGAAAGGAAAATCTTGTTTTGTTCATATACAAGCCGCACCGGACCATAAGCCGCAGGTTTTTTAATATTTAATTACCATTTTTAAAAGAATATACACAAACAATATTGTCAGAGAAGAGATGGTTCTTTGGGGACGCATACCTTGTATTAACAGAGTTTAAGAACAGGGGATGGTTGAGAATAATTGTCAATTTTCGCACAAGTCCTGAATGTTGTTAGTCACCTAAATGTTGAACAGAGGCTGAGATCTCCTTGTCAAATTCCTTGTTTGGCATGCCCAAACATGGCCAATAAACATCTTGAATCTTGAACATAACCTTTATTGACAGAGATGAAGGAGCTCAGCAAACATACAAACATGTATAAATCTCAGCGACGACCAAAACTTAATAAACTTAATGTGCAGGAAACACGAGCAACACACAACTAATAATAAATAAAATGGGACCACTTACAGGGGTAAAGTTGCCAATGTGATATGAGCTACACCAGGGGTCTCAAAGTCCAGTCCTCGGGGGCTGCATTCCTACATGTTTTCCAAGTTTCCCTTGTTAAACACACCTGATTCAAATGATCAGTTCATCCTCACGTTCTGCAGCAGCCTGATAATTGAATCAGGTGTGTTTAACAAGGGAAACTTGAAAAACATGTAGGAATGCGGCCCCTGAGGACTGAACTTTGGAAGTCCCTGAGCTACACGTATAGCTCCAGAGTAGACATGAGCGGGAAATAAAGAAAGAAAAGTGTGACACAACAAGATGTCATCATCAATAGCCCAGTGCCCTCTAGTGACCGGAGGAAACCTCTACAGTGCATGAGCAGCTCTAGTTCCTTCATTAAGAGCCAAATTGACTGCCTTTAACATAAATGCGGCATCATATGCATTTCTTTTGTCCTCCATAGTGAGGGTTTGTGTTTAAAAGCTTCCTTTCTTCAGTAATGTTTCTCTTGATCTCCTTCTGTCCCTTCTTTATGGCACTGTTTGTCTGGCGGATAGACATGCGATCAACACACCACTCTTCTCCCCAGTGACCGTGTGTCTGGTCACTTATCCCTCCGCCCAGCAAAACGGTGCCGCACAACAGTGGCCCACAAACCTTTTACGAGTGTATAAGTGTATTAGTCATCACAAAAACCAAAAAAAATCCATAGATACGCCGCACTGAATGACAAGTAGCAGGGTTCAAAGCTTGTGCAAAAAGTAGCGGCTTACAGACCAGGAATTACGTTATATGACATAAGTCACCATGACCTATAGGCTAGGTTCAGACTGTAAGGTCTTAATGCTCAATTCAGATTGTTGGGGATAAAATCCGGTGCGTGCATCCTGGTTTGTGTGGTCACAATACATAATAACCTCAGACTGTCTGTGGTGTGTACCAAATGTCTCCCTTAAGCGGCCTGCATGTGCAGAAGAAGAAATGCGATCATACACAACTTCGTATTTACCAAAGTAAATGCAGTGGTACCTCTACTTACGAACGCCTGTACTTACGAACTTTTTGAGATACAAACCGGAGCCTTGTGATTTTTTTATAGCTACTTACAAACCGATTTTTGACTTCCGACCCAAAGCGCCGAACAAACCCCCCTCCTTCCGCCTTGTCTCCTTTGCTTTGCCATTCCCTGTTCGTCTCGGCGTGTTAGCAGTGTAAAAACAGGTATAGTGTAAAACAGGTAAACCGTATGTGCCCTAAGGCTATCGATATACCGTATTTTACGGACTATAAGTCGCTCCGGAGTATAAGTCGCATCAGCCATAAAATGCCCCAAAAAGTGAAAAAAAACATATATAAGTCGCTCTGGAGTATAAGTCGCATTTTGGGGGGCAATTTATTCGACAAAATCCCACACCAAAAACAGTCATGAACGAGCAACAACAGGCTAAACGATAGCAACAACAGGCTAAACGATAGGTATACTAACGTGACAAACACAAACAAAGAGCTGAGAACGGGCCTGACGTAACATAGAGTGATTAAGGACAACTATTACATGAATAACATGTTTATAAAACCATCGGTGTCACTCCAATTCATTAAATCCATCGATCGTTCGATACGATAACAACAGGCTAAACGATTGGTATGCTAACGTGACAAACACAAATGAGGAGCTGAGAACGGGCCTGACGTAACATATAGAGTGATTTACGACAACTATTACATAAATAACATGTTTATAAAACCATCGGTGTCACTCCAATTCATTAAATCCATCGATTGTTCAATACGATAGCAACAGGCTAAACGATAGGTATGCTAACGTGACAAACACAAACGAAGAGCTGAGAATGGGCCTGACGTAACATATAGAGTTATTAAAGAAAACAATTACATGAATAACACGTTTATAAAATCATCGGTGTCACTCCAATTCATTAAATCCATCGATCGTTCTTTGTCAACAATGGGTGCGCGCGGCTGAGGGCGCTTGCACTTCAAAATATTCCACAGGCTCATATAACGATAGATAAACTATATTTCAAATAACTATAATATAAGCAATAATATTATCAAACCATCCGTGCACTTTAAATCCATTAAATCCATCGATCAAATTTGTCGTCCTTTGTCAACATCGCCGCGCGTGCACCCTGACGTCAGCCTCGTCTTTATTCCACAGATCTAGTATATAACTATATTGTAGCGTTAACAAAGTACAAGGATAGACGTGGGTTTGGTAAACGACTCTTTATTAAACAAAACAAACTTCCAAGCGTGTGGCGGCGTGGACTTCCAGACACGAGAGCTCCATGGCATAGGACCGGGCGCGCGTAATGTCCGAGCCCCATGCACCGTTCGCGGACAGCTACTCGGCCGAGCGCCGGCCCCCGACTCAGTAGAGTAGGACCGGGGGTGCGTAAAACCCATAATAGTTTTTCAAACCTTCTATGTCACTCCAAATCCTTAATTCCTTCAAACTCTTTGTCCTCCGTGTCACTTAGAAATGATCACCGCTAATGATGCCGGTATTCCTTACGTGGGTACGTTTCTCTTTTATGTAAACAACCGCCGCGCTGCGCCGCGCTGCGCCGCGCCGTGCCACTGACGTCACTTGAAATAGTAATCCATTGGTACATCACGGTTCTCCAAACTTTCTTTCTGCTGCTCGATTACTGTTTTCAGCTGCATATTTTACAACTTGAAGTTTGTAACCTACAAAATATGAGTTTCTTTTTGGTGCCATTTTTCTTAAGCCCACCCAGTTGTTGAGTCACGGCCAACGGTGAAATTTAGAGCGCCCTCATCCAGTTTTGTCTGAAAATATAATTTTTTTAAGATGTAGTTTTTTGTTTTGTTTATTTGGTTTTGTCAAAGTCTGCTTTATCGTCGATTTTTTTCATGTACCAAGACACACAAAGAGATTGAAATTACATTCCCACTATCCCTCCGTGAGATAGTACACATATGCATACAAGCAACACAAAAAAACCCAAGAAGGCACAAACAATGAATAAATAAGTGTTGAATAAATGATAAATAAACAAATAATAATAAATATAACAGGAGCAAAAATGGAGCAAGTGTACATACAGCAGACAGTGGACTTGGATATGGCGCTTTACAGTGTTAATTGCTTTATTTGATGATTTCTCTATTTTTTATGTTTTGAATATGTTCAAGATAAAGATATAAAAGCATGTAAAATGATCAACTATACTAAAAATAACATGGGAAGTGGTCAACTATACTTGTAAGTAAGTGATGTCTTAATGATCAAGTAAGAATTTGTGAAAAAAAAAAATCATAAAGGAGCATGGCGAAGGCATGCATATCGTCGAGCTCACGATGGAGTACAGCCGTTGTGCCAAAGTGAAAACCCCCTGTTGCAGGAGCACACGCGCATTGACTGAAAGGTGGAAGCCGTTGCTGTGTTGGAGATAGTTTGTTTTCAATAAAAACATGAAGAACACACTTCACATAGCGAGTAATACGTCGAAGCGAACCATGATTTATTAGTCTAACTTTTTGTGTGTCTTCTCAGGGGTCTTTTTAGCAAGTGTAGAAAAATTAGAACAGGTTACTCCCTCTCCAAGCAAAGTTAGGAGGTTAAAAATAAAGTGAGATTTATTTTTGTTATAAAAGTTTGAAAAAGCAAAAATAAAACTGTTGTTTTGGTTTTCCCTATTTTACACAGAGCAATAGGGCAAATAGTGTGACTTTTGGGATAGTCCAGCACGCATTATTTGCTTTTACATTGATTTCTATAGAAAATGTTGCTGCTACTTACAAAGTTTCTACTTACAAACCCAATCGCGGAACCAATTCAGTTTGTAATTAGAGGTACCACTGTATGGTTCAGCGTGTCGGGGCTCAATTTTTACTATTCTGTATCTACCGAGAAGTGATTCGGGAGGAGGTAGAAATAAAATTATTTTTGGGAAATAAGGCGAGGCTTTTCATGGAGATGACGTTACTTCATTGCCGTATGTAATGAATAAATGTGTCGCTGAATTACTAATTATTACTATCACCACAAATGTCTACTTTGATTCATGTTTCAAGTGGGAGTAAATTAAAGTCACCCCCACCTCAATGCACACTGAATATTGGGATTTAGATCACGTATAGTTTGGATACTATACGTGGCCTGGTCATTCAGACCGAGGTTGCATTGCACATTCAATCTAGGACTACATTAGAAAATGACCCAGGTTGGATTTGCAAATATCAGAATTGAACCTTTCAAACGATCAGACAAGAAATCAGATACATGTTGCATATAGGTTAAAACAATCCAAAATAGCTCCCGTTTACCTCCAATGTGAATCTATCCTTAGACATAAGGTATGCATTAACCAACAGCTCAACCTCTATAAGATTCAAGAGATTCAAGATTCAAGAGTTTTTTATTCGCCATGTTTGAGCGTGCCAAACAAGGAATTTGACTTCGGTAAATCACAGCCTCTGTTCAACATTTAGGTGACTAACAACAACACTCAGGACATGTGAAGAACGAAAGATATTCTCAAACACCCCCCGATCTTAAACTGATCTTAAACTCCCAAGAGGGCAAGGAAAAACTCAAAACTCCAGCTAGGGGAAATGAGAAACCTTGAGAAGAGACCACAGATGGGAGGGTCCCTCTTCTAGGATGACCAGGCTGCAATGGATGCAGAGAGGACACATAGTACAAACAGTGTAGACAAAAAAGGTGTGGAAAGCGGGATGTTATTGCACAGTAATGACTCTGAGACTCTAAGAGTGGTGTGAGTTCATCAGAGCGACAGCCTGGGGGAAGAAGCTGTCTCTGTGTCTGCTGGTTTTAGTGTACAGAGCTCTATAACGGCGTCCGGAGGGGAGTAGTTCAAACAGGCTGCAACCTGGGTGCGAAGGGTCTGTTGAGATGTTACTTGCACGTTTCCTGGTCCTGGACAGGTACAAGTCTTGGATAGATGGGAGGTTGATTCCAATTATCTTTTCTGCAGTCCTTATTGTCCGTTGCAGTCTGTGCTTGTCTTGTTTGGAGGCCGATCCAAACCAGACAGTGATGGAGGTGCAGAGGACAGACTGGATGATGGCAGTGTAGAAGGTCTTCAGCAGCTCCCGCGGCAGGTTGAACTTCTTGATCTGTCTCAGGAAGTACAGCCTCTGCTGGGCCTTCTTCCGGACAGAGTCTATGTGGCCGGTCCATTTCAGGTCCCGAGAGATTGTGGTTCCCAGGAACTTGAAGGTGTCTGATGAGAGAATAGTATTACTGCGGATAGTGAGGGGTGAAAGTGGTGAAGGGCCTCGCCTGAAGTCCACTGTCATCTCCACGGTCTTGAGCGGGTTCAGGTCCAGGTGGTTTTGGCTGCACCAGTGGACCAGCCGCTCCACCTCCTGTCTGTACGCAGTCTCATCACCATTCTGGATCAGTCCGACGAGAGTGGTGTCGTCTGCATACTTCAGGAGCTTCACGGAAGAGTCACTTGCAGAGAAATCGTTGGTGTAGAGGGAGAAGAGCAGTGGGGAGAGGACGCATCCCTGAGGGGCTCCAGTGTTGGTGGTCAGGGTGTCAGATGTGATGCTCCCCAGCCTCACACGCTGTCTCCTGTTGGTCAGGAAGCTGGTGATCCACTGACAGGTGGAGGCAGGCACCGCGAGCTGGATGAGCTTCTGTTGGAGGATGTCAGGAGCGATGGTGTTGAACGCCGACCTGAAGTCCACAAACAGGATCCTGGCGTACTTTCCTGGGGTGTCCAGGTGTTGCAGGATGTAGTGCAGTCCCATGTTGACCGCATCATTGCCCGGTAGGCAAACTGGAGGGGGTCCAGCAGGGGGCCCGTGACATCCTTCAGGTGGTTCAGTACTAACCTCTCGAAAGATTTCATGACCACAGATGTCAGTGCAACAGATCTATAGTCATTCAGACCTGTGATGGCGGGCTTCTTGGCCACTGGAACGATGGTGGAGCTCTTGAAGCACGAGGGCACCTCACACAGCTCCAGGGAACGGTTGAAGATCCGTGCAAAGGTGGGCGCCAGCTGCTCAGCGCAGACTTTCAAGCAGGAAGGTGACACGCCGTCTGGGCCCGGTGCCTTCCTGATCTTTTGTCTCCGGAACATCTGGCGCACTTCCTCCTCGCGAATCTGGAGTGCGGGCGCGGCCTCTGCAAGAGAGAGAGTCGGTGACCACGGTGATGGAGGTGTGGACAGAGCAGTTGTGGGGGGAGGTGAGTATGTGGATTGTGTGGATTGTGCTGCAGGAGGTCCCGTTGTGTGGGAGGACCGATCAAACCTGCAGTAGAACCTGTTTAGCTGGTCAGCGAGCCTTGGGCTCTCCACAGGACGGGGGGTTCGTTTCTTGAAGCCCGTGATGCTCTGCAGGCCTTTCCACACTGTTGAGGGATCAGGATTGGCAGAGAGGTGTCTCTCCAGGCTCTCCCCGTAACACCTCCTGGCTTTCCTGACCTCTCGGTTCAGTGTGTTTCTGGTCTGCTTGAACAGGTCCCGGTCGCCGCTCCTGTAGGCCTCCTCCTTGACTTTGCGCAGCCTCCTAAGGTTCGGTGTAAACCAAGGTTTGTCGTTGTTGTACGTGCAGAAGGTCTTAGTCTGCACACACAGATCCTCACAAAAACTGATGTATGATGTGACAGTGTCAGTGAGTTCATGCAAGTCTGAATTTGCAGCTTCAAAAACACTCCAATCGGTGCAATCAAAGCAGGCTTGGAGGTCCTGCCTTGACTCCACTGTCCACTTCCTGACAGTCCTTACCACAGGCTTATAAGTTTTTAGTTTCTGTCTGTAGGCAGGGATCAGATGAACTAGACAGTGGTCCGAGAGTCCTAAAGCTGCACGAGCCACAGAGTGGTATGCATCCTTAATTACGGTGTAGCAGTGGTCCAGTGTCTGTGCCCATCTGGTGGGACACGTTATGTGCTGTCTGTATCAGGGGAGTTCGTGTGCGAGGTTCGCCCTGTTAAGATCACCCAGAACAATGATTAGTGAATTTGGTAGAAGTTTCTCCATGTCTGTCACCTGGTCAGCCAGCATCTGCGTGGCTTCACTCGCACGTGCGTGTGGTGGGATGTGAACAGCCGCCATGACGATCGAGGAGAACTCCCGTGGTGAATAGAACGGCCGGCAGTTTATGAGAAGTGTTTCTAGGAGAGGGCTGCAAAACTCTTTCAACACCATGACATCGGTACACCAACGTTCATTAATGTAGAAACAGAGACCACCTCCCTTTGATTTTCCGGAGAGCTCCGCGCTGCGATCTGCACGCGTTAGCCGAAACCCAGCTAACTCCATGGCGTGGTGAGGGGGTTCGTTCGCTAAGCCACGTCTCAACAAAACACAGCGCGGCGGATCTGCTGAAGTCCGTGTTCCTTGAAGTGAGGAGCAGCAGTTCGTCCATCTTGTTCACCAGGGAGCGGACATTCGCCAGATGAATTGACGGTAGGGCAGAACGGAACCCTCTCTGCCTCAGCTTTACGAGGGCTCCCGCTCGTTTTCCGCGTCGCCGCCGTCGCGCTAGCTTGTATAGCACCGCCGCTCCGGCTAAAATCTCCGACAAACAGTCTGAATCAGAGAGAACAGGAGAGAAAATACCAGAAGAAGACTGACCGATGTTTAACAGTGCTTCTCTAGTAAAAGTGATCCGGGATGGACAGCAGAAGACACAGAAAACACACAAAATAAGACAAAGAAACAGAGAGCGACTCACCGTGGCAGCCATCCGCGGCGCCATCAGATGACGTACATCTGTAATGATAATAATAATCCATCCATCCATCCATTTTCTGAACCGCTTAGTCCCCACGGGGGTCGCGGGCGTGCTGGAGCCTATCCCAGCCGTCATCGGGCAGTAGGCGGGGGACACCCTGAACCGGTTGCCAGCCAATTGCAGAGCTCACAGAGACAAACAACCATTCGCACTCGCACTCACACCTAGGGACTATTTGGAGTGATCAATCGGCCTACCAAGCATGTTTTTGGGATGTGGGAGGAAACCGGAGTGCCCGGAGAAAACCCACGCGGGCTCGGGGAGAACATGCAAACTCCGCACAGGGAGGGCCGGAGGTGGAATCGAACCCGCACCCTCCTAACTGTGAGGCGGACGTGCTACCCAGTGCGCCACCGAGCCGCCCTTAATAATAATCCCTACCCTGAAAATGGTTTTACTTGCCAGAGTTAAAACGGTACTGTACTACCTTGAATATAGTTTTACATCACCTCTTTAATGATTTTTTCTTACACATAGGAGGATTTTGAATTTGATGGAAAAGCCTCATTCCATGACTACCACAGCACATCGGAGAGCACAACTCCAATGGAAGGAGAAAATATGGGAGGTTGGTGGCCTGAGTACAGTACACCTGACACAGGTGGGAGAACCCCTAGACAGTTTACACCAGCATGCAACTGGTTGTCCTCACATTTGGGTTGGTCTTTTGTTTTTCATTTTCATCAGAAATACCGTTTTGTGTTTGTTTTTTTGTCAATGTTGGTTGTTTTCATCTCTCACCATGTGTCAGGCTATGTTACTTGTGTTACTAAGTAAGGTGTCAATTTGCAAAAGTTATGAATAATGTTCATTTTCTGAAAACTCCCCAATCAAATCACATTAGGACATTCAGAATGTTTTGCATTTTCATTACAATGTGCATACTGGTTGAACTGACTAGTTTGTTGGGGTTAGTATTGTGAATGCACTGACCTCTGATATAATTATGTACACAACCTGTCAAACATTGTCATAAAATGTTATATTTTATTGGTATGTAGCAAAACCTGAAAATCACGTTTCAGGTGGACCAGGAGCCTATACATGATGGCCAATATAAGGGTAGATGGTCAGTTTGTAGTCTTGAGCGTGAGTCTTGCTGCAGCATTTTATACAAACAAAAAGTTTCAAGAATTTTGCAAATAAAGGGGATATTTGACAATGGTCTATAATGGCTAAGACTTTTAAAGTTTAGGTGTTATATTTTTCACTAAAGAAGCTAATGATAAAATAAATATGATCAAACAACTGTGAATTAGGATAAGATTTATTGTGCAAATGCAAAGAGCTTTCCGGTTTGCGTTTTCTAACCATGAGGAGTAGTGACAATCGCCGCCGATAGTAAGGAGGGGTATTACATTTCACGCATATGCAGAAGGTACTTAATGGTCACCATTGCTGCCTGTCTGTTGCGATGTATTTTTGTCTTTTTTTACAATGTGACAGTCAGTACGATGACACGGGGTAGGCTAATGCAGGATTGGTCTTTCTAGGCCTTTACCTGAGCGACTGTGGTGTCATTTTCATTTGATGAGTTGCAAAATGACGTCTGAGATGGATTTAATTCATATTTCACAAACACAATATTAATTGCAATACGTTTACACTAGTGGGGTCACATAGAACATATTGAGATGATTAAAGAGCGTTTTTGAATTGACCTTCCCTTTAATAAAGCTTCAGTCATTATTTAGAAACTGCATTTTGGATTTAGTTCATTTTCAGTTAATCAATCTTCAGTCATATAGAAACTGCATTTTGTATTTAGTTCATTTTCTTTGTGAGATATTGGCTTGATGATCTGAAACGTTTATGCAAAGACACTCAGGTAGTCGCCAAATACTTTTCACAGCTCTGTACATGTAGACTAATTTCCAATAGTTTTATTCACTGATATGCTAATGACCTTTTCTTGTTTGAATCATCAGTCATTGACAATGTTTGCCGTATGGTCAAGCAACCCGGAAAAATAATGGTTCTTAAAAAAAAAATTAAAAAAATCCCAAATGAATGACATTCTTGATGAATGTGTGTAAACTTCAGCGTGCGCCTATACTTTATCTCTATATACCTTGTAGACTGTGTAGATATCGAGCAGACAAATTGCTGTCTGTTTTTCCTTCTAAAACTTAATAATTTTCTTTCTTCCTTATTTCTTCCTAAAAATTAAAGATGGTTTGCGGACTGTGGTGGAGGAGCTGGAGCTAGAGAGAAATCAATTACAAGAGCAGATACTGAGCCTGGAAGAGCGTTGTCAAGGTCTTGAAGATCGTCTACAGCTGCAAGCACGCTTTGAGACCTTACAGGTAAACCTCATCCCTTAACCACACGTGACTACAAATTATGATACAGGTTTCAGGAAAGGTCAAGCTATATCCCGCCATAACAGCACAACATACGCTAACAAAATTCATTTACCCACTGATGTGTAAATGCTGAGTCATTTCCATGTCCCTGTCCCTGAGGACTTGGATACTGTAATAAACTTTTCTAACACAGATGTTTGATATACATGAAGATGAGCAGCTAAATTGGGTCCCTCAGGTTTGTTTGGTCTCTCATGAATGTATGCGCTGGAGAGCATCTCTGGCGGTGACTGCTAATAGTGTGCTGTGCGTGTTTAACCATGAACATTACATTATTGTTTTGTGAACAATGTTGATTAAGAAAAAAGTCCAATATTCCATCTCCGAATCACTGGGTGACTTTCTGTAGAACATGAGAAATTAATAGGGAAAATACAATAAGAGAAAGAAAGGGAAAGAGAAAGAAAAGAAAGAGGTCTGGCCAGAGGACCTAATCCACATCGCTGTAAGCGACATACAAATACAGACTTCTTCAATGGTAGTATATGTACAGTATGCACTCCAGATTTACATACTGTATTGTAATAGTAGCAACTACCATCATAGAGTAACAGTCGGACTTTGAGCATAGAAGTGCACTGAAAGTGTGTGTAGGTTACACTTATGCCGATGTCAGGTGACACAAATGCCTGATAAATGAGCGTATGAATGCAGTGAGTTGTGGCCGATTTTGAGTTGTCTTGACATGTCGTAGCCCGTGTAGTGTGAAATTAACAACGACCATGACGGCGAGAGTTTGGCATGTCAAAATTTTTATTCATCTTGTGGCATAATGTGACATGTTCTACGACATTCTTCAATTGTTTTTTAGGCAGTGACCAATAAGACACTTAGCCGCGCACAAACAAACTAAATGGCATGAAAAGGAATGGACTGAATTTTGTAAGAAGCCCGCGACGATTGGGCGCGATCTGGTCGGTGACTGACTTAAAGTGCGACATGACGCTGCTTCAAGACACTGAACAATATTCATCTTGTAGTCTGACAGCACGACCGTTGTGAACTACAAAATAATCATGTAGTTTGAGAAAGCCATGACTTGCACATACCGATATCTTAGTTCTTTGACTCTGGCAGAGTTGCTCTCAAAAAGGAGTCTGTACATTTGTTTCATGCTGATGCTGTTGCATTGGAGGACATGGTCAATTAGTTGATAAAGACACATTGTTGATTCCATCAGAGTTGACATTGTCTTCAAGAACTCTGCTGGATTTTATGGAGTCGGATGACATTATTCTGAAGGACCAATATGAACAATCTATCTTGTGGTTGAGAGAAAATGGCTGCCCTTTCACATTTATTTGGTCGTCTTTAAGTGGGAAAATGCACTTAGCGTATAAAGCCTATAAATAGACCTTACAGTAGCCTATAGTATTATGTATGTTACAGAAAATGTTGTACAACAAGACACAATTACCGTATTTTTCGGACTAAAAGTTGCTCGGAATACAAGTCACATCAGCCGTAAAATGCACCATAAAGGGACAAAAAAAACATATAAGTCGCACCTTAAGTCACATTTTGGGGAAAATTTATTTGACAAAATCCAACACCAAGAACAGACATGAACCAGCAACAACAGGCTAGACCAGGGGTGGGCGAACTTTTTGACTTGCGGGCCGAATTGGGTTCTAAATTTTGACCGGGGGGCCGAACCAGGAGCAGATGGATGTAGTGTTTGTGTGAAGTAATATTAACGACCTGTAAAGGTCATTGCATAAAAGGTTTTGGCCTTTAGTAGGTAGTAAAGCGTGGATATTCAAAAAAAAGTTTTTTGAAAACAAATGCATTTATTAACAGCATTAAAAAAAAAAAAAAATCCCTAAAAAACTGCTATCAGTGATTCTCATAAAATACGACACTGTTATTATGAATAACAGTCTCCATCACTTCAGTGCCTGCAGGTCAGATTAATGAAAGATGTTTATCTTATGAGATCACATCAAACGGCAAACATTCTGACCAAGTATATCATCTTGAAGAATCGGTGAAAGCATACATCCAAATAAAATAATCAAAACTGCAACACGGTGAGGGGTATCTGAAAATCAGAGTTTTAACTCACAAACACCTGGTAACAGAGGTGAGGAAACGGGAAACACTTCCTTAAAGAAAGCCTTAAGAACTTTACAGGTTAAGATTAGTCACAAACAGGTGGTGCATCAATGTCCTTGAGCATCCTGCATTGTTTGAAAATGAGAATGGTCGCTAGTTTCAATCCCTGCTATTTGTACAGATCATATTCAAAATGCATTTTTTTTTACAACAAACTTGAAAGCCTCCCCTTCATTTTCAGTGGGAACAGTGTTGTTGGTCTCCCTTTTTTTGCTAGTGTGTCATGGTCTGGAGTAAAATTTGTTGTGGCAATTCTTAGGAGAGATCCGAGGTGTTGGTCCGTTTACCTAGATCTGTGACGGGTTGATGTTGATGTTCATGTGGCTGAACGTCACGTCGCGTACGTCGAGCCAAATTGGCCACTTTTTAAGCACTCGGCACTCAGTGTCCACCTTGCTTTTCCTTGGGCGACTCATTTTAATGGAAGGATTCCAGGGGAAGGTTTGTGGGTGGCTTTAGCGTAAAACTGTATCCGAAAGCTCGGCGCGCAAATTACAAGAATGCTGTCGTCACAGCCCACGCTCTAAATTCGGCACTGATACAAATAGAGCGCGAGTGCGCCATTTCCGTACTACTGAGTACGTACACGCACTTGTAAGTGTGCACCGAGCTTTCTGACAAGGCTTCCGGTAGTAAATGCGCAGGCGAGTGGTTCCTCATCTACTGAGGCGACGCAGTCATTGCAGGCAAAATTACCGAAAAAAAAAAAAAAAAGTTTAATAATACAATTTATTTAGGGTTGGCGGGCCGGATTAAACGGTCCCGTGGGCCGGATGTGGCCCGCGGGCCGTAGTTTGCCCATACCTGGGCTAGACGATACGGTATGCTAACGTGACATAAACACAAACAAGGAGCTGAGAACAGGCCTGACATAACTAAGTTATTCAAATAACTATAACTTAAATAACACGTTTATCAAACCATATATGTCACTCCAAATCATTAAATCCATCGATCGTATTCTTCGTCCTTTCTTTAAACAACACCGCGTGTGCGGCGCGCCGCTGACGTCGAAGTCGTCGTCGTCGTCAGTTGCAGTTCAAATTATTCCATATAACGATATAACGATATATAAACTATATATCAAATAACAATAATATAAACAACAATTTTATCGAACCATCCGTGTCAATTTTCGTCTTCTGTCACTTAAAAAAAAAAAAAAAGACAGATGTAAATGTAATATAAACAACAATTTTATCGTACCATCCATGTCACTCCAAATTATTAAATCCAATGGAATCTTTGTATTGTTACTTAAAAAAAAAAAAAAAAAAAAAAAACCCACAGCTGTTGACTACGGAACTACGTGCGCCGCTGACGTCAGGCTAGAGATATCAAATAAATGTAATATAAACAACAATTCCCATGGGCTCACCACCTGTGGGAGGGGCCGAAGGGGTCGGGTGCAATGTGAGCTGGGCGGCAGCCAAAGGCAGGGACCTTGGCGGTCTGATCCCCGGCTGCAGAAGCTGGCTCTTGGGACATGGAATGTCACCTCTCTGGCTGGAAAGGAGCCCGAGCTGGTGTGCGAGGCAGAAAGATTCCGACTAGATATAGTCGGACTAGCCTCCACGCACAGTTTGGGTTCCGGTAAAAGCCCTCTCGAGAGGGGCTGGACTCTCTTCCACTCTGGAGTTGCCCACGGTGAGAGGCGTCGAGCAGGTGTGGGTATACTTATTGCCCCCCGGCTGGGCGCCTGCACATTGGGGTTCACCCCGGTGAACGAGAGGGTAGCCTCCCTCCGCCTTCGGGTAGGGGGACGGGTCCTGACTGTTGTTTGTGTCTATGCACCAAAAGGCAGCTCAGAGTACCCACCGTTCTTGGAGTCCCTGGAGGAAGTGCTGGAGAGCGCTCCTTCTGGGGACTCCATCGTTCTACTGGGTGACTTCAATGCTCACGTGGGCAATGACAGTGAGACCTGGAAGGGCGTGATTGGGAGGAACGGCCCCCCTGATCTGAACCCGAGCGGTGTTCTATTGTTGGACTTCTGTGCTCGACACGGATTTTCAATAATGAACACCATGTTCAAACATAAGGGTGTCCATGTGTGCACTTGGCACCAGGACACCCTAGGCCGCAGTTCGATGATAGACTTTGTAGTCGTGTCATCGGATTTGCGGCCGCATGTTTTGGACACTCGGGTGAAGAGAGGGGCGGAGCTGTCAACTGATCACCACCTGGTGGTGGGTTGGCTCCGATGGTGGGGGAAGATGCCGGTCCGACCTGGCAGACCCAAACGCTCTGTGAGGGTCTGCTGGGAACGTCTGGCAGAATCTCCTGTCAGGAAGAGCTTCAACTCCCACCTCCGGCAGAGCTTTTCCCACGTCCCGGGGGAGGCATTGAGTCTGAGTGGACCATGTTCCGCGCCTCCATTGTTGAGGCGGCCGACCGGAGCTGTGGCCGTAAGGTCGTTGGTGCCTGTCGTGGCGGCAATCCCCGAACCCGCTGGTGGACACCGGCGGTAAGGGATGCCGTCAAGCTGAAGAAGGAGTCCTATCGGGCCGTTTTGGCCTGCGGGACTCCGGAGGCAGCTGACAGGTACCGGATGGCCAAGCGGAACGCGGCTTCGGCGGTTGCTGAGGCAAAAACCCGGGCGTGGGAGGAGTTCGGTGAGGCCATGGAGAATGACTTTCGGACGGCTTCGAGGAAATTCTGGTCCACCATCCGGCGTCTCAGGAGGGGGAAGCAGTGCAACGTCAACACTGTTTACAGTGGGGATGGCGTGCTGCTGACCTCGACTCGGGACGTCGTGAGTCGGTGGGGAGAATACTTCGAAGACCTCCTCAATTCCACCTACACGCCTTCCATTGAGGAAGCAGGGCCTGGAGACTCTGAGGCGGATTCTCCAATCTCTGGGGCCGAAGTCACTGAGGTAGTCAAAAAACTCCTCGGTGGCAAGGCCCCGGGGGTGGATGAGATCCGCCCGGAGTTCTTAAAGGCTCTGGATGTTGTGGGGCTGTCATGGCTGACACGCCTCTACAACGTTGCGTGGACATCGGGGACAGTGCCTCTGGATTGGCAGACTGGGGTGGTGGTTCCCCTCTTTAAGAAGGGGGACCGGAGGGTGTGTTCCAATTACAGGGGAATCACACTCCTCAGCCTCCCTGGTAAGGTCTATTCAGGGGTGCTGGAGAGGAGGGTCCGTCGGGAGGTCGAACCTCGGATTCAGGAGGAGCAGTGTGGCTTTCGTCCTGGCCGTGGAACAGTGGACCAGCTCTACACCCTCGGCAGGATCCTCGAGGGTGCATGGGAGTTCGCCCAACCAGTCCACATGTGTTTTGTGGACTTGGAGAAGGCGTTCGACCGTGTCCCTCGGGAGGTTCTGTGGAGGGTGCTTCGGGAGTACGGGGTGCCGAGCCAACTGATCCTTATCAGTTCGGTCCCTGTACCACCGATGCCAGAGTCTGGTCCGCATTTCCGGCAGTAAGACAGATTCGTTCCCAGTGAGGGTTGGACTCCGCCAAGGCTGCCCTTTGTCACCGATTCTGTTCATAATTTTTATGGACAGAATTTCTAGGCGCAGCCGAGGCGTTGAGGGGGTCCGGTTTGGGGACCTCAGCATCGCGTCTTTGCTTTTTGCAGATGACGTGGTGCTGTTGGCTTCTTCAGGCCGTGATCTCCAGCTCTCGCTGGAACGATTCGCAGCCGAGTGTGAAGCGGTCGGGATGAGGGTCAGCACCTCCAAATCCGAGTCCATGGTCCTCGATCGGAAAAGGGTGGAATGCCCTCTCCGGATCGGGGATGAGATCCTGCCCCAAGTGGAGGAGTTCAAGTATCTTGGAGTCTTGTTCACGAGTGAGGGGAGGATGGAGCGTGAGATCGACAGGCGGATCGGTGCAGCGTCGGCAGTAATGCGGACCCTGTACCGGTCCGTTGTGGTGAAGAGAGAGGTGAGCCAAAAGGCAAAGCTCTCAATTTACCGGTCGATTTACGCTCCTACCCTCACCTATGGTCACGAGCTATGGGTCGTGACCGAAAGAACGAGATCTCGGATACAAGCGGCCGAAATGAGTTTTCTCCGCAGGATGTCCGGGCTCTCCCTTAGAGATAGGGTGAGAAGCTCGGTCATCCGGGAGAGACTCGGAGTAGAGTCGCTACTCCTCCACGTTGAGAGGAGCCAGATGAGGTGGCTCGGGCATCTTATCAGGATGCCTCCTGGACGCATCCCTGGGGAGGTGTTCCGGGCATGTCCCACCGGTAGGAGACCCCGGGGACGACCCAGGACGCGCTGGAGAGACTATGTCTCTCAGCTGGCCTGGGAACGCCTTGGGATCCCCCGGGATGAGCTGGATGAAGTAGCTGGGGAGAGGGAAGTCTGGGAGTCCCTCCTAAAGCTGCTGCCCCCGCGACCCGACCCCGGATAAGCGGAAGAAGATGGATGGATGGATGGATGGATAAACAACAATTTTAACGAACCATCCATGTCACTCCAAATCATTAAATCCATTGGAATCTTCATCCGCTGTGTCATTTAAAAAAATAAATGCGTTTTAAAGTGAAAATAACATGTGAAGTGATCAACGATACTAGTAAGTAATGTGTTAATGATCAAGTAAAAACTTTGTGAATAATTACACATGTAAGTCGCTCCCGAGTATAAGTCGCCCCCACCCAAACTATGAAAAAAAAAAAAAAACACGACTTATAGTCCAAAAAATACGGTACATGTTCTCTTCTCTGAACGATGGTGGCCACTAAGAACTTGCTCAGATTAGACTGGAATCTCTGTCCTGCTTCCCTCATGGTCATACCATGTTGCATGAATCTCCTCAGTGATAATTGTTCTGGGTTTGCCTCTACCGCTTCCTCGTCTCTTCTTCCAAGTCCACCACCTCGCACATGAATTCCTCTGCCTCGCTGTAGTTTTATATCCATTGTGGATCACAATTTTGCAACACAAGTGTTTCATAGTGTGAAATATGTTTACTGACTGAGAATATGCTTAAGGTTTGCAAAAAAAAAAAAAAAGATGTTTTGCAAATCGAGTGTAAGAGTTGAACAGTGTTTAAAGTTTGGCCAAAAGAGTGTTTGATTTGAAACATTAGTTTATGGTTTGGTTTAAAAAATGGGGTTTGGTGTTTTAGACCAGTGGTTCTCAAACTTTTTTCAGTGATATACCCCCTTTGAAATATTTTTTCAGCCAAGTACCCCCTGACCAGCGCAACACATTTCTGGTCGAAAAGAAAGAGGTACAGGATTGTCCCATCAGTGTTTGATTTATTAAAGTTAAACAACTTGTAGCAATGTACCTGACAGACACATTTATGTTTCAAACATTGCATATAGAAACAAAAACGATAAACAGTAAACAGTAACCACCAAAAAGGCATAAACCCTTTCAAAACTCAAATACTGTATGCAGAACACTGCTAATTTATATTAATCTTAACCAGCTCAGTGGCCTAGTAGTAGAGTGTCCGCCCTGAGACTGGAAGGTTGTGGGTTCAAACCCCGGCCGGGTCATACCAAAGACTATAAAAATGGGACCCATTGCCTCCCTGCTTGGCACTCAGCATTAAGGGTTGGAATTGGGGGGTTAGATCACCAAATGATTCCCGAGCGCGGCACCGCTGCTGCTCACTGCTCCCCTCTCCCCCAGGGGATGGATTAAAATCACATGGGGATGGGTTAAATGCAGAGGACAAATTTCACCACACCCAGATGTGTGTGTGACGATGATCATTGGGACTTTAACTTTGGGACTTTTAACTTTTTGTAATAATCTCTTGCAAAGAAATAAAAATATACATAACTAAAAATGTGTTCATAAAAATAAATTAACGTAATTATAAATAAATATCTTGTTTACAAAATCAATTCATAACTTAATAATAAATAAAGATTTGCTCAAAAAATAATCAACTTGACCTCTTTTGGGATAAAAAAAAAACTAAACTTTTTTTTCCTCTTAAAATTTAATCGTTGCATTGAACATTTGATTTTGATTTGACAAGCATTGAACAAGCATTGAACAGTGTTGAAGCTTGAATGAGTCTTTTGCACTCATACTACATTTTAGTGAGAAACATGAAGCTATGGTGAACGTTTTTTTGGCTTTAGCTACGAGCAAAGAAACCGCATAAGAAGCCTTCAGGGCTTTGGCTGATGTAGTGGAGGCTTTTCACATTGTGTCCTGTGATGACTTGAAGTCAGAAAGTTTCCTCCTGTAGAACTCCGGTGGCTTACCAACATGGCATCCGTGTTTTGTGGTGAGATGCCGCTGGAGATGTTTCGGCTTCATGCTAGTGTTGGTTAATTTCTCCCCGCAAAAAAAGCACAGCGCTTTGGGTGGATTACAACTTGTGGACGTAAATCCCATCAAACAATAGTCTTCCATGTACTGTCGGTACTTCGTCGGCTCTGGTTTTGCCTTCATTTTTACTTGTTTCTCCGTGTTTTCAACAGCAGCATCACTGCTACGCTTTAGCCACATCTCCACGTTACAGTGCATCATCAAAGCAACCGCAGGTGACTGCTATTGGTTTGTGGAGAGTCCGTTTTTTAAGGATTAAAAGTTAATACTGAATCTAAAACATTCATTTGTATTTCATCAAACCTTTTATAACTAATTCTCAAGAAAATCAGGCTTGCTGTTTTTTATATTTGTTTTTTTTAATACCGGTATATATTTTTGTAAAACCCCCTAGAGTACCTCCACGTACCTCCAGGGGTACGCGTACCCCAATTTGAGAACCACTGTTTTAGACAATGTGAAAAACTGTGAGACTTTATTTTTCTGATCATTAGGTCATCAACGTCGGTTTGCAGTGGTAATTCTACACGTGGAATAAGTTGCTGGTACTCTGATAATGAAAGACTAACCAACAGTGATCATAGAAATACCGTATTTTTCGGACTATAAGTCGCGTTTTTTTTTTTTTTTTTCATAGTTTGGGTGGGGGGGGCGACTTATACTGAGCGACTCATATGTGAATTTTTTCATAAATTTTCAAAATAAAAAAAATAAAGTGAAACCACGATAAACGAACCGCGATGTAGCAAGGGATTACTGTAATTTGAATTTCAAGTGACGTCAGCAGCGCGGCATGGTGGTTGTTTACATAAAGGACAAAGATTCGATCACGGGATGACGAAGATGACGAAGGGCCCCGCGCACTACCGGCATCATTAGCGGCTTTGTTTATAAGTGAGGACGAAGAGTTTGAAGGATTTAATGATTTGGAGTGACACAGAATGTTTAAAAAACTATTATGGCTTTTACGCACGCCCGGTCCTACTCTACGGAGCTCTCTTTCACCTCCGTGGATGAAAGTCGGGGGCCGGAGCTCGGCCGGGTGGCTGTCCGGGGACGGTGTATGGGGCTTGGACATGGCTTTTATGCACGCCCGGTCCTGCTCTACGGAGCTCTCTTTCACCTCCGTGGATGGAAGTCGGGGGCCGGTGCTCGGCTGGGTGGCTGTCCGGGGACGGTGGATGGGGCTCGGACATGGCTTTTACACATGCCCATTCTTAATCTATGTAGCTCTCTTCCACCTCCGTGGCTGGAAGTGCTACCTCCGGGGATGGAAGTCCACGCCGCCACACACCTGGAAGTTGATGCCGGTGCTTGGGGCCGTCTGGTGGTGAACTATTTGTTATAGTTATTTGATATATTTTATTTGGTGTAGCAACTTGTATATGTTTTTATCGTTACAGTTCCGTAGTTGTTGGCTCGTTGAACTCTTGTTTTGTTAAATAAAGAGCCGTTTACCAAACCCACGTCTTTCCTTGTACTTTGTTAACGCTATAATATAGTTATATACTAGATCGGTGGAATAACGACGAGGCTGACATCAGGGCGCACGCGTGGCGTTGTTGACAAAAGACGAGGAATTTGATCGATGGATTTAATGATTTGGAGTGACACAGATGGTTTGATAATATTATTGCTTATATAATAGTTATTTGGGTCTGTGGAATATTTTGAAGTGCAAGCGCCGTCAGCGGCGCGCACCCATTGTTGACATAAAGGCCGATCGATGGATTTAATGAATTGGAGTGACACAGATGGTTTTATAAACGTGTTATTTATGTAATAGTTATTTGAATAACTCTGAATGTTACGTCAGGCCCGTTCTCAGATCTTCGTTTGTGTTTATGTCACGTTACCATACCTATCGTTTAGCCTGTTGTTGCTCGTTCATGTCTGTTCTTGGTGTTGGATTTTGTCGAATAAATTTCCCCCAAAATGCGACTTATACTCCGGAGCACTTATATATGTTTTTTTTTCACGTCATTGTGCATTTTATGGCTAATGCGACCTATATTCCGGAGCAACTTTCAGTCCGAAAAATACGGTGAGTAGATTTTGACTAAAGTAATAATAAATTGAAATTGTTTGAAAATCAACAAATGAAAATCAGATATTGCTTTGAATTGTGATTCAAAAGAATTATTTTTAAAAACAAACCCACGAAATGGCCTGGATAAAAAATTATGATACCTCTAAAAAATATAAAAATAATAAACCACAGGGACATAGTCAACCAAGATGCGTCCAGGACTTAGCATCTTCTTGGGTCTTCAAACTTTTAATCAGTCAGTCATTTAAAGGGTAACAAGTACTGTTTGGAGGCATAGTGTGCACTACACTAAACATGGTCCAGCTGGGAAGGAAGACAGTCTCGATATATTAGAAAGAACTTCCAGACAAGCACATTAACAGTAAAGGCTACAAGACAATCTCCAAGCAGCTTGATATTATTCAAAAAGTTAAGATCCATGGGCCTGTAGTCAAAGTCCCTGGAAATGACTGAATGATAAAAATTGAAGACAACTTGACCACACCATCCCTCGTTGCTTGAACCAAAATAGAGTTTGAGACAACGTCTAAGGATGAACTTTTGTCATTTATTTAGCGAGACTGGAATTTGCCAAACACTACGTTAACAACCACAAAGCTTCTGGGATAATGTCAGCACCTTAATGCCGTCTGGACAAAACGCCCTTGAAACCCGAGACAACTTGAGCAGCATACAAATGAAATGAAAATAACCTGCTGAGAGGTGCAGACGTTTCATTGAAAGTTACAAAATTTGTTTGATTGGAATCACTGCCTGTCGAACGACAATTAAAAAACAATGCCTGATTTGTATTGGTTATATTTAATTCAATTTTTAAAACTGTTAACTGATTACTTTTGTCAGGTTCAAATTATCGTATTTATATGATCAATGTGGGCTTTTCTCTCATTGACAGCGAGATACCCAACATTTTGTCCATATGCATATAGCCAGAATTGTATTAAAATGTTTAAATCCTGACTGTGCTGGTGTAATGTTTTTTTCTGCCTTTACAGAATGAGACGGATAAATTACAGGCCCAACTTGCCAGTGTGCGTAGTCAGCAGAACAGGGAAGCAGAAAAACATCAGCTGTTGGTTCGTAGTCTCAATGAACAACTTAAGGGGTAAGTTATTCCATTGATAATTAAGATGTATAAATTTTTTTCACCATAATCTTGGGAATATGATTGCAATGATTTAATGCCGTTTTGTAAATGAAAATATTACATTATTTGTAGTTGTTAGAAATAACGGTTAATTAAAAAATGTATTTAATATTGAATTAACTCAAAATATGCATCTGTGTAAAAAATTAAATATCAATATCAAAAATGAAGTTAAATAGTCAAAATTATTTGTTTAGTTTTTTTGTAAAGTTAGAAAAAGTTACCGTTTGTAGCAAGGACAAAATGCAGATATTAAAATAAAGAAATGTTTTGGTAATAAAATCATTAATTTTGTTTGAAAAAAAGATTTTTCATAATTGAATCAAATCAAAATCGGAACTGTAAATTGAATGGGAACATGGCTTGAGTGAATCGTTAGATCCCTATTACCGTATTTTCACGACCAAAAGGCGCACTGAACTAAAAGGCGCAGTCTCACTTATGTGTGCTATAACTGTATTTAACACACATATAGGGCGCACCGCATCATAGTGCCCGGGTTTTATATATACAGTGGAGCCTCGGTTTTCAACCACAATCTGTTCCAGAAGGCTGTTCGAGAAGTGAATTACAAATACAAACATTACAAATAATGGAAAAAAATTTAATCCATTCCAAAGAAAAAAAAATCCTTTTTTAAGCATTTTTTCATTTGCGCATTTTTGTCCGATCGCGCAACTGCAGCGCACCGCCGAACGCCCAACCGTAGCGCATCGCCGACCGCGCAACTGCACCGCGCTGTTCGCATGATTGTGACAGTGCCGTCGCTAAAATTTAGAAAATATTTTTAAAGTCCTAATGGACTTTACAAAATTTAAGTGGACCTCAGTGCGCAGGGAGCTTAATTTGTTCCGATCGCCCAACCGCAGCGCGCCGGGCGCTCACTGTCGCATTGCTTTAGGAGCGTCTTTGTGTTTTAGGTTGGCTTTACTGCTCCCACTTGCTTCCTTTGGAAGCATGATTAGAGTTGATGCAATCCTCAGAGTAACGAGAATGTAATAACGATCGGAGTCAGTTGGCATGCGGGTCCTCTCGGCTCATCTTGCCAGGTTCGACAACCGAATTTTGTCCGACATCCGAAGCAAAAAAATCTCGAATTTTTTGTTCGAGTACCGATTTGTTCGAGAACCGGGACATTCGAAAACCGAGGCTCCACTGTTCAATCCACGCCCACACTTCCCCCTTTAACGTTCTCTCATGGCGCTCTCTACTACTTCCGCCTTACAACAACAACAACAACAACACACACAAGCATACAAGTGTGCGTATTTAAAAATAGAGCGGGAGCAAAACTGACTTTGGTTGTGTTTTATAAAAGTATTGATTACAAAGTACCGTAATTTTCGGACTATGTCGCGTTTTTTTTCCATAGTTTGGGTGACTTATGTGAATTTTTTCACAAATTTTCAAAATAAAAAAAATAAAAAAGTTAAACTGCGATGAACGAGCCGCGATGTAGCAAGGGATTACTGTAATTTGAATTTCAAGTGACGTCAATGGCGTGGCGGTTGTTTACATAAAGGCCAAAGATTTGATCACGGGATGACGAAGATGACGAAGGGTCCCACGTAATTTTTGGACTATGTCGCGTTTTTTTTCATAGTTTGGGTGGGGGGGGCGACTTATACTGAGGAGCGACTTATATGAGTTTTTTCACAAATTTTCAAAATTCAAAAAGAAAAGAAAAAAAATGTTAAACTGCGATAAACGAACCGCGATGTAGCAAGGGATTACTGTAATTTGAATTTCAAATGACGTCAGTGGCGCGGCGAGGCGGTTGTTTACATAAAGGACAAAGATTCGATCACGGGATGACGAAGGGTCCCACGTACTACTGGCATTATTAGCGGCTGTGTTTGCAAGTGACACGGAGGACGAAGAGTTTGAAGGATTTAATGATTTGGAGTGACACAGAAGGTTTGAAAAACTATTATGGCTTTTACGCACGCCCCATCCTACTCTACGGAGCTTTCTTTCACCTCCGTGGATTGAAGTCGGGGGCCGGTGCTCGGCCGGGTGGCTGTCCAGGGACGGTGGATGGGGCTCGGACATGGCCTATATGCACGCCCGGTACTACTCTACGGAGCTCTCTTTCACCTCCGTGGATGGAAGTCGTGGGCCGGTGCTCGGCCGGGTGGCTGTCCGGGGACGGTGGATGGGGCTCGGACATGGCTTTTACGCACGCCCGGTCCTGTTCTATGGAGCTCTTTTCCACCTCCGTGGCTGGAAGTGCCACCTCCGGGGATGGAAGTCCACGCCACCACACACCTGGAAGTCGATGCCGGTGCTTGGGGCCGTCTGGTGGTGAACTATTTATGTTAGTTATTTGATATATTTTATTTCGTATAGCAACTTGTATATGTTTTTATCGTTACAGTTCAGTACTTGTTGGCTCGTTGAACTCTTGTTTTTTTAAATAAAGAACTGTTTACCAAACCCACGTCTTTCCTTGTACTTTGTTAACGCTATAATATAGTTATATACTAGATCTGCGGAATAAAGACGAGGCTGACGTCAGGGCGCACGCGCGGCGTTGTTGACAAAGGACGAGGAATTTGATGGATGGATTTAATGATTTGGAGTGACACAGATGGTTTGATAATGTTGTTGTTTATATGATAGTTATTTGATATATACTTTATATATCGTTATATGGGTCTGTGGAATACTTTGAATATTTAGACGTCAGCGCCGCGGCGCATACGCGGCATCGTTTCCATAAGGGATGATCGATGGATTTAATGAATTGGAGTGACAGATGGTTTTATAAACGTGTTATTTATGTAATAGTTATTTGAATAACTCTGAATTTTACGTCAGGCCCGTTCTCAGCTCTTTGTTTGTGTTTATGTCACGTTAGCATACCTATCGTTTAGCCCAGGGGTGCGCAATTAATTTTTACAAGGGCCACATGAAAAACCTGAGTTGTGTCAGAGGGCCACACCTACGATAACTTAAACCTGCTCAATTTTCTTCCATTGTAAAATGCACTTCCATTGTAAAATGCACTAAATTATTTATTTTAAATAGCTGGTACTGGTAATAAGAAGAATACTATTATTCAGTTTATATTTCTATTAAGCTATGTGAAATTGTGGTGCATAGGTCAAATAAAAAACAAATCATTAATCAGTACAATTTATTCTTAACTTCTTTAATTTTTCCTCAAATGACAAAGCCGCTGCATCTCTGGGTGTGAAGTTTGATAAAAAGTCCTTGTTGGGCTTGTAGTTTTGCTAGCAATGCATCAGCCTCTGATGCGCACAGTTTATCAGACAGATGTATTTTTTTCTCATGCTTGGTCGTGTAGTTGCGCCTCAAATTATATTCTTTAAACACAGCGACCTGTGTACCACAAATCAGGCACACGGGCTTACCTTTCATTTCTGTAAAGATATACTTGGCAGTCCATGTCTTGTTGAAAACACGGTGCTCCTTGTCAACTTTTCTTTTCTGAGGGTCAGCACACATTTCTCGGGTAGCATTACTTCGCACTGTTCACCTTCACGCGCAGCTCACATACATGTATGCTACACGGAAGTGCGACGCCTTTCAAAATAAAAGCAAAACAGTTGTATTGCACGCACATTAAGTTGTAATCAAATATAATTACGATTGGCCTCATGCGGGCCGGACAGGGATGCACAAAGGGCCGGATGTGGCCCGCGGGCCGTATTTTGCCCAGGTGTGGTTTAGCCTGTTGTTGCTCGTTCATGTCTGTTCTTGGTGTTGGATTTTGTCGAATAAATTTCCCCCAAAATGCGACTTGTACCCCGGAGCGACTTATATGTTTTTTTTTCACATGATTTTGCATTTTATGGCTAATGCGACCTGTATTCCAGAGCGACTTTTAGTCCGAAAATTACAGTACTAACACTTTTTTAATTGTCAATAGGCGTGGGTATGGTAAAACACACGGATAAAACAAGCACACAAGTGTGCGTATTTAAAAAAAAAAGAGAGAGCAAAACTGAGTTTGGTATTCACATTTTTATTACCGGTAATCTTCATCAATCAAACCCATTAAAGTCCTCATCCTCTGTTTCTAAATTGAACAGCTGGGCTAAATCTCCAACAGACATACCAGGTTCACTTTCTTCACTGTCAGTCTTTTTCCGTGCCGTGTGGCTCCTCGGATATGA
Source organism: Syngnathus scovelli (assembly GCF_024217435.2). Taxonomy (NCBI): domain Eukaryota; kingdom Metazoa; phylum Chordata; class Actinopteri; order Syngnathiformes; family Syngnathidae; genus Syngnathus; species Syngnathus scovelli. Next base: position 3,434,072 of record NC_090850.1, on the reverse strand, counting down.
TGCCGGCTTTTGCGAAAGCTCGAACAACAGTGTCAGCAGACATGTTAGCCCAAGCATCTACAATCCATTCGCAAATTGTGGCGTAACTCATCCGGCGCTGCTTTCCACTCTTAGTGAAAGTAGTCCTGGGTCGGATGGAAAAATGGCACCGTTTCATGAAACGAAAGCACCAAGACGGACCTCCTTGAAAATGTTCAATTTGCATTTCTTCTGCTAGCGTTAGTCGAATGGTGACCGTCGAAACGCTTCTCCCACTCGTTCTTTGCTTGATGAGCCACTGTTCGAGTCTTTCCTCCAACTCGGGCCACTTCGCCTGACGTCCGCGCAAAGTCAGCTGTGTCTTCTTGACCTGTCGGAGCTCGTTCCTCCACTTGCGAACCATCGATTCATTGATTTTAAAATCTCTCGCGGCTGCTCTATTTCCATGCTCTTCCGCGTAGCTGATGGCTTTCAGTTTGAACTGTGCTTGATAAGCATGTCTCTTTGCCATTTTCAGGGTTGTTATAACAACGATGTTTTGCATGACGCATATACGTTCTTTTATATACCATATTTTCGGACTAAAAGTCGCTCTGGAATATAGGTCGCATTAGCCATAAAATGACCAATAACATGAATAAAAACATATACAAGTCGCTCCAGAGTATAGGACGAATTTTGGGGGAAATTTATTCGACAAAATCCAACACCAAGAACAGACATGAACGAGCAACAACAGGCTAAACAATAGGTATGCTAACGTGACTTAAACACAAACAAAGAGCTGAGAACGGGCCTGACGTAACATAGTTATTCAAATAACTATTACATAAATAACACGTTTATAAAACCATCTGTGTCACTCCAATTCATTAAATCTATCGATCGTCCTTTATGTCAACAATGGGTGCGCGCCGCTGACGGCGCTTGCACTTTAAAATATTCCACAGGCCCATATAACGATATATAAATTATATATCAAATAAGTATTATATTTGATTATATTATCAAACCATCTGTGTCACTCCAAATCATTGCATCCATAGATCAAATTCCTCGTCTTTTGTCAACAACGCCGCGCGTGCGCCCTGACGTCAGCCTCGTTATTCCACAGATCTAGTATATAACTACTATATTGTAGCGTTAACAAAGTACAAGGAAAGACGTGGGTTTGGTAAACGGCTCTTTATTTAACAAAAGGAGTGCAACGAGCCAACAACTACTGAACTGTAATGGTAAAAACATATACCGTATTTTTCGGACTATAAGTCGCTCCCGAGTATAAGTCGCACCAGCCATAAAATGCACAATAAAGTGAAAAAAAACACTCTTATTTTGGGGCAAATGTATTTGTCAAAATCCAACAACAAGAACAGACATGAACCAGCAACAACAGGCTAAAGGATACGGTATGCTAACGTGACATATACACAAACGAGGAGCTGAGAACGGGCCTGACGTAACATTCAGTTATTCAAATAACTATTACATAAATAACACATTTATCAAACCATCGGTGTCACTCCAATTCATGAAGCTAAGCAAAGTTACAAGCTACAACACAGCTATAAGCTACGCTACAAAGCTACGCTACAAGCTGTGCTGCAAGCTATGCTACAACCTACGCCGAAAGCTGCAAGCTACAAGCCACAAAGCTACAGAACAGAAAACAACATCATGCCTGGAGATAGACACAAAGATCGATCTTGGAAATGAGGAACCTCCTCGCGACCAGCATTGACAATTCTATCTGTGAACATCGAAGGGTTCTCCTCTGCAAAACGAACAATCTTAGCCGCCCTATACAGCATCGGACTTAGCAGAGTTTATTGAGAAGGGACAGAAATGTGTTCAGCTGTGGCTGAACCACATCTAGCCAAGCCTTGTAACTAACTGCCTTGTAGCCACGATAAGAAGAAGAACTCCAATTCATTAAATCCATCGATCGTTCTTTATGTAAACAATGCCGCGTATGGGGCTGCATATGCGCCGCGCCGCTGACATCGGACTCGTTGTAAGTTGCATTTCTAATTATTCCACAGACCCATATAACGATATATAAAGTATATTTCAAATAACTGTCATTTTACAACAATATTATCAAACCATCTGTCACTCCAAATCATTAAATCCATCGATCAAATTCCTCGTCCTTTATGTCAACAACGCCACGCGCGCGCCACAAAGATCTAGTATATAACTATATTAGCATTAACAAAGTACCAGGAAAGACGTGGGTTTGGTAAACGGCTTTTTATTTAACAAAACAAGAGTTCAATGTGCCAACAACTACTGAACTGTACCGATAAAAACATATACAAGTTGCTACACGAAATAAAATATATCAAATAACTATAACATAAATAAGTTTTTCAAACCTTGTGTCACTCCAAATCATTAAATCCTTCAAACGTGGGGCCCTTCGTCGTCTTCGTCATCCCGTGATTGAATCCTTTGTCCTTTATGTAAACAACCGCCGCGCTGCTGACGTCACTTTCAGTTCAAATGACAGTAATCCCTTGCTACATCGCGGTTCGTTTACCGCGGTTTCACTACATCGCGGATTTTTGAATTTTGAAAATTTGTGGAAAAATTCACATAAGTCGCTCCTGAGTATAAGTCGCCCCCCGCACCCGAACTATGAAAAAAAACGCGACTTATAGTCCGAAAATTACGGTAAAAGTTGCTACACGAAATAAAATATATCAAATAACTATAACATAAATAGTTCACCGCCACACAGCCCCAAGCACGGGCGTCGACTTCCAGGCGTGTGGCAGCGTGGACTTCCATCCCCGGAGGTGGCACTTCCAGCCACGGAGGTGGAAAAGAGCTCCATAGAATAGGACCGGGCGTGCGTAAAAGCCATGTCTGAGCCCCATCCACCGTCCCCGGACAGCCACCCGGCCGAGCGCCGGCCCCCGACTTCCACCCACGGAGGTGAAAGAGAGCTCCATAGAGTAGGACCGGGCGTGCGTAAAAGCCATGATAGTTTTTCAAACCTTCTGTGTCACTCCAAATCATTAAATCCTTCAAACTCTTCGTCTTCCGTGTCACTTACAAAGCTGCTAATGATGGCGGTAGTACATGGGGCACTTCATCATCTTCGTCATCCCGTGATCGAATCTTTGTCCTTTATGTAAACAACCGCCGCGCCGCGCTGCTGACATTACTTGAAATTCAAATTACAGTAATCCCTTGCTACTTCGCGGTTCATTAATCGCGGTTTCACTTTTTTTTTATAATTTTGAAAATGTATGAAAAAATTCACATAAGTTGCTCCTCAGTATAAGTCGCCCCCCACCCAAACTATGAAAAAAAACGCGACTTATAGTTCGAAAAATATGGTACAATCCACGCCCACACTTCCCCCTTTAACGTTCTCTCATGGCACCCTCTACTACGTCTGCCTTACAACAACACACACACACACAGGTAGCACTGCAAATCCAGACCCACAATTTCCCCTTTAACGTTCTCATGACGCTCTTTACTACATCCGCCTTACAACAACAACACACAATGGGCGCACTACATGATGGGGCGCGCCGCACATTTTGAAGAAAATCTAAGACTTTTATCCGCATCCTATAATCGTGAAAATACGGTAATTGTTGGTCAGTGACAGTGTGTGAGTTTTCTGCATATAAATGACAACTCCACTTTTGTAATACTTGGTCAAAATATTGCTTTATGCATCGTCTCGTGTTTTACCAGTAAGCAGGTAATTACTATTCATTTTGGAAGATAAGTCACCTCTTATGATTGATTGATTGATTGATTTATTGATTGATTGATTGGTTTTAGGCTCAGAGACACACAGGAATGCCTGGAAAGCTCACTCATTGAGAAGGAAAGCGCTTTAGCCAAGACATCAGAAAAACTGGAGCTCATCAACAGCCTCAAAGAATCTTCGAGTGAAAAAGGAATTCAGTGCAAAGAGATGTCTAACAAACTCCTTCAGACTGAGCAAGCTGTAAGGTTTTGGATTTTTTTCAGCTAAAGCTGGGCATATGCACTGTGCAAATCAAACTTCTTTCAAGCACAAGACCAACGCATCCATCAATTAAGGCCATTTTATAAATCATTCAAACAAATGAATTTCTACAGTGATTATCTGGCTTAGAATTGACCCTGCCACACAAGCACACATGCAAACACACACATAAAGGTTAAGAATAAAACCTTAAGGAGTTTATAATCCTGAGAGAGTACAGAGCATCTTGTTGAGAAAACATCTCAAGAAATGATCATTTTCAAAGTTTTGGAAACAGATTTGGCACCAAGCTGGGTCTTCCCGAGGTGTCCATAATATCAGATGATCTAAAAAAAACTAAAGAACATTGCTCTGTGATGCATAAGGTAGTGCTGACAACTCATTGAGGTAATTGCCGAAGCTAATATTTACAACCCTGTTTGAGTTGGAGGACTTCAAACCCCTTTTCACTGATGTGGTGACATCGCACTAGCCATTCAGATGACTTAGATTTTGACTAAACATGAAAAATCATACCTTTGAACATTGAAGCAACACAAAGATGGAACATATTCATTCATTCATTCATTTTCCAAATTGCTCATCCTTACGAGAGTCACGGGTCACAAATGTTTATATCTATCCCAAGTGTTTGTGAAGATTCATACCGTCTTTTTCAAGTTGAGTATATTAAACAGTTCTTTTAGTCAGGGAAGGTTTTACCTACTTTATATGTTTCGGTTACCTAGCTGTCAGGACCTTAATGCCGTCTGTGTAACTATGATGAAAATTACAGGCATCTTTCATCTTTCAAGTGCGAGAACTTGCACAATTGGTGGCTGACTAAATACTACACTGCTCAAAAAAATTAAAGGAACACTTTGAAAACACATCAGATTTCAATGGTGAAAAAAAAAGTTGGATATCTATACTGATATGGACAGTTTAATGTCTCAGGAACAAAATGATGTCACATCTTTTGATGGAAATAAAAGTTTTCAGCCTACAGACGGCTCAGTATATAGACACCCCAAAAATCAAAGTGAAAAAATGTGTCAGGCTCGTCCAGTTTGCCTAAATTCAATTTCTGCAACTCAAAATTCTTTTCAATATCTTGTGTGGCTCCCACGAGCTTGTATGCATGCTTGACAACGTCACGGCATGCTCCTAATGAGACGACGGATGGTGTCTTGTAGGATGTCCTCCCAGATCTGTCTAAGGGCATCAGTGAGCTCCTGTAAAGTCTGAGGAGCAACCTGACGGTGTCTGATGGACCGGAACATTATGTCCCAGAGGTGTTCTATCGGGTTTAGATCAGGTGATCGTGAGGGCCATTCAATCGTGTCAATTCCTTCATCCTCCAGATACTGTCTGCATACTCTTGCCACATGAGGCTGGGCATTGTTGTGGATCAGGAGGAACCCAGGACCTACTGCACCAGCGTAGGGTCTGACCATGGGTGCAAGGATTTCATCTCAATACCTAATCAGACTGCCGTTCTCTAGCCTGTAGAGGTCTGTTTGTCCCTCCATGGAAATGCCTCCCACTGACCCACCACTGAACCGGTCATGCTGAATGATGTTGCAGGCAGCATATCGCTCTCCTTGGCTTCTCCAGACCCTTTCACGTCTATCACAGGTGCTCAGGGTAAACCTGCTCTCATCTGTGAAAAGCACAGGGTGCCAGTGGCAGACTTGCCAATTCTGCTGTTCTATGGCAAATGCCAATCGAGCTCCACGGTGCTGAGCAATGAGCACAGGGCACACTACAGGACGTCGTGCCCTGAGGCCATCCTCGTGAAGTCTGTTTCTGACTGTTTGGGCAGAGACATTCACACCAGTAGCCTGCTGGAGGTCATTCTGTAGGGGTCGGGCAGTGCTCAACCTGTTTCTCTTTGCACAAAGCAGCAGATATCGGTCCTGCTGATGGAATAAGGACCATCTACAGCCCTGTCCACCTCTCCTAGAGTAACTGCCTGTCTCCTGGAATCTCCTCCGTGCTCTGGAGATTGTACTGGGAGACACATCAAATCTTCTTGCAACACCACGCATGGATGTGCCATCCTGGAGGAGTTGGACAATCTGCGCAACTTCAGGAGGGTTAAGAAATTGCCTCATGCTCCCAGTCGTGATAATGACTCTAGCTAAAGCCAGCACTTGTGGAAAAATAGTTAAAAAAGATCAAGAGGGAGGAACTTGAAATGGCCTCCACCTGCAAAACCTGTCCTGTTTTGGGGACCATCTCATTGTTGCCCCTCTAGTGCAACTGTTGTTAACTCCATCAACACCAAGGCAGCTGAAACTGATTAACAACCCCCTCTGCCATGTACCTGACCAAAACCTAATCAGAAAAGTGTAATTAAATTCATGCCATACCCTGATAAAAAAAAACTGTTCCTTTAATTTTGTAGAGCAGTGTATTTTGCCCCACTGTATTAATTTAAAGTTCGGTTAAAAATGTAGGTCTTGAGGCTGTTCTTAAACATAAACATTCTCTGTAGCCCTGAGGTTCCCCGGCAGGCTGTTCAACACACACATTTTAAACCCCTATCCCACAGAGTGGTGGACAATTGTTAGTGCTTGCAAATGTTGCCTTTGTCAGGTTTCGTTTAATTTCTCAAAGGTTTGCCATTCGGTCACCAGACATTAATTATACTTTACTTTTCTTCTTCCAAGGGAATTTTGAACGTATTTCATATTTTCTTGCAACAAAACAAAACTACAAAAATGTTTGGGAAACATCTGGCAAATATTTCGTAAACATTTGCGATTGTGAACGTTCATTTTGCAACCTTCAGCAATTGTTCGTCCCTCAGTGGGATAGCAGCAAAATGTCTGGTTGGGTAATGTTGGGTATCCTCAAAAGGTGACATGAGGGGTTCATGGCAATCCATTGGGTAAAATTAAGTCATTTAACTTAGCTGTTTCGTAACAGTGGTGCAGAAACAGAGAAGGGCTTGCTCATGACACATTTTCAACTTGGCAGTTAAAGTTTATGTGGTTCTTTAATTTCAAATTTCAAATCACACTCAAGTATTTGTTTAAAAGTAAATTCAAATTAAATTTTTCATAGTATGTCCCTCTTCAAACGACTTCTTATGACAATGTATGCCCAGCTTTAGGCAGTATTAGTGTTGTTGGCTTGATATTAATTAGTTTAATGCTCTTATTTCTTGTACTCAGCTTGAGAATGTTTCCAAGAAAAGCAGTATCTCAGAGAAGCTCTGCTCTGAGTTAAAAGCAGAAGTCACTGATGTCACACAGAGGCTGAGTGAGCTGAGAGACAAGGTGCGCTTCTCTCTAATCTATCTCTTTTTAGATATATTTAACCAATTTTGCCAAGTTTCCATTTCTCTTTTATTGGTGAATAAAAGTAGAAATTACCCAGTCTTACCTAAAAGTTTGATTTATTTGTTTATTTTGCAGAGTCAGAAGCAAGACATCATCATAGACACATTACAAACTGAGCTTGACCAAACGAATGAGGAATTAGACAAGTTAAACACGTCCCACCTGGAAGAAAGGGCCCAACTCATTCATGATCTTCAAAGTTGTGAACGGGAGATTGATAGTCTGAAAGATACTCTGTTGGAAAAAGACAAAGCACTAAACACCACCATGTTGGAGTATTCAGAACAGGTTACAGTTCTCAAAGAAGAGCTTCGACTCAAGGAAGAAAACTTGATTCAAGTAGAAAATGCATTGACAAAAGCAGGTCGAGAGGTCACAGTTATTAGCGATTCGCAGACTGCAGATCAGCAATCGCTTAATACCAAGATTACGGAGCTTGTTGAGAATCTAAAGGATGTTAGGATGGAATTAGACAAGGCCAAAGAAGAAAGCAAATCTAAAGTAGCAGAGATGGACCAACTAATCAAACAGGCTAAAGAGAATAAACAAACTATTCAAGACCTCCGATCTCAAACTCAGAAACAAACTGTGAGCCATCATGTCCAGCTTTCGGAATGTGAAACACTCATCTCTTCACTAAAAGAACAAATGGAATTAGCTAACCTAAGGCAACACGAGTCTGATGAACTCATGTTGCAGCTCAAGGAAATAAATGCTAACAATGAGAAAAATATTCTTCAAAAAGAAGAGATGTATGAAAATGAACTGAAAACTATAAAGGATGAAAAGAACAAACTTCTATCCCAAGTGGAAAAATTCAATCATGACATGGAGCTGTTGTCCAAAGAATTAAAGGAACGAGCACAAAGTAAGGACAATGTTCAACAAGAGATGGAGAAATATAAGAAAATCATAACATTGCTGGAAAACCAACTGAAGGCAAATGATGAACAGGCAAAGGATGAGCGACAGAGCTATAATGCAGAATTACAAGTCAGGGAATCTGAAAATAAGAAGTTGCGCAAAGAACTTGATAACAACATTGAAAATGTCTCAAACATGAAGGATCTCTTAAAACACATGGAGACTGAGAAAGAACAGTTGCAAGAAAAGCTTATAAATCTCACTGAAAACCTTGAAGTACAGAATCTGAATGAAAACCAACTTAATGAAAATATTACATCTGCCCTTGAACTTAACAACAATTTAAAGAGACAAGTACAAAACTTAACAAAGGAAAATGAAAGACTTGAATTAGAAGTAACTGAAAAGGTTGCGACAATTTCAGAAATCAAGTTCGAAAGAGATTCTTTGCATGCAAAGTTATCCACATTAGAATCACAATATTTCCAAAACAGCAGTATGATTCATGAATTAGAAAAAAATAAAGAAGATTTAATTTTACAAGCTACTGATTTAAAAAGAGATCTTAAACAACACACACTCTCAAACAATGAGGTTGTCCTGGCCAAAACAAAAGAATGTAGTAACCTCAACCGGTTACTCAGGGAAAAGGAGGACATCATCACACAATTGCAAGGGCAACTGCAGAGCCACATTTCTGAGGCAGATGAGTTGCGCGTTACCACAGAAAAGAACCACCAGGTTGCCTCTGATCTTCAAGCAGAACTGGAGGCCCGAAAAATTGATCAAATGCAACTTAAAGAAACATTGACTCTTCTTCAAGCACAAGATTGCAGTCTGAAGTCTGGGCTATTGGAGAAGGATTCAACTTTAAAGGAAAAACAGGAAGAGTGTCATGGTTTGCAGAGTGAGATTATTTTCCATAAGGAATCTGTACAGAAGCTCCAAGAGGAAGTTGAATCACTAAATTCGGAACGCTCGCAGTTTTGCAAGGATCTCGAAGAAAAAGAAATGATGATGAAAAGTATGGCACAGCAGTGCCAAAAACACAAAGATGACTTTGATGATGCAAACAATAATATGAACGCTCTCAAAAACGAAATCAATGAAATGAAAGAAAAATCCAGAAAACTCAAAACAGAAGCAAACTTCAGGGAAACCGAGCTGAGAACCCTTAAAAGTAAAATGCACACAATCATGTCAGAAAGCCAACAACTTCATGCAGTTTTAAAGTCCATAGAAAATGAACTTGACAAGAAAACACATATTATTTCAAACCTTGATACAGAACTCAAAGCCACTCTTGAGCAGAACTCCAGTTTTAGCATGAATGTAACGAGTCTAACCGAAGATAATGAACGACTACAAAAAGAGGTGTCACAGAACAATGCATTGGCTTGTGAATTAAAAACCAAGATCAGTCTCCTCAAAGAACAGAAATCTAAGCTTGAGGAACAAAACACAAATGATGAGAAGATAATCAATGATCTTCTGAATGAAAAAAAATATCTTATTGATTCCGTAAGTAACACAAAACAGGTCATCCAGGAAAGGGAAATCTCTAACAAAGTATGTTTGCTTGAGAAAACAAATGAATGTAATACCCTTTCAAAAACACTGAATGAAAGGGAACAACAGATTCAAACATTGCAAGAGCAAGTAAATGACCTAAAAATTCAGATAAATCAGTTGAAACTCTCTCTGGTTGAGAAAGAAGAAATCCTGTTAGAAGAAAAATCACTCTTAGAAGCCCAGCATATCCAACAACTGCAATTGCAGGACACCATCTCTATGCTTCAAGAACAGGGCTCCATCTTAAAGACAGAGATAATGGAGAAGGACACAATGCTTCAGCAAAAATCAGATGAATGTATTGTTCATCACAATGAAGTCATGCTGCAGAAGGACCTTGTGTTGCAAATGCAGTGTGAGGTTGAGTCAGTCAGACAAGAAAGCTTAGAGACAAAGCAACAGTTAGAACAAAAGGAGCACATGTTAAAAGATCTAACAAATGATTTTGAAAACCAGCAAGAAGAGCTCAATGAATGTACTCAATCCATGATCAAACTTGAAAGTCAGCTCGCAGCCGTGAATAACGGCGTAGAAGAGATGCAGATTGAAATTACCAATCTCAAGGATTCTGTGGAGACGCTTACTTTTGAAAATTGTCAACTAAGACAAGAGAATGAACTGATGAAAGCTGAGGTAACTGATTTAAAAGATGCAATTCAAGCCCTAAATGATCAGAATGTAAGCTTTAAATCTGAGCTTCAGAAATCTTGTGTAGAGCTTTCCAAAGCGCATGAAGAACTTGCACATCTAAAAAAAGCAGTTAATGAAAGTGAACTCCAGCTCAAAACTACACAGTCAGAAAAGGAACATCTTAATTTAACCATCCAAGATAAAGATGATTCCCTGAAAGAACTTAAAAGTAGGATATCTGAGCAGGAGGAGCAGTTGAAACTGAAAGATAATGAAATGTTTAGTTTGAAAGTCCAAGTTACAGACCTTGGAGATTCTGTCTGCAAACTTAGAGGTCAAATCCGCGGTCTTACCTCAGAATCAACAACTTTAAAAAATATATTGGAGAAAAAAGAGCAGTCTAGTCTTGAAGATCAAAGAAATGTCACGCTTGTGAATGAAAATTTGAATGTTAGTCTTCAAGACAAAGAAAAAGAGTGTGAGATCTTAAAAGAAAAGCTTTCACACCTTGAAGAAGAGTCTTTTAAGATTAACAGCATCCTCCAAATGCAGATAGTAGAAACAAAAAATCTTGAAAAAGCCTTGGAAGAACGAGACTTTCGTCTTATGGACCAGTCACAGTCTCTTCAAGGTTTACAGAGAACAGCCGATGAGTTGTTGCTTTTCAAAAGTCAGTTTGTCGAAAGCACAGAGTTAATGTCACAATTACAAAATCAAATACAGATACTGTCATCGGATGCTTCCAACCACAAAACATCAGCTGAAGAAAAACAAAGTGCCCTCATTAACCTGCAAGAAAAATATGCAGCCAATTTGGAGGATTTGCAGGATATGAGAAAGCAGCTGTCCCAAAGGACTGATGAAATGTTGAGCCTAAAGACTTTATCAGATGAACACAACACAGCAAAGACCACCATAGAAACTTTGAGAAATGAGCTTTCCTTAATCCAAAATAAACTTGAGAAGACACAGAACCTGATTTCCAAGTTGTCAAAAGAAAAGGATGAAGCATTTGCCTCTCATCAAGCAAATGTCTCTCATTTGACTGTTGAAATCGAAAAACTAAGAGCTCAACATCTTCAAGTTGTGGGCCACATGAATGCATTGACAGAGAACCTGGAACAGAGAGAAATGGCTTTACATGCAATTAACAATCAGTACACAGCCCAAGCCAAACATACATCTGATCTTATTTCTAAAATACAGAAACTAGAACTGCAAAATAAGAAGCTGAATGAAGAGATTAGTTTGTCAAGAAAAGAGCACCAGAGCGCCCTCACAGCTGTCAACAATGAAAATATACACTTAGTTGAGGATATTAGGAAACTTCTTGCAGAAAAGGAAGGGCTGGAGAAGCTACATCATCAAATATGTGAATCCAAGGGGGACCCCAAGGTTCAGTTGGAGCAGCAGTCCAGCAGCATAAGTGAAAGCATCCAGCAAATGGTGTATGACAAGGAGAGCCTCCAAACCAAGGTTAGTGCTCAAGATGAGGACATTTCTCAATTGAAAGATAGTATTCATAAGATAGACCAAATGCTGCAGGACACTGAAAAAGAGTGGCTGCTTGTCCTAGATAGAGAAAAACATGATAAGGCACTACTTGTAGAACAATTGAATAATGTTGAAAATGAAATTTCATCTAAAGATGTGAAGGTAAATGCTTTGAAACAGGACCTAGACAATTTGCAAGACAAACTGGCTGAAGCATTCTCCGCTATTAAAAAAGGTTCTGATCTTCTCAGTGCAAGAGAATTTGAGGCATCAACCTCTAGGATACAACTTGAAAAGGTCATGGCATTAGTCAAGGAAAAGGATAACGAGAACAAAACTTTGCAGCAGGCTCTTGAGGCTGTGGAACTTGAGTTAGAACAGCTTGTAGCAAAATTCAGTGGTGCTGACGCCATATCCGTCATTTCGCATGAGGACAAATCACATTTGCATCAAATGATAAAACAAGTTGAAGCCACTCTTTACTCTGAGGTAGATGCTTTGAAAAACAAGTTTGATACAACTATAGCAGATTTTCAAAAAATGCAAGCTGCCCTTGATAAAGAAGATAAGAGTAATTATGAAAAAAGTCAAATGTTTGTTTTACAGAAGAAAATGGAGAATTTACAAACTCAGCTGAAGACTGAGGAAGAAAAATCAACAGAAGCTTCTCTGAAACACTTGTCTTTACACGGGGAACTTAAAATAAAAGATGATCAAATCAACTCCATGACCATTCAGATAAGTCAACAAAAAGAATTACTCATTGGGCTTAGTCAGCAGTTAAAAGAAAAGGATGCATCAATTTCCCAAGTCATGGAGTCTGCCTTAAATGAAAGGGTGAAACTTGGTGAGGAAAATGACCATTTAGCAAAACAACTAGCGATTATACAACAAGATTACGACACATCCACTAAGCAGTATAAGGAGATTTTCCTCCAGCTAGAAGAACATAATTCATGTACCCTAAGGGAGAATGAAATTCAGAACTCAGAAAAACTTGAGCTGCTAAAACAAAACAGTGACCTAAAATGTGAGATAGCAAACATTTCTAAAGAAAAAGATACAGTGAAGAAAAAACTTCAAGTGTCTTTCATTATTCGAAAGGATCTGTTGAAAAAAAATGAAGAGTCTGAAAAAAAATGTGACGGTCTTGACAATGATATTTCATGTTTACAAGACAAATTAGTGGAAACCACAACACAAGCTCAGTCTGCAGCAAAAGTGCTTGATGAAAGGATTGCTCTCCTTGAAAAGGAATGCTTTGATAAAGAAAGGGAGATCCATTATCACAAAATGCAAACTGAAGAACTTGCTGAGCAACTTGAATCTGAAAAAAACTTTTTTCACTCGTCAGAAAGCGAAACAGAGAGTTGCTTGACAGAAATATTGCAACAACTCAATGAGAAACGTGTCCAAATCCAACATCTTCAGGCATGTGCTGCTGAGCAACAGAATAGTTTTGAACAAGAAAAGAGACTGATAGAAAATGTGGAAGAGCATCAGATTAAAATCACAATATGTAAAAATCTGTCTAAAGACAAAGCTTTCCCCAATGATAATGCTGGTGTGTTAGAGAACAAGCTTGCACAAATGAAGCAAGAAAAGGCACTGCTGCAAAAAAAGATCCAGGTTGCATTACTAGCACGCAAAGAGACTCTACAGAGAGCTCAAGAAAATGAGAAACAATTAACCAAAGAATTAAATGAACTGAAAGATAACTATAAGGCACTCTTGAAACAACACTGTCAGCAGCCAAATGAGCTCACTGCCATCCAGTTCAAATATAATGAGAATCTTAGCGAACTGGAGCAACTCCAGAGGACCTCATTGTCTAATTTGGATGAATTAAAGATTTTAAGAGAGCTTGTTCAGAAGGATGAAACTGTGCAAGATTTAAAGATTTCTCTGGCAGAGAGCGAGAGACAGTGCCATTCAAAATTGCAAACCCAATTGAAAATTAAAGACAAGGCTCTCATCTTGATGGAGGAAAGATCAGAGACTCTGGCTTCTAATTCCCAACCTGTCACGATAATAGAGCAAGGTCAGCTGAAAACAAATGAAGTAAAGTTTCAAGATTCAATGGAAGAAAAGACTCATTTGGATCAAGTGTCAACCATCCAGAGAGTTTTGGCAGAGGCACAGCAACGGCTGTGTGAGAAGGAGTACAGTTTGACGAGGATGCTTGAAAAAGCACAGTTAGAATACACTGAAAAAGAAACAAATTTGGTATCGTTGAATATAGACAATGTAAATGCCTTGAGAATAATTGATGAACTCAAGATAGAGTTAGGCACGCTCCATACTCAGCTGAACCAGTGTAAGCATGTCAAAGAGCTTATGTATGAAGAGATTGCTGAAGCGTCCAACAAGGAAGAACATGTAAATGAAGATGCAGTAAACACTGTTGACAGATGTGCTGAAGACTTACAAACAGTTCCAAAACATGAAGATAAGTCTGCAATATCAGAAAAGGATGAGCTGATTGCAGCACTTCAACTACAATTGCAGCAGATAAGTAAAAACCATGACATTTCCACTATGAGCATGAAAAGGGAAAATGACCAACTTCATCAATCTCAAGAAGATTGTGGCAAAGTAAATAATCAGGATAATCATAATAAAATGACCCTACTAACTAAGAAACTTCAAACAGCTTTAGTCTCAAGGAAAGAACTCATGAAGGAAAATGCATCATTGAAAGAACAAGTTGGAAATCTGTCATCAAAAATCAATGCCAAAGAAGTTGAATGCCTTGCCCTAGAATCCTCATTTTCAAGACTAAAACAACAAAATGTAGTCCTTGAAATAGATATAAAATCTGTTAACACTGATAAAGAGAAGCTAAGCTCTGAAGTTGATCGTATCCATCATGACAATTGTAGTCTATCAGACGCATGTGAAAGCTTGAAGCAAACCATAGAGAATATCACACAGCAGAAGCAAGCATTTTCCTGCCAGCTAGAATCTCTCAAAGACTCTCAGACGGAGGAGCTGACCAAATGGAAATCAATGCATTCAGAACTTGAACAAGATTATGAGACCCTTTTACAAGCATATGAGAATGTTGGTACTGAAATGGATAAGATGAGACAACATTTGGAAGGAGCCAAAAGTGATAGACAGGAAGCCCTCCGAAAATTGCTCAAATGTGAGACTGAGATGGTATTTATGCACGGCCAAGCCAGACAAGTAGAGGAGGAACATGAAACACTTAAAGAAAAAATGCAGACATTTTCAGAAGAGAAACAGCACATAATAGAAGAACTGCAGCAAGAAAATGACACCATTAAAAAAGAACTGGTCGAAATCATTGAAACCCACAGGATAGCAATATTTGAGCTGACTAACAAAAATCAGCACTGCGAGGCCAAAATTCTACAACTGAAGTCTTCACTGGAGGCTTGCAAAGATAATATTGCAGATATGCATGTTAAAAACAGAGAACTGACTGAAAAGCTAAATGGTAGTGATTCAAAACAGTGCATGGAATCAAAATCTCACGCAAAGAACGTGCAACTTAAACTTGATGAGACATTAAGTGAGAAAAATGTGTTGATTACCCAGATTGAGGGCCAGAATGCTGAATTTATGGCTCAACTTGAAAGCAATAAGGTTTTACTGAAAGAAAATACATTTCTTTCTGAAAGACTTGAAAAAATACACAGTAGTCATGAAGTGCAGCTGCAAATAAAAGAGGATGCCATTATTGAGCTTCAAGCCATGATGAATCAGCACATCCACGAAACAATTAGTCTCAATGAGAAGGTTAAAATTTTAGAAGATGATAAGTGTCTTCTGCAAGAGGAGCTAGAAAATGTTCAAGAATCATCAGACAGAGTGAAAAATGAAAACGAGTACCTGGAAACTGTGGTCCTCAACAATTCTAAAATAATTGAATCACTGTCTGAATCCATCAGTGCTTTGCAAGCTCAAAACATTCAGCTGTCTTCCCAGCTTGCAATTAGCAAAGAGGTGAATGACACACTTTGCCAAGAAAAACAGGATGGACATCTAAAATTAATCCAAGACGTTGAGGAAAAACTCAAGGCTGTGCAGCGAGAAAAGGAGGGGTCCAAAAACACCAATAAAGAACTGCAAGAGCTTCTAAAAGAAAAGCATCAGGAAATAAGTCAGTTGCAACAAAACTGCATTAAATATCAAGAGCACATTTTGCATTTAGAGAATTCTTTGAAAACCATGAAAAAAGTTGAAGAGCAAAACAAAGAAGGTGAAGCCAAGTCTCACATCCAGGAGGCCACAGTGAGAACTGGTATGCTTCAGGAAAGAGACCACCTTAAGCTAGACCGAGTAAATGTTCCATCTGAAGATTCACTCACAGGGAAAACAAAATTAAAGGAAGCTACGGTTGAAAAACAGTTAAACTCATTTAAAAACAATGAAGTTATTTTACAGAAACAAATGGATGATCTAAAGAATTTAGATATTAGCGACAGTCGAAGAGTTACTGAACTAAAGCGACAAATGGACTATCAAGCTATGAAGATGAATAATCTAAAGCGAGCATTTGAGACTAATGAAGCAAAACTGTCTGCTTTATCATCCACTCCTCATGGGGCAAATGCTACAAAACTTTGGAATGATTTGTATCAAAACGCTTTGCAGGAGAAAGATAACCAGCTCATGGAACAAGGTTCTGCAGTGAAAAAATTACTGGAGGATATGCGATTGTGTAAAAAAGAGGTGAATGAACTTAAAATAATTAATTCAAGACTGAAGAGTGCGCTTAATGGATCTTCAGTTGCTTCTGCTTCTCATCAGAGGCAAATGTTGATTCTGAGTGCTAGCAATGCCGATCTCAATGAGACTGTCGAACTTTTGACTGTACAGTTAAATGAACTCAGTGCTCAAGCTAAAACAGTAGAGCAAGATCAAAGCGCTCTTGAAATGCAGATTGCCAACAACGATGAGATTTCTCATTTTCATCTTCATAACTTGACAGAAAAGATTAATGCTGACTTGGACGCTGAGATGCTTGTTTTGAGGGCTGAGAATGACAAGGTGCAGGCTGACCTGGAGAACCAAAAAGGAATTTCCCTTCAACTGGAAAGCCTACTTCAAAGCAAAGATGCTGAGATCTCCTCTCTCTTGTCCTGTAGGGATGACCATATGTCAGGATATATTGAGCAACTTCAGGCTAATTGTCAGTCCCAAGAAGCTATCTATGAGGACAGGTTAAGAACTTTACAACACCAAAGGGAACAGGCTACTAAAGAATTCAGAGAACTTCAGGCCAAAGTCAGAAGTCTGCAAATTAGCTTGAACAGGTCAGGCCAGGAAAAAGAGCAAGTGTCAGCTAAGATGGAGGAAGTCAAGATGTCACTGGTGTCTGCACAGAGGGAAAAAGAACAATTGATGTCTGAATACAGAATACTAGAGGCAAAGAGTCATTTAGAACTTAAAGATGAAGAGAACTCGATTGATAATGGTGGCACAACCAGAGGCCTTAAAGAAGAAATTAAGAAATTATTATATCAGATGGATGACCTAAATTCTGAGAACGCAATGCTCAGGGCCCAACTCATTCATTACAGAGAGGATTTGAACCAGGTTTTATCCTTAAAAGACAATCAGTTGAAAGTTTTGCTAAAAAAGCAGGAGGATGTTATACAAAATCTTGAAAACCAAAACACGACAGCTGAAAAACAGCACACAGAAGCTTTGTCAGAGCTCCAAAACGAAATAGAGATGAGTTGTACTTTGAAGGCAGATGTTTCTAAACTTGAAACACAGGTGGCAAAACTGCAAAATGATATAGCGAGTCAGAAGGATACAAATGAAGACAAAGTTATTGCTGATCTGCAGCGAACTGTGGCGGCTAAAACTGCTGAATGTATTGATCTTCAGCAAAAGCTTCTCTCACAGGAAGCTCAAATTGCTGACATAACGAAACAAATGGACCTGCTTGAAAATGAAACTGACAAAAAACTAACACATTCAGATGATGAATACAATACTGAACTGGATGCCTCTGAACACGAAGTGGACCAAATGACGACTGAACGACAGAGGGCTGAGCAAAAGTTTGCAAAGGGTCTACTGGAATCAGAGCAACAATTGTTGGAGGCCCAAGGGCAAAATAAAGATCTAAAGGCTCAAAATGAGTCCCTTTGTAAAGCCATGGCTGCTTTGCAGAATGACCGTGACCAGCTCGTTGAAGACTTCAAGGTCTTGCGAAGCAGGTATGATGGAGAGCTCAGAGACACTTGGGCAGCTCTGAACAAAGTTGAGCGCCATTTCCAGGATGCTACATCTGATGTAGCCATGTTTACGAAAGAAAGGGAGATCCTTGTTCACAAATTAAGAGCTTTGGAGAGCAAAGATACTCATGCAGAGCTGAACAAGTTGCTTGGCGAGCTAACGAAGGCTTTTTCAGAAAAGGAAAAACAACTGAAACGGGTTATCCTGGAAAATTCCTCCTATAGCAAACAACTGTCTGCTTTCTCCAAGTCCATTGCCAGTCTCCAAAATGATCGTGACAGGCTGGTTGATGAGTTGGCAGAAGCGACAAAAGTGATTGAGTCCAGGCAAGAGTCAGGCCTAAACACTGTCAGGACCATGAGTGAGACAAAGTCAAAAGGAAGTACTTTCCAGATTGAAAAGCATGGGGTGGTAAGTCATGTCATCAGCAGTGGTTTGATTTTGGCTGTGACTTGCACTTCAATGTCGCTACATTGTTTCCTTTTGCATAAGCACGTGAAGGTTGAGTCAAATTTGCTTTTTTCAACGTTCTATTGGTACTTCTACGTTAGGATGTGATGCACATCAGCTGCTGCCCATAATACTTAGTGTTTGATGGGATTTAAAGATCAATTTTCACAAGAAGCTGTTGGTCTACTATTGCTTCTCTTGCAGATGAAAGAGCTGCAGCCTCGACTGACACCTGGAAAAGAAGCCAGCAATTTGCCAAATGAAACTGCTCTTCAAAGGTAAAAGTAGACTTGATAGATGTGTCTGTTTGAAATGCTTGTGTTTAATGTGTGTTCGTAAAGAGGAATAAAGCTATGCTGTCAAAACTTTTAAAATATGAATATCTTCATTATCTGATGCTTTTTTACTTTAAAAGTTTTGAGATAGGCGGCTCGGTGACGCACCGGTTAGCACGACCGCCTCACAGTTAGGAGGGTGAGGGTTCGATTCCACCTCCGGCCCTCTCTGTGTGGAGTTTGCATGTTCTCCCCGGGCCCGCGTGGGTTTTGTCTGGGCACTCCGGTTTCCTGCCACATCCCAAGAACATGCTTGATAGGCCGATTGAGCACACCAAATTGTCCTTAGGTGTGAGTTCGAGTGCGAATGGTTGTTCGTCTCAGTGTGCCTTGCGATTGGCTGGCAACCAGTTTAGGGTGTCCCCCGCCTACTGCTCAATGACTGCTGGCCAGCATGCCTGCGACTTAATTCAAACTTAATACTTATTCCACCAATGCAATAGTAATCAGTGTGCTGTGTTTTGAGCAGTGTTGGTACATACAAGATACTCTTGCAAAAAAAGGTTTAGTCCTCTTTAATAGTAATAGTTTAATAGTAAACAGTTGTGGATAACCGCCATCAAAAACAAAGCTATCAAGTCTGTGTTTATTCAGCTTCATTTACCAGCATGTTTACAACATTTAACCCCTGTTGTACACTTCATAATAGTGATCATATTTTGACACTTCTGGAGCAAAGTCAAAGAAATTTCAACAAATCAATGCTATTTTACTGCTTGCAGGTCTGAAAGAGACACACAACCAGTCAAGGTAAATTTGTATACTTTCACGTTCTGACTCTGGCATTTTCTCCAAGGGATGATGCACATTGTGCAAACTGTGTGATGCTTTGGAATAAGACCTAATCATCTAAAAAAAAAAAAAATAAGACAGCTGGACAACTCATTGACTGATTTAGCATAAGGACTCATTGTGATGTGAAATGTACAATCCTGTATTGTACTCTAAGTCTCGTTATATAATATGCTGTACTGTATACACCTTTTTTAATCCACAAAAAAACTTGGGGTCAGTATAGAAACAAGTTGCTAGAGAAGGAGGACTTGGGTGAGAATAAAGTTGAAATAATTAATATATATGAAATGGCGGGGATGGCTCCCATTCATTTGAATGTAATCAGCGTAATACATGCAACGGTCGGTCCCGTGCATATTTACCAAAGCTTTGCCATTTCATCCACAGTTGTAGAACCGTCAACACACGCAACACGACAGCTCAGTCATGTACACCCTTGTCGCTCAGTGTGCAGCTGGCTTTTTGTAACATCATGCATCCAGCTTGATCCCTAAACTATTTGTGATAGTCAATAATGGGAAATTGAGGGACTTTCTGAACTGCACCACTTTCAACATTTGAATGAAAGTTTTTATTTTGTCCTTGAGATTCAATAATACAAGGCCTCTATTGTGTTACAAGTTTACTTTTTAATATGGTTAACCATTCATCACCGTTAATATTTGTGGATAATCATTAGGAAATGGTGAATCCGGTAAGCCAGAAGGAAATGGAAGAGGCGGTGAGTCGATTGGAAGCAGAGAGGGTCCAGCTGCACAGAGAGCTGCAACTCTGCTTGTATGACATCCAGCAACGAGACCAGTACTTTGAGCAACTTAACTCAAAGGTTTGAAACTGTTAATGACACAACACAACTCACCTCTACATACTATTCTAATTGCTAGGAGGGGTAACATGATTGGTGGTTTACTGATAAACTGATATAAAATATGAGTAATATTAATGTCTCAAATGTGAACTAACCTTCCTACCATATTTTTCATTTTGTGTTGTGCTGCAGATGTTTTACCACATTGTTTGGTCTTCTGAATTAATAACGGAGCGGCAAACCTCTTATGTTCTTGTCCCCATCCACAGCTACAGCAAGCAATGGAGGAGAAGGGTGCTGTCACCGCCCACCTTAGTGCTATGTCCCAAACCCTGAGTGACACCCAAAATCGATGCCGCTGGCTGGAAAGCCAAGGCCAGACCCAGGTAACGTTTCCCAAAAAGATCGTGTATTTACTGTTCTGTTTAGATAGTGTACGGCACTCGTTATGAATTGTCTTTCATTTTCAAGTTTTGAAGACATAATACTTCTATGTCCTTTGTCTCTATAGTAAATTGTCAGATGTTCTGCCATTGGGTCAAGTGAGAGTGATCACAGTCGCTTACATTGCTGCTTTTAGATTATGTTCATGGTGACTATTAATTGAGTGTTTGTGCAATTCCCACTTTGTATTTTTAGTTAAAGCTGTTTTGAATCTGAAAACAATTGTAGTATTGTGTTTTCCTGTCTTTTAGGGTGCAGTTGAAGCACAGGTGGCTCCCGGAGGTCCTCAGGAAAAGAACAGCACAGTTGTTGCTCAAACAATTGAAGTTGACCAGCTCAGAGAAAGGTGGTCACATCACAGATGATTACAGTGGCCCTGAAGTTCAATTCACAGAAAAAAATATCTAAACAGACAAAAAAGTAATTGCAAAAACAAATTAAAAAACACACAAATTTAAAAACAGCAAACAAAAATTGCAAAACTAAACATTTTTTATTTATTTACAAACCTTATTCAAAATCTAATTGTCTGTCCCTCCGTCCTCGTTATTTTGAAAGTGTTTCCATCATGGCTTCTCAGTCAGTCAGTCCGTCAATCATCATTCCCTTAAAATGGGGGAAAAAAAACTTTACGTGCCACTTTCCGCACAACTTGGGAATCATACCTGATGTTTTGTTTGGTTCTTAGCACAGAGCACTAGCCAGTGTACCAATCAGCCAGAGAATGGTAACTCAATTCCCTAGTAGACAAGAAGGTGGGGTGGGTATTGTATTGTAAAATAACACTTGACACATTGGCTGAGAGAGTGGGATGTCCGTCCGATTACAGTTTAAATATCTTATCTAATGCACAAAGATGGCTCCTATCCTAGCACCAGACAGTAGTCAGTCTAGATCAAGCAGTCGTCCTTGCCAAACTTGACAAGCCAGCATGTTTCGTACCAGGCATACCACATCCATCCATCCACCCAATTCCCCGCCAACCACACACCCATCCATCCATACATGCCTCACCCTAGCCGCAGTTGAGTACATGAATGCTCCACCTCAACTATTTTGTAGATATAGTTTTTCAAATGTAGCACAAGTAGTCCTCCATACTATTTCTTTGTAGCGCTGTCAAAAGGCTTCTTGACTCTGACTGTAGATGTTACTTTGCTCCACATTTAGGCTCCTTGAGGTAGAGCGGAGTCTGGCAGATGAACGGTACCGAAGGGAGACTGCCGAAGAGGCTTTGCATCTTGCTGAGGCCAGCACAAAAAGGTGTTGACACAAAAACACCCTGTATCAACTGTCACATACAGTGATGTGCTCAAAGGTAAATGTTATGTTCTGCACCATCAGTTCAAGTCTGTCTCAAGATCTTCGGAGAGACTTCAGCAGTATCGAGATGGAAGCAGATGATGAGTGGGAAGCTGTAAGCCTCAACCCAAACCAGCCACTGATAACACGGAAGGTAGAAGCTTTTATGATCCTAAATCAATTAGATTTTCCCAGTGAGCCACATTAGGCTGAACTCATGATATGAAGTTTGCCATGTTTTTGAATACACTTTCTGATATGTAAAGTAAACGTCTCTTTGCTCGTCCTTATTTTGTCATTGAAGCAGACGCAACATTATATTTTTGCTTTTCATATAGATACTAGATGTTCGTCAGCTAGCCTTAGCGAGTGCCATTTTAGATGGCCATTCATACGAGCACTTATTTTGTCATATTTGAAGAATGATTGACCTGCATATTTCATTTCATGTATATTTGCAAAGGGACAGATTCCACAACATAGACAAATGAAAATGAAAAATCTCAAATGCACAGCATCACAGCATTATGTAATTAATGTTAATTTCCAATTCCCGTCCCTCGGCCCATGCTGCCAGTCTCATTTTCATTCAAATATTTACACACACTTGAGGGGCCGCTTTTAGTTTACTGCCCCAACCGATCACTTGTTTCAGCTCAGTTGTCCATGGTTTTAATGCAAATACATGACTGGCAATTAATCACCTTCATCCGTCACTCAGAGTAATGCCACATCTTCCGGAGTTGTTTAAAAGTGACACCAAGGATGAACATTTCATTGGATTTCGACTGACACGGATGGTTTGGTAAACTTGTTAACATGTTATTTATGCTATAGTTATTTGAATAACTCTTAATATGTTAACAAACCAGGCACATTCTCAGTTCGTTGTTTATGTGCCATGTAATGTTAGCATACCGTACAATTATTATTAGTATTACAATTCCGTACAATTATTCAGCCTCTATTCTATTTTTATTTTAAATTGCCTTTCAAGATGACATGTCTGTTCTTGGTGTTGGATTTTATCAAATAAATTTCCCCCCAAAATGCAACTTATATTTCAGTGCGACTGATATAGCTCTTTTCCTTCTGTATTATGCATTTTATTGGTGGTGCAATTTGTACTCCAGAGCGACTTATAGTCAGGAAAAGACATACTTTCTTTACCAGTCAAATTTCTGTGTCTGATTTGTGTGTGACTTGTGTGCCAGATGAAAGGCGGAATGGTGGCATGCAGACGTTGGTTCAGAGGAAGAGGCCTGTACTTTTCCCGGCTGCTGATGAGCCGTGCACGCTCACGTTACTTCTTTCTTGCCTACTTGGTCGCAATTCACGTGCTTGTCCTAATGTGCCTTACTGGTGCCCTCTAAAAAGGTAATCAACAAGTTGGAAGTTGGTCGAGAGGTTTAAAAGAAATACCGTATTTGCCGGTGTATTGGTCGACCTTTTTCGATCCAAAATCGACCGAAAAAAATCGACCTCGACTTATACACCGAGTCATAAAATTTAACTTCGTATTCATCGCTTCAAATGTGATGGTAACCAAGGCCGTTTCTCATGAATCTCATTGTGCGTTGCACTTAGAAAATTTAAACCGGGCGGCGTGCGCGAGTGCGCGGCCCGCTGGAAGTCGAATGAGGCTCAGCGATCTCCTCCGCGGTGCTTATAAACAGCCATCCGCTCGGCGGGGGCTATTTTCGGCCACTTGGCGCGTGCGCACGGCCTCCCGGATGTGCCGGGCGGCGTGCGCGAGTGCGCCGCCCGCTGGAAGTCGAATGAGGCTCAGCGATCTCCTCCGCGGTGCTTATAAACAGCCGATCCGCTCGGCGGGGGCTATTTTCGGCCACTTGGCGCGTGCGCACGGCCTCCCGGATGTGCCGGGCGGGTGCGCGAGCTCGCCGGCCGCTGGAAGTCGTATGAGGCTCCGCGATCTCCTCCGCGGTGCTTATAAACAGCCGATCCGCTCGCCGGGGGCTATTTTCGGCCACTTGGCGCGTGCGCACGGCCTCCCGGATGTGCCGGGCGAGTGCGCGAGCTCGCCGGCCGCTGGAAGTCGAATGAGGCTCAGCGATCTCCTCCGCGGTTCTTATAAACAGCCGATCCGCTCGGCGGGGGCTATTTTCGGCCACTTGGCGCGTGCGCACGGCCTCCCGGATGTGCCGGGCGGGTGCGCGAGCTCGCCGGCCACTGGAAGTCGAATGAGGCTCCGCGATCTCCTCTGCGGTGCTTATAAAGTGCCGATCCACTCGGCTTGGAGCTATTTCCGGCCTCCCGTTGGTGCCGGGCGGCGTGCGCGAGCTCGCCGGCCGCTGGAAGTCGAATGAGGCTCCGCGATCTCCTCCGCGGTGCTTATAAACAGCCGCATGTGCACGGCCTCCCGGAATTTGAACACATTTCGTCAATAAATTTCGCATATTGAATTTTGAAGTTTAATATAATGCAACAATTGAGCTCGACTTATACAAAGGATATATCATAGAATCGTAAATTTCCGTCGAATTTTAGGGGGTCGACTTATACATCGAGTCGACCTGTACACCGGCAAATACGGTAGCTAAGTCCCTATTAATTTATTTGTAAATTACACACTAGCGTGTCATTTGCTTTATAAACACTGGCACAGTCAGGTAACTGGGATGTTCATCCTTTGATAGTCAATTGTCTTTTTTGTTCACAGCTTTGGTAATAGTTGCACAAATTGCAAGTTGTAAATAGATTATCTGTAAAAGTGGTTTACCGCACAAAGCCTTAAAAGAGTGATATCACAATATAGGCTAGAGAACCCTTAGATGTAAACACTTTACAACCTATTAACAATAATGTCATCTCTGGCATGTTACTCACTAGAGGAAATCAAACCTCTCAACTTGGTTTCCCTGTCAACAACAATACATTCACTCTTGGGGTTGTTTAATTTATTTCCCAAATACAAATGTTGGTAAAATTTTCCCGTTTGTCTAATACATTGCACATGATCCTTATGCTGAGTAAATCTATGCACTGTAACTGCATTTGGGTGTATATATTATCTCAGTGTCAGAAGCACTGAATCATAACAGCAGTGAGATCAATACGATGCTCCATTTCAATTCTTGTTGGATTGAAGAGCAAAGCAAAAAATGTTTTGAGGTTGTTTTTTTTTTTTTTATTTATGGATATTACTGATATTTGGGCTGATATCTGATGACTTGTTTAGTCTATGTGTATATATGTATTTCTATCATCCTCCAGTGTGAATGTCATTGAGAGAACACCTTTAGACAAAAAATAATGATGAGTTGCAATAAGTTTGTATATTTCTTTGAATTAAAGAAATTCGGTTTATTATCCATTTTTACAGAATTTCACTGCTCTGATCAGTTAATGTCAAAATGGCCTCATGCTCTGTATATAAAGATGTGATGAGCAAACAGAAAGACTACTGAAAATTGTGCAGATGTGTCCTCCGTTTTCAAGAGTTTATGATACTGTTGGCCTTGATGACAGGAGGCTCTGCTTGGTGCAATACTGTTACTGAACTATTTTCAGATCACCATATTTAAAGATATCATTAAAGCTCGTTGATTTTCTTTGTTCTCTTCAGATGTGACTGATTATTATTTCAAATAGTTTGATTTTGACGAGTCCCGGTAGTAACATGAACCACACTCATTCTTGAAACAAAATGGGGTTTCAAATATAGAAGACCTCACAAACATTTTCCTCAAAACTGCTGTTTCTCTTGTGCAATAGCATCAACAGCTTTTTCACGCACCTAATTGGTCATTTAGATTTGTTAAATTAACACGGGTGCAAAAGGAATGGGACAAAGAGTTTATAGGGGTAATATTCGTAAATAAAACCATACATTCTATTACCGTATTGGCCCGAATATAAGACGAGTTTTTTTGCATTGAAATAAGACTGAAAGTGAGGGTCGTCTTATATTTGGGGTCTAGACATTATACCCATTTTCACTTGTGCGCAGCGGTAAGTTAAAGGTTGCTGGTATCGACTGAGTATGTTGCTGTGATCGTGTTGTCCGATCGCCGTTTGATTGACAGCTCCGGCGCGCTCAGAATCGACTGTGTATGTTGCTGTGATCGTGTGCGTCTTTGACACAAAGTGAGATATACTCACTTGTATAGTCATTTCATTGTTACTACTGTCCACTAATGTACCGTTTGTCCGATCGCGATTTGCTTCATGTGCGCGCCGTTTGATTGACAGCTCCGGCGCGCTCTTTTGAGTTTACCTCACATTGTACGAGTACCCGTTACGCAGCGGCATGGCGACTAACGGTCGCCAGCAAATGTATTTTGTTGTCTCGATCGATGTATGTTTGGTGTGTTGCCGAGTGTTTATGGTTATTTATTATTATTTTTTTGCCAATAATTCAGTAAAGCAATCAAAACTGAACCACGTCTTCCCTCCAGTGCTCTGACCGACACCCGGGGGCGAAAAGAGTATAACTATCCGAGCCAACCCCCTTTACAGTCCTCAGGCTCCCCAACAATAGCGGTAGCAGTTTGCATTATTTTATTACAATGTTTTTCCTTATTCAGATTTGTTTCAAGGCTACAGTATACAAGTAATGACTTGAGAGGTAAAGATGGCGGCGCCCTGTGAGGCTGCGGCCAAGCCGGCTCCCGATAAAAATGTGTGTTTTGTGTTAAATGTACCGTCCAAATCGTCTCCGAGAATCGCATACGACAGAAGTACACTATTGGGACTTAGAAGCAACAACTGCACAAAGGATATATCCGGAGTTAACTTTGCCATGGATCGCGAAACTCTTCGCGGTCTTGGAATAATGTTCCGAGACAAAGGAACCGCCGAGGCAGCGGGCTCCCCCTCCCCCACCAGCCGACACTGGAAGCAGCTGAAGCAGCGGTGGAGTCTGAGCACACGCCGGAGAAGGCGAGGTTCCCGAGCCGGCATCACACACCGACTGAAGAGAAACCCTCACAAAACAGCACTTCCATCTATTCTCCTTTCAAACGTGCGGTCGTTGGAAAATAAAATGGACTATCTCAAGCTGGACTTAACTACAGAACGAAAGGTGAGAGAATGCAACGCGATCATCCTCACAGAGACGTGGCTTCACAACAACGTTCCGGACAGCGCCATTAAACTGGATGGGTTTACAACTTTCCGCGCGGACAGAAACCACGCCAGCACGGGTAAATCTCGAGGAGGTGGTGTGTGCATTTACATCAACAACAACTGGTGTACAAACGCTGTAGTTACTACAAGTCACTGCTCAGAGAACATTGAGTTTTTAACCCTTGTTGGATTTTGTCCACAATTTAGGGAGCGCGTTATCTGCGCCTCACGGCAAAAGCCTTTGCCAATCACCTGTTATCCAATTTACTCACTGCGTGCTCGTTTGATTTCTTCAGATTTAGGAAAATGCAAAGACACTGAAGCAGAAATTAGACTTAGACAGATTGGTTGAGTTCAATCACAATTCTTGTTCAAAAAGCTCTGTTTTCAGGAAAGTACAATACAGCGCTGGGCCCTTCAAGAGCGGAAAGTCTCCATTCAGAAAAGGCAAAGTCCAAGGTTGTTAGATCAGTTTTATATTCAGTAGCACATTGTGGGCCGGGATTGATGGGCGATGAGTCTTCGGGGTGGGGCAAGTTCGAAGGAGAGTCTGCTTCCATGGGAGTGGTGCTGGTTATGGGCGATTCGGTGTGTAGGTGGGGGGCTGTTGGTGTGTGTGTGTGTGTGGAGGGGGCTGTTGTCTTCCATCCCGTCTCTCGGCCTTGGCGATCATCTTTGGCCGAGTTCTCGGGTGGGGGCTGTTGTCTTCCCTCCCGTCTTTCGGCCTTGGCGATCATCTTTGGCCGAGTTCTCGGGTGGCTCCTTCTGGCACCTGCTGGTTTTATCTCCACGTGACCTTCCTGTGAACATTCTCCTCCAATCTTGGACATAGACTATCGTACCTCATTCTTCCAATTGTGTCATCTTGTGCGAATTTATGTTAGCTTTTGGCTGTGACATCATTAATCTATTGCTCTTACCTGACTATGTAAAGTTTGTGCTTTTGATACTTCATGTCTTTGCTTACGTCATTCTATTCTTAGTTTAATCATGTTTCCAACCGTATCTTTTCTTTGTTAGGCCAAAATATTTCCCTCTGTGCAGAACGTTCAGTAGTAATCAAAAACTGGCCTCTAGCATTAGTCAAAACACAAGATACAATCAAGTACTGAACGGTCAAGACGACTCTGGCTGTGTCCATGATTCAGAGAAAAAACATCAGGCATGCATTCCACAGTTCCTTAAGGGTCATTAAGCTATTTAGGCAATATATCAAAAGTCATTTGTTATTTCAAAGTCCTCAGAAATATATCAGATCATAAAGTTATAAAAACCTTTCTCATCACCACTTATCAAAAATGTCTAGTTATGTCTTCTTTATTGATTTGGTGTGTAGGTATAATTATATCCTTAATGTTTCTTTTATTTATTTATTTATTTAATATGTGAATATACTTGTCTGCTTATGTACTTTATTCAATGAGGTTTGAGCATATCTGTTTTTGTAGCGAGGCAGGACTTTTTGTATTTCGACCTCATTCCTTCACCCTCAACTGCCGTCCATTCTACCTACCGCGTGAATTCAATACCGTCAACATCACAGCTGTTTACGTCCCCCCCCAGCGCTAACATAAAGGAAGCACTCTCCATCCTGTACAACAGGATCCATCCTAACGAACAGACCGCAGACAGTCAGAGTCGGAAACAACTCCTCAGCGACCACCATCATAAACACCGGGGTGCCGCAAGGATGTGCTATCCCCCCTGCTGTTCACGCTGATGACCCACGACTGCTCTGCCAGATTTGAAACGAATCACATCATCAAATTTGCAGATGACACAACAGTGGTGGGCCTCATCAAAGACAACGATGACTCAGCATACAGAGAGGAGGTACAGCAACTCATCACCTGGTGTGATAGAAACAATCTGCTTCTCAACGTAAACAAAACAAAATAAATCACTGTGGACAGATCGTCGCTCTTCGGACACAAAGTATGGCAGCGGACCAAGAGGTATGTACGGCTTCGTGCACCAACTGCACCCTTCTCTTAGAGAGGTTGTCTCTGCTAGAGGGACGTGTCCGCCAGTTAGAGCAGAATAGTGCGATAACAGTAGTTGCGGCGGACTCAGACGCGGGCTGTAGTCAGCCCGCTAGCCCGGTTAGCATTAGCCCCAAGCGGCTTGCTAATCGCGATGAGCCAGGTAAGACGCATAGCCGTCCGAAGTCATCTCGGTCTGCTGGCCCTCGCACTTTGGTCATAGGCGACTCCATTACCCGCAACATTACGCTTAAAAATCCAGCCACGGTAATGTGTATTCCTGGGGGCAGAGCACCCGACATAGAAGCTAATCTTAGGGAGCTGACTCGCAATAGGCCTAGTCAACAGCGTAGTTCCAACAACACTAGCTACTCGGACATAGTGATACACGTCGGCTCCAATGATGTTAGGATGAGACAATCAGAGATCACAAAGAAAAACATAGCGAGGACTTGTGATCTTGCCAGAAAGATGAGTCGGCATCGAGTATTTGTCTCTGGCCCCCTGCCTGGGAGAGGCACTGATGAGAGGTTTAGTAGATTAGTCTCCCTTAATCGATGGATGGCTGGGTTCTGTAAAAAGCAGGGACTGTATTTTATAGATAACTGGTCCTCCTTCTGGGGCCGCCCCGACCTGCTGAGGAAGGACGGCCTTCACCCTAACCGTGAAGGCGCCTTCACTCTTTCTAGGAATATAGATTACTGTTTGAGCCACTCATGACAGGTCACTTTAGAGCAGGCCAGGGCACAGGTGATTAGACCACCTGTGAGGGTGGGTTTGGAGTCTGTTAAGTTAAAGTTAACTAGCGCTAGGCTAGACTTTCAGCATACACATAGCTCCTCGTGTAGACTAGAGCGCGACAGTTTAAATAGTGCTGCAGTACACATAAACACACTTTCTACTGGGGTAGTAGACAAATCCAATCACTCCGTCCCGACCGGTCTTGCTGATGAAACGGTGCCTGTTTTAGATAACTTCACATGTGTAACAAATACTCATCATCAAATTCCCACGGTCGTTTCATCCCACCGCCCTAATAAACTTTTGAGAGGTGATATTAGGCCTAGAGAACACAATTTTACTCGCATCCCGTTTAAAAATCCTTCGATAGATACGACTCGCCTAACATGGACCATTAGTTGCCATGGCAACAAGGTCTTCCCTTGCTACCAGCCGAAACCCCCATATTCCTCCAACCATGCATAATGCAACATTTCCACATCACTTGTGTTACTGTAAAGCGATGGACTTCATTTATAGACTTATGTGTGGACAACAGAAATCATGCTGACTGCAACAAGAAATGTATTTTGGAAAACAGTAATATGTTGACTGGACAATATCATGTTAACAATAATGCTGTATAGCTTTATACAAAATGCTGAGTTGTGAATCATCCATCCATATGTCCACCCGTCTGTTCATCCATTTTAATGGCTGTTCATCTAGGGATGGAAGTCAGAAGAGAAGTTGACTAAGAATGTGATTTAGGGTCAATGTACTTGTTTAATTGACTAACTGTACCTTTCAGTCAATGCAGCGTAACCCACTTGAATATTCTGATCAATAATTTCACCATTTCTAACCATTGGTGTCGTGCCTCATCCTCGGGTGCATTATTATGTCTATGTCCAAGTCAAAGTCTGCTTTATTGTCAATTTCTTCACATGTCAAGACATACAAAGAGATTGAAATTCCGTTTCCCACTATCCCACGGTGGAGACAAGACATATTACACCCAATTGGTCCACAGACAAACAAAACATTCAAGTAAACAATACAAAAAGTATAAATAAGAAGGCACATACAATGAATAAATAAGAGCAACTTGGCTGAAATGGTGCAATCGTGCACACAGCAGACAGTCAGTATAACAGCGTAAAGTCTGGTGGTGTGGGAGCGCAGGCTTCTGTACCTCTTCCCAGAGGGCAGTAGATCAAACAAATTATGAGCGGGGTGACTCACATCACTCACAATTGTGGTCGCCTTGCGGGTGAGGTGGGAGGTGTAAATGTCCTTCAGGGAGCAGAGTGAAGCACCAATAATCCTTCTAGCTGTGTTCACTATGTGCTGTTCGATAGATACGCACCCTGATCAACCAATTACACTTAAATTCGGTTTTATGAATATTAGATCACTTCATACGAAAGCAGTTCTCGTTAATGACCTTATCACGGAACATAATCTAAACGTTTTTGGTCTTTGCGAGACCTGGTTAAAACCTAATGAACTGCTGCCACTTAACGAGGCCTCGCCTCCAAATTTTGTGAACTCGCATGTGGCTCGTCCTCGAAAAAAGGGTGGGGGTGTCGCCCTCATCTCAAATTCTGAGCTTAGATTTAGGCCTCGCTCAATTCACGTATTTAAAACATTTGAAGTTCTCATTGTGCGATCCACTGCGTTACCGTCATTCTATCTTGTTGTTATTTACCGCCCACCCGGGGCTTACTCTGGCTTCCTGGATGAATTTTCAGAAGTTGTGGCTGATCTAGTGACAAATGCAGATAATATAGTTATCATGGGTGATTTCAACATCCACATGAATTCACCGTCGGAACCACTGACTTCGGCATTTCAAACTTTAATCGATACGTTTGGTTTTACGCAAGCTGTACAGGCAGCAACGCATAAGAATGGAAATACCTTAGATCTGGTATTATCCCGAGGACTAGCAACCTCAAATATAACAGTACTGCCATACACTACTGTTCTGTCTGATCTTAAATATAATCAATCTGTCTGTTTCCTCTGGGATAGTGCCAATGGCCTTTAAAACCGCTATTATTAAACCACTACTTAAGCGAGCAAATCTTGACCCGGACTGTCTCAGTAATTATAGGCCAGTTTCAAACCTCCCATTCATAGCAAAACTTCTCGAAAAAGTAGTAGCACATCAGCTTATTGATTACATGGCTTATTGATATGACTCTTTTCAGTCTGGTTTTAGAGCCAATCATTCTACAGAGACAGCACTTGCTAAAGTGACTAATGATCTCCTCATAGCTATGGATTCAAATACGTCGTCTGTATTGTTACTACTTGATCTTAGTGCTGCCTTTGACACTGTAGACTTCGATATTTTATTAGGGCGTCTTAAAAGTTGTGTTGGTATCTCAGGGTCAGCACTAAGCTGGTTCAATTCTTATCTATCAGGCAGGACGCACCGAGTGGTCCATGGTAATACGTCCTCTGAGCTTTATAATGTTACTTGTGGTGTCCCACAGGGATCGGTACTCGGACCGATTTTATTTAATATTTATATGATTCCGCTTGGGGGCATAATACGTAAATATAATATTAGTTTTCAATGCTACGCGGATGACACCCAATTATATATGCCGTTATCGATGACAGATCCACAGGACTGCTGTAATCTCGAGGCGTGCCTTGCGGAAATTAAGCAATGGATGTCTCTCAACTTCCTTTGTCTTAACCCGGATAAAACTGAGATGTTGATAATCGGTCCTACTCGTTATCAACATTTATTTAAGGAAACCACTATAACTATAGATAACCGTACTATCACTCAGAGTGATACGGTA
The DNA here is from genome assembly GCF_024217435.2 of Syngnathus scovelli. NCBI lineage: Eukaryota > Metazoa > Chordata > Actinopteri > Syngnathiformes > Syngnathidae > Syngnathus > Syngnathus scovelli. Next base: position 3,401,242 of record NC_090850.1, on the reverse strand, counting down.
ACTAATCTCGGGGTAATATTTGACCAAACGCTCTCCTTTCAAAAACACATTAAGAATATAACCAGGATTGCGTTTTTTCACCTTCGTAATATTGCTAAGATTCGTCCTATCCTCTCGACTGGGGATGCGGAAACTATTATACATGCGTTCGTCACGTCGCGCCTGGACTACTGTAATGTATTATTCTCTGGTCTTCCTAAATCCAGTATTAAAAGTCTACAGTTAGTGCAAAATGCCGCTGCGAGGCTGCTCTCACGGTCAAGAAAATTTGATCACATTACCCCAATATTAGCCGAATTACATTGGCTCCCGGTCCATTTAAGATGTGACTTCAAGGTTCTCCTACTAACCTATAAAGCACTGCATGGCTTAGCGCCTTCATATCTCGTCGACCTAGTCGTTCCTTATGTTCCGTCTCGTAACCTTCGTTCGCAAAACGCTAGTCTTTTAGTTATACCGAGGGCCAAGAAAATGTCTGCAGGGTCTAGAGCATTCTCTATTCGGGCTCCAGAGCTTTGGAATGCCCTACCAATGGATATTAGAACTACTACCTCAGTAGAAACATTTAAGACACGTTTAAAGACACATTTCTATGAGCTGGCCTTTAACTAACTTGTGATGGCCGATTTGGCCGGAGTTTGTTCTGTTCTCTCTGCCCACCTCCTCCCCGGCTGGGGAGGGGGTTAGGTGGCTCAAAAGCGGATAGTGGCTGGCTGGATTCTCGGGGACCAGTTCGGGATGGGGGAGCTGCGGCTCGGCCCCCTTGAGGACACTGCCAGGACAATCGAGGACACCTCCGACATCCATTTTTTTTCATTGATTTTCATATTATGTATTACTTGTGTACTCTCTGCATCCATTATAACCTGGTGATCCTGAAAGGGGGATCCTTCCATCTGTGGTCCCTTCTCAAGGTTTCTCATTTTCCCCTGGTAGGGGTTTTTTGAGTTTTTCCTTGCCCTTTTGGGAGCTTATGATCAGGGGATGCTTTGAGAATAATTGTCAATTTTGGCTATGTGAAGCCCTTTGAGACTGTTTGTGATTTAGGGCTATACAAATAAACTTGACTTGACTTGACTTCAGAAAGAAACAACCAACACACATCCCACTCATCATCAACGGCAGTGCAGTAGAGTCTGTGAAAAGCACAAAGTTCCTGGGAGTGCACATCACTGATGACCTCTCATGGACTACCAACATCACTGCGCTGGTCAAGAAGAGAGATTCAAGAGTTCAAGAGTTTTTTTTAATTCGCCATGTTTGAGCGTGCCAAACAAGGAATTTGACTTCGGTAAATCACAGCCTCTGTTCAACATTTAGGTGACTAACAACAACACTCAGGACATGTGAAGAACGAAAGATATTCTCAAACACCCCCTGATCTTAAACTCCCAAGAGGGCAAGGAAAAACTCAAAAGAAGGCGCAGACACGACTCCACTTCCTGAGAAGGATGAGAAGAGCCGACCTCTCCACCTCTGCATTCACCACCTTCTACAGAGGTGCTATTGAGAGCATCCTGACCAGGAGCGTCTCTGTTTGGCATGGCAGCTGCCTAGCTGCAGACAAAAAGGCGCTGCAGAGGGTGGTGAGGACTTTTTATGTATTTTATTATATAGTATTGCACATATCTTATCAGCATGTTAGTGTTTGAATGACTGCAATGTGTAAGTGTGCATTGTCTCTGTTTATGTTGTGAATGAATATGTCAGAGAAAGAATTGTAAATTCAGTATGAGTAAGTTAGCTGTGTGTGTGTGTGTGTGTGTGTGTGTGTGTGTGTGTGTGTGTGTGTGTGTGTGTGTGTGTGTGTGTGTGTGTGTGTGTGTGTGTGTGTGTGTGTGTGTGTGTGTGTGTGTGTGTGAGAAAGAAAGAGATTTATGTCAATGTCTTATTTAAATGTTCTTAGTTAAACTGCACATTGGAGACTGGTCAAACGCAATTTCAAACTTCTGTGCTAACCCTGTTGCATAGAATTTTTGACAAAGTAAACTTGAACTTGAACTACAGTTAGTTAGACTTCACTTTAATGGTTAATGCAGTTATTGAAATGTTCTTGTTTTATCACAGTAGATTGGTTTATTTACATTTCAAAAACCAGAAGCCATCGATTTACAAATGTGATTGCACTTTAGTTTACATACCGTATTTGCCGGTGTATTGGTCGACCTTTTTCGATCCAAAATCGACCGAAAAAAATCGACCTCGACTTATACACCGAGTCATAAAATTTAACTTCGTATTCATCGCTTCAAATGTGATGGTAACCAAGGCCGTTTCTCATGCATCTCATTGTGCGTTGCACTTAGAAAATTTGAACCGGGCGGCGTGCGCGAGTGCGCGGCCCGCTGGAAGTCGAATGAGGCGCCGCGATCTCCGCGGTGCTTATAAACAGCCGATCCGCTCGGCGGGGGCTATTTTCGGCCACTTGGCGCGTGCGCACGGCCTCCCGGATGTGCCGGGCGGGTGCGCGAGCTCGCCGGCCGCTGGAAGTCCAATGAGGCGCCGTGCGCGAGCTCGCCGGCCGCTGGAAGTCCAATGAGGCGCCGCGATCTCCTCCGCGGTGCTTATAAACAGCCGATCCGCTCGGCGGGGGCTATTTTCGGCCACTTGGCGCGTGCGCACGGCCTCCCGGATGTGCCGGGCGGGTGCGTGAGCTCGCCGGCCGCTGGAAGTCCAATGAGGCGCCGCGATCTCCTCCGCGGTGCTTATAAACAGCCGATCCGCTCGGCGGGGGGTATTTTCGGCCACTTGGCGCGTGCGCACGGCCTCCCGGATGTGCCGGGCGGGTGCGCGAGCTTGCCGGCCGCTGGAAGTCCAATGAGGCGCCGTGATCTCCTCCGCGGTGCTTATAAACAGCCGATCCGCTCGGCGGGGGCTATTTTCAGCCACTTGGCGCGTGCGCACGGCCTCCCGGATGTGCCGGGCGGGTGCGTGAGCTCGCCGGCCGCTGGAAGTCCAATGAGGCGCCGCGATCTCCTCCGCGGTGCTTATAAAGTGCCGATCCGCTCGGCTTGGAGCTATTTCCGGCCTCCCGTTGGTGCCGGGCGGCGTGCGCGAGCTCGCCGGCCGCTGGAAGTCGAATGAGGCGCCGCGATCTCCTCCGCGGTGCTTATAAAGTGCCGATCCGCTCGGCTTGGAGCTATTTCCGGCCTCCCGTTGGTGCCGGGCGGCGTGCGCGAACTCGCCGGCCGCGATCTCCTCCGCGGTGCTTATAAACAGCCGCATGCGCACGGCCTCCCGGAATTTGAACACATTTCGTCAATAAATTTCGCATATTGAATTTTGAAGTTTAATATAATGCAACAATTGAGCTCGACTTATACAAAGGATATATCATAAAATCGTAAATTCCCGTCGAATTTTAGGGGGTCGACTTATACACCGAGTCGACCTGTACACCGGCAAATACGGTATTTAAATTTTCAGATATTAAGATGTGATAGACAGTTTTCGCATGACTTGAATGAGGCAAAATAACATGCTTTTTCTCTCGAATATATTGTTATAATCATTTGTTTCAAATGTGCTGTATTTTTTTCTGTATGAAAATTACATTTGGTGTTCAAAAAGTATTTTTTCAAACTTGAGTCTTGAAAATCATCTTATAATCGGGGCCTTATATTCGGGCCAATACGGTAGTGCTTGGATGAAAGTGGGCCATCACGCCCTCTTGAGCTACCTTTACTTCATGATTGTTTGTGGTCTCATTTCAGTGGGTTTTTTTTTCTTATCTTTGGGGTCTTTATTCACCTTCACTGTGAAACACCAAACACCCATTACCAATGCATTATTAATGTTAGTAATAATGATAATTATTACTTTTAGAGATTATGGCTAAATGTATGCTTACCTTAGACTGCTCTATCTGCATCAAAATTATAACTTGATCATTATAACTTAAGGCGACACGGTAGTGCACTGGTTAGCACGTCCGCCTCACAGTTTGGAGGGTGCCAGTTCAATTCCACCTCCAACCCTCCCTGTGTGGAGTTTGCATGTTCTCCCCGAGCCCGCGTGGGTTTTCTCCGGGCACTCCGGTTTCCTCCCACATCCCAAAAACCGATTGAGCACTCCAAATTGCCACTCTGTGTGAGTGCGAGTGCGGATGGTTGTTCGTCTATGTGTGCGCTGTGATTGGCTGACAACCAGTTCAGGGTGTCCCTCGCCTACTTCCCAATGACTGCTGGGATAGGCTCCAGCACGCCCGCGACCCCCGTGGTTACAAGTGGTATAGAAAATGGATGGATGGATATTTATAACTTGAATTGTAACTTCATCTATAAGCAGGTAGTGAACTGAACAGTTTTAGCAGCTCAGTGGCCTAGTAGTAGAGTGTCCGCCCTGAGACTGGAAGGTTGTGGGTTCAAACCCCAGCCCGGTCATACCAAAGACTATAAAAATGGGACCCATTGCCTCCCTGCTTGGCACTCAGCATTAAGGGTTGGAATTTGGGGGTTAGATCACCAAATGATTCCCGAGCGCGGCACCACTGCTGCTCACTGCTCCCCTCTCCCCCAGGGGATGGATCAAAATCACATGGAGATGGGTTAAATGCAGAGGACAAATTTCACCACACCCAGATGTGTGTGTGACGATGATCATTGGGACTTTAACTTTAACATCATGCCATTGAACTGCCATCGCTGATGTAGTATTTTAAAAATATATAAATAAACTGTTCATTTCATTTTCTGCCTTGAAATAATGGCCTGGATTTCACTACTCAAAAGACATTCAGGAGATTGGTGCCCTTTTTAAAAAAAAATATTATGATAATCTTGTTTCTAATACACAAATACATGCTGCATAACCTGACTTAATTTTTTTTAATATTCATAAATAGAATCAGCATTCTTTTTATGTGGATTTTTTTATGCATTCTAGTGGGCATCAATTGTATGCGGATTTTCGCTTATTGGTCCAGTGTACTCTGAAATTCATGACTTCTCTCAACCCTCATCCTCTTTTAGCTAATTAGCTAACTTCTGATATCTCACCACAGGTTTTTTCGTCTGTTCCTGTAATCGTCCCGGGTCAAGTGCCAACTAAAGGCCTCTTTATACCCATACAACAACGACCGCATCGCATCACGTGGCCGACACATTGTGTTGTGCGGCACTTTTACAACTAGTCTGCAACACAAGATGCTCTCAGGTCAGCTGATGCGCGTAGAATGCCATCATATCTCAGGATTGGTCCGTTTAATCACATGCTGCAATGATGTAATGCAGTCAGCTTTATTGTCATTACACGTCACCAGGCAACGAGATGTAAACAGGCTCAATTCACACAAGGGCCAAGCAACAAAATAATGCAGCTTTCCCCAGCTATGTTCCACAAGGCCTCTATATGTCACCAGAGAGTTGAAGATTTGCACCACCCAGCTTGCGGTTTAAATTTCTTTCTTGTGGATTTGATATTAGTCAGTCATAGATGGATGTAAATGAGAGAATCCGTTCACTTTCAAGGGAAATATTTTCCCCCCTTTCATTTGTGCAACCCCGCTGCGGACCACCTTTAACCAGGCAGTGGTTGGGGATCACTGATTTACCGTAATTGCCGGACTATAAACCGCACCGGATTATAAACCGCACCAGCTAAAATTCAGGGATATTTCAGTTTTTTTTTCTTACATAAGCTGCACCGGTCTATAAGCCGCACGTGCACACGGGTTTTTTACAAAGAAAGACAGTACATAGAAAGCCTTTTTAACGTTTTAATAACATACTTGAACATGTCTTTATAAACATTGCCTGTGACGCAGCAGTAGTACCGCAGCAACGCGGAAGTGTGCACGCGAGTTATTAGCAAAGAAAGACTGGACACAGAAAGTTTTTTTAAAGCTTTTTTTTTTTTTAAAGGATGTTATTAAAGTTTTTTTAAAGCTTTAATAACATACCTTAATATTTCTTTCCAAACACTGCCTGTGACGCGGCAGTAATACCGCAGAAACACGGAAGCACAGCACTAACAGGGCTGGTTAAAAAAAAACATATCAGTAAAAGTAAAAAAAGAGCCGTCTTCATCTTCCTCCTGTGCACTGAAACCATCGAAGTTTTCCTCCTTCGTGTCCGATTGGAATAGCGTTAGATATCCTTCGCCTCACACTTTCTCAGTATCTTTCGTCGTCGCTTTTATGCATTACTTCGAGTGTGAAAAGGGTCTGTTCATGCTAATCTTATTCATGCACGAAGCGCTAAATTACATTAAACTAGCAAGCGACACGTATAGTTTAAAAGCGGCATCATATGCATTTCTTTTGTCCCCCATAATGACGGTTTGTGTATAAAAGCTTCCTGTCTTTGTGTGAATGCGGGTGTGTGCGTGATGCGCGAAATGTAAACACAAACGAGCACGTCTTCGGCGCATTATCTCTTCTTCGCCTGTCTCGCTCTTGCTTCCTGCTAGAGCGCCCGCTGGAGGCCGGAGGCCGTAAAAATCCATAAGTACGCCGCGCCGCCGTTTAAGGTTCAAAGTAACCTTCTGAATAAAATGCATTAAAAGTTCACATTCATTACAACTTGTTTTTGGTGAGCAAAATGTCAGAAGAATTGAATTTAAATGCTGATTGTGTTTTAATACAATGCAGATGGTCCAAACAACGCCACTGCTTTGTGTAATCTCTGAGTGACATGGCAGAGTAAGAGAAAGGGTTTAGAGCACAGGTGTCAAACTCAAGGCCCGGGGGCCAGATACGGCCCGCCACATCATTCTATGTGGCCCGCGAAGACAAATTGTGCATCAAATTCGTGTGTCATTACTAGAATTGCAAATTGTCTTCACTTTTAATATCTTTTTTTTTTTTAAATATTTGACCAGTTTTTACTCGTCTGATTTGAAAACAAGTTATTTGTCAGTTTGTTTTGTAGGTTTTACTGTATATAATAGTGTTAAGAGTAAAAGTGATCAAATCATCACAAAAATCATGAAAAAAAATCTTATATAAGCCGCACCTGACTATAAACCGCAGGGTCCAAAATTTTGGAAAAAAGTCGCGGCTTATAGTCCGGCAATTACGGTACATGATTACCATGCATGTCATTTCATCCATAATGTCCTTTTCCACCAAGATAGCAATGTAAATACAGGTCGATAGTTACATGACAAACTTTTTGAATCTACTTATTCTGCCTTCAATTACATGATCATGTTGACAAACCTAGTGTAACTGACTTTTTAACAATTTCTTTGTAGTTTAAAACAAACTAGGTTGGTTTTCTCAAATCATTGTGATGGACTGCTGTCTTCAAAGATGTCTGGCATCTTGACGAGAATGTCTGGAATACAATGGAGAGCATTTGAGTAACAAGAATGGTTTCTTTTAATTGTCAATTTTGTCCAAAATGCATAAACAATTTGAAGGAAAAAAGATATTTATCTTTTAGTGATCCAACTAATTGTCTGGTTTGCACAATCAAACTAATCAGCAAATACATTCAGGATCACAGAGGAAACAACATTGTTTCCTGCAATCTAGTTCCTTTGTACGTCTTTAATATTCCTCTCCTTCCTCCCCCTGATCATCAACTGAGTCGGCCCCAACCTCCTCATAGTCCTTCTCTAGAGCTGCCATGTCCTCTCTGGCTTCAGAGAATTCTCCCTCCTCCATACCCTCCCCCACATACCAGTGAACAAAAGCGCGCTTGGCATACATCAGGTCAAACTTGTGATCGAGCCGAGCCCAGGCCTCTGCAACGGCTGTTGTGTTGCTCAGCATGCACACAGCTCTCTGTACTTTGGCCAGGTCGCCACCGGGAACCACGGTGGGGGGCTGATAGTTGATGCCCACCTTAAAACCAGTGGGGCACCAGTCCACAAACTGGATGGTGCGCTTGGTTTTGATTGTGGCAATGGCGGCATTTACATCTTTGGGCACCACATCGCCACGATACAAAAGGCAACACGCCATGTACTTGCCATGACGAGGGTCACACTTCACCATCTGGTTGGCTGGCTCAAAGCACGCGTTGGTGATATCAGCAACAGTTAATTGCTCATGGTAAGCCTTCTCAGCAGAGATGATGGGGGCGTAGGTGGCCAGAGGGAAGTGAATACGAGGATATGGTACCAAGTTGGTTTGAAACTCTGCAAGATCGACATTGAGGGCGCCGTCGAAACGAAGGGAAGCCGTGATCGAGGAAGTGATCTGACTGATCAATCTGTTCAGATTGGTGTATGTAGGACGCTCCATGTCTAGGTTTCGGCGGCAAATATCATAAATGGCCTCATTATCCACCATGAAGGCACAGTCAGAGTGCTCCAGGGTGGTGTGTGTGGTCAAGATGGAATTGTAGGGCTCCACCACAGCCGTGGACACCTGAGGTGCTGGATAGATGGAGAACTCCAGCTTGGATTTCTTCCCGTAGTCCACAGACAGACGCTCCATCAACAGGGACGTGAACCCGGAACCGGTGCCACCGCCGAAACTGTGGAACACCAAGAATCCCTGAAGGCCGGTGCACTGGTCAGCCTGGTGACACGGAGGGACATGAATCGAACATCACATTTGTCTTTGTAATCACAAGTTCTTGACTTCAGTGCTCACCAGTTTACGTATTCTGTCCAGCACGAGGTCAATGATCTCTTTGCCGATGGTGTAGTGACCACGGGCGTAGTTATTTGCGGCATCCTCCTTGCCGGTGATTAACTGTTCAGGGTGGAAGAGCTGCCGATAGGTTCCCGTACGCACTTCGTCTGAAGAAAACAAACCAATGCTTCAGCTTGATTTTATGTTAATTTCAAGATTGAACTTTTGTAATTCCTCATAGAACACTACACTAATAGCCATCAAATGGCAGCAGTGAGTATCTCTTGGATGAGTTCACCATTTATCAAAACAATGTGGACGCTTCTGAACATGGCATCTCTGAATTCGACCGTTACAATCAGCTTTTTACCGTCAGTGGTGGTATCGTTAAATCTAAGAGAGGTGTCACATGAGATAGTTTATTTAAATTTCATTTCAAAGTACAAATGAACTGTCGTACGTAGTGTACATGATGCATGAACACACTAAACACTACTACTAAGTTGCGTGCAAATCGTTTGATTCAGTTGATACACCGATATTTTGTTTCCAAAAACTTTTTACTGTTGCTTTTGGTATTTTAGAAACAAAAAGAACTACAGATGTTTGAGGCGTGACTAAAAACTACAAAAAGCTTTTGTGGACGAAATTAGAAACCAAATCATATTCTACTGATTACTAAAAAAAATTATTAAGGTAAAAATATTTTGGAATTAACGAGGCTAATCTTTTATTGGGTAATTTCTGTGTGATAGTTATAAAATACTTTGAAATTATAAAATTCTGTGAGCCTTGAAAGATCAGTCATAAAGCTTTAAATTGGACAGCACAATATATGTTCTTTTATTTGGAGGGTGGAGGGGGCCTGGCATTAAAAGAGAGAATGTTTTGATGTGCAGCAGTTCAGAGCTGAGCTAGTTTACCGATGACTGTGGGCTCCAGGTCCACAAAGACAGCTCTGGGGACATGCTTTCCCGCTCCGGTCTCACTAAAGAAAGTGTTGAAGGAATCGTCTCCACCTCCAATTGTTTTGTCACTGGGCATCTGTCCGTCCGGCTGGATTCCATGTTCCAGGCAGTAAAGCTCCCAGCAGGCATTACCAATCTGAACGCCAGCCTGTCCAACATGCACCGAGATACACTCACGCTGTAGGAGGGAAAAATTATGTTAAGGCCATTTAAAGGTTATAATATATTGTTACAAGTTGGGTAATACATTGGGTAATGATTTTCTAAGCAGTTTAACAAACGTAATTAATTCTCCGTGGCGACCCTTGAAAGGACAAGCCGTCCACAAAGTCAACAACAAAAGTTTCCAGGGGAATTAATGGTATGGTGATTCATGATACTGTATAAAATATAAGGAAAGAATAATCTTTACAACAGTTAATCAATTTTATTGTCTCAATTGGCTAGACAAGTTAAAATATGGATTGTTTTCATTCAAGTTTGCGTAAAGTCCCCTTAATTTGTTGATTTGCTTTCAGTGGTCCTCACTGGATAGTGTGTTATTGAATGTTTATAGCTTCCAATGTAAAGTTTTCAGCACCTTTTTAACATTGGTTCAGAAGTAATCTTTTTCAAAAGAAAAAAAACTAGTGGCACAGTCCGCCATATGCCTTGTCAGTTTATGAAATAAAAATTTAAACAACAAAAGTCTCAAAGGGAAATAATCCCATGCACACTCACCATATTTCCTTAAGGAGAGGAGTTTCTGAAAGAATAAGCAACAGTTTGGACAGGTGAAAACCATGTGATTGAATTCATTTAGGCATCAAGTGATGCATACTAGAGTAAACATTAGAGCAAGGTCACCTACATGGGTTTGTCAGGTAGCCCCCAAGGACCACGAGTAGCCTGCAAGCCTGTCCAAGAACTAGTAGTTGTGATATTCTAGGCATGTTGTAAAAGTTTTCATTTGAAAATGTGAACACGTGCAGATTTAAAAAATAAAATGTTTGGATATTCATTGGTTTTATAATTGTTATAAATCATCAGCAATTCATCGGTTTTGTCATTGTTAGAAATCATGAGCACGATCAGTGTCTTCACATAATTTAATATGAAAAAATTATCAATGGTAATTTGATCAAATTGGTAACTTTAGAATTGTATCAACTGGTCAAACTGGTAGCCCTCCGGCATTTGTTACGGAAGACACTTGAAAAAGGTTGCTGAGAGTTGGTTAGAGATGTTATCAGATCCTCACACAAAATACAGTACAAACCAACCTTGGGCAGAACCATCACCATGAACACACAAATTAAAATCTGTGGAAATCTCGCTAGACCAAAACTTTGACGATGAACTGTAATTCCAGTTGGCGATTCAATGACGGAACTTTTTTTCTTTTTTTTTGCCTTGTTATTGTAAATATCACTTTTAAAATTACACCACCCAACTAGATGATTGAGTCAATTTCGACAAGCTATCCACCTTTTGAAAATAATGACTCGGAAGTTTTGCTTGATCTTTGCATGCTAGTATTCAAAAACTTGTATTAGCAGTAGCAGCGCTCAGTGGCTTCTACTCTAGGGCTACAATTGATTGCATCGTTTAAACGATAGTTATAAAGGACAGTACTCCATTTTGAATATTCTGTAGCCATGGGATTATTTTAGTAGACAGACAACAAAGACCAAAAATTCTACAGTATTATAGTAAATAATTAAGCTTACCGATAACCAACTCCCGAGCAATCAGTGTCTGTTAATTTGTGATGTGGTTTGACTGACTTTGTAAAAGAGCAGCAAATACCCTTATGGATGGTCAAACGCTGTCTTTGCACAAAGAAGTTCCAAGCGCATACAAGCTCTGAAGAGAAGATGCCATAAAAGAAAAAGAACGTCATAAAGATTCCGGGTGGAGTGACGTCATCGCCATGTGTTGTAACTGACCACGCGTAACTGACATTTGTGCACGTGACAAAGACTGACATGTGAACAGTCACGCGTATGTCAAATATGGAACGCCGTCATGATACGACGTATTCGGAAACAACCACTTGCACTGCTGTCTCAAAGTGAATAATAATGATCAAATTATTAATGATTCATTCTTAGTATGCGTTACTTAATAAATTATTGATTACTAATCAGTTATTATTCAATTTTCTGTCTCAAATATTCTTCCCGAAATTATTATCGGTTGCAGTTTGCTGTGGAGAAAAACTACTGCATCATATTTAGAGCTGTGTCGAATATGTTTCATTCACGCAGCTGTTTCAAGTAACCAGAGAGTAATAATATTGAAAAAAATGGGTTCCAAAAAGTCCCGCCTAGCTACAAGAACAGATATGCTCACACCTCACTGATTAAAGTACATAACCATATAATTATATTCACACATTAAATCAATAAAAGGAACATTTTAAGCCTATAATTATACCTACACACTGGATCAATATAGAAGACATATTTTCAGTTTAAAAGAAGACATAACTAGACATTTTTTGATATGTGATCAACTAAGTGGTAAAGAGAAATGTTTTTATAACTTCATGATCTGATATGAATTTGTGTGCACTTTAAAATAAATGTTTTTTGGTATATTGCTTGATATTGTGACTTATTATTTGCCTTGTTCTTTTATTGACTGGTTTTGAACAGGTTTGGTCTGCAATCACCAATATTGTATTTGCAATGCTGTTGTCTGCTTGATCATCTTGGTTTCTGGCTTCCCACGCGTCTTGGGAAGGATTGGTAATTTTGGAGTGTCAAGTATGCTTGCTTCTTTGGTGCATGTGATGTTTACAGGTAACCACTAGATGGCAAAGTTTACTCATTTCAAATCCCTAAAAGCTCTAACCTAGAGTGCCTAGACACTGACCACATTGCACGTTGCTGAATATTCCTACTCTGGTGAGTAGTAAGGATAACGGACAAGTGATTTGATACCCCCACTCCCTAAAAAAAAAAAAAAAAAAACACGTTTTTGCATTCGGCTTGTATGTCCTTTATTTGTCCGTTTCTGCAGCAGGTTCTGGAACAGTTTCCAAATTGAGCAACAGAATTAATTCTTCTGTATCATAATATAGATGCCATTCTCTCCTTGTTTGTGTTTCAACCTTATTTTACTGCGAGCTGCCCTAAAAAAAATTGAAATGGTCAGCATAGGTTGCAAAGAGGCAATGGACACATGTTCTCGATGGTCAATTGTTCAAAATACTGTTGATGATCAGAAGCACTTCCGGACGCAGGGAGTCAAGCGCGATTCTGGTGTGTTTGGTGGCCGGAATAAAAATAGTTTTGACACTGTGACAATTTAATCATCACAATGTAGTAGTTAAATCTCATAAATACAGGAACAGCAGTAGTTATCTGTAATGACTCCCAGTAAAAACTGAATTGCAAATTGCCTGACTGGTGACAAGCTGATGATCAAGACGCTGAACCACCCCAAACTCAATTCAGCCAAATATGAAAAAAAAAAAAAACTGCCTGCCTGCCTGCCTGCCTGCCTGCCTGCCTGCCCGCCCGCCCGCCCGCCCGCCTGGTCTGCCGGCCTGGTCTGCCCGGCCTGCCCTGCCCGGTCGGTCTGCCTGCCTGGTCTGCCTGCCTGGTCTGCCTGCCTGGTCTGCCTCTAACTCTGGGTTAAAAATTGGACTGACCCAGGAAGTTGGGTCAAATAAAACAAACTTTTGGGTGGGGTGGGGGACACGTTAGTGGCGCTGGTCCTGCTTTTTTCATTGACTGATTCTATGTTTTTTGGCCTTGAAGTGTTTTTCATAGAAAGAGTCACTTTAATTATGACTTTACTATTGCGCTAGTGTACTTACAAATTTGTACACTACCACTAAAGCAGGGGTGCCCAATACGTCGATCGGGATCGACCGGTCGATCGCCTGGCCACTACTGGTCGATCGCGTGACATTAAAATAATTTGGGGTTTTTTTTCGCACTTGACGCGTGCGCAAACAGCACTAACAACACAACACTAACACGCTAGCTCGCGAGTTCCCTCCAATTGTCAGAACCCTGTTTTTTCTCTTAAACTTAAGAAAGGGTATAAAAAATTGTGGGGCAGCTGGACATAGTAAAAAGATTTTTAAAAAAGTATCACTTTCATAGGGAATGGGAGAAGGACTTTTTTCACGATAACATTCTTTTAGTGGGTAGATCTTTGTGACTTGGTCATTTCAAAAGTAGCTCGCGAGCTGAAAATGTTTGGGCACCCCTGCACTAAAGAAACTAAGCATTAATCTATAAAAGGACTTTTTTTTCACGATAACATATATATATATATATATGTGTGTGTATATATATATATATATATAATTAATTATTCTTTTAGTGGGTAGATCTTTGTGACTTGGTCATTTCAAAAGTAGCTCGCGAGCTGAAAATGTTTGGGCACCCCTGCACTAAAGAAACAAAGCGTTAATCTATAAAAATGCCATGAAAAAGAAGCAAACCATTTTTAAAATATACACATATTCTAGCCATGCAACAAAAGCAATCAGCTCACCACCACACTATACGTATATCGCAGTAAAGCTCACATCCTTATATTTTAACCTTGAGCCAGGTACACACAAAACACTTTTAATATCTTACCCTATTAGTCAAATGGGAGTGACCCTACTCATGACAGGGAAAATTAGCACATATTTTTATTTATTTTACACTTAGTAGCATACAAAAGCTGACCAACACATCACACCACACATTACTCCAAATGTGAGCCTTCTATTCTAAACTAAACATTTGGTACAAAGACTGACCTGTGTGGCAAAACATGGTGCCACAAAGGGAATTCGGACTGCCGGAAAACTGGAAGAAGAAGGTGTAGGAGTGGAAATCCGAGTCGCCAGCCTAACTGTCATCTTATCTGGTGACTAAACTGACATTGCACACTCATTTCCTTGTCATTTTTAAAGTAAATAACTTGAATTATACAACTGCTCAACAAAAGCAATTTGTCCTCAATTTGTAAAGTGGGTCTTTTTACGGTTGTAGTACACTTATGCAATTGTTTGTAATATTTACTATTCATGTCATGGTTGCGGCAATGCTTAACATTAGGTAAAAATACTGTAGTTATACAGTGGTAGTTATGACATATTGTGGTGGTGGTTTAAGAGCGCTGCCCCTGCACACAGTAGGGAGCCTTCACCTCCTTACCCCGACTGACATTCTTTTAATTGCATTCTCTGATCCCTCAAAGTATTATTTCCAAATATTGACCATGGGGGGGTTAGAAAGCCAGTACCTTGTAGTGACAACCAGTAAATGTACATTTTTCATACTGTTCCCCTCTTCATCAACTGTTCATTTTCTGTGGTCAGTCAGTGAATGGGAAACATCTGCACACTTGAGAGATAATGTCATCTCATTGTTCGATTAATTTTACTTGAAAAATCAATATGCCAACGTTGGTCTTCACATGGAAATTCTTATAATGGCCTAATGTAAGACTTGTTCCGATACTGTGAACAGAGGAGTTAGCTACTGTAGGCTATTGAACCAATCAGAGAACAGTCATTTCTGTTCACGAATGAAGTGCTTTATCTCATACACAAGTATGCTCTATAACAGGGAATCAATGATTTTCTGCTATGTGACACCAAAGGTATGATATAAAGGTTTTTAGATCCCTGGGGAAGGATGTGGAAGCCTTTCAGATAAATCTGTGGGGATGCAATCATTAGTGGCCCCACTGTGATCTCATCCTCCCAGTAGGATCGATGGCATTAAGTGCCATCCTCTTCACAATTGTCGGCCGGGTACTTTGCATGATTAATGTCTGATGAATATCCTATTTTTTCTAACATTTATTTTCACCAAAAATGTGTAGAGTATACTGTGATTATCGTAGCAATTTGAAAACAAGCTTGATTTGCTTTATTCTTTCATTCATCTCAGTGATGAGATGATCTGCTAGAGGAAATAATGATTGTGACAGGGCTGAAATGGGACCAACAATTGCAAGATGAATACAAACCGATGGCCAGAATTTATTTTATGGCTATGATTGCAAGAAAGTGATTTAAAGAGTTTAAAGAACTGAGTGATTTCCATCTGAAATGAGGTCGTGAGCGACAAAATCTGCATGTTCACATAGCTTCAGTATTATTCAATGGTGCATTTTTATGGCCAGCTCATTATCAACCAATACATTCAGGCCTTGACCTAGAGGGAGGATGAATGTAGTTTGTTTGTTTTTCGAACAATATATAGTCACATTGATTAATTAGTTGATATGATCTCATGTTTTTTGTTTTCTGATTTTTAAATACATACATTACATCCCAACACTGGACAATCTATATTTCAATATGTTTCATACAATAAAAAGTGTGATAAAGACATATTTATTGGTCAATTACCTGCTCTGTAAAACGAATCATAATATTAAGTTATTATCTGTCAGTGTTCTTCAAATTATTTGTGCCGTTTTCAGCCAATTATTAATCAACATGATCACATACTGTATTGTAATACAGTGTGCGTCAACATTAAAATTCTCTTCTAATGAGTACTTGTGGTTTCTGTGTTAAGTCATAGTATGTGCAGGGTCCGACACTGCACTGCATCACTGCTCTTGTTTGCCTCCTATCCTCTTTTTAGCCCTTCATTTTTTGCCCTATATAGTGGCCCACTTTGCAATTAGGTCTGCTGCTACTGCTACTGTATATGTGGAGGAACAACCAAATATCTACCCTGTGTGCGTGTGAGCGTGTGCGCGTGTGTGCATGCATGCGTGCGTGCTGTTTAAGACCATACACTGGTCATCCTGTTATTTTATTTCACAAGGTTAATTTTGATGAGTTTTTAAGTTGATTCAGGAGGCAGCGTAGTATATTGATTGTCAAACACACCTTACAAAGTTCACCTCAACCAATTTTCAAATCCCAAGTCATTCAAATGGGGCTTTTTGACTACTTGTATCAGGAAGTTTGACATGCTGCTTGTTAAAACCGGCACTTGTGTCAGGAAGTTAGAGATGGTGCTTATTAAAATGAAAGGAGTTTGACTGGCCCACATCAGCACTTCATGAGGATCTAACAGGAAAAATTGTTGGATACGACTCGCCTAACATGGACCATTAGTTGCCATGGCAACAAGGTCTTCCCTTGCTACCAGCCGAAACCCCCATATTCCTCCAACCATGCATAATGCAACATTTCCACATCACTTGTGTTACTGTAAAGCGATGGACTTCATTTATAGACTTATGTGTGGACAACAGAAATCATGCTGACTGCAACAAGAAATGTATTTTGGAAAACAGTAATATGTTGACTGGACAATATCATGTTAACAATAATGCTGTATAGCTTTATACAAAATGCTGAGTTGTGAATCATCCATCCATATGTCCACCCGTCTGTTCATCCATTTTAATGGCTGTTCATCTAGGGATGGAAGTCAGAAGAGAAGTTGACTAAGAATGTGATTTAGGGTCAATGTACTTGTTTAATTGACTAACTGTACCTTTCAGTCAATGCAGCGTAACCCACTTGAATATTCTGATCAATAATTTCATCATTTCTAACCATTGGTGTCGTGCCTCACCCTCGGGTGCATTATTATGTCTATGTCCAAGTCAAAGTCTGCTTTATTGTCAATTTCTTCACATGTCAAGACATACAAAGAGATTGAAATTCCGTTTCCCACTATCCCACGGTGGAGACAAGACATATTACACCCAATTGGTCCACAGACAAACAAAACATTCAAGTAAACAATACAAAAAGTATAAATAAGAAGGCACATACAATGAATAAATAAGAGCAACTTGGCTGAAATGGTGCAATCGTGCACACAGCAGACAGTCAGTATAACAGCGTAAAGTCTGGTGGTGTGGGAGCGCAGGCTTCTGTACCTCTTCCCAGAGGGCAGTAGATCAAACAAATTATGAGCGGGGTGACTCACATCACTCACAATTGTGGTCGCCTTGCGGGTGAGGTGGGAGGTGTAAATGTCCTTCAGGGAGCAGAGTGAAGCACCAATAATCCTTCTAGCTGTGTTCACTATGTGCTGTTCGATAGATACGCACCCTGATCAACCAATTACACTTAAATTCGGTTTTATGAATATTAGATCACTTCATACGAAAGCAGTTCTCGTTAATGACCTTATCACGGAACATAATCTAAACGTTTTTGGTCTTTGCGAGACCTGGTTAAAACCTAATGAACTGCTGCCACTTAACGAGGCCTCGCCTCCAAATTTTGTGAGCTCGCATGTGGCTCGTCCTCGAAAAAAGGGTGGGGGTGTCGCCCTCATCTCAAATTCTGAGCTTAGATTTAGGCCTCGCTCAATTCACGTATTTAAAACATTTGAAGTTCTCATTGTGCGATCCACTGCGTTACCGTCATTCTATCTTGTTGTTATTTACCGCCCACCCGGGGCTTACTCTGGCTTCCTGGATGAATTTTCAGAAGTTGTGGCTGATCTAGTGACAAATGCAGATAATATAGTTATCATGGGTGATTTCAACATCCACATGAATTCACCGTCAGAACCACTGACTTCGGCATTTCAAACTTTAATCGATACGTTTGGTTTTACGCAAGCTGTACAGGCAGTAACGCATAAGAATGGAAATACCTTAGATCTGGTATTATCCCGGGGACTAGCAACCTCAAATATAGCAGTACTGCCATACACTACTGTTCTGTCTGATCATTTTTTAATACAATTTGAAATTTTAGTTCCTTGTCAAAGACAAGAGAGCAATCAGAATTATAGCAGCCGTAATTTTAACTCCATGACTGCAACTGCGCTATCTGAGTTACTGTCGCCGGCAACCGCCATGTTTCCCGCGTACAGCGGCTCTATCGATAATCTTACAAATGAATTCAATGCGACATTATTAAAAGCCATCGACTCTGTGGCACCGCTACGTCTGAAAACTCGCCGTAGATGGCCAACTCCGTGGTTCACAGATGAAACACGTACGTTTAAACAATTATGTAGAAAGCATGAGCGCAGATGGCGTTTAACCAAACTTGAGGTTTTCCATCAGGCATGGAAGGACAGCCTCCTGAAATATAAAGATGCGCTTATTTTAGCAAAAACTCGTTATTTTTCGCAAGTCATTAATCTTAATAAAAACAATTCTAAATACCTATTTGATACAGTGGCAAAGCTAACTCTGCGCCAGCCGACCCCCGATAGCTCCTTCCACTCAGCTGACGAGTTTATGAAATTTTTTGCTCAAAAGATTGAGTCCATTAGGGACGAGATCAAGAATACCATGCCAATCGCTCCGCCGGTTACTAGTGCTGGGGATCATGCAATAACCCTCTCAAATTTTAAAAGCGTGTCCCTTGAAATGCTTACAAAATTGATTAGTACGGCTAAACAAACAACATGTTTACTCGACCCGCTTCCAGCCAAACTACTTAAAGAATTATTTCCAATTTTAGGACCGTCCGTCTTAAATATAATCAATCTGTCTGTTTCCTCTGGGATAGTGCCAATAGCCTTTAAAACCGCTATTATTAAACCACTACTTAAGCGAGCAAATCTTGACCCGGACTGTCTCAGTAATCATAGGCCAGTTTCAAACCTCCCATTAATAGCAAAACTTCTCGAAAAAATAGTAGCGCAGCAGCTTATTGATTATGTGGTCGCTAATAATCGATATGACTCTTTTCAGTCTGGTTTTAGAGCTAATCATTCTACAGAGACAACACTTGCTAAAGTGACTAATGATCTCCTCATGGCTATGGATTCAAATACGTCGTCTGTATTGTTACTACTTGATCTTAGTGCTGCCTTTGACACTGTAGACTTCGATATTTTATTAGGGCGTCTTAAAAGTTGTGTTGGTATCTCAGGGTCAGCACTAAGCTGTTTCAATTCCTATCTATCAGGCAGGACGCACCGAGTGGTCCATGGTAATACGTCCTCTGAGCTTTATAATGTTATGTGTGGTGTCCCACAGGGATCGGTACTCGGACCGATTCTATTTAATATTTATATGATTCCGCTTGGGGACATAATACGTAAATATAATATTAGTTTTCAATGCTACGCGGATGACACCCAATTATATCTGCCGTTATCGATGACAGATCCACAGGACTGCTGTAATCTCGAGGCGTGCCTTGCGGAGATTAAGCAATGGATGTCTCTCAACTTCCTTCGTCTTAACCCGGATAAAACTGAGATGTTGATAATTGGTCCTACGCGTTATCAACACTTATTTAAGGAAACCACTATAACTATAGATAACCGTACTATCACTCAGAGTGATACGGTAACTAATCTCGGGGTAATATTTGACCAAACGCTCTCCTTTCAAAAACACATTAAGAATATAACCAGGATTGCGTTTTTTCACCTTCGTAATATTGCTAAGATTCGTCCTATCCTCTCGACCAGGGACACGGAAACTATTATACATGCGTTCGTCACGTCGCGCCTGGACTACTGTAATGTATTATTCTCTGGTTTTCCTAAGTCCAGTATCAAAAGTCTACAGTTAGTGCAAAATGCCGCTGCAAGGCTGCTCTCACGGTCAAGAAAAGTTGATCACATTACCCCAATATTAGCCAAATTACATTGGGTCCCGGTCCATTTAAGATGTGACTTCAAGGTTTTTCTACTAACCTATAAATCACTGCATGGCTTAGCGCCTTCATATCTCGTCGACCTAGTCGTTCCTTATGTTCCGTCTCGTAACCTTCGTTCGCAAAACGCTAGTCTTTTAGTTATACCGAAGGCCAAGAAAATGTCTGCAGGGTCTAGAGCATTCTCTATTCGGGCTCCAGAGCTTTGGAATGCCCTACCAATGGATATTAGAACTACTACCTCAGTAGAAACATTTAAGACACGTTTAAAGACACATTTCTATGAGATGGCCTTTAACTAACTTGTGATGGCCGATTCGGCCGGAGTTTGTTCTGTTCTCTCTGCCCACCTCCTCCCCGGCTGGGGAGGGGGTTAGGTGGCTCAAAAGCTGATAGCGGCTAGCTGGATTCTCGGGGACCAATTCAAGATGGGGGAACTGCGGCTCAACCCCCTTGAAGACACTGCCAGGACAATCGAGGGCACCGCCGACATCCATTTTTTTTCATTGATTTTCATATTATGTATTACTTGTGCATTCTCTGCATCCATTACAACCTGGTGATCCTGAAAGGGGGATCCTTCCATCTGTGGTCCCTTCTCAAGGTTTCTCATTTTCCCCTGGCAGGTTTTTTTTGACTTTTTCCTTGCCCTTTTGGGAGCTTATGATCAGGGGATGCTTTGAGAATAATTGTCAATTTTGGCTATGTGAAGCCCTTTGAGACTGTTTGTGATTTAGGGCTATACAAATAAACTTGACTTGACTTGACATGTAATCACAGTCACCTGCCTCTTGTTACCTGTCTCATATTTAACTCCTGTCTGCGTGTCACTCCCCTGTCGGATCGTTGATGTCTTGATGTCGTTCTTGTTTCTTTTGGTTCCTGTCTTTGCCAGTTCTGTTTTGGTTGGCCAGTCTGTCGGTCGGTCAGTTAAGTTATGTCAGTTTGCCGGTTCTGTTAGTTTGTTCCCTTTACCCTCTCTTCCAACTACATTTTCCCTTCAATAAACCCTGGTCCAAGCTGCATTTGGTCGCCCTGCTCCATTCCGATCCGTGACGGAACGACCCGACCACTTCAGCGACCAGCACCTGGACCAACCTCCGCCACCAGCTCCCGCCGCGACGCCTGATCCATGTCCGCCGTCGGAGCTTGTTCCAGCGACATCGGCTCCGCGGCCGCCGTCACACTTCGCTCCAGCGACGCCGGACCCGTGGCCGCCATCGAAGTTCCTACCGGCGCCATCGGCTCCGCGGCCGCCATCGGACTTCGCTCCCTCGACGATGGACCCGCGGCCGCCATCGGAGTTCCTCTCGCCGCCTTCAGACTCGCGGCTGCCATCGGGCCCCACCCCAGCATTGCCGGACCCGTGGACGTTGCCAGACTTCGAGGTTCCGTTCCCCGAGTTTCCGCCGAGCGCGGTTCCGTTCCCCGAGTTTCCGCCGAGTGCGGTTCTGTTCCCCGAGAGTCCGCCGAGCGCGGTTCCGTTCCCCGAGTTTCCGCCAAGCGCGGTTCCGTTCCCCGAGTTTCCGCCGAGCGCGGTTCCGTTCCCCGAGTTGCCGCCGAGCGCGGTTCCATTCCCCGAGTAGCCGCCGAGTGCAGGTTGTTTCCCCAGTTGCCGCCGAGCACGGTTCGGACTTTGTTTGACCAGTGGGGTCAATTGGAACGGTGCGCTTCGCCCCCGCCACCCCATACGGCCCGTGGGAGTTTGGTTTTTTGGGATGTCGGGAGCCGTCCCTTGTGTGTGTGTGTGGGGGGGGGGGGGGGTACTGTCATGCCTCGTCCCCGGGTGCATTATTTTGTCTATGTTGCCATGGTTTCTGTTGGTGTCGCCCCTCCCCTCCTGTGCCTCAATCAATGTAATCACAGTCACCTGCCTCTTGTTATCTGTCTCATATTTAAGTCCTGTCTGCGCGTTACTCCCCTGTCGGATCGTTGATGTCTTAATGTCGTTCTTGTTTCTTGTTTCTTTTGGTTCCTGTCTTTGCCAGTTCTGTTTTGGTTGGCCAGTCTGTCGGTCGGTCAGTTATGTATGTTTGCTGGTTCTGTTAGTGTGTTCCCCTTACCCTCTCTTCCAACTACCTTTTCCCTTCAATAAACCCTGGTCCAAGCTGCATTTGGTCGCCCTGCTCCATCGATCTGTGATATTGGTCTGTGTTTTTCATAATTTAGACAATGTGCCAAATGAAATGCAGATAACTGATGAATTTATATTTAAAGTTAAAGTCAAAGTCCCAATGATCATCGTCACACACACATCTGGGTGTGATGAAATTTGTCCTCTGCATTTAACCCATCCCCATGTGATTTTGATCCATCCCCTGGGGGAGAGGGGAGCAGTGAGCAGCAGCGGTGCCGCACTCGGGAATCATTTGGTGATCTAACCCCCCAATTCCAACCCTTAATGCGGAGTGCCAAGCAGGGAGGCAATGGGTCCCATTTTTATAGTCTTTGGTATGACCCGGCTGTGGTTTGAACCCACAACCTTCCAGTCTCAGTGCGGACACTCTACTACTAGGCCACTGAGCTGCTAAAACTGTTCACTACCTGCTTATAGATGAAGTTACAATTCAAGTTATAAATACCCATCCATCCATTTTCTATACCACTTGTAACCACGGGGGTCGCGGGCGTGCTGGAGCCTATCCCAGCAGTCATTGGGAAGTAGGCGAGGGACACCCTGAACTGGTTGTCAGCCAATCACAGCACACACATAGACGAACAACCATAGGCACTCGCACTCACACAGAGGGGCAATTTGGAGTGCTCAATCGGTTTTTGGGATGTGGGAGGAAACCGGAGTGCCCGGAGAAAACCCACGCGGGCACGGGGAGAAGGCCACTGAGCTGGTTTAATTTCTAAATTAATTTATATTTAAATGTTATTGCATTCATTTATTGGTATTTTATAATTATTAGTTATATATATTTTATTATAATATATTTACAGAGTTTTACATAAATATGTAAAATAAGTATAATAATAAAAAAATTACAATGTTTTGACCCAATTGTATTCGTTTAACCTTATAAATTTAAATGGTAACTCAATTTTTGGGCTCAAAATGACTCAAAATGTTGGTCGGTCCTTTTTTAAGTACTAGGATCAAATATAACCCAATTGAGTTATTTTTTACCTAGTTGTTTTTTGAATGTGAGAATAAAAATAGATGAAGAAAAAAATATCTCTATACTGGATGTAAGAAGCAAACCTGGGACCAAATCCTGTGAGAGTCGAGAACAATCAAAGCTCTTGTGCTTCAAGATGGGTCACCCTTGCCAGCCGGATGCTTGGACAATTGAGTAAAATGGGGCATTTGAGAAAGTGAATATGATATGGAAACGTAAAAATAACTGTCACCTTCAGAGGGAAACGGACTACCAACAAATGATAGAGATGTGAGACCAGGGTCACTGAGGAATTATTTTGGGCACAGATGGGGAACACTCTTGTCCTCCTTTTAGTAGAAAAATGTTAAAAGTTTATTTGTCTATAATTGGGAGCACAGTGGGACAAGTTGCGCTCATCCGCCTCACATCTCAGGAGAGCAGGTTCGATTCCAGCTCCAGCCTTCCTGTGTGAAGTTTGCATGTTCTCCCGTGCTTGCGTAGGTTTACTCTGGGTTCTCCGGTTTCCTCCCACATTCCAAAACATGCATGGTTAGCGTATTGTCAGTAGTCTGAGAAGAAATTGTCTGTTTTAATTGTCCATCTGTTGGTGGCCAGCCCTGTGTAAATACACAGTCAATGCGGAAGGCTCTTGTGCTGTCACTGCTGAACCACGTGAAACCCTCCTCTCGAGTGTATAACTTTAAAGCAATCACTTAATTTAAAGACCTAGCACATGTCTTCTATTAAAACAGATGTTTTCTCAACTTTAGTCTTCCGCAGCACGTTTTCTGTCACCTCTGTTTGAGACACAGTTAAAATCCCCTCCCATAATTAATGGTGCATGACCTAGCATGTGAGACTGCAGGCTTTCAAAGAGATCATATGGCATTTAAAAATATTTTTCACACCAAAAGGCGCACTGGATTATAAGGTGCACCCTCATTGATTTTTTTTTATTTTAGAAATTATTTCATATACAGGACTGTCTCAGAAAATTTGAATATTGTGATAAAGTTCTTTATTTTCTATAATGCAATTAAAAAACAAAAACGTTATACATTCTGGATTCATTGCAAATCAACTGAAATATTGCAAGCCTTTTATTATCTTAATTTTGCTGATTACAGCATACAGCTTAAGAAAACTCAAATATCCTATCTCAAAATAATAAAATATCATGAAAAAGTATACCGTATTTTCCCACCATAAGGCGCACTGGATTATAAGGCACACCCTCATTGAATGTTTTATTTGAGAAATTATTTCATGTATAGTGCGCACTGGAGTAAAAGTCACATAAAATAGAAGCTATACTGCAACAAACTGAGGTTGACTAGGGTTGCGGTATGCATCCACGAGCCAATAACCAATGAGCCCTCTGTAAACAATCGCGTTTCTCCTATCTCCTATAAAATGATCAGAACTGACTAAAGTTCGATCTAACACATTGGTCCTGCTTACCTATGTTTCCCTTCCATACCGATCCGTAAATTTACTCGAAAGTGTAAATTATCGCGTTTCTCAAACGATCTCCTCTAAAATGATCTGAACTGACTAAAGTTTGATCTAACACATTGGTACTGCTTACCTATGTTTCCCTTCCATATCGATCCGTAACTTTACTCGAAACATTAACGGAGCAGCCTATTTTGAAATGAAATAGCCTCACGGGTACAACAGCTATTCAGTGACGCCCCCTGACCACGGTTGCCGTAATGCTGGGAAGCGATGCGACCTTGTAATTTACTAGTCGTACTAAAACGTAATGCAACATTTTGGCAGAGCACTGTGTACAAGCAGTATGAATCAACAAATTCATCAATTGATCCATATATAAGACGCACCAGACTATAAGGCCCACTGCTTGCTTTTTAGAAAATTTTAGGTTTTTAGGTGCGCCTTATAGTCTGGAAAATACGGTACTAGTAGGGTATTCAGCTAATCACTTTAATTAACTCGAAACACCTGCAAGGGTTTCCTGAGCCTTGAAAAACACTCAGCTTGGTTCAATAAACTAAATCAGAAGTATGGGGAAGACTGCTGATTTGACTGCTGTCCAGAGGACCATCATTGACACCCTCCATCAGGAGGGTAAGACACAAAAAGAAATTTCTCAAAGAGCAAGCTGTTCACAGAGTGCAGTTTCAAAGCACATCCACAAAAAGTCTGTTGGATGGAGGAAATGTGGCAGGTCACGCTGCACAACCAAGAGAGATGACCGCAGCCTTAACAGCAATGTGTAAAAAAGTCGCTTCCAGAATTTGGGGGCGCTTCAAAGACAGTGGACTGAAGCTGGAGTCCAGGTATCAAAAGCCACTATTCACAGACGTGTCCGGGAAGTGGGCTACAATAGCCGTATTCCCATGGTCAAGCCACTTCTGAACTCAAGAATACGGAAGAAACATCTGACTTGGTGCAGAGAGGGCACATAAAATACGTAATATGAAAATGCATTAAAAAAAATGGATGTCCAAGTCAAAGCGAAGAGCTGCCGGATGTTCCCTCGATTGTCCTGGCAGTTCCCTCATCCTGAATTGGTCCACGAGAATCCAGATAGCCGCTGTCAGCTTAGGTGTCACCTAACTACTTCCCCAGCCGGGGACGGGTGGGGGGAGGGGGGTGGGGAGAGGGAGAGGGAGCAAAAACAAACTCCAACCGAATCGGCCACTACAGGTTAATTAAAGGCCATGTCATAGAAATGTTTCTACTGAGGTAGCAGTTCTAATATCCATTGGTAGGGCATTCCAAAGCTCTGTTTGTAGGTCATTCTTTCTCTTTTCAACTGTTGCAAAGACTTTGACTCGGCCATTTTAGGCTTTGCGGAGAACGTTGGGCTTAGCCTTTCAGCGGCAGGCGGGCTGGGCGTGGACTCAGCGGCTGGCGGGCTGGCAGGCGGGCTGGCAGGCGGGCGGGCTGGCAGGCAGGCTGGCAGGCGGGCTGGCAGGCGGGCGGGCTGGCAGGCGGGCTGGCAGGCGGGTTGGCAGGCGGGCTGGGCGTGGAATCAGCGGCTGGCGGGCC
Organism: Syngnathus scovelli; assembly: GCF_024217435.2. Classification (NCBI taxonomy): domain Eukaryota; kingdom Metazoa; phylum Chordata; class Actinopteri; order Syngnathiformes; family Syngnathidae; genus Syngnathus; species Syngnathus scovelli. The sequence continues at coordinate 3,375,067 of NC_090850.1, read as the reverse complement.
CGGCGTGGACTCAGCGGCTGACGGGCCGGCCGTGAACTCAGCGGCTGCCGGGCCGGGCGTGGGCTCAGCGGCTGGCGGGCCGGCCATGGACTCAGCGGCTGGCGGGCCGGCCGTGGACTCAGCGGCTGGCGGACCGGGCGTGGACGCAATGGCGGGATGGCTTGAGTCTGGTTGGATGGGGCTTCTTCAACCAGCTGGAACCGTTTTTTCACTGTCAAGTGTTTTACTTCTTCCCACACTTGAAGTGTTGTACCAAACTGAACCTTGAACTGGATTCCACTCAATAACCAACTGTTGTTCCATTTTTTCCATTTATTTTCTTCACCCGTGATTTTCTTCCAACTTGTCAATCATTTGTTGTAAGGGTGGTCTCAGTTGTACTTAGCAGTTAGCAAGTTAGCTGAAAAACCTCAAAGATAAAACAAACAAATTCCAACAGTTACCATTTTGCATATTATTTGTAAAATCAGATATGCAGAAAATATCTATGGAAAGTTTTGACTTTAAATAAAAATAAATTTAATGAATTAAATAATGAATTTAAGATAGTAAATCCAATGGATGTAAATATCAAACAACCACCCAACCCAGGATCTTTTTTAACCATACACATATATTTACAAACACCTCTTCTATAACATTACGTTTTAGCAGTAAATACTTTCAATACATGTGACAAATATAAGAAAAAGATGCGTGTTTTTAATTGTCTGTCTCCACTTTATGATTAAGCACAAAGTGTCCATGTGTCACACTCTTCCTCTTCCCCCCCATCTCAATGGTATTAGCCACAAGGGCAGCAAGTCATTTGTATTAGCAACAAGGAGGATTTGTGAGGTTACCGGCTGTCTGTTCAGATCTTTTGTTTCTTTTTGGTACTTTTCTGTATTTGCTTTGTATTCCCATGCTGCTGGAGATGATGTTTTTTGCCCATTAGGTCTTTCCTTCTGGCGTCCTTGATTACATTCAGGTGAGTAGCGCGCACACGCCCAGATAGCCTCGACTGATGCAGGTGAGTAGCGTGTGCGCGCTCAGTCAGCTGCCGTTCGCCGGGAGTGGTCCAAAGTCCTCTTTTCAGATGAAAGCAAGTTTTGTATTTCATTTAGAAGTCAAGGCGCCAGAGTCTGGAGAAAGGCTGGAGAGGAGCAAAATCCAAGTTGCTTGAAATCCAGTGTGAAGTTCCCACAGTCAGCGATGGTTTGGGGAGCCATGTCAGCTGCTGGTGTTGGTCCACTGTGTTTCATCAAGTCCAGAGTAAATGCAGCTGTGTGCCAAGAGATTTTAGAGCACTACATGCTTCCGTCTGCTGAAAAGCTTTATGGAGATGATGATTTCATTTTCCAGCATGATCTGGCACCTGCCCGCAGTGCCAAAACCACCAGTGAATGGTGTACTGACCATGGCATTACTGTCCTCGTTTGGCCTACCAATTCCCCTGAACTGAACCCCATAGGGAATTTGTGGGGTATTGTGAAGAAGAAGCTGAAAGACACCAGACCCAACAATGCAAATGAGCTAAAGGCCGCTATTGAAGCATCCTGGGCATCCATAACACCTCAGCAATGCCACAGGCTGATTGCCTCCATGCCACACCGCATTGATGCAGTAATCCGTGCAAAAGGATTCCCAACCAAGTACTGAGTGCATTAATGGACATTTTCAAATGTTTGATTTTGTTTTGCTGTTATAAATGTTTTATTTTTACTTGGTCTGAGGAAATATTCTAATATTTTGAGATAGGATATTTGAGTTTTCTTAAGCTGTATGCCATAATCAGCAATATTAAAATAATAAAAGCCTTGCAATATTTCAGTTGATTTGTAATGAGTTCAGAATGTATGACATTTTTGTTTTTTTAATTGCATTACAGAAAATAAAGAACTTAATCACAATATTCAAATTTTCTGAGACAGTCCTGTATAGGGCGCACCGGATTAAAAGGCGCATAAAATAGAAGCTAAACTGAGGTTGACTAGGGTTGCGGTATGCATCCGCTAGCCAATAACCAATGAGCCCTCTGTAAACAATCGCATTTCTCAAACTATCTCCTATAGCGGATATGCAACGTGACGTCACAGACCGGCTGACGGTTTGTTTGGGCGGCAAAAAGCGGCGGACACTGGGTGGTGCTAATAGGGCCAAGGCTGGATTGCGCTTTAGCGATACGTGTACTGGGGCATTTTTTTTTAGCATTTTCAAAGGCAAAATAAGTCAAAGTCTGCTTTATTGTCAATTTCTTCACATGCCAAGACACACAAAGAGATCGAAATTACGTTCCCACTATCCCACGGTGACAAGACAGTTCACAATGTACATACACGTAAACAACACAAGAAAAACAAAACAAGAAGGCACAATCAATGAATAAAGAAGAGTGATGAATAAATTGTTGTTGGCTTCCGTCAGTCTCGAGAGACTATGTGCCTTGGTGGTCATTGGTTGCTGGACCTGCAGTTCCTTCTGTGACTAAAGAGTCCAATTCTGGAGCCGCATGCCCTGTTGCAGATGTCACAGCTAAAGGCAGTAGAGTTTCGGGGTAGCTGAGCATCTCTTCTGTGTCTTTGAGCCCTTTTCTCTTCCATTTTCTTCTCTCTGTTCTCTTCCGTTTTCTTGATGACTGATTTGGTAACGGCTTTCCACCCTGAGCAATCTGCGGCCAGTGTCTCAAATTGTGCTGGTGCGATGTTGCCCTCCTTCAAGCTCCGTTTACAAACATCTTTGAAGCGGAGAAGTGGTCTTCCGAGTGGTCTAGAACCAGAGGCGAGCTCACCATACAATAGGTCTTTGGGAAGTCGACCATCTTGCATACGGGATACATGGCCAATCCACCGCAGACGTCTGTTTGTAAGGATGGCAAACATGCTGGAAACTCCTGCTCTGGTCAAGACCTCTTTGTTGGAAACGTGATCCTGCCATGAGATGTTGAGGATCCTCCTTAGACAGCGCTGGTGAAAACTGTTCAACTTGCGTGCCTGATGACTATACAGCGTCCAGGTCTCGCTCTCATATAGAAGTGTATTCAGCACGCAGGCCTGATACACTGAGATCTTGGTTTTGATGGTGAGCGAGCTATTTTCCCACACCCTTTTTGCTAGGCGGGCTAGCACCGATGAGGCCTTGCCGATTCTGACATTGATCTCTTTGACGAGGCTGAGACTGTTAGAGATGTTGGAGCCAAGGTAGGTGAAATCTTCGACCACATCGAGGCAACAGTCGACAATTGAGATGTGAGGGGTAGAGCTGACACCTTGGGCTAAGATGTTCGTCTTCTTTATGCTGATTGTCAGACCGAACTCTCTACAAGCATGGGCGAAGGCATTTATAAGGTCTTGGAGGCCGGCTTCGGTATGTGATGTCAGTGCCGCATCATCCGCGAACAGCATTTCACGAATGAGAACTTTGCGCACGCGTGTTTTTGCTCGAAGGCGGGTAAGGTTAAATAGGCTGCCATCACTTCGGGTGTGCAGGTACACTCCTTCTTCGGATGTCTCGAAGGCATATCGTAGCAATAGTGAAAAAAAGATGCCAAAGAGAGTTGGGGCAAGGACGCAGCCTTGCTTTACCCCACTTGTAATTGGGAAGGGTTCAGATTTTAATCCATTGCACTGTACAGTACCTTTCATATCCTTGTGAAAGGAGACAATCAGTCTCAGCAATTTAGGAGGACAGTCAATTCTGTGCAGGAGTGTGAACAGACCCGTTCTACTGACCAAATCAAAGGCTTTCGTTAGGTCTATGAAGGCGATATACAGTGGTCGCTGTTGGTCACGACACTTCTCTTGCAGTTGCCTTAATGAGAAGATCATGTCGATGGTGGATCTCCCTGTTCTAAAGCCACACTGGGATTCTGGATAAATCCGTTCAGCCAGTGGATAGAGTCTGTTTAATATAACTCGGGCAAATGTCTTTCCCACGACAGAGAGTAGGGATATTCCGCGATAGTTGTTGCAAACACTTCTATCGCCTTTGTTCTTGTATAGTGTGATGATCTTGGCATCTCTCATGTCTTGAGGCACGTTTCCTTCATCCCAGCACTGTAAGAGTAGCTTGTGGAGATGCACGAGGAGGCTGGTTTGTTTGGCTGCTTTGATGACCTCTGGGGGGATGCCGTCATTTCCTGGGGCTTTACGCTGGATAGGGAATCGACAGCCTTATACAGCTCCTGAATAGTGGGCGGTTCATCAAGCTCTTCCATGACAGGTAGTGGTGTTATGCCTTCCACAGCATTTACCGTGACTTCAGTTTCCCTCGTTAAAAGCTCTTGGTAATGCTCAGCCCATCTCTCCAATTGTTTGGTTCGATCTGTAATGATTGAACCAGTGCTTGACTTCAGAGGGGCAGTTTTGGTGACAGTGGGGCCGAATGCTATTTTCATCCCATCATACATTGCCCGGATATTGCCACAATCAGCAGAAGTTTGGATATTCTGGCATATACTCTGCCAGTATTTATTTGCGCACTGCCTGGCAATCTTCTGGGTGTCAGCTCTGGCTTTCCTCAGAGCTGCAAGTGTTTTGTCACTGGGATTGGCTTTGTAGTTGAGGAGGGCTGATCGTTTACGTGAGATGGCCGGTTCAAGATTCATGATTCCCGCTTCAAACCAATCAATGAATAAAGAAGAGTGATGAATAAATAATGAATAAACAAATAACACAATAAATAAGTACAGGACGCTACGCAGAAGGGGGAAGAGAGTTCGGGATCCTAACAGCCTGGAGAATGAAGCTGTTGGTGAGTCTGGCGGTGCGGGAGCGTAGGCTCCTGCACCTCTTCCCAGAGGGCAGAAGATCAAACAAAGAGTGAGCGGGGTGACTCACATCACTCACAATCGTGGCCGCCTTGCGAGCGAGTTGGGAGGAGTAAATACCCTTCAGGGAGGGGAGTGAAGCATCAATAATCTTACCAGCCGTGTTTACTATGTGCTGCAGGGCCTTCATGTTGTATTCAGTGCAGCTACCACCCCAGACAGCGATACAACTGGAGAGGACGCTCTCAATGGTGCCACGGTAGAATGTAGTCATGACGGCCGGAGGAGCACTTGCTCGCCTGAGTTTCCGCAGGAAGTACAGGCGGCGCTCAGCTTTCTTCGCCAGTGACGCGGTGTTGGCGGACCAGGAGAGGTCCTCACTGATGTGCACCCCCAGAAATTTGGTGCTGCTCACCCTCTCCACCACAGCACCGTCGATGGTCAGCGGCAGGTGTTGGGTGTGACCCTTCCGGAAGTCAACAACAATTTCCTTGGTCTTGTTGACGTTCAGCAGGAGGTTGTTGTCCCTGCACCACGCGGTCAGAAGGTCAACCTCCAACCTGTACTGAGTCTCGTCGCCCTTGGTGATGAGACCCACCAGAGTCGTGTCGTCAGCAAACTTCACTGTGCGGTTGTTGCTGTTGGACGCAGTGCAGTCATGCGTCAGCAGGGTGAAGAGCAGCGGACTGAGCACACAGCCTTGGGGGGCCCTCGTGCTCAGCGTGATGCTGGCGGAGATTTTGTCGCCAACACGTACCACCTGAGGCCTCTGACAGAGGAAGTCCAGTAGCCAGTTGCAGAGGTACGTAGGTACTGAGGCCCAGCTTGTCGAGTTTGCAGATGAGTTTTTTTAATCAGTGGCAGATCGTGGCAAACTTGTTACGGTGCAACTTTGACCACGGTGAAGAGTTGTTGTGCCATTGGATGTGCCTATCGCTTCCAAAAAGGCGATACCAAGAAGCTGTATTGGTTTCCTGCGGACCAGACCAGAAAGGATAGCTGGGTGGCGGCGCTTCGTAGGGCGGAACATGGCCGCAACAGCTCCAAGCTTTGAAAGCCAACTATCCATTCATACATCTGCTCAGATCACTTTGTGGCAAATACGTAATTTTGTTTTATTGACATCAACATTCATCTGTGAGGTATGGTCGGATATTCCCTTTTTCTTGCTGCTTCTCGGCCATGAACTAAGGAATGCATAATTACACAGCTTCATTACAGTATGTTTGTCCAATTGCTAGTTTTTAATAATTAGATTGTTCACATATCTACAATTATAAGTCAGAATCATCCATTGTCACTGGCGGATACAGGGTACAGCCACAGGCGAATACACCCAAAGATCAGTTCGGCCCCACCTGAAACACCAAACTGGATCCGCCAGTTTCCAATTTTATATCAAGCTTGTCTGAAAAACAACTATCAAATAGTTGTAAATGTCTGGATATGTTACTGGCGGAAAAGTCGCCTTATCAGAGGACCAAGCGCTTGCTGTCCCAGCTCAAGCGAAGCAGGAGCTGGTGGCGTTCTTACTTGGTTTCCACAGCAGATCAACACGAATGTTATATTTTTTCAACTTTTCAATGTATCTCTTGCGGCTTTCTTGGTCCAACTGGACGAAATAATCACTCACGACACCCACCCAGGCCGCCATCCTCACGAGTCCAGTGGCAGCAGACGAGGCTTTTTGCCACCCAAACAAAAATGGCCGCCCCGATCTGTGACGTCAGTGCATATCCTCTATAAAATGATCAGAAGTGACTAAAGTTCGATCTAACCCATTGGTACTGCTTACTTATGTTTCCCATCCATATCGATTCGTAAATTTACTCGAAACATTAACGGAGCAGCCTATTTTGAGATGAAATAGCCTCGTGCATATAGCAGTTATCATTATAGCATGAGCCACCTGCAAACTCCCATGAGCCTCAGTTCTCAGACTCCCATGAGCCTCAGCAAAGTGTCGTGGCAGCCCCCTGTAAACAATCGCGTTTCTCAAACTATCTCCTATAAAATGATCAGAACTGACTAAAGTTTGATCTAACACATTGGTACTGCTTATTTATGTTTTCCTTCTATATCGATCCGTAAATTTACTCAAAACATTAACGGAGCAGCCTATTTTGAGATGAAATAGCCTCGTGCATATAGCAGCTATCATGATAGCATTAGCCACCCGCAAACTCCCATGAGCCTCAGCTCGCAGACTCCCATGCGCCTCAGCAAAGTGTTGTGGCAGCCCCCTGTAAATAATCACGTTTCTCAAACAGTGATCGGAACCGACTAAAGACTGATTTAACACACTGGTGTCATGCTGTCATGTGTCGTCCGGTGCATTTCCTGTTTTATTGTGTGATTTCCTCTCGTTCCAGTCAGTGTGTCCTTCCCCTGTGCGTCCAGTCACGTGATCCCCTGATTCCAAGTGTGTGCACCTGCGTCAATGACCAACTGTCTTCACCTGTGTTCCCCTCCTGTGTCCATATAACCCGCGTCTTTCCCCGTATCCAGTGCCAGTGCGTCTTGCCTTGTCAGAACACTAGCGATCACGAAACCCTCGAGTTCCACGTAGAAGCCACCTTGATCACCGATGTTAACTTGGTTACATCGCTACCTTGTTTTTGTATTTCCCTCGGTTCGAGGCGCTTTGATTTCCCCTTTTTCTCCCTCGGTTCGAGGCGCCTTTGTTTTCCCTTTTTTCCCTCCTAGTGAGGCGTTTTTTGTTCGACTGTCAGTGGCGACAATAAAAGCCTTTTTGGACATTGAACTCTCTGCATTCGAGTCCTCTCCCTGCTCTGCGCCTGACATTACGCACTGGCCAGACATGGACTCGGCAGAGACAGCGCAGCTGGTCGCCCAAGTACGCTCCCAGACTGCGCGACTGGGCCAACAGCAGGAGCAGGTCGACGCTCTGAGTGTTGGCGTTCAGGAACTGGTAAAGAACCAGGAAGGCTTCAGAGAGGCGGTGGCCACCCAGGTGGATTCGCTGAGTCGTCAGATGCAAGACGTCCTCGCTCTGCTGACCACGGGGCGAGCTGCGACGCCCTGTTCCACAGCGGCGCCCCCTGTGGACCACCCGGCGCCTGCTCCTCTGGCGAGGGGGATCAGACTGGCTTCCCCAGAACGATATGCAGGTGAACCCGGGCTGAGTCGAGCCTTTATAACGAATTGCGAGATGCAGTTCGAGCGAGCTCCCGGCGACTTCCCAACGGAACGCTCCCGGGTGGCATACACGATCTCCTATTTGACGGGAAGAGCCCGGACGTGGGCGACCGCAGAATGGGCCAGGAATTCCGCTACCTGTCACTCGTTTTCCGGATTCATCGAGGCCCTGCGCATGGTGTTCGATCCAGTTCCCACGGACCGAGAGAAGGCACGAGAGCTGTCCCACATCACCCAGGGTCGAGAGACAGTCAGCGACTACGCGATCCGCTTCCGCACTCTGGCCGCGGAAAGCGGATGGAACTCGACGGCTCTGTACGATGCTTTTCTCCAGGGTCTTTCCGGGACCATCCAGGACCAACTAATTTCCCTTGATCTTCCTGTGGAGCTCGACGCTCTCATCGCGTTGGCCGTCCGAACTGACAACCGACTAAAGGAATGGAGGAAGCAGCGCGCAAGCCGGGGTGCGATCGTTACTCCTTCCGCATCATTGGGCGGGCGGTCATCCCACGAGACGCACCACCAAAGATCGATCCCGGCCGGGCCACTCGAGGGGACGGAACCCATGCAGCTCGGCCGGGCCAAATTGAGCGAAGAGGAAAGACAGCGTCGACGCCAGGAGGGCAGATGCTACTACTGCGGGGCGCTTGGTCATCTCCTCCTCTCCTGCCCGGAGCGGAGGGCGCTGAGGGTAAGCACCTTCTCCGTGGTCCGGCAGAAGAATAGGGTTCTACCCGTCGGGACGCTAACCTGCCAAGGCAAGGAACTCGAGCTCGGGGTGTTGATTGACTCAGGGGCCGACGAGAATCTGATCGACGGGGCTTTTGCTCGCAGCATAGGTGTAAAGACCGAACCCTTGAACACAACCATAAAGGCTAAAGCACTTAACGGACAAGCCCTTTTTGACATATCTTATATAACCGAACCCCTCTCATTGTCGTTTGGCACTCATCATGAACTAGTAAGACTGCATGTAGCCACCTCCCCCCTGAATCCGCTTATCCTCGGTTATCCGTGGCTAAAACACCACAACCCTGTAATAAACTGGGAGTCAGGGGAGATAAAGGGGTGGGCATCCCAGTGCCAAGTATCGTGTGTCAAACCAAAACCTTCGATCGAGTCCACCTGCACTTCTCCCTCGGACCTTGCGTCTCCTGAACCAGATTTCAGAGCTCCAGATCTAAACCAAGTACCCAAATGCTACCATCACCTTGCGGAGGTATTTAGCAAAGCCAAGGCGAGCTCCTTACCACCCCACCGTCCCTATGACTGCGCCATAGACCTATTGCCCGGTGCTTCGATCCCCAAGGGTAGACTTTATTCCCTTTTGGGCCCCGAAAAGAAGGCCTTAAATGACTATATTGACGCGTCACTTAAAGCAGGTCTGATCAGGCCGTCATCATCGCCTGCAGGGGCCGGATTCTTCTTTGTGGAGAAGAAAGACGGAACCCTGCGCCCCTGCATAGATTACAGTCCCCTCAACCAGATCACTATAAAGAATCGGTACCCCCTCCCACTCATGTCGGCCGTGTTTGATCAGTTGCAGCAGGCTCGGGTATTCACCAAGTTAGATTTACGTAACGCGTATCACCTTGTGCGCATTCGGGAAGGGGATGAGTGGAAGACGGGCTTCAACACCCCCCGGGGACACTTTGAATACCGGGTAATGCCGTTCGGCCTCACCAATGCCCCCGCGGTCTTCCAAGCCATGATCAATGACGTTCTGAGTGATTTCTTAGACCACTTTGTTTTCGTTTACTTAGATGACATCTTAATTTATTCACCCGATTTGAAGACCCATGAGAGTCATGTTAAGTCGGTCCTGCAACGACTCCTGGACCATCGACTTTATGTCAAGGCCGAAAAGAGCGAGTTCCATGTAGAAACGATATCGTTCCTTGGCTTCATCATAGCCCCAGGAAAGGTCCAGATGGACCCAGCCAAAGTAAGCGCGGTGACCCAATGGCCGGTACCGGATAGCCGCAAAAGAGTTCAGCAATTTCTAGGATTTGCTAACTTTTATAGGCGATTCATACGAGGCTTCAGCGCCACCGCGGCTCCCCTGCATGCTCTCACCTCCCCGACAGTTCCGTTTCGCTGGACGGCGGAGGCTGAAGCCGCCTTCCAGGAGCTGAAGAGGCGGTTCACCACCGCTCCAATTCTTACCTTGCCTGACCCATCTCGTCAGTTCGTGGTGGAGGTTGATGCCTCCAGCCAGGGAATCGGCGCCGTCCTGTCTCAGAGATCCCAGGTCGACAACAAGCTTCATCCCTGCGCCTTTTTGTCCCGACGGCTGACCCCCACGGAGCAGAACTATGACGTCGGAGATCGGGAATTGTTAGCGGTCAAAAAGGCTCTGGAAGAATGGAGACACTGGCTGGAGGGAGCCCAACACCCCTTTCTGGTTTGGACCGATCACAAGAACCTGCAATATATCAAGGAGGCCAAGCGATTGAACTCCCGCCAGGCTCGTTGGTCCCTCTTCTTTAACCGTTTCCATTTCACGTTGTCTTACAGACCGGGGGCCAAGAACACCAAACCTGATGCGCTGTCACGCGTCTACAGCCCAGACCCGGTGTCCTCAGAGCCAGAGCCCATTCTCCCCCCTCACTGCGTGGTGGGAGCCGTAACCTGGCCCATAGAGGACTTAGTAAAGCGGGGAAACCACGATGATCCACCCCCTAGGGGTTGTCCCGAGAATAGACTGTTTGTTCCGCCCCAACTACGATCCCAAGTGATCCACTGGGCGCACACCTCCCGGCTCACGTGTCACCCGGGCGTGCGAAGAACCCTGCACGTCCTCCAACAAAGATTCTGGTGGCCCTCCATGGGGGCGGACGTCCGGGAGTATGTTGCAGCCTGTTCCATCTGTGCGCGAAGTAAGAACACTCCGGGCCGCCGGATGGGGTTGCTGCAGCCTCTCTCCATTCCCTCTCGACCATGGGCCGACATCTCTGTGGATTTTGTCACGGGACTGCCGGTGTCTAGCGGTAAGACGACGATACTCACCGTCGTGGATAGGTTCTCCAAGATGGCCCACTTCATTGCCCTGCCCAAATTACCTTCGGCCAAACGTACGGCAGTAGTTCTCATGGACCACGTCTTCAGGATCCATGGATTTCCTAGGGACGTCGTGTCAGATAGGGGCCCCCAGTTCGTGTCCCGCTTTTGGAAGGCCTTCTGCAAGCTTATAGGGGCCACCGTGAGCCTCACTTCGGGCTACCACCCGGAAGCAGACGGCCAAGCCGAACGCATCAACCAACAGCTGGAAACGGGCCTCCGCTGTCTGGTAACCCAGAACCCCTCGTCATGGAGTCAAAACTTGACCTGGGTAGAGTACGCCCATAACTCCCTTCCCACCACGGCGACCGGGATGTCCCCCTTCATGTGCGTCTTTGGATACCAGCCCCCGCTCTTCCCCGCCAGCGAGCCGGAGGTGTCAGTTACCTCGGCACGCGCCGTGGTGAGACGCTGTCGGCGCATCTGGGCGGCGGCAAGGGCCATACTGGTCCGCCAGGGCGACAGGGTGAAGAGGATGGCTGACCGGAGACGTCGTCCGGCACCTGTCTACCGGCCCGGCCAGCGGGTCTGGCTGTCCGCCCGGGACCTTCCCCTCCAGGTGGGCTCCAGGAAGCTGGCCCCCCGTTTTGTGGGGCCGTTCCCAATTTCCAAGGTCATCGGTCCAGCGGCTGTGCGACTCCGTCTGCCTCGGTCCCTTGCGGTGCATCCCACCTTCCACGTCGGGAAGGTCAAGCCGGTGAGGGAGAGTGGGATGGTGCCGGCTCCCGCGGCACCTCCGCGGACGGTGGGGGGTGGGCCTGCCTACACAGTTAAGAAGTTGCTGGACGTGCGCCGGAAGGGCCGTGGCTGGCAGTTCCTGGTAGACTGGGAGGGTTACGGGCCAGAGGAGCGGCAATGGGTGCCGCGTAGTTATATCCTGGACCCCGGGCTACTAGATGACTTTTACGCGGCTCACCCCGATGCTCCGGGTCCGTCTGGGATCCGGCCCTAGAGGGCGGGGGTTATGTCATGCTGTCATGTGTCGTCCGGTGCATTCCCTGTTTTATTGTGTGATTTCCTCTCGTTCCAGTCAGTGTGTCCTTCCCCTGTGCGTCCGGTCACGTGATCCCCTGATTCCAAGTGTGTGCACCTGCGTCAATGACCAACTGTCTTCACCTGTGTTCCCCTCCTGTGTCCATATAACCCGCGTCTTTCCCCGTATCCAGTGCCAGTGCATCTTGCCTTGTCAGAACACTAGCGATCACGAAACCCTCGAGTTCCACGTAGAAGCCTTGTTAGAGCCACCTTGATCACCGATGTTAACTTGGTTACATCGCTACCTTGTTTTTGTATTTCCCTCAGTTCGAGGCGCTTTGATTTCCCCTTTTTCTCCCTCGGTTCGAGGCGCCTTTGTTTTGTTCCTTTTTGGACATTGAACTCTCTGCATTCGAGTCCTCTCCCTGCTCTGCGCCTGACAACTGGTGCTGCTTATTTATGATTCCGTTGGATATTGATCCGTAAACGTACTCGAAAACATTAACGGAACAGCCTATTTTGAAATGAAATAGCCTCGTGGGTACAACACCTATTTAGTGACGCCCCCTGACCACGGTTGCCGTAATGCTGGGAAGCAATGCGAACTTGTAATTTACTAGTCGTACTAAAACGTACTGAAACATTTTGACAGAGCGCTGTGTACAACCAGTATGGATCAACAAATTCATCATTTGATCAATAATAAGGCGCTCTGCATTATAAGGCGCACTGTGTTTTTTTTAAGTAAATTTAAAGTTTTTAAGTTTGCCTAATAATGCGGAAAATACGGTAGTTCACGAAGCATACGTATATGTGCCTTTTTTCACCAGTCTCAATCCAAATACACAGTGTAGGTCCCTTTCAAATGGGTAGTCTAGAACAGTGGTCCCCAACCTTTTTTGCGCCACGGACCGGTTACGTGTCAGAAATATTTTCGCGGACCGGCCTTTATATAAATAAATAATACATTTATATAAATAAATAATACACTTATAATAAATATATAAATACGATGAAATAAAATGATACGGCTGGCATAAAAACAAGTATAAACGACATAAAAATAAAAGTCACCATTACGTTGAATTAGTGGGAGCACTGAGCTTGTTTCTCAGAAACGAGCCGGTCCCATGTAGGCGTAATCGGAGACAATGACACCCGAAGTGGTTAAGGTTTGTCTTTTAATGCAGAATGCTTGGTCTCCATGTGCCGAAGCAGTTTTGAAGGCTTCATTAGCTCGTTAGCTAGCCTGTCACCACATATTATGCAGAGTGGACTTGGCGCATTAGAGCAGTGTTTGTCAACCACTGTGCCGCGGCACACTAGTGTGCCGTGAGTGATCGTCAGGTGTGCCGTGGAAAATTATCCAATTTCACCTAATTGGTCTAAAAATATTTTTTGAAAACGAATTGATTATTATCTGCAGATAATATGCCATTGTCGAGTGTCTGTGCTGTAGTAGTGACTGGAAGCGTAATCATGTAATGATTCTGTCACGTTCCTGCGTCACCTGACTTCCAGCCAAGCCCCAATCAAGGAATTGCCAGCACCTGCCTCAGCTCGTGAGGTCCCCTACTTAACCTCTGTATATTCTGCCAGTGGTTGTCAATTCGTCTACTTACCGTGCCCGTGACACCACTGCTTTTTTGTCCCCTGAATGATCTCTGTTGCCAACTGCTTCTGTTAACTGACCGACCATGCCTTGATCGCCGCCTGCCCCGACGACTAGCTCGTCCTTTGACCACGCTTCTGATCGCCGCCTGTCTCGACAACCTGCCTGCCTCCGACTACGACTACGCGCTGTGCTCTGCTGCTCAGCCACGCCAGACCGCAAGTCCAGCGTTCCACTTCCCCTTTCCCCCTTTTTCAATAAAGGATCGTGCCGCACTTGGTCGCCCTGTCTCTGTTCCGTGACAGATTCCTTATCACTAGATGGCAGCAGGGAGCGAATTGCATTGTACGTTAAGACAAGAGAATTAGTGATGCATGAATGTGACAGGTACTAGTGAGAGCATTGTGGCTAGCAAGACTGTGCTGACACTGATGGAGACGTTTTTGAAAAGAAAAAATGCTAACTCCAATCTGGGCCCTGGACAAAATTCAGACCCAGATGAAGGCCCTAGTATGAGAAATAAGGCAAATACCGTGTGCTCAAGGCAATACAATGAGAGTTATATTTCATTCGGATTTACTTTTACCTGGGATGCTCCGTTGTGCTTGGTATGTGGTGAATGTCACGTCTCGCCCCCAACTGCTCCACTATGTGTCTGTCTTGGTTTCTGTCTGTGTGCTCGCCCCTCCCCTCCTGTGTGCCCATGATCAGTGTGATTGTTCCCACCTGCCTCTCGTTACCTGTCGTGTATAAAAGTCCTGTCTGCCCCTCTCTCCCTGTCGGATCATTGGTTTTGGTTTTGGTTGCTGTCGTTCGGTGTTGTCGTCCTGTCTTGGTGCCGTCATGTCCTGCTGTTTTCTTGTTCCACGTCCCGGTCAGTCAGTCAAGTTATTGTTTAAGTCATGTCAGTTTACCGAGTCTGTATTTTGAGTTGCTTCAATAAACCCTGGTCCAAGCTGCACTTGGTCGTCCTGCTCCATGCTACAACCGACCGTGACAGTGAAAAGCTATCTAACAGTGCTATGGTACCAAGCAAACAAGTAAAATATACTGAGATTGACATTTTGTACATGCAACTTTTCATATTGTAACAGTGAAATCTTTCCCAAATATAATATTGCACTTTAAGTGCACTTTTTATTTGAAAGAAGAAATATAAAAGATGATAAAAAATAAGTTTTTGAGTTGATTTATTCAAGACACTTTGATAAGAATGACTATATTGTTAATATAGGTGGCTACGTCTTAACAGATTTTTGTTGGTGTGCCTCGAGATTTTTTCCAATTAAAAGGTGTGCCGTGAATGAAAAAAAGGGTGACAAACAACTGCGTTAGAGTCTCCTGTGGCGATAAATCTATATTTTAAGTAGGAGTCCAGAAATTTTCTTTTAAATGCAGCTTTCCTTTTCTTAGAAGACGTAGCCTCTTCTTCCTTCTCCTCATTGGGCTTTTTTCCCTCATCTCTGTTTCTTGCTCATTTTTGCTTGCTTCGCGGGCTCGACTGAGGTGACATGTCACGTGACTGAGTTAAAGTTAAAGTACCAATGATCATCGTCACACACACATCTGGGTGTGGTGAAATTTGTCCTCTGCATTTAACCCATCCCCATGTGATTTTGATCCATCCCCTGGGGGAGAGGGGAGCAGTGAGCAGCAGCGGTGCCGCGCTCGGGAATCATTTGGTGATCTAACCCCCCAATTCCAACCCTTAATGCTGAGTGCCAAGCAGGGAGGCAATGGGTCCCATTTTTATAGTCTTTGGTATGACCCGGCCGGGGTTTGAACCCACAACCTTCCAGTCTCAGGGCGGACACTCTACTACTAGGCCACTGAGACGAGTGTCTTGAGGTGAACCGACGGATGTAATTGGGAGAGAATATTTTTCAAAATAAATTCTTACTTATTTTTGCTAGCTTTGTGGGCTCGACTGGGGAAACATGTCACGTGACCGGGACGAGCGTCTTGACCTGAATTAATTAATCGTTGATAAAAAAAAATAATATATTTTTTTTTTTTCCTGTGCGGCTTGGTGGCCCGGTACCAAGTGACCCACGGACCGGTAGCAGTCCGCGGCCTGGTGGTTGGGGACCTCTGGTCTAGAAGAGCATGAAAGGCAAAGGTTGATATGTCCCAAAGAACTTTGAAGGGTCATCATACTTAATGGCTACACCAACAAGAGTTGGGCCAAAAGAACAGACCTAAACTTATGCTGAAGTGGCAGGATTTTAACCTACGCCTCAGGACAGACTGGTGCCTTAATCCAGCGCCACACTACCTAGCACTTGTAATGTCTACGTTGAATTTTGTTGACAATTCTATTAAAACATGCGAAAATGGAGGATGAATAGTTGGTTTCTCCACCAGCCCTTGGTACCGGGCCGCCAAGCCGCACAGGAAAAAAATATAGTACATATTTCTTTTTAGCGACGATTATTTAATTCAGGTCAAGACGCTCGTCTCGGTCACGTGACATGTTTCCCCAGTCGAGCCCGCAAAGCTAGCAAAAATGAGTAAGAATAGTGCTGACCGACTGAGCTTTGTTCATGATGTAATGAAGCATGTCCACAACAGAGGCGAAACAAAATGAGTGACAATCAGAATCCAGTTGTGAGATGGAACTGAATGCTCATTTGCCGATGAGAGGACATCATGAAAGACTAGTTCTGCGCAGCAGAGTGTTCCAGCGGGAGCGTACTGGGCCTGTAACCCAGAGGTCGATGGATCGAAACTATCCTCTCTGCTTGGAACTTGTTGCCTGGTGGTTTTTGAAAAGCTTTAGATATTCTTTCAAGTCATGCTTTTGAGAAGAAATGTTGTACGGATGATATTTTTCACATGTTGGCTGTGCTGCATGGAAGTTGACCTATCTTCAATGCATACAGTTTAGGAGGCATATACGTGCCTTCTTTCACCATTCTCAGTCCAAATACACAGTGTAGTTACCTATTAAATGGGTACTCCAGGTTAGAATGAAAGGCAAAGATAGATATTTCACAAAGACCTTTGAAGGGTCCTGATACGTTTTGGCTGCACTGACAGGAGTTGGGCAAGAAGAACAGAACTGAATTGATGCAGAAGTGGCAGTGGTGGGATTTGAATGCCCGCCTCAGGAGACACTGGAGTCTAAATCCAGCGCCTTAGACCGCACGGCCAAATAACATAATAATGTAACAAAGAAGAAACAACAAGCTGACGACCCAGCAGCTCACCCGAGGCGCCTTAGGAGCCGCGGCAAGCACATGTGCCCTGCAGAAACAACACCATACCTGTACAATCAATCGCAACAGGCGAAACGACTTCAAAGACAACCGGAATCCAGTTGCAAGTGTTGGGCATTAATGGTCGTTCGACGATGAGGGGACAGAATGAGGTTTGAGTGATCAGCTGCAGGGTAGCGCGGATGGAGCGTGCTGAGCCAATGGCCCGGATGGCTTGATTGATTGATTGAAACAATTTTCTACTACCTGGAGCTCGTTGTTTCCTATTGTTAAACAGCCTCCAAACTTCTTTGAAGTGTTGCTCTTGAATAGAAGTATTGTAAAGTTTAGACTGTCTACACCACATATGTCAGAGTTACGGCCCGCGGGCCAGATCCGGCCCGCGAATTGATTATTTATGGCCCCCTGGATGATATTTAATTACTATTAGAACCGGCCCGCAGGCCACAGCCGCCCGCTGGTGTTTTGCACAGAGCAGAGTTCAACTTTCTGATACCCACCCTCCTCAAAAATGGCTAAATGTAAGGTGGACGCTGAGAACAGGGGGTTTCAGGCCAGGTGGGAGGCAGAGTACATGTTTACGGAGGTAAGAGGCAAACCTGTGTGTCTTCTGTGTAGAGAAAATGTAGCTGCAATGAAAGAATTTAATTTAAGAAGGCACTATCAAACGTCTAAGAAACACACAGACAAAGACAAGAATATGGAATATTAACAAAAGCTACAGAAGGTGGAAGAATTAAAACGAGGCCTTAAGTCCAGACAGGCTATGTTCACATATGCTAAATCACAAAGCGAGGCTGCTGTCAAGGCTAGCTTTACTGTGGCAAAAGAGATCGCAAAATCACCCCGGCCCTTTGCAGCAGGAGAGTTTATCAAAAACTGGTTTTGAGCCTCAGAGCCTAACCCCGAATATTGATGAACTTGTACAAAAGATGAGACACCTCCAAGTATCAGGCTCAGCCTCAGACAAGTGAGCATCACAGAGCAGTAGCGTGTTTTCCGTTTTTTAATTCTGTTAAATTTTTACATTTGTTTCTACAAGACGTGATTTTTCTTTGAAGAAAGTATTGCTTTGTCTGTGTGCCATACATTTTTGTATTTTATTTATTTATATTTATTTTTCAGTTGAATGGACTAAGGGAACATTGCAGATAAGAGCCATGAGAAAGAATACAACTGATTGGATTAATTTTTTTATTTTACGATTTGAAAGCAGTGATCGGTAGATCATAGAGCAGCACAATAATAATTTTTCAGTTTATAATGCATGCACTTTTATTTATGCATTTATCTTGATATTAAGAAACACATTTTGTTTTTAAAAACAATTTAATTTTTTGCTGTTTGGTTCTTGAAAATGTTTTCCCTTGAAGTTACTGACAGAGCCATAACAAAATATTGCCATATTCATTTAATCATTAAATAATGTACACTGTGTTAGGTCTTGGTTCAATAGGCTATGTGCAATCATTTCGATATATTTTAATAAACATTGAACCAGTCCGGCCCTCGGCTTGTAGCAAATTTGTTTTTTTGGCCCTCGGTGTGTTTGACTTTGACATCCCTGGTCTACACATTAATTGTTGCACATGGAAGTTGACCCATTGTCAATTACGTTTCACATGGAATATGTGTGACTACTTTCACCGGTCTCCTCATGAGAGACTGTAGCCTTAATTCAGTGCTTTAAACCGCTCGGCCACACTACTTAGAATCCTCAACTTCAATTTAAGATGCAGATGCCAAGTGCCTGCTGCGGCCCTGAAACAGGATTTACAAGCGTTTGTGTCGCACTTGGTTCAGGACTCTCAATATCTAACAATCAAATCAGGGAGAGCACGGACACATTTCCCCACTCTCACAAATTACGCAGTCGAGATTCCTGCATTTGGAGAATTCGCAGGGGTCATGTGACCGTCAGTGCAATAGGCACATCTCACCCTGGGTGAACCACCTTCGTGATCACAGTGTCATTCCTGCCAGGTTAGGTCTTTATGCCTGGGCACACGACCACTTATTTTACATCCTCTCTGTTAGATGACGGTGCCATTTGTAAACTGGCGAATGGTGTGATGGTACTAGTGGATTAGAAATGTGCGTGTGTGTGTGTGTGTGTACTACTCGCAGGGCATAAGAGGTAACAGGCGCAACGGTGGAGCATGCAACCGTCGAATGAGCTAATGCGACAAGCCTCTGGTGATGGTTGCAACCTGGGTTTGACTCACTGAAACTCGTGAGAAGTAGAGCAGATGTTTGTCGGCCAAGTGTCCGTCTGGCTGACCTGAAGGCCTTGTTTTCTTCTGCCAGGCCCGTTGTGAAAAATTGAGCATCCAAACCGTCCTCGCTGCGTTTTATTGAATTTGCATTTCAATTGACCAACATAGGTAAGTACACCAGTCCCAGATATACTGCAACACCAGGTTGATGCGCAGAGTGGGCAGAGTAAGCTCTGAATCTCATCTCCCTATTCCAAAAAGCAATTTAATATGAAGTCCCTCAAAGGGGGCAAATCGGATATTCAAATGATAAGAACAGATACTACACTTGATCTTAGCCAAAAGGCAGAGAAGCGATGGACTATCCGAGTGACGGACTTGCTTACAGGCCTCCCTGTCTACCCATTCTCACCGACGGTTACAGTACGGCACAGAGTGCTGCTCTTCTGGCCACTGGTAAATTGGTAAACTTGTCTGCCGACTTATTTGTTCACTCGTCACTGCATGTACCGTATTTTTCGTACTATAAGTCGTGGTTTTTTCATAGTTTGGGGGGGGGGACCTATACTGAGGAGCGACTTATATGTGAATTCTTTTGCAAATTTTCAAAATTCAAAAAAAGAAAAGTGAAACCACGATAAACGAACCGCGATGTAGCAAGGGATTACTGTAATTTGAATTTTAAGTGACATCAGCGGCACGGCGGTTGTTTAAATAAAGGACAAAGATTCGATCACGGGATGACGAAGATGATGAAGGGTCCCACGTACTACTGGCATCATTAGCGGCTTTGTTTGTAAGTGACACGGAGGATGAAGAGTTTGAAGGATTTAATGATTTTGAGTGACACAGAAGGTTTGAAAAACTATTATGGCTTTTACGCACGCCCGGTCCTACTCTACGGAGCTCTCTTTCACCTCCGTGGATGGAAGTCTGGGGCCGGCGCTCGGCCGGGTGGCTGTCCGGGAACGGTGGATGGGGCTCGGACATGGCTTTTACGCACGCCCAGTCCTATTCTATGGAGCTCTCTTCCACCTCCGTGGCTGGAAGTGCCACCTCCGGGGATGGAAGTCCACACCGCCAAACGCATGGAAGTCGACACCGGTGAACTATTTATGTTATAATTATTTGATATATTTTATTTCGTGTAGCAACTTGTATATGTTTTAATCGTTACAGTTCAGTAGTTGTTGGCTCGTTGAACTCTTGTTTTGTTAAATAAAGAGCCGTTTACCAAACCCACGTCTTTCCTTTTACTTTGTTAACGCTACAGTATAGTTATATACTCGATCTGTGGAATAACGACGAGGCTGACGTCAGGGCGCACGCGCAGCATTGTTGTCAAAGGACGAGGAATTTGATCAATGGATTCAATGATTTGGAGTGACACAGATGGTTTGATAATATTATTGCTTATATAATAGTTACCGTATTTGCCGGTGTACAGGTCGACTCGGTGTATAAGTCGACCCCCTAAAATTCGACGGAAATTTACGATTTTATGATATATCCTTTGTATAAGTCGAGCTCAATTGTTGCATTATATTAAACTTCAAAATTCAATATGCAAAATTTATTGACGAAATGTGTTCAAATTCCGGGAGGCCGTGCGCATGCGGCTGTTTATAAGCACCGCGGAGGAGATCGCGGCCGGCGAGCTCGCGCACGCCGCCCGGCACCAACGGGAGGCCGGAAATAGCTCCAAGCCGAGCGGATCGGCACTTTATAAGCACCGCGGAGGAGATCGCGGCGCCTCATTCGACTTCCAGCGGCCGGCGAGCTCGCGCACGCCGCCCGGCACCAACGGGAGGCCGGAAATAGCTCCAAGCCGAGCGGATCGGCACTTTATAAGCACCGCGGAGGAGATCGCGGCGCCTCATTCGACTTCCAGCGACCGGCGAGCTCGCGCACCCGCCCGGCACATCCGGGAGGCCGTGCGCACGAGCCAAGTGGCCGAAAATAGCCCCCGCCGAGCGGATCGGCTGTTTATAAGCACCGCGGAGGTGGTCGCGGCGCCTCATTCGACTTCCAGCGGCCGGCGAGCTCGCGCACCCGCCCGGCACATCCGGGAGGCCGTGCGCACGAGCCAAGTGGCCGAAAATAGCCCCCGCCGAGCGGATCGGCTGTTTATAAGCACCGCGGAGGTGGTCGCGGCGCCTCATTCGACTTCCAGCGGCCGGCGAGCTCGCGCACCCGCCCGGCACATCCGGGAGGCCGTGCGCACGAGCCAAGTGGCCGAAAATAGCCCCCGCCGAGCGGATCGGCTGTTTATAAGCACCGCGGAGGTGGTCGCGGCGCCTCATTCGACTTCCAGCGGGCCGCGCACTCGCGCACGCCGCCCGGTTCAAATTTTCTAAGTGCAACGCACAATGAGATGCATGAGAAACGGCCTTGGTTACCATCACATTTGAAGCGATGAATACGAAGTTAAATTTTATGACTCGGTGTATAAGTCGAGGTCGATTTTTTTCGGTCGATTTTGGATCGAAAAAGGTCGACCAATACACCGGCAAATACGGTATTTGATATATAACTTATATATCGTTATATGGGCCTGTGGAATATTTTGAAGCGCACCCGGCCGGCATTGTTGACGTAAATGACGATCGATGGATATAATGATTTGGAGTGACACAGATGGTTTGATAATATTATTGCTTGTATAAGTTATTTGATATATAAATCATATGGGCCTGTGGAATATTTTGAAGTGCAACCGCCGTCAGCTGCGCGCACCCGGCTGGCATTGTTGACATAAAGGACGATCGATGGATTTAATGAATTGGAGTGACACAGATGGTTTTATAAACGTGTTATTTATGTAATAGTTATTTGAATAACTCTGCATGTTACGTCAGGCCCATTCTCCGCTCTTCGTTTGTGTTTATGTCGTTAGCATACCTATCGTTTAGCCTGTTATTGCTCATTCATGTCTGTTCTTGGTGTTGGATTTTGTCGAATAAATTTCCCCCAAAATGCGACTTATACTCCGGAGCGATTTATATATGTTTTTTTTCACATTATTGTGAATTTTATGGCTAATGCGACCTATATTCCGGAGCGACTTTTAGTCCGAAAAATACGGTAGTTCACGAGGCATATATGTGCCTCCTTTCAGCGGTCTCTATCCAAATACACAGTGTATCTATTAAATGCGTAGTCCAGATGAACATGAATGGCAAAGATTGATATTTCGCAAAGAACTTTCCAGGGTCATCATACCAAACGGCTGCACCGACAAGAGTTGGGCCAGAAGAATAATTTGATGCGGAAGTGGCGGGATTTGAACCAATACTTCAGGAGAGACTGGAGCCTTAACCAAGCACCTTAGACCGCTCAGCCACACTGCCGACCACCTGCAATTTCTACATTGAATTTAGTTGACGATTCTATTTAAAACGTGAAATTGGAGGATAAATGGTTGGTTTCTCCACCAGCATCCAGGTTAGTGCTGCCCGACTGAGCTTTGTTCATAATGTAATGAAGCCTGTACACAACAGAGGCGAAACAATATCAAAGTCAAAAAAAGTTAGTCTGCTTTATTGTCAATTTCTTCACGTCAAGACACACAAAGAGATCGAAATTACGTTTCCCACTATCCCACGGTGACAAGACATATTGCACAATACACATACAAGTAAACAGCACAAAAAGTAAAAACAAGAAGGCACAAACAATGAACAAATAAGAGCGATGAATAAATAATAAAAAACAAATAACATAAATAAATAAATAAATAAATAAGAGGAGCAAAAATGGAGCAAGTGTGCATAAAACAGACAGTCAGAATATAGCGCAAAAGTACAGGACGTTATGCAGCCGAGGGTGGAGGGGGGAGAGAGTTAACAGCCTGGAGTATGGAGCTGTTGGTGAGTCTGGAGGTGCGAGAGCGCAGGCTTCTGTACCTCTTCCCAGAGGCCAGAAGATCAAACAAAGAGTGAGCGGGGTGACTCACATCACACAGAATCATGGTTGCCTTGCGGGTGAGATGGGAGGTGTAAATGTCCTTCAGGGAGGGGAGTGAAGCACCAATAATCTTACCAGCTGTGTTCACTATGCGCTGCAGGGCCTTCATGTTGTATTCAGTGCAGCTACCACCCCACACAGCGATACAACTGGAGAGGATGCTCTCAATGGTGCCACGGTAGAATGGCCGGAGGAGCACTTGCTCGCCTCAGTTTCCGCAGGAAGTACAGGCGGCGCTGAGCTTTCTTCGCCAGTGATGCAGTGTTGGTGGTCCAGGAGAGGTCCTCACTGATGTGCACACCCAGGAATCTGGTGCTGCTCACTCTCTCCACCACAGCACCGTCGATGGTCAGTGGCAGGTGTTGGGTGTGACCCTGCCGGAAGTCAACAACAATCTCCTTGGTCTTGTTGACGTTCAGCAGCAGTTTGTTGTCCCTGCACCACGTGGCCAGAAGGTCGACCTCCGACCTGTATTGAGTCTCGTCGCCCTCGGTGATGAGACCCACCAGTCGTGTCGTCGGCTTATTTCAGCATGTGGTTGCTGCTGTAGGTTGCAGTGCAGTCATGCGTCAGCAGGGTGAAGAGCAATGGACTGAGCACGCAGCCTTGGGGGCCCCCGTGCTCAGCATGATGCTGCTGGAGATATTGTCGCCAACACGTACTACCTGAGGCCTCTGACAGAGGAAGTCCAGTAGCCAGTTGCAGAGGTAGGTACTGAGGCCCAGCTTGTCGAGTTTGCAGATGAGTCGCTGTGGTACAATGATGTTGAATGCAGAACCGAAGTCCACAAACAGCAATCTCACATACGAGTCTCTATTCTCCAGGTGGGTGAGGGCTGAGTGGAGAGCAGAGCAGTTGGCATCCTCAGAGGACCATTTGGCTCGGTACGCAAAATGGAAGGGGTCTATGGTGGGGGGGAGAATGGATCTGATGTGCTCCATGACAAGCCGCTCAAAGCACTTCATGATGATGGGTGTCAGTGCCATGGGGCGGTAGTCATTGAAGCAGGATGGAGCAGGTTTGAGTGACAATCAGAATCCAGTTGCGAGTTGGAACCGAATGCTTGTTTGCTGATTAGAAGACATCATGAATAACTAGCGCTGAGCAGCAGAGTGGCGCAGCGGCAGCGTGCTGGGCCATAACCCAGAGGTCGATGGATCGAAACCATCCTCTGCTGTTTCGAACTTTGGAAAGCTTTGGATGTTTTTTCAAGTCATGCTTTTGAGAAGAAATGTTGTGCGGATAATATTTTCGACACGTTGGGTGTGCTGCATGGAACCTGACCCATCCTCAATGCATTCAGTTTACGAGGCATATATGTGCCTTCTTTCACCGTTCTCTGTACAAATACACCTATTTAGTTACCTATTAAATGGGTACTCCAGGTTAGCATGAAAGGCAAAAATGTATATTTCGTAAAGACCTTTGAAGGGTCCTGATACTTTATGGAGTTGGGCAAGAAGAACCTAGACCTGAATTGATGCATAAGTGATTGCAGTGGGATTTCAACCCATGCCTCATGAAAGTCTGGAGCCTAAATCCAGTATCTTAGACCACTGGGCCACACAACCTAGGATCTGTGCTGCTATAATGAATTTTGTTTACAATTATATTAAAACGGGCAAAATTTTGAGGAAAAGTTGGTTTCTCTACCAGCACCCAGGTTAGTGCTGTCCGACACGCCTTGTTTATAATAAAACATATATTTCAGAGAAAACGCTGTGATTTAAATATGTTTTACAACATATTTGAATCAAATATGTTATAAGCACAGATTATTACAAGGCACCAATTTGAGTCTTGATAAAGGTCCTGTTGAATGTAATTGATAAATGTACAAAGTGATTCAGCAAAAATCTCCATATCTGACTCAACTCTCTCATCAAATTGTCAAAAAAAACATTATTACTAGAAATGTGTTTTCACCTCCACAATATAGCAAGGATCTGTCCCATTCTATCTGTTAGTGATGCAGAACTCATAAATCTTAACGCTTACATATCACGTTTATAAATTCGTCTGTTTTAAGTTTTACTCATTCAGTTGTGGTTTATATAAAGTGGAACAGCGATGCTTTTGTCTGAATTCCATATGCCTTTGCCTTTATGATCTCAAGTTTCATATTGATAGCCTTAGGAGACACACTGTTTTGACACTGCTTATGCACCGAGACGAACAAGGAATGGCAGAGCAAAGGAGGCAAGGCGGGAGGAGGGGGTGGGGGGCTGGCTGGCACGTCGGTTAAGAAGTTGAAAATTGGTTCGAAAGTAGACGCGTTCGTTAGTAGAGGTACCACTGTATTTACAAGTATACACCCATCAAAGTCAAAGTCAAAGTCAGCTTTATTGTCAATTTCTCCACATGCCAAAGACACACAAAGAAACCGAAATTTCGTTCCCCCCTATCCCACGGTGACAAGACATGGCTCACGACAGACAAACAAGTAAACAAGTATAACAACAGCGTGCTGAATAAATAATGAATAAATAACACAATAAATAAATAAATAAATAAATAAATAAATAAATACATAAATAAATAAATAAATAAATAAATAAATAAATAAAAGGAGCAAAAAAGGAGCAAGTGCGCGTACAACAGACATTCCAGAAAATAGCGCAACAGTGCCGCACGCTACGCAGAAGGGGGTAGCGAGTTCAGGGTCCTAACAGCCTTGTGAAAGAAGCTGTTGGCGAGTCTGGTGGTGCGGGAGCGCAGGCTCCTGTACCACTTCCCAGAGGGCAGAAGGTCAAACAAAGAGTGAGCCGGGTGACTCACATCTCTCGCAATCGAGGTTGCCTTGCGGGCGAGATCCATCCATCCATCCATCCATCCATCTTCTTCCGCTTATCCGGGGTCGGGTCGCGGGGGCAACAGCTTCAGGAGGGACTCCCAGACTTCCCTCTCCCCAGCCACTTCATCCAGCTCATCCCGGGGGATCCCAAGGCGTTCCCAGGCCAGCTGAGAGACATAGTCTCTCCAGCGCGTCCTGGGTCGTCCCCGGGGTCTCCTACCGGTGGGACATGCCCGGAACACCTCCCCAGGGAGGCGTCCAGGAGGCATCCTGATAAGATGCCCGAGCCACCTCATCTGGCTCCTCTCAACGTGGAGGAGTAGCGACTCTACTCCGAGTCTCTCCCGGATGACCGAGCTTCTCACCCTATCTCTAAGGGAGAGCCCGGACATCCTGCGGAGAAAACTCATTTCGGCCGCTTGTATCCGAGATCTCGTTCTTTCGGTCACGACCCATAGCTCGTGACCATAGGTGAGGGTAGGAGCGTAAATCGACCGGTAAATTGAGAGCTTTGCCTTTTGGCTCAGCTCTCTCTTCACCACAACGGACCGGTACAGGGTCCGCATTACTGCCGACGCTGCACCGATCCGCCTGTCGATCTCACGCTCCATCCTCCCCTCACTCGTGAACAAGACTCCAAGATACTTGAACTCCTCCACTTGGGGCAGGATCTCATCCCCGATCCGGAGAGGGCATTCCACCCTTTTCCGATCGAGGACCATGGACTCGGATTTGGAGGTGCTGACCCTCATCCCGACCGCTTCGCACTCGGCTGCGAACCGTTCCAGCGAGAGCTGGAGATCACGGCCTGAAGAAGCCAACAGCACCACGTCATCTGCAAAAAGCAGAGACGCGATGCTGAGGTCCCCAAACCGGACCCCCTCAACGCCTCGGCTGCGCCTAGAAATTCTGTCCATAAAAATTATGAACAGAATCGGTGACAAAGGGCAGCCTTGGCGGAGTCCAACCCTCACTGGGAACGAATCCGACTTACTGCCGGAAATGCGGACCAGACTCTGGCATCGGTGATACAGGGACCGAACCGCCCTTATCAGTTGGCTCGGCACCCCGTACTCCCGAAGCACCCTCCACAGAACCTCCCGAGGGACACGGTCGAACGCCTTCTCCAAGTCCACAAAACACATGTGGACTGGTTGGGCAAACTCCCATGCACCCTCGAGGATCCTGCCGAGGGTGTAGAGCTGGTCCACTGTTCCACGGCCAGGACGAAAGCCACACTGCTCCTCCTGAATCCGAGGTTCGACCTCCCGACGGACCCTCCTCTCCAGCACCCCTGAATAGACCTTACCAGGGAGGCTGAGGAGTGTGATTCCCCTGTAATTGGAACACACCCTCCGGTCCCCCTTCTTAAAGAGGGGAACCACCACCCCAGTCTGCCAATCCAGAGGCACTGTCCCCGATGTCCACGCAACGTTGTAGAGGCGTGTCAGCCATGACAGCCCCACAACATCCAGAGCCTTTAAGAACTCTGGGCGGATCTCATCCACCCCCGGGGCCTTGCCACCGAGGAGTTTTATAACTACCTCAGTGACTTCGACCCCAGAGATTGGAGAATCCGCCTCAGAGTCTCTAGGCCCTGCTTCCTCAATGGAAGGCGTGTAGGTGGAATTGAGGAGGTCTTCGAAGTATTCCCCCCACCGACTCACGACGTCCCGAGTCGAGGTCAGCAGCACGCCATCCCCACTGTAAACAGTGTTGACGTTGCACTGCTTCCCCCTCCTGAGACGCCGGATGGTGGACCAGAATTTCCTCGAAGCCGTCCGAAAGTCATTCTCCATGGCCTCACCGAACTCCTCCCACGCCCGGGTTTTTGCCTCAGCAACCGCCGAAGCCGCGTTCCGCTTGGCCATCCGGTACCTGTCAGCTGCCTCCGGAGTCCCGCAGGCCAAAACGGCCCGATAGGACTCCTTCTTCAGCTTGACGGCATCCCTTACCGCCGGTGTCCACCAGCGGGTTCGGGGGTTGCCGCCACGACAGGCACCAACGACCTTACGGCCACAGCTCCGGTCGGCCGCCTCAACAATGGAGGCGCGGAACATGGTCCACTCAGACTCAATGTCCCCCGCCTCCCCCGGGACGTGGGAAAAGCTCTGCCGGAGGTGGGAGTTGAAGCTCTTCCTGACAGGAGATTCTGCCAGACGTTCCCAGCAGACCCTCACAGAGCGTTTGGGTCTGCCAGGTCGGACCGGCATCTTCCCCCACCATCGGAGCCAACCCACCACCAGGTGGTGATCAGTTGACAGCTCCGCCCCTCTCTTCACCCGAGTGTCCAAAACATGCGGCCGCAAATCCGATGACACGACTACAAAGTCGATCATCGAACTGCGGCCTAGGGTGTCCTGGTGCCAAGTGCACACATGGACACCCTTATGCTTGAACATGGTGTTCATTATTGAAAATCCGTGTCGAGCACAGAAGTCCAACAATAGAACACCGCTCGGGTTCAGATCAGGGGGGCCGTTCCTCCCAATCACGCCCTTCCAGGTCTCACTGTCATTGCCCACGTGAGCATTGAAGTCACCCAGTAGAACGATAGAGTCCCCAGAAGGAGCGCTCTCCAGCACTTCCTCCAGGGACCCCAAGAAGGGTGGGTACTCTGAGCTGCTGTTTGGTGCATAGACACAAACAACAGTCAGGACCCGTCCCCCCACCCGAAGGCGGAGGGAGGCTACCCTCTCGTTCACCGGGGTGAACCCCAATGTGCAGGCGCCCAGCCGGGGGGCAATAAGTATACCCACACCTGCTCGACGCCTCTCACCGTGGGCAACTCCAGAGTGGAAGAGAGTCCAGCCCCTCTCGAGAGGGCTTGTACCGGAACCCAAACTGTGTGTGGAGGCTAGTCCGACTATATCTAGTCGGAATCTTTCTGCCTCGCACACCAGCTCGGGCTCCTTTCCAGCCAGAGAGGTGACATTCCATGTCCCAAGAGCCAGCTTCTGCAGCCGGGGATCAGACCGCCAAGGTCCCCGCCTTTGGCTGCCGCCCAGCTCACATTGCACCCGACCCCTTCGGCCCCTCCCACAGGTGGTGAGCCCATGGGAAGGGGGACCCACGTTTCCATTTCGGGCTATGCCCGGCCGGGCCCCGGGCGAGATGAGAAGTGTAAATGTCCTTCAGGGAGGGGAGCGAAGCACCAATAATCTTACCAGCCGTATTCACTATGCGCTGCAGGGCCTTCAAGTTCTGTTCAGTGCAGTTACCACCCCAGACAGCAATGCAACTGGTGAGGACGCTCTCAACGGTGCCACGGTAGAATGTAGACAGGACTGCCTGAGGAGCACATGCACGCCTGAGCTTCCGCAGGAAGTACAGGCGTCGCTGAGCTTTCTTTGCCAGTGACGAGGTGTTTGCGGACCAGGAGATGTGCACCCCCAGGAACTTGGTGCAGCTCACCCTCTCCACCACAGCACCATCGATGATCAGCGGCAGGTGTTTTGTGTGACCCTTCCGGAAGTCAACAACAATTTCCTTGGTCTTGTCGACGTTCAGCAGGAGGTTGTTGTCCCTGCACCACGTGGTCAGAAGGTCAACTTCCGACCTGTACCGAGTCTCGTCGCCCTTCGTGATGAGACCCACCAGAGTCGTGTCGTCAGCAAACTTCACTATGCGGTTGTCGCTGTAGGTCGCAGTGCAATCATGCGTCAGCAGGGTGAAGAGCAATGGACTGAGCACCCAGCCCTGGGGGGCCCCCGTGCTCAGCGTGATGCTGGCAGAGATTTTGTCGCCAACACGCACCACCTGAGGCCTCTGACAGAGGAAGTCCAGTAGCCAGTTGCAGAGGGAGGTACTGAGGCCCAGCTCGTCGAGTTTGCAGATGAGTCGCTGCGGCACAATGGTGTTGAAGGCAGAGCTGAAGTCCACAAACAGCAACCTCACATAAGAGTCCTTTCTCTCCAGGTGTGTGAGGGCCGAGTGGAGGGCAGAGCAGATGGCATCCTCAGGGACGCTTGGCACAGTACGCGAACTGGAAAGGGTCAATGGCGGGGGGCAGAACGGATTTGATGTGCTCCATGACAAGCCGCTCAAAGCACTTCATGATGATAGGCGTCAGTGCCACGGGGCGGTAGTCATTGAAGCAGGACGGTGCAGGTTTCTTCGGCACAGGAACGATGGTGGCAGCCTTGAAACACGAGGGGCCTGCTGCAGGGAAACGTTAAAGATGTCCGTGACGACACCCGACAGCTCCCCAGCGCAGTCCTTCAGCGCTCGACCCGGGATGTTGTCAGTGCCCGCCGCCTTACGGGTGTCAATAGCGGCAAGCGCCCTCCTCACACCGTCGGCAGAGAGGCGCAGGGGCTGCTCGTGTGGGGGGGGAGTGTTCTTCAGGGGGCAAGTGCTGTTCTGGGCGTCGAAGCGAGCAAAGAAGCGGTTCAGATCGTTCAGCAGACGGACGTCGCCCTCACAGCTCCTCGGCGCGGGCTTGTAGTCCGTGATGGTCTGAATGCCCCGCCAAAGGCTACGTGCGTCCTTGCTGTCCTTGAAGTGGGTGGAGACCTTGGACGAGAACGCCTTCTTCGCTTCTTTGATGCCTCGGGACAGGTCGGCCCTCGCTGTCCTCAAGCCAGCCTCATCCCCCGCTCTGAAAGCCTTGTCCCTGGCCCTCAGCAGTCTGAGGACAGCCCCTGTCAGCCACGGCTTCCAGTTCGCTCGAGTGACGACGGATTTCGAGCAAGTCACATCATCGATGCACTTCGTGATGTAAGAGGTAAAAGAGTCAGTATACTCCTCTATGTCCGTCCGATCTTTGTAGGTGGCTGCCTGCTTAAACAAGTCCCAGTCAGTGGTGTCAAAGCAGTCACGAAGTGCATCGGAGGCACCCTCAGGCCACACCCGAACCCGCCTCCGAACCGGCCTGGATGCCTTCACCAATTGTCTGTATGCGGGCAAAAGCAAAACGGTGAGATGGTCAGAAAGCCCAAGATGGGGGAGGGGGGTGGCTTTGAAAGCTCCCTTTTGCGCAGAGTAGACCAGGTCCAGGAAGCTGTCTCCACGTGTCGGAAAAGTAACATGCTGGTGAAGCCTCGGGAAAACAGACTTCAGGTTGGCATGATTGAAGTCTCCAGCGAAGATGGTGAAACCGTCAGGGTGCGCTGTCTGCTGTTCACTGACAGCCTGGTACAGTTCACCAAGCGCCGCGATCCTGTCGCTTTCGATGTTGGTAGGCGGGATGTATACCGCGACTAGCAGAATCGCGGTAAATTCCCTCGGCAGATAAAATCACTCAATCGATCAATCAATCCGTAAAAAAAACAACACGGAGATTTACATAAATGCAAATTTATACCTTACACACAATAATATTATGTATAATTTGTATTTTGGGACAGGTTGAGCCAGAAAAATGACATCCTACCAGAAAGGTTGCTAAAGCGTATTTAACAGCTCAACACAGCAAATATATTTCCCTCATCTTGTAATTAAATCTTAATTGTTTATTTACACAGATATGAAGGCACCCTGAGAAACGCGGTTTATCTACAATTTCAAAGAGAAAATGCAGGGCAGAGCCTTGCTGGGTGGAGATCTTACAGTTAATTACCATTTTTTGCCCAAAGATTAAGATAGCTCTGTAATTTATTTACTGCCCACAGGAAATTCTTCTTTATGATAAGATACTAGTACAAGGAATGCGTAGCTCTACAAAAGAAATCTGTTATTTCCATCTGTTTCTTAGACATCAATGAGCCCTGAATATATTTAAACACAAAACATCCACTAAGACATAAGAAACATGGAGCGCATATTGCCACGGCCTCCCTTTTGATCCACCGATGCTAAATTATTATTTTTTGTCCTTATTTTTGAACTTCCATTTGTGTAATGCTTTTGTAATAAATAGGAAAGCAGTTTTGTCATTGCTACAACTATCTCAGATCCGCAACTTTCCTGGTGGATTAAACCAGACACATCCTTGAACATTGTCTTCATTGTACAGGATTTGGAGGTAGCTTGGCCCAGGTAATTGAATTCAGTACTTTGACGGTAGAAAAGTGCTGTACAAATAAAGCCCATTTAACTTGGTAAAAGTGTTACGAAAATGGTATCAGGACATGTTACTTTAGTGACTTAAGCTTTTTGCATTGAGGTATCTGGGTTGATCCCAAAGGTATTTGCTTACCCCCAAGGCAAGGAATTTAGGGATGCTCAGCCTCCAAGAAAGCTGTACTTTGGCATAAGTGCATCAATAAAATGATTCTTAGTATATTAAATAATTTTCAAACATCATAATTTATTTGAATGATATAAGTGAGACAAGATCAAGATCAAGCGAGCTGTTGCCCTTCTGCCTTACTGCCCTTCCAATTTTACTGCTTGGCCTCATTTGAGGTGCAGGTGAGTCGGAGCCTACCCCTGGGCCGAGATGCAGGGAAAAACCCTGGAGTGGTCTTCATTCACACATACAGAAAACCAAGGGTGATTTTCCCTTCCCCATCTGCTTGGAAAATTGTAGATGTTTACAAACTTAATACCGAACTTGTTCAATATTTACGGTGTATGTGTCAGGCTGGGAACAAGGCGGAGGACTCGGATGCAGAGTCGTTTCTTTCTCTGATTTATTCCAGCACACACACTGATCAAAAGTACAACTCAAAACACCTCTTGCGAGGGAAAACACGTGGCAAAAAGTACAAACAAAAGCGTCGCACTGGGGCGAGACAAAAAGGCTACGGGGATCACGGCACTAACAAAAAGCGTCGCTCGGTGGCGAGACAAAAAGGCTATGGGGATCAAGGCACTAACAAAAATCGTCGCTCTGTGGCGAGACAAAAAGGAGGAGTCTTACTGAGAGCTCGGACGTCAAAGAATCGCTGGTGGTCGGGACGAGGCAAGACACACTGGCACAAGACAAGGGGAAGACACGGACTAAATACACACAAAAGGGCGGGGACACAGGTGCTGACAATTAGTGTCAACTACACAGGTGCACACAATCGGGATCAGGGAAGACAAGACAACCAAACACCGAGGAAGGAAACACGAACTGAAACGGAAGGGATGACAAAATAAAACGAAGTAAAGTTACGACACCGACGAGACAGAAAACCGGAAAAATAAACGCAACCGCATGACATAACCCCCCCCCCCCCCCCCCCCCCCCCAGGGACGGATCCCAGACGGCCCAGGAGCCTCAGGGTGAGCTGCATAAAAGTCCTCAAACAGTCCCGGGTCCAAAATATAACTAGGCGGCACCCATTGCCGCTCCTCCGGCCCATAACCCTCCCAGTCCACCAGGTACTGCCAGCCCCGGCCTCTTCTGCGCACGTCCAATAGTTCTTTCACGGTGTAGCCCGTCCCACCTCCCACAGTCCGCGGAGGCGGCGCAGGATCTGGCACCAATGGACTGTCCACAACCGGCTTGACCTTCCCGACGTGAAAGGTGGGGTGGACTGCAAGGGACCTGGGCAAGCGGAGACGCACCGCGGCCGGGTGCACGACCTTGGTGATGGGGAACGGACCCACGAAGCGAGGTGCCAGTTTCCTGGAGTCCCCCCCGGTGGGGGAGATCCTTGTTGGACAGCCAGACACGTTGACCTCGCTGGTACACGGGCGCCGGACGTCTCCTCCGGTCAGCCATCCGCTTGACCCGGTCCCCCTGTCGGACCAGCGTGGCCCGTGCCGCCGACCAGACGCGACGACAGCGGCGCACCAAGGCGTGGGCCGAGGTCACCGTCACCTCCGGCTCACTGTCAGGGAAGACTGGGGGCTGGTAGCCATACACACACTTGAATGGGGACATACCTGTAGCCGTGGTGGGCAGGGAGTTGTGGGCATACTCCACCCAGGTGAGGTTCTTGCTCCACGAGGAGGGGTTCTGGGAGACCAGGCAGCGGAGACTTGTCTCCAACTGCTGGTTGATGCGTTCCGTCTGCCCGTTTGCCTCCGGATGATAGCCTGACGTGAGACTCACGGTTGCCCCTATGAGCCTGCAAAACTCCCTCCAAAACCTGGATATGAATTGGGGCCCCCTATCGGAAACAATGTCTTTCGGGAACCCATGAACCCGGAATATGTGGTCCATCATCACTGTGGCCGTTCGTTTAGCGAACGGGAGCTTGGGCAAGGCGATAAAGTGAGCCATCTTTGAGAATCTGTCTACCACCGTGAGTATGGTGGTTGGCCCATGCGAGGCCGGAAGCCCGGTGACGAAGTCCATGGATATCTCTGCCCACGGACGCGAAGGAATGGGTAGGGGATGCAGCAACCCCATACGGGCGCCGTGGGAGTTCTTATTCCGGGCGCAGACGGGACAGGCTGCAACGTATTCTTTGACGTCTGCCCTCATGGAGGGCCACCAGAATCGCTGCTGGATGACAAACAGGGTTCTGCGCATGCCCGGATGACAGGAGAGTCTGGAGGTGTGAGCCCAATGGACGACTTGGGATCGTAATTGATCGGGGACAAAAAGTCTGTTCTCCGGGCAACCACTAGGGGGTGGCTTGTTACCATTGGCCCGCTGTACCCGGCCTTCAATTGGCCAGGTCACTGCTCTCACCAGGCAATGAGGAGGCAGAATGGATTCGGGCTTCTTAATTTCTGGATCTGAGTTGTAGACACGGGAGAGGGCATCAGGCTTGGTGTTTTTGGTTCCCGGTCTGTAAGACAGAGAAAAGTTAAAACAATTGAAAAAAAGTGACCAGCGGGCTTGGCGGGAATTCAATCTCTTAGCTGACTTTATGTATTCTAAATTCTTATGGTCTGTCCAGACCAAAAAAGGCTGCTGTGCTCCCTCCAACCAATGTCTCCATTCTTCCAATGCCAGTTTTACTGCCAACAGTTCGCGATCTCCCACATCGTAATTCTGTTCGGCGGGCGTCAGCCGTCGAGACAGGAACGCGCACGGATGGAGCTTGTTGTCGCTCTTGGCTCTCTGTGATAGAATGGCCCCTACTCCTCGATTGGAGGCGTCCACCTCCACCACAAACTGTCGTGACGGGTCGGGAAGCGTGAGGATGGGAGCGGTGCTGAAGCGGTTCTTCAGTTCCTAGAAGGCCGCCTCCGCCTCCGCCGACCAGCGGAAGGGAACCTTAGGAGACGTGAGCGCGTGCAAGGGAGCCGCCGTGGCACTGAAGCCCTTGATGAACCGCCGATAAAAATTGGCAAAGCCCAGGAATTGCTGCACCTTTCTACGTGAGTCAGGGGTAGGCCATTCCGTTACCGCGCTAACTTTCGCCGGGTCCATCTCAACTTTGCCCGGGGCTACGATGAAACCGAGAAAAGATACGGTGTTCTTGTGGAATTCACTTTTCTCGGCCTTTACGTACAGTTGGTGTGCAAGGAGTCGTCGCAGCACCGTCTCGACGTGAAACCTATGGGTCTTCAGATCCGGGGAATAAATGAAAATATCATCCAAATATACGTACACAAAACGGTCCAAACAGTCTCTCAAAACATCATTTATCATGGCCTGAAACACAGCGGGAGCATTGGTGAGGCCAAATGGCATGACTAAGTATTCAAAGTGTCCTCGATGGGTGTTGAACCCTATCTTCCATTCGTCCCCTTCCCGGATGCGCACTAGATGGTATGCGTTGCGCAGATCTAACTTTGTGAACACCCGGGCTTGCTGTAATTGGTCGAACACGGTCGACATCAGTGGGAGCGGATACCGGTTCTTGATTGTGATCTGATTGAGGGGACTATAGTCAATACAGGGACGTAGGGTGCCGTCCTTCTTGCCCACGAAAAAGAACCCCGCCCCCGCAGGCGACGATGATGGTCGAATCAGTCCTGCTTGCAGGGAGGAGTCTATATATTCGTTCAAGGCTTGCTTTTCAGGTCCCGAAAGAGAATAAAGCCTCCCCTTGGGTATAGTTGAACCCGGCAGGAGTTCAATGGCGCAATCATACGGACGGTGGGGAGGTAGGGAGGCAGCCTTGGCCTTGCTGAATACCTCGGCCCATTGGTGGTAACACGCAGGGACCCCGGTTAAGTCTGGGGTTTGCGCGTCTAGAGCAGGAGGCACAGCGCGCGGGTTAGACTTGATACAGGAATCATGACAGTCGAGCCCCCATCCCGTTATTTCCCCTCATCCCCAGTCTATAGCGGGGTTGTGGCGTTGAAGCCATGGATACCCGAGAATGAGAGGGTTCATTGGAGAGGTTACGACATGTAGCCGTATATTCTCCTGGTGGGGCCCAATCGACAGCGAAACAGGTTCTGTTATGTGAGTTACCTCAAAAAGTGCCTGTCCATTGAGTGCCTTAGCTTTCACGGGAGTGTTCAGCAGGTCAGTCTTTACCCCCCATCGGCGAGCAAAAGCCCAGTCTATCAAGCTTTCATCCGCTCCTGAGTCTATTAGCACTTCAAGTTCTATTTCTTTTCCCAGCTGTATAATCCTGCCCTTGGGGAGCACTCGCCCCGGGGACAGAGCCGCAGAGAAGGCGCTTACCTTCAGGGTCCTCCTCACCGGACAAGAGAGAAGGAGGTGTCCGAGCTCACCGCAGTAGTGGCATCTTCCTTCCCGGCGTCGCCGTAACTTCTCCTACTCTGTTAACTTAGCTCTGCCCAACTGCATCGGTTCTGGCTCCTGGCGCTGCCGATCCCCGTCCGGCCTGGAGTGGTTAGCGTCTAGGACGGAAGGACCGGCTACTGGGACGAAGGCGGGGGCGTTCCTGCTTCGGTGCTTCCTCCACTCTTGCAGCCGGTTGTCTGTGCGGATAGCCAGAGCGATGAGGGCGTCGAGGTCGGTGGGAAGATCTAGGGGGATTAGCTGATCCTGTATGGATCCAGAGAGGCCCCGGAGGAAGATGTCATACAGTGCCGTCGCGTTCCAACCGCACTCCGCGGCCAGCGTGCGGAAACGGATGGCGTAGTCTCCGACGGTCTCTTGTCCCTGGACTATCTGACAGAGTTGGCGAGCCTTTGCTCGGTCAGCGGAGATTGGGTCGAACACCGTTCGCAGAGCCTCGATAAAAGCGGGGAGAGAGCGACAGGAGATGGAATCCCTGGCCCATTCCGCGGTGGCCCACGTGCGGGCCCTCCCCGTCAGGTATGATACCATGTAGGCCACCTTGGAGCGCTCGGTGGGGAAATCTGCTGGGGACCTCTCAAAGTGCATCTCGCATTCAGTAATAAAGGCCCGGCTAAGGCCGGGTTCACCGGAGTAGCGCTCTGGAGGAGCCAGTCTGGCACCGCCGGTCATGGGAGCTATTGCAAGGGGAGTAACTGGGGAAGCAGCGGGTGTACTGGAGGTCGCTGCTGGTCCCGCGTTTAAGAGCGAGAGCACGTCCTGCATTTGCTGACCCAGCTTTGCTTCTTGGGTGGCAACCGCTCCTCTGAAGTCTTCTTGACTCTTAGCGAGTCCTCGGATTTCTTCACCCAAGTCGCCCACTTGCCTCTGGTGCTGGGCGAGCTGTGAGGCATGGGAGCGCACTGCGGCGCACAGGTGCTCCGACTCTGCCGAGTCCATGTCTGGCCAGTGTGTACTGTCAGGCTGGGAACAAGGCGGAGGACTCGGATGCAGAGTCGTTTCTTTCTCTGATTTATTCCAGCACACACACTGATCAAAAGTACAACTCAAAACGCCTCTTGCGAGGGAAAACACGTGGCAAAAAGTACAAACAAAAGCGTCGCACTGGGGCGAGACAAAAAGGCTATGGGGATCACGGCACTAACAAAAAGCGTCGCTCGGTGGCGAGACAAAAAGGCTATGGGGATCAAGGCACTAACAAAAAGCGTCGCTCTGTGGCGAGACAAAAAGGAGGAGTCTTACTGAGAGCTCGGACGTCAAAGAATCGCTGGTGGTCGGGACGAGGCAAGACACAGTGGCACAAGACAAGGGGAAGACACGGACTAAATACACACAAAAGGGCGGGGACACAGGTGCTGACAATTAGTGTCAACTACACAGGTGCACACAATCGGGATCAGGGAAGACAAGACAACCAAACACCGAGGAAGGAAACACGAACTGAAACGGAAGGGATGACAAAATAAAACAGGAAGTAAAGTTACGACACCGACGAGACAGAAAACCGGAAAAATAAACGCGACCGCATGACAGTATGGTGTTGTCAACATCAAGGTTGTGGCACAGGCTCCATGTTTGTGATGTGACACAGAACAACAGCCAACAAAATTATTAGTTAGATACAAGATAAATTATGAGTATTCAAAAGCAAAAAGTAGAAGAAATCAAGACCACAACCCAATTCAGAAAAATTGGTTGTAAATTAGTCAATTTAATTGATTAGAAACATTGAAGAGTCTTAGGTCTGGTGGAATGTATGGTTGTTATTATACTACCTTGGCTAATGCCAGATAGTTGAGTGAACAACAGATGGTAACAACAGTGGTAATGCAGTTCACCATTCTTAACAGAAGGCTTGTACTGGGGTTGCACAAAAGTTTGAAAACCAATCCACCAACAATCAGTAGAATCACAAAAGTGTGAGACAATAAAAGTAGAAAATTTCAGTGCTCTGAGAGAAAACTGTTCTTTTCTCCTTTCCGGTGTTTATGCTGTGCTAAAGTAATCTGAAATGGCCAATTAGAGAACTCAAGCAAAAAAAAACAACAACAACAACAACAAAAAACATGTTTCCCCCACTGAAGAAGAAAATAGAACCATTTACTGTTCTCTGTGTGTGACGATGATTTCACAGAGAGGCAAAGATGAACCGAGGCAGGTGGCTTTGAAAATCCTAATCAGACACACTCTTCTTTTCCTAAATTCAGTCTGAGCTGTTTGCAAAATAGCGTTTGCACCCTGGCATTGCTGCATTTAATATATCGACGCTCATAATGAAAATATACCTTTCTGACAGAGGTGTCAAATCCAGGTCCAGAGAGTAAAGTAAACCTTGCCACATTCTCTCTTTAGCCACAGGTGCTTCCACTCAACCATCAAGTAAACAAACTCTTGATATGGACACATAGCATGATGGGTCTTGCCTGAGGACTCCTGGATACTAACATTTGCCCTGATCACTGTGTCCGTTGTATTAACCACTAACCCTAACTCTATCTAAACACAAGATCAGTAGAGGCTGGGGTGTACCACATCAGAGAGGATCCCAGGTGTAGGCTGGATAAAGAAGCCCCTGGAATGGTGCAACATAGCACAACCGCGTGTAAGACGCTGGCGGTCTAGGCATTCATACATGGAGAGGCATAACAAGGTAGCAAGAATAGTGTACCGGGAAATCTGTACTAAATATGGATGAGAGGTCCCAAAATTTCCCGTAAAAAGAAAGAAAATCCTAAATAGTAATTGCAGAAGACTTTAGCTACACCCTACGTTGCCCAAAACATTTTAAAAAGCCAGACATTCAATTTGAGAACAAATTTAAATCCTATATTGAAAACTTTTAATATGCTGCAATAAAAAAGGCAGAAGAAAATTAAGAAGAACTAGAAAATGCAATTTCTGGAGAAATTGCGTGTGAAGGCGAAGACTTTGAATCACTTCTTGGGGAATGATGCCGAATGATGTTGAAATGAGTTGAATTTCTTGAGAAATGTGGAAAATAGAAGTGTAATTTTGGAGAATTTGGTTGAATTTCAAATTTGAAAGTTTGAAATGTTTGGTAAGTGGGAGGTTGTGGAATAGGTAAGCAAAAGAAGAACAGTTGAAAGTTGGAGCGGGTTGAAACGGTTAAAAAATGTAGAAGTTAGAGCAAATCTTGAATCCCCATAGAGAATGAATGGAAAATTAAAAGAAAAAGCAATTGCGCCAAAATATTTTGAAATTTGGAACAAAACGTAAAAAAACAGCTTCAGGAGGTTCACTTTTGGGGTTAAAATGTTGAAACAGGTTCAATCGGACAAAAAAAGCAAAAGTTAGCGCCTAATGTAGCTATTTAGGGCCGTTAATGTTGAAATAAGGTCACTTCCGGGTTGATTTGGGTCACTTCCGGTCTAGCTGAGGTCACTTCCGGTTTATTTGGGGTCACTTCCGGTTTTAAAAGGTCACTTCCGGTTTGATTTAGGGTGACTTCCGGTTTACCTAAGGTCACTTCCTGTTTACCTAAGGTCACTTGTGGTTTGATATGGGGCACTTCCGGTACATTCTGGGTTCATTGGGGGCACTTCCGGGTCAATCCAAGATGGCCGCCACACTGGAAGTGTGGGTGAAGGAGGTGAATATGGTAAGCATAAGGTAAACAAAGTGAATAAAGTTGGAATGGGTTGAATCGGTTGAAAAATGTGGAAAAAAGAGTAGAAAAACGAAATTGTAGAGAATTTTTGGTAAGTGGAAAGTTGTGGAATAGGCAGGCAAAGGATGAACAGTTGAATGTTGGAACGGGTTGAATCGGTTAAAAAATGTAGACGTGAGAACAAATGTTGAATCCCTATAGAGAATGAATGGGAATTAAAAGAAAAAGCAATTGCGCCAAAAATATTTTGAAATTTGGAACAAAACGTAAAAAAACAGCTTCAGGAGGTTCACTATTGGGGTTAAAATGTCGAAACGGGTTCAATCGGACAAAAAAAGCAAAAGTTAGCGCCTAATGTA
Organism: Syngnathus scovelli; assembly: GCF_024217435.2. Classification (NCBI taxonomy): domain Eukaryota; kingdom Metazoa; phylum Chordata; class Actinopteri; order Syngnathiformes; family Syngnathidae; genus Syngnathus; species Syngnathus scovelli. The sequence goes on along the minus strand of NC_090850.1, from coordinate 3,334,841 downwards.
GCTATTTAGGGCAGTTAATGTTGAAATAAGTTCACTTCCGGGTTGATTTTGGTCACTTCCGGTCTATTTGGGTCACTTCCGGTTTGAATAGAGGCACTTCCGGTCTAGCTGAGGTCACTTCCGGTTTATTTGGGATCACTTCCGGTTTAAGAAGGTCACTTCCGGTTTAAAAAGGTCACTTCCGGTTTGATTTGGGGTCACTTCCGGTTTACCTGAGGTCACTTCCTGTTTACCTAAGGTCACTTCCGGTTTGATTTGGGGCACTTCCGGTTCATTCTAGGTTCATTGGGAGCACTTCAGGGTCAATCCAAGATGGCCGCCACACTGGAAGTGGGGGTCAAGGGTTGAATTGTGAAAGCATAGTGGAAGTGGAGGTGAAGGGGTGAATATGGGAAGGGATGAGGTGACCAAAGTGAATAGAGTTGGAATGGGTTGAATCGGTTGAAAAATGTAGAAATTAGAGTGGAAAAACGAAATTTTGTAGAATTTGGTGTGAATTTCAAAATTAAAAATTTGGAAATTTTGGTAAGTGGGAAGGTGTGGAATGGGTAGGAAAAAGATGAACAGTTGAAAGTTGGAATGGGTCGAATCGGTCAAAAAATGTAGAAATTAGAGGTGAAAAACGGAATTTTGTGAAATTTTGTCGAAATTTTTAACGTGAAAACGTGAAATTTTTGAATTTGGGAATTTTGGGAATGTCGAGAATCATTCCGAATGTGGTTTGAATGTGCTGAATGAGGTGAATTTAAAAGGGGAATGACGTAAAAGTGAAATGTCGAATCTGCCATTGAGAATGAATGGGGAAAAATTTGTCGTAAATTCGCGAATTTTGCGAAATCGGAAAATTTTCGGAACGAGAAAAATGGAAGCGCTCATCTCGTGAATATTTGGAATACGTCAAAAGTGGAACGGAGTGAATCGGATGAACTATGTGGAAGAAGAAGCGGGACAAAAAAGTGTGGAGAATAAAATAGAAGAATAATAATAACTAGAAAATGCAATTTCTGGAGAAATTGCGTGTGAAGGCGAAGACTTTGAATCACTTCTTGGCGAATGCTGGCGTATTATGCTGAAACGAGTTGAATTACTTGAGAAATGTAGAAAATAGAGGTGAAAAACGGAATTTTGGAGAATTTGGTGGAATTTCAGAATTTTGGAGAATTTGGTTGAGTTTAAAATCTTAAAATGTGGAATTTATGGCAAGTGGAAATTTGGGGAATAGGTAGGAAAAAGATGAAGAGTTGAAAGTTGGAATGAGTTGAATCGGTTGAACAACGTGAAAATTAGAGTAGAAAAACACATTTTTGGAGAATTTGGTTGAATTTCAAATTTCAAAATTTGGAATTTTTTGTAAGGGGAAGTTGTGGAATAGGTAAGCAAAAGATGAAGAGTTGAAAGTTGGAATGGGTTGAATCGGTAGAGAAATGTAGAAATGAGAGTAGAAAAACGAAATTTTGGAGAATTTGGTTGAATTTCAAATTTGGGATTTTTGGTAAGTGGGAAGTTGTGTAATACGTAGGCAAAAGATGAAGAGTTGAAAGTTGGAATGGGTTGAATCGGTTGAAAAATGTACAAATTAGAGTCGAAAAACGAAATTTTGCAGAATTTGGTTGAATTTCAAATTTGGAATTTTTGGTAAGTGGGAAGTTGTGAAATAGGTAAGCAAAAGATGAAAAGTTGAAAGTTGGAATGGATTGAATCGGTTGCACAATGTAAAGATTAGAGTAGAAAAACAAAATGTTTGAGAATTTGGTTGAATTTCAAATTTTTAATTTTTGGTAAGTGGGAAATTGTGGAATAGGTAGGCAAAAGATGAAGAGTTGAAAGTTGGAATGGGTTGAATCGGTTGAACAATGTAGAAATTACAGTAGAAAAACGAAATTTTGGAGATTTTGGTTGAATTTCAAATTTGGAATTTTTGGTAAGTCGGAAGTTGTGGAATAGGTAGGCCAAAGATGAAGAGTTGAAAGTTGGAATGGGTTGAATCGGTTGAACAATGTAGAAATTAGAGTAGAAAAACAAAATGTTGGAGAATTTGGTTGAATTTCAAATATGGAATTTTTGGTAAGTGGGAAGTTGTGGAATAGGTAGGCAAAAGATGAAGAGTTGAAAGTTGGAATGGGTTGAATCGGTTGAACAATGTAGAAATTAGATTAGAAAAACGAAATTTTTGGAGAATTTGGTTGAATTTCAAATTTGGAATTTTTGGTAAACGGGAAGTTGTGGAATAGGTAGGCAAAACATGAACAGTTGAAAGTTGGAATGAGTTGAATCGGTTAAAAAATGTAGAAATTAGAGTAGAAAAACAAAATTTTTGAGAATTTGGTTGAATTCCAAATTTGGAATTTTTGGTAAGTCGGAAGTTGTGGAATAGGTAGGCAAAAGATGAAGAGTTGAAAGTTGGAATGGGTTGAATCGGTTGAACAATGTAGAAATTAGAGTAGAAAAACAAAATGTTGGAGAATTTGGTTGAATTTCAAATATGGAATTTTTGGTAAGTGGGAAGTTGTGGAATAGGTAGGCAAAAGATGAAGAGTTGAAAGTTGGAATGAGTTGAATCGGTTGAAAAATGTAGAAATTAGAGTAGAAAAACAAAATTTTTGAGAATTTGGTTGAATTCCAAATTTGAAAATTTGGAATTTTTCATAAGTTGGAAGTTGTGGAATAGTTAGAAAAAGATGAACAGTTGAAAGTTGGAATGGGTTGAATCGGTTGAAAAACGTAAAAGTTAGAGTGGAAAAACGAATTTTTGGAGAATTTGGTTGAATTTCAAATTTGGAATTTTTGGTAAGTGGGAAGTTGTGGAATAGGTAGGCAAAAGATAAACAGTTGAAAGTTGGAATGAGTTGAATCGGTTGAACAATGTAGAAAAAAGTGGAATGATGTAAATGTGAAATGTCGAATCTGCCATTAAGAATGAATGGGGAAAAATTTGTCGTAAGTTCGCGAATTTTGCAAAATCGGAAAATTTTCGGAACGAGAAAAATGGAAGCGCTCATCTCGTGAATATTTGGAACACGTCAAAAGTGGAACGGAGTGAATCGGATGAACTATGTGGAAGAAGAAGCGGGACAAAAAAGTGTGGAGAATAAAATAGAAGAATAATAATAATAACTAGAAAATGCAATTTCTGGAGAAATTGCGTGTGAAGGCGAAGACTTTGAATCACTTCTTGGGGAATGATGGCGAATGATGTTGAAATGAGTTGAATTTCTTGAGAAATGTGGAAAATAGAAGTGTAATACTAAATTTTGGAGAATTTGGTTGAATTTCAAATTTGAAGTTTGGAATTTGTGGTAAGTGGGAGGTTGTGGAATAGGTAGGCAAAAGATGAACAGTTGAATGTTGGAACGGGTTGAATCGGTTAAAAAATGTAGACGTGAGAGCAAATGTTGAATCTCCATAGAGAATGAATGGGAATCAAAAGAAAAAGCAATTGCGCCAAAATATTTTGAAATTTGGAACAAAACGAAAATAAATAGCTTCAGGAGGTTCACTTTTGGAGTTAAAATGTTGAAATGGGTTCAATCGGACAAAAAATGCAAAAGTTAGCGACTAATGTAGCTATTTAGGGCAGTTAATGTTGAAATAAGGTCACTTCCGGGGTGATTTGGGTCACTTCCGGTCTATTTGGGTCACTTCCGGTTTGAGTAGAGGCACTTCCGGTCTAGCCGAGGTCACTTCCGGTTTATTTGGGGTCACTTCCGGTTTAAAAAAGTCACTTCCGGTTTAAAAAGGTCACTTCCGGTTTGATTTGGGGTCACTTCCGGTTTACCTAAGGTCACTTCCTGTTTACCTAAGGTCACTTGCGGTTTGATATGGGGCACTTCCGGTACATTCTGGGTTCATTGGGGGCACTTCCGGGTCAATCCAAGATGGCCGCCACACTGGAAGTGTGGGTGAAGGAGGTGAATATGGTAAGCATAAGGTAAACAAAGTGAATAAAGTTGGAATGGGTTGAATCGGTTGAAAAATGTGGAAAAAAGAGTAGAAAAACGAAATTGTAGAGAATTTTTGGTAAGTGGAAAGTTGTGGAATAGGCAGGCAAAGGATGAACAGTTGAATGTTGGAACGGGTTGAATCGGTTAAAAAATGTAGAAGTGAGAGCAAATGTTGAATCCCCATAGAGAATGAATGGGAATTAAAAGAAAAAGCAATTGCGCCAAAATATTTTGAAATTTGGAACAAAACGTAAAAAAACAGCTTCAGGAGGTTCGCTTTTGGGGTTAAAATGTTGAAACGGGTTCAATCGGACAAAAAATGCAAAAGTTAGCGCCTAATGTAGCTATTTATGGCAGTTAATGTTGAAATAAGTTCACTTTCGGGTTGATTTGGGTCATTACGGTCTATTTGGGTCACTTCCGGTCTGATTAGAGGCACTTCCGGTCTAGCTGAGGTCACTTCCGGTTTATTTGGGGTCACTTCCGGTTTAAAAAGGTCACTTCCGGTTTAAAAAGGTCACTTCCGGTTTGATTTGGGGTCACTTCCGGTTTACCTGAGGTCACTTCCTGTTTACCTAAGGTCACTTCCGGTTTTATTTGGGGCACTTCCGGTTCATTCTAGGTTCATTGGGAGCACTTCAGGGTCAATCCAAGATGGCCGCCATACTGGAAGTGGGGGTCAAGGGTTGAATTGTGTAAGCATAGTGGAAGTGGGGGTGAAGGGGTGAATATGGTAAGGATGAGGTGACCAAAGTGAATAAAGTTGGAATGGGTTGAATCGGTTGAAAAATGTAGAAATTAGAGTGGAAAAACGAAATTTTGTAGAATTTGGTGTGAATTTCAAAATTGAAAATTTGGAAATTTTGGTAAGTGGGAAGGTGTGGAATAGGTAGGAAAAAGATGAACAGTTGAAAGTTGGAATGGGTTGAATCGGTCAAAAATTGTAGAAATTAGAGGTGAAAAACGGAATTTTGTGAAATTTTGTCGAAATTTTTAACGTGAAAACGTGAAATTTTTGAATTTGGGAATTTTGGGAATGTCGAGAATCATTCCGAATGTGGTTTGAATGTGCTGAATGAGGTGAATTTAAAAGGGGAATGACGTAAATGTGAAATGTCGAATCTGCCATTGAGAATGAATGGGGAAAAATTTGTCGTAAATTCGCGAATTTTGCGAAATCGGAAAATTTTCGGAACGAGAAAAATGGAAGCGCTCATCTCGTGAATATTTGGAATACGTCAAAAGTGGAACGGAGTGAATCGGATGAATTATGTGGAAGAAGAAGCGGGACAAAAAAGTGTGGAGAATAAAATATAATAATAATAATAACTAGAAAATGCAATTTCTGGAGAAATTGCGTGTGAAGGCGAAGACTTTGAATCACTTCTTGGGGAATGATGCCGAATGATGTTGAAATGAGTTGAATTTCTTGAGAAAAGTGGAAAATAGAAGTGTAACACTAAATTTTGAAGAATTAGGTTGAATTTCAAATTTGAAGTTTGGAATTTTTGGTAAGTGGGAGGTTGTGGAATAGGTAGGCAAAAGATGAACAGTTGAAAGTTGGAACGGGTTGAAACGGTTAAAAAAAGTTAGAGCAAATCTTGACTCCCCATAGAGAATGAATGGGAATTAAAAGAAAAAGCAATTGCGCCAACATTTTTTGAAATTTGCAACAAAAGGACAAAAACCGGCTTCAGGAGGTTCACTTTTGGGGTTAAAATGTTGAAACGGGTTCAATCGGACAAAAAATGCAAAAGTTAGCGCCTAGTGTAGCTATTTAGGGCAGTTAATGTTGAAATAAGGTCACTTCCGGGGTGATTTGGGTCACTTCCGGTCTATTTGGGTCACTTCCGGTTTGAGTAGAGGCACTTCCGGTCTAGCCGAGGTCACTTCCGGTTTATTTGGGGTCACTTCCGGTTTAAAAAGGTCACTTCCGGTTTAAAAAGGTCACTTCCGGTTTGATTTGGGGTCACTTCCGGTTTACCTGGGGTCACTTCCGGTTCATTTGGGGTCACTTCCGGTTTGATTTGGGTCACTTCCGGTCTATTTGAGTCACTTCCGGTTTGAATAGAGGCACTTCCGGTCTAGCTGAGGTCACTTCCGGTTTATTTGGGGTCACTTCCGGTTTAAAAAGGTCACTTCCGGTTTGATTTGGGGTCACTTCCGGTTTACCTAAGGTCACTTCCTGTTTACCTAAGGTCACTTCCGGTTCGATTTGGGGCACTTCCGGTTCATTCTAGGGTCATTGGGAGCACTTCAGGGTCAATCCAAGATGGCCGCCACACTGGAAGTGGGGGTCAAGGGTTGAATTGTGTAAGCATAGTGGAAGTGGGGGTGAAGGGGGTGAATATGGTAAGGACGAGGTGACCAAAGTGAATAAAGTTGGAATGGGTTGAATCGGTTGAAAAATGTAGAAATTAGAGTAGAAAAACCAAATTTTGTAGAATTTGGTTGAATTTCAAAATTGAAAATTTGGAAATTTTGGTAAGTGGGAAGGTGTGGAATAGGTAGGCAAAAGATGAACAGTTGAAAGTTGGAATGGGTTGAATCGGTTGAAAAACGTAGAAGTTAGAGTAGAAAAACGAAATTTTGGAGAATTTGGTTGAATTTCAAATTTGAAATTTTGGAATTTTTGGTAGGTGAGAAGTTGTGGAATAGGCAGGCAAAAGATGAACAGTTGAAAATTGGAATGGGTTGAATCGGTTGAAAAATGTAGAAACTAGAGGTGAAAAACGAAATTTCGTGAAATTTTGTCGGAATTTTTAACGTGAAAACGTGAAATTTTTGAATTTGGGAATTTTGGGAATGTCGAGAATCATTCCGAATGTGGTTTGAATGTGCTGAATGAGGTGAATTTAAAAGGGGAATGACGTAAATGTGAAATGTCGAATCTGCCATTGAGAATGAATGGGGAAAAATTTGTCGTAAATTCGCGAATTTTGCGAAATCGGAAAATTTTCGGAACGAGAAAAATGGAAGCGCTCATCTCGTGAATATTTGGAATACGTCAAAAGTGGAACGGAGTGAATCGGATGAATTATGTGGAAGAAGAAGCGGGACAAAAAAGTGTGGAGAATAAAATATAATAATAATAATAACTAGAAAATGCAATTTCTGGAGAAATTGCGTGTGAAGGCGAAGACTTTGAATCACTTCTTGGCGAATGCTGGCGAATTATGCTGAAACGAGTTGAATTACTTGAGAAATGTAGAAAATAGAGGTGAAAAACGGAATTTTGGAGAATTTGGTGGAATTTCAGAATTTTGGAGAATTTGGTTGAGTTTAAAATCTTAAAATGTGGAATTTATGGCAAGTGGAAATTTGGGGAATAGGTAGGAAAAAGATGAAGAGTTGAAAGTTGGAATGGGTTGAATCGGTTGAAAAATGTACAAATTAGAGTCGAAAAACGAAATTTTTCCGAATTTGGTTGAATTTCAAATTTGGAATTTTTGGTAAGTGGGAAGTTGTGAAATAGGTAAGCAAAAGATGAAAAGTTGAAAGTTGGAATGGATTGAATCGGTTGCACAATGTAAAGATTAGAGTAGAAAAACAAAATGTTTGAGAATTTGGTTGAATTTCAAATTTTTAATTTTTAATTTTTGGTAAGTGGGAAGTTGTGGAATAGGTAGGCAAAAGATGAAGAGTTGAAAGTTGGAATGGGTTGAATCGGTTGAACAATGTAGAAATTACAGTAGAAAAACGAAATTTTGGAGATTTTGGTTGAATTTCAAATTTAGAATTTTTGGTAAGTCGGAAGTTGTGGAATAGGTAGGCAAAAGATGAAGAGTTGAAAGTTGGAATGGGTTGAATCGGTTGAACAATGTAGAAATTAGAGTAGAAAAACAAAATGTTGGAGAATTTGGTTGAATTTCAAATATGGAATTTTTGGTAAGTGGGAAGTTGTCGAATAGGTAGGCAAAAGATGAAGAGTTGAAAGTTGGAATGGGTTGAATCGGTTGAACAATGTAGAAATTAGATTAGAAAAAACAAATTTTTGAGAATTTGGTTGAATTTCAAATTTGGAATTTTTGGTAAACGGGAAGTTGTGGAATAAGTAGGCAAAACATGAACAGTTGAAAGTTGGAATGAGTTAAATCGGTTAAAAAATGTCGAAATTAGAGTAGAAAAACAAAATTTTTGAGAATTTGGTTGAATTCCAAATTTGGAATTTTTTGTAAGTGGGAAGTTGTGAAATAGGTAAGCAAAAGATGAAAAGTTGAAAGTTGGAATGGATTGAATCGGTTTCACAATGTAAAGATTAGAGAAGAAAAACAAAATGTTTGAGAATTTGGTTGAATTTCAAATTTTGAATTTTTGGTAAGTGGGAAGTTGTGGAATAGGTAGGCAAAAGATGAAGAGTTGAAAGTTGGAACGGGTTGAATCGGTTGAACAATGTAGAAATTAGAGTAGAAAAAGGAAATTTTGGAGATTTTGGTTGAATTTCAAATTTGGAATTTTTGGTAAGTCGGAAGTTGTGGAATAGGTAGGCAAGAGATGAAGAGTTGAAAGTTGGAATGGGTTGAATCGGTTGAACAATGTAGAAATTAGAGTAGAAAAACGAAATTTTGGAAATTTTGGTTGAATTTCAAATTTGGAATTTTTGGTAAGTCGGAAGTTGTGGAATAGGTAGGCAAAAGATGAAGAGTTGAAAGTTGGAATGGGTTGAATCGGTTGAACAATGTAGAAATTAGAGTAGAAAAACAAAATGTTGGAGAATTTGGTTGAATTTCAAATATGGAATTTTTGGTAAGTGGGAAGTTGTGGAATAGATAGGCAAAAGATGAACAGTTGAAAGTTGGAATGAGTTGAATCGGTTGAACAATGTAGAAATTAGAGTAGAAAAACGAAATTTAGAAAGATTTGGTTGAATTTCAAATTTGGAATTTTTGGTAAACGGGAAGTTGTGGAATAGGTAGGCAAAACATGAACAGTTGAAAGTTGGAATGAGTTGAATTGGTTGAAAAATGTAGAAATTAGAGTAGAAAAACAAAATTTTTGAGAATTTGGTTGAATTCCAAATTTGAAAATTTGGAATTTTTCATAAGTTGGAAGTTGTGGAATAGTTAGAAAAAGATGAACAGTTGAAAGTTGGAATGGGTTGAATCGGTTGAAAAACGTAAAAGTTAGAGTGGAAAAACGAAATTTTGGAGAATTTGGTTGAATTTCAAATTTGGAATTTTTGGTAAGTGGGAAGTTGTGGAATAGGTAGGCAAAAGATGAACAGTTGAAAGTTGGAATGAGTTGAATCGGTTGAACAATGTAGAAATTAGAGTAGAAAAACGAAATTTTGGAAATTTTGGTTGAATTTCAAATTTGGAATTTTTGGTAAGTCGGAAGTTGTGGAATAGGTAGGCAAAAGATGAAGAGTTGAAAGTTGGAATGGGTTGAATCGGTTGAACAATGTAGAAATTAGAGTAGAAAAACAAAATGTTGGAGAATTTGGTTGAATTTCAAATATGGAATTTTTGGTAAGTGGGAAGTTGTGGAATAGGTAGGCAAAAGATGAAGAGTTGAAAGTTGGAATGGGTTGAATCGGTTGGACAATGTAGAAATTAGAGTAGAAAAACAAAATGTTGGAGAATTTGGTTGAATTTCAAATATGGAATTTTTGGTAAGTGGGAAGTTGTGGAATAGGTAGGCAAAAGATGAAGAGTTGAAAGTTGGAATGGGTTGAATCGGTTGAACAATGTAGAAATTAGATTAGAAAAACGAAATTTTGGAGAATTTGGTTGAATTTCAAATTTGGAATTTTTGGTAAACGGGAAGTTGTGGAATAGGTAGGCAAAACATGAACAGTTGAAAGTTGGAATGAGTTGAATCGGTTAAAAAATGTAGAAATTAGAGTAGAAAAACAAAATTTTTGAGAATTTGGTTGAATTCCAAATTTGGAATTTTTGGTAAGTGGGAAGTTGTGAAATAGGTAAGCAAAAGATGTAAAGTTGAAAGTTGGAATGGATTGAATCGGTTTCACAATGTAAAGATTAGAGAAGAAAAACCAAATGTTTGAGAATTTGGTTGAATTTCAAATTTGGAATTTTTGGTAAGTGGGAAGTTGTGGAATAGGTAGGCAAAAGATGAAGAGTTGAAAGTTGGAACGGGTTGAATCGGTTGAACAATGTAGAAATTAGAGTAGAAAAACGAAATTTTGGAGATTTTGGTTGAATTTCAAATTTGGAATTTTTGGTAAGTCAGAAGTTGTGGAATAGGTAGGCAAAAGATGAAGAGTTGAAAGTTGGAATGGGTTGAATCGGTTGAACAATGTAGAAATTAGAGTAGAAAAACAAAATGTTGGAGAATTTGGTTGAATTTCAAATATGGAATTTTTGGTAAGTGGGAAGTTGTGGAATAGATAGGCAAAAGATGAACAGTTGAAAGTTGGAACGAGTTGAATCGGTTGAACAATGTAGAAATTAGAGTAGAAAAACGAAATTTAGAAAGATTTGGTTGAATTTCAAATTTGGAATTTTTGGTAAACGGGAAGTTGCGGAATAGGTAGGCAAAACATGAACAGTTGAAAGTTGGAATGAGTTGAATCGGTTGAAAAATGTAGAAATTAGAGTAGAAAAACAAAATTTTTGAGAATTTGGTTGAATTCCAAATTTGAAAATTTGGAATTTTTCATAAGTTGGAAGTTGTGGAATAGTTAGAAAAAGATGAACAGTTGAAAGTTGGAATGGGTTGAATCGGTTGAAAAACGTAAAAGTTAGAGTGGAAAAACGAAATTTTGGAGAATTTGGTTGAATTTCAAATTTGGAATTTTTGGTAAGTGGGAAGTTGTGGAATAGGTAGGCAAAAGATGAACAGTTGAAAGTTGGAATGAGTTGAATCGGTTGAACAATGTAGAAAAAAGTGGAATGATGTAAATGTGAAATGTCGAATCTGCCATTAAGAATGAATGGGGAAAAATTTGTCGTAAGTTCGCGAATTTTGCGAAATCGGAAAATTTTCGGAACGAGAAAAATGGAAGCGCTCATCTCGTGAATATTTGGAACGCGTGAAAAGTGGAACGGAGTGAATCGGATGAACTATGTGGAAGAAGAAGCGGGACAAAAAAGTGGCGGGAATAAAATAGAAGAATAATAATAATAATAATAATAATAATAATAGAGAATGGTGTAGAATAACATATGTGTGAAGGCCATCGCCTTCACACAACTAGAAAATGCAATTTCTGGAGAAATTGCGTGTGAAGGCGAAGACTTTGAATCACTTCTTGGGGAATGATGGCGAATGATGTCTAAATGAGTTGAATTTCTTGAGAAATGTGGAAAATAGAAGTGTAATACTAAATTTTGGAGAATTTGGTTGAATTTCAAATTTGAAGTTTGGAATTTGTGGTAAGTGGGAGGTTGTGGAATAGGTAGGCAAAAGATGAACAGTTGAATGTTGGAACGGGTTGAATCGGTTAAAAAATGTAGACGTGAGAGCAAATGTTGAATCTCCATAGAGAATGAATGGGAATTAAAAGAAAAAGCAATTGCGCCAAAATATTTTGAAATTTGGAACAAAACGAAAATAAATAGCTTCAGGAGGTTCACTTTTGGAGTTAAAATGTTGAAATGGGTTCAATCGGACAAAAAATGCAAAAGTTAGCGACTAATGTAGCTATTTAGGGCAGTTAATGTTGAAATAAGGTCACTTCCGGGGTGATTTGGGTCACTTCCGGTCTATTTGGGTCACTTCCGGTTTGAGTAGAGGCACTTCCGGTCTAGCCGAGGTCACTTCCGGTTTATTTGGGGTCACTTCCGGTTTAAAAAGGTCACTTCCGGTTTAAAAAGGTCACTTCCGGTTTGATTTGGGGTCACTTCCGGTTTACCTAAGGTAACTTCCTGTTTACCTAAGGTCACTTGCGGTTTGATATGGGGCACTTCCGGTATATTCTGGGTTCATTGGGGGCACTTCCGGGTCAATCTAAGATGGCCGCCACACTGGAAGTGTGGGTGAAGGAGGTGAATATGGTAAGCATAAGGTAAACAAAGTGAATAAAGTTGGAATGGGTTGAATCGGTTGAAAAATGTGGAAAAAAGAGTAGAAAAACGAAATTGTAGAGAATATTTGGTAAGTGGAAAGTTGTGGAATAGGCAGGCAAAGGATGAACAGTTGAATGTTGGAACGGGTTGAATCGGTTAAAAAATGTAGAAGTGAGAGCAAATGTTGAATCCCCATAGAGAATGAATGGGAATTAAAAGAAAAAGCAATGGCGCCAAAATATTTTGAAATTTGGAACAAAACGTAAAAAAACAGCTTCAGGAGGTTCACTTTTGGGGTTAAAATGTTCGAACGGGTTCAATCGGACAAAAAAAGCAAATGTTAGCGCCTAATGTAGCTATTTAGGGCAGTTAATGTTGAAATAAGTTCACTTCCGGGTTGATTTGGGTCACTTCCGGTCTATTTGGGTCACTTCCGGTTTGAATAGAGGCACTTCCGGTCTAGCCGAGGTCACTTCCGGTTTATTTGGGGTCACTTCCGGTTTAAAAAGATCACTTCCGGTTTAAAAAGGTCACTTCCGGTTTGATTTGGGGTCACTTCCGGTTTACCTAAGGTCACTTCCTGTTTACCTAAGGTCACTTCCGGTTCGATTTGGGGCACTTCCGGTTCATTCTAGGGTCATTGGGATCACTTCAGGGTCAATCCAAGATGGCCGCCACACTGGAAGTGGGGGTCAAGGGTTGAATTGTGTAAGCATAGTGGAAGTGGGGGTGAAGGGGGTGAATATGGTAAGGATGAGGTGACCAAAGTGAATAAAGTTGGAATGGGTTGAATCGGTTGAAAAATGTAGAAATTAGAGTAGAAAAACCAAATTTTGTAGAATTTGGTTGAATTTCAAAATTGAAAATTTGGAAATCTTGGTAAGTGGGAAGGTGTGGAATAGGTAGGCAAAAGATGAACAGTTGAAAGTTGGAATGGGTTGAATCGGTTGAAAAACGTAGAAGTTAGAGTAGAAAAACGAAATTTTGGAGAATTTGGTTGAATTTCAAATTTGAAATTTTGGAATTTTTGATAGGTAAAAAGTTGTGGAATAGGCAGGCAAAAGATGAACAGTTGAAAGTTGGAATGGGTTGAATCGGTTGAAAAATGTAGAAATTAGAGTAGAAAAACGAAATTACGAAGAATTTGGTTGAATTTCAAATTTGAAAATTTGGAATTTTTTGTAAGTGGGAAGTTGTGGAATAGGTAGGCAAAAGATGAACAGTTGGAAGTTGGAACGGGTTGAATCGGTCGAAAAATGTAGAAATTAGAGGTGAAAAACGAAATTTCGTGAAATTTTGTCGGAATTTTTAACGTGAAAACGTGAAATTTTTGAATTTGGGAATTTTGGGAATGTCGAGAATCATTCCGAATGTGGTTTGAATGTGCTGAATGAGGTGAATTTAAAAGGGGAATGACGTAAATGTGAAATGTCGAATCTGCCATTGAGAATGAATGGGGAAAAATTTGTTGTAAATTCGCGAATTTTGCGAAATCGGAAAATTTTCGGAACGAGAAAAATGGAAGCCCTCATCTCGTGAATATTTGGAATACGTCAAAAGTGGAACGGAGTGAATCGGATGAATTATGTGGAAGAAGAAGCGGGACAAAAAAGTGGCGGGAATAAAATAGAAGAATAATAATAATAACTAGAATTTGCAATTCCTGAAGAAATTGCGTGTGAAGGTGAAGAGGTTGAATAAATACTTGGGGAATGTTGCAGAATGATGTTGAAAAGAGTTGAATCGGTTGAAAAATGTAGAAATTACAAGGGAAAAAGGAAATTTGGGAAAATTGGGTGTGAGTTACAAAATTGAAAATTTGGAATTTTGGGTAAGTGGGAAGTTGTGGAATAGGTAGGAAAATGATGAACAGTTGAAAGGTCGAATGGGTTGAATAAGTTGAAAAATGTAGAAATTAGATTAGAAAAACAAAATTGTAGAGAATTTTTGGTAAGTGGGTAGTTGTGGAATAGGAAGGCAAAAGAAGAACAGTTCAAAGTTGGAACAAGTTGAATCGGTTAAAAAATGTAGAAGTTAGAGCAAATCTTGAATCCTAATAGAGAATGAATGGGAATTAAAAGAAAAAAAATTACACCAAAATTTTTTGAAATTTGGAACAAAAGGAAAAAAACAGCTTTAGGAGGTTCACTTTTGGGGTTAAAATGTTGAAATGGGTTTAATCGGGCAAAATTTGCAAAAGTTAGCGCAAATGTAGGTATTTAGGGCACTTAATGTTGAAATATGGTCACTTCCGGTTTGATTTGGGTCACTTCCGGTCTATTTGGGTCACTTCCGGTTTGATTAGAGGCACTTCCGGTCTAGCTGAGGTCACTTCCGGTTTATTTGGGGTCACTTTCGGTTTTAAAAGGTCACTTCCGGTTTGATTTGGGGTCACTTCCGGTTTGATTTGGGGTCACTTCCGGTTTACCTGAGGTCACTTCCGGTTCATTTGGGGTCAATTCCGGTTTGATTTGGGGCACTTCCAGTTCATTCCGGGTTCATTGGGGCACTTCAGGGTCAATCCAAGATGGCCGCCACTCTGGAAGTGGGGGTCAAGGGTTGAATTGTGGAAGTGGGGGTGAAGGGGGTGAATATGGTAAGCATAAGGTGAACAAAGTGAATAAAGTTGGAATGGGTTGAATCGGTTGAAAAATGTAGAAATTAGAAGGGAAAAACTAAATTTTTGGAAAATTTGGTGTCAATTTCAAAATTGAAAATTTGGAAATTTTGCTAAGTGGGAAGGTGTGGAATAGGTAGGCAAAAGATAAACAGTTGAAAGTTGGAACGAGTTGAATCGGCGGAAAAATGTAGAAATTAGAAGTGAAAAACTGAATTTAGCGAAATTTTGCAAAATTTTGTGCAAATTTTAAAAGTGAAAACGTGAAATTTTTGAATTTGGCAAGTTTGGGAATGTCCCCAATGTGATTTGAATGTGTTGAAATAAGTGAATTTCAAACTGGAACAACAAAAATGTGAAATGTTGAATCTGCCATTAAGAATGAATGGGGAAAAAATTGCCATAAAATCGTGAATTTTGTGAAAACGGAAAATTTTTGGAACGAAAAAAATGTAAGCACCTATGTCATGAATATTTGGAATAAGTGAAAAGTGGAACGGAGTCAATCGGTTGAAGTATGTGGAAGTAGTTAACGGACAAAAAAGTGAGCGGAATAAGTAGAATAATAATAACTAGAATTTGCAATTCCTGAAGAAATTGCGTGTGAAGGTGAAGAGGTTGAATAAATACTTGGGGAATGTTGCAGAATGATGTTGAAAAGAGTTGAATCGGTTGAAAAATGTAGAAATTACAAGGGAAAAAGGAAATTTGGGAAAATTGGGTGTGTTACAAAATTGAAAATTTGGAATTTTGGGTAAGTGGGAAGTTGTGGAATAGGTAGGAAAATGATGAACAGTTGAAAGGTCGAATGGGTTGAATAAGTTGAAAAATGTAGAAATTAGATTAGAAAAACAAAATTGTAGAGAATTTTTGGTAAGTGGGTAGTTGTGGAATAGGAAGGCAAAAGAAGAACAGTTCAAAGTTGGAACAAGTTGAATCGGTTAAAAAATGTAGAAGTTAGAGCAAATCTTGAATCCTAATAGAGAATGAATGGGAATTAAAAGAAAAAAAATTGCACCAAAATTTTTTGAAATTTGGAACAAAAGGAAAAAAAACAGCTTTAGGAGGTTCACTTTTGGGGTTAAAATGTTGAAATGGGTTTAATCGGGCAAAATTTGCAAAAGTTAGCGCAAATGTAGGTATTTAGGGCACTTAATGTTGAAATATGGTCACTTCCGGTTTGATTTGGGTCACTTCCGGTCTATTTGGGTCACTTCCGGTTTGATTAGAGGCACTTCCGGTCTAGCTGAGGTCACTTCCGGTTTATTTGGGGTCACTTCCGGTTGAAAAAGGTCACTTCCGGTTTGATTTGGGGTCACTTCCGGTTTGATTTGGGGTCACTTCCGGTTTACCTGAGGTCACTTCCGGTTCATTTGGGGTCAATTCCGGTTTGATTTGGGGCACTTCCAGTTCATTCCGGGTTCATTGGGGCACTTCAGGGTCAATCCAAGATGGCCGCCACTCTGGAAGTGGGGGTCAAGGGTTGAATTGTGGAAGTGGGGGTGAAGGGGGTGAATATGGTAAGCATAAGGTGAACAAAGTGAATAAAGTTGGAATGGGTTGAATCGGTTGAAAAATGTAGAAATTAGAAGGGAAAAACTAAATTTGGGGAAAATTTGGTGTCAATTTCAAAATTGAAAATTTGGAAATTTTGCTAAGTGGGAAGGTGTGGAATAGGTAGGCAAAAGATGAACAGTTGAAAGTTGGAACGAGTTGAATCGGTGGAAAAATGTAGAAACTAGAAGTGAAAAACTAAATTTTGTGAAATTTTGCAAAATTTTGTGCAAATTTTAAAAGTGAAAACGTGAAATTTTTGAATTTGGCAAGTTTGGGAATGTCCCCAATGTGATTTGAATGTGTTGAAATAAGTGAATTTCAAACTGGAACAACAAAAATGTGAAATGTTGAATCTGCCATTAAGAATGAATGCGGAAAAAAATGCCACAAAATCGTGAATTTTGTGGAAACGGAAAATTTTCCGAACAAAAAAAATGTAAGCAGCCGTGTCATGAATATTTGGAATAAGTGAAAAGTGGAACGGAGTGAATCGGTTGAAGTATGTGGAAGGAGTTAAGCGTCAAAAAAGTGAGCGGAATAAGTAGAATAATAATAATAATAACTAGAATTTGCAATTCCTGAAGAAATTGCGTGTGAAGGTGAAGAGGTTGAATAAATACTTGGGGAATGCTGCAGAATGATGTTGAAAAGAGTTGAATCGGTTGAAAAATGTAGAAATTACAAGGGAAAAGGGAAATTTGGGAAAATTGGGTGTGAATTTCAAAATTGAAAATTTGGAATTTTGGGTGTGGGAAGTTGTGGAATAGGTAGGAAAATGATGAACAGTTGAAAGGTGGAATGGGTTGAATAAGTTGAATGGGTTGAATAAGTTGAAAAAAGTAGAAATTAGAGTAGAAAACCAAAATTGAACAGTTGAAAGTTGGAACGAGTTGAATCGGTTAAAAAATGTAGAAGTTAGAGCAAATCTTGAATCCTAATAAAGAATGAATGGGAATTAAAAGAAAAAAAAATTGCACCAAAATTTTTTGAAATTTGGAACAAAAGGAAAAAAACAGCTTTAGGAGGTTCACTTTTGGGGTTAAAATGTCGAAATGGGTTTAATCGGGCAAAATTTGCAAAAGTTAGCGCAAATGTAGGTATTTAGGGCACTTAATGTTGAAATATGGTCACTTCCGGTTTGATTTGGGTCACTTCCGGTCTATTTGGGTCACTTCCGGTTTGATTAGAGGCACTTCCGGTCCAGCTGAGGTCACTTCCGGTTGAAAAAGGTCACTTCCGGTTTGATTTGGGGTCACTTCCGGTTTGATTTGGGGTCACTTCCGGTTTACCTGAGGTCACTTCCGGTTCATTTGGGGTCAATTCCGGTTTGATTTGGGGCACTTCCAGTTCATTCCGGGTTCATTGGGGCACTTCAGGGTCAATCCAAGATGGCCGCCACTCTGGAAGTGGGGGTCAAGGGTTGAATTGTGGAAGTGGGGGTGAAGGGGGTGAATATGGTAAGCATAAGGTGAACAAAGTGAATAAAGTTGGAATGGGTTGAATCGGTTGAAAAATGTAGAAATTAGAAGGGAAAAACTAAATTTTGGGAAAATTTGGTGTGAATTTCAAAATTGAAAATTTGGAAATTTTGCTAAGTGGGAAGGTGTGGAATAGGTAGGCAAAAGATGAACAGTTGAAAGTTGGAACGAGTTGAATCGGTGGAAAAATGTAGAAACTAGAAGTGAAAAACTAAATTTTGTGAAATTTTGCAAAATTTTGTGCAAATTTTAAAAGTGAAAACGTGAAATTTTTGAATTTGGCAAGTTTGGGAATGTCCCCAATGTGATTTGAATGTGTTGAAATAAGTGAATTTCAAACTGGAACAACAAAAATGTGAAATGTTGAATCTGCCATTAAGAATGAATGGGGAAAAAAATGCCACAAAATCGTGAATTTTGTGAAAACGGCAAATTTTTCGAACAAAAAAAATGTAAGCAGCCGTGTCATGAATATTTGGAATAAGTGAAAAGTGGAACGGAGTGAATCGGTTGAAGTATGTGGAAGGAGTTAAGCGTCAAAAAAGTGAGCGGAATAAGTAGAATAATAATAATAATAACTAGAATTTGCAATTCCTGAAGAAATTGCGTGTGAAGGTGAAGAGGTTGAATAAATACTTGGGGAATGTTGCAGAATGATGTTGAAAAGAGTTGAATCGGTTGAAAAATGTAGAAATTACAAGGGAAAAAGGAAATTTGGGAAAATTGGGTGTGAATTTCAAAATTGAAAATTTGGAATTTTGGGTAAGTGGGAAGTTGTGGAATAGGTAGGAAAATGATGAACAGTTGAAAGGTGGAATGGGTTGAATAAGTTGAAAATGTAGAAATTAGAGTAGAAAAACAAAATTGTAGAGAATTTTTGGTAAGTGGGAAGTTGTGGAATAGGAAGGCAAAAGAGGAACAGTTGAAAGTTGGAACGAGTTGAATCGGTTAAAAAATGTAGAAGTTAGAGCAAATCTTGAATCCTAATAGAGAATGAATGGGAATTAAAAGAAAAAAAAATTGCACCAAAAGTTTCTGAAATTTGGAACAAAAGGAAAGAAACGGCTTCAGGAGGTTCACTTTTGGGGTTAAAATGTTGAAATGGGTTTAATCGGGCAAAATTTGCAAAAGTTAGCGCAAATGTAGGTATTTAGGGCACTTAATGTTGAAATATGGTCATTTCCGGTTTGATTTGGGTCACTTCCGGTTTGATTAGAGGCACTTCCGGTCTAGCTGAGGTCACTTCCGGTTTATTTGGGGTCACTTCCGGTTTAAAAAGGTCACTTCCGGTTTGATTCGGGGTCACTTCCGGTTTGATTTGGGGTCACTTCCGGTTTACCTGAGGTCACTTCCGGTTCATTTGGGGTCAATCCTGGTTTGATTTGGGGCACTTCCAGTTCATTCCGGGTTCATTGGGGCACTTCAGGGTCAATCCAAGATGGCCGCCACTCTGGAAGTGGGGGTCAAGGGTTGAATTGTGGAAGTGGGGGTGAAGGTTGGTGAATATGGTAAGCATAAGGTGAACAAAGTGAATAAAGTTGGAATGGGTTGAATCGGTTGAAAAATGTAGAAATTAGAAGGGAAAAACAAAATTTTGGGAAAATTTGGTGTGAATTTCAAAATTGAAAATTTGGAAATTTTGCTAAGTGGGAAGGTGTGGAATAGGTAGGCAAAAGATGAACAGTTGAAAGTTGGAACGAGTTGAATCGGTGGAAAAATGTAGAAACTAGAAGTGAAAAACTAAATTTTGTGAAATTTTGCAAAATTTTGTGCAAATTTTAAAAGTGAAAACGTGAAATTTTTGAATTTGGCAAGTTTGGGAATGTCCCCAATGTGATTTGAATGTGTTGAAATAAGTGAATTTCAAACTGGAACAACAAAAATGTGAAATGTTGAATCTGCCATTAAGAATGAATGGGGAAAAAAATGCCACAAAATCGTGAATTTTGTGAAAACGGAAAATTTTTCGAACAAAAAAAATGTAAGCAGCCGTGTCATGAATATTTGGAATAAGTGAAAAGTGGAACGGAGTGAATCGGTTGAAGTATGTGGAAGGAGTTAAGCGTCAAAAAAGTGAGCGGAATAAGTAGAATAATAATAATAATAATAATAACTAGAATTTGCAATTCCTGAAGAAATTGCGTGTGAAGGTGAAGAGGTTGAATAAATACTTGGGGAATGTTGCAGAATGATGTTGAAAAGAGTTGAATCGGTTGAAAAATGTAGAAATTACAAGGGAAAAAGGAAATTTGGGAAAATTGGGTGTGAATTTAAAAATTGAAAATTTGGAATTTTGGGTAAGTGGGAAGTTGTGGAATAGGTAGGAAAATGATGAACAGTTGAAAGGTGGAATGGGTTGAATAAGTTGAAAATGTAGAAATTAGAGTAGAAAAACAAAATTGTAGAGAATTTTTGGTAAGTGGGAAGTTGTGGAATAGGAAGGCAAAAGAGGAACAGTTGAAAGTTGGAACGAGTTGAATCGGTTAAAAAATGTAGAAGTTAGAGCAAATCTTGAATCCTAATAGAGAATGAATGGGAATTAAAAGAAAAAAAAATTGCACCAAAAGTTTCTGAAATTTGGAACAAAAGGAAAGAAACGGCTTCAGGAGGTTCACTTTTGGGGTTAAAATGTTGAAATAGGTTTAATCGGGCAAAATTTGCAAAAGTTAGCGCAAATGTAGGTATTTAGGGCACTTAATGTTTAAATATGGTCATTTCCGGTTTGATTTGGGTCACTTCCGGTCTATTTGGGTCACTTCCGGTTTGATTAGAGGCACTTCCGGTCTAGCTGAGGTCACTTCCGGTTTATTTGGGGTCACTTCCGGTTTAAAAAGGTCACTTCCGGTTTGATTTGGGGTCACTTCCGGTTTGATTTGGGGTCACTTCCGGTTTACCTGAGGTCACCTCCGGTTCATTTGGGGTCAATTCCGGTTTGATTTGGGGCACTTCCAGTTCATTCCGGGTTCATTGGGGCACTTCAGGGTCAATCCAAGATGGCCGCCACTCTGGAAGTGGGGGTCAAGGGTTGAATTGTGGAAGTGGGGGTGAAGGGGGTGAATATGGTAAGCATAAGGTGAACAAAGTGAATAAAGTTGGAATGGGTTGAATCGGTTGAAAAATGTAGAAATTAGAAGGGAAAAACTAAATTTTGGGAAAATTTGGTGTGAATTTCAAAATTGAAAATTTGCAAATTTTGCTAAGTGGGAAGGTGTGGAATAGGTAGGCAAAAGATGAACAGTTGAAAGTTGGAACGAGTTGAATCGGTGGAAAAATGTAGAAACTAGAAGTGAAAAACTAAATTTTGTGAAATTTTGCAAAATTTTGTGCAAATTTTAAAAGTGAAAACGTGAAATTTTTGAATTTGGCAAGTTTGGGAATGTCCCCAATGTGATTTGAATGTGTTGAAATAAGTGAATTTCAAACTGGAACAACAAAAATGTGAAATGTTGAATCTGCCATTAAGAATGAATGGGGAAAAAAATGCCACAAAATCGTGAATTTTGTGAAAACGGAAAATTTTTCGAACAAAAAAAATGTAAGCAGCCGTGTCATGAATATTTGGAATAAGTGAAAAGTGGAACGGAGTGAATCGGTTGAAGTATGTGGAAGGAGTTAAGCGTCAAAAAAGTGAGCGGAATAAGTAGAATAATAATAATAATAACTAGAATTTGCAATTCCTGAAGAAATTGCGTGTGAAGGTGAAGAGGTTGAATAAATACTTGGGGAATGTTGCAGAATGATGTTGAAAAGAGTTGAATCGGTTGAAAAATGTAGAAATTACAAGGGTTAAAGGAAATTTGGGAAAATTGGGTGTGAATTTCAAAATTGAAAATTTGGAATTTTGGGTAAGTGGGAAGTTGTGGAATAGGTAGGAAAATGATGAACAGTTGAAAGGTGGAATGGGTTGAATAAGTTGAAAATGTAGAAATTAGAGTAGAAAAACAAAATTGTAGAGAATTTTTGGTAAGTGGGAAGTTGTGGAATAGGAAGGCAAAAGAGGAACAGTTGAAAGTTGGAACGAGTTGAATCGGTTAAAAAATGTAGAAGTTAGAGCAAATCTTGAATCCTAATAGAGAATGAATGGGAATTAAAAGAAAAAAAAATTGCACCAAAAGTTTCTGAAATTTGGAACAAAAGGAAAGAAACGGCTTCAGGAGGTTCACTTTTGGGGTTAAAATGTTGAAATGGGTTTAATCGGGCAAAATTTGCAAAAGTTAGCGCAAATGTAGGTATTTAGGGCACTTAATGTTGAAATATGGTCACTTCCGGTTTGATTTGGTCACTTCCGGTCTATTTGGGTCACTTCCGGTTTGATTAGAGGCACTTCCGGTCTAGCTGAGGTCACTTCCGGTTTATTTTGGGTCACTTCCGGTTTAAAAAGGTCACTTCCGGTTTGATTTGGGGTCACTTCCGGTTTGATTTGGGGTCACTTCCGGTTTACCTGAGGTCACTTCCGGTTCATTTGGGGTCAATTCCGGTTTGATTTGGGGCACTTCCAGTTCATTCCGGGTTCATTGGGGCACTTCAGGGTCAATCCAAGATGGCCGCCACTCTGGAAGTGGGGGTCAAGGGTTGAATTGTGGAAGTGGGGGTGAAGGGGGTGAATATGGTAAGCATAAGGTGAACAAAGTGAATAAAGTTGGAATGGGTTGAATCGGTTGAAAAATGTAGAAATTAGAAGGGAAAAACTAAATTTTGGGAAAATTTGGTGTGAATTTCAAAATTGAAAATTTGGAAATTTTGCTAAGTGGGAAGGTGTGGAATAGGTAGGCAAAAGATGAACAGTTGAAAGTTGGAACGAGTTGAATCGGTGGAAAAATGTAGAAACTAGAAGTGAAAAATTAAATTTTGTGAAATTTTGCAAAATTTTGTGCAAATTTTAAAAGTGAAAACGTGAAATTTTTGAATTTGGCAAGTTTGGGAATGTCCCCAATGTGATTTGAATGTGTTGAAATAAGTGAATTTCAAACTGGAACAACAAAAATGTGAAATGTTGAATCTGCCATTAAGAATGAATGGGGAAAAAAATGCCACAAAATCGTGAATTTTGTGAAAACGGAAAATTTTTCGAACAAAAAAAATGTAAGCAGCCGTGTCATGAATATTTGGAATAAGTGAAAAGTGGAACGGAGTGAATCGGTTGAAGTATGTGGAAGGAGTTAAGCGTCAAAAAAGTGAGCGGAATAAGTAGAATAATAATAATAATAATAAAGGACAGCAATAACAATAGTGTGAAGGTCTTCACCTTCACACTAATAATAATAATAATAAAGGACAGCAATAACAATAGTGTGAAGGTCTTCACCTTCACACTAATAAAGGACAGCAATAACAATAGTGTGAAGGTCTTCACCTTCACACTAATAATAATAAAGGACAGCAATAACAATAGTGTGAAGGTCTTCACCTTCACACTAATAATAATAATAATAATAAAGGACAGCAATAACAATAGTGTGAAGGTCTTCACCTTCACACTAATAATAAAGGACAGCAATAACAATAGTGTGAAGGTCTTCACCTTCACACTAACTAGAATTTGCAATTCCTGAAGAAATTGCGTGTGAAGGTGAAGAGGTTGAATAAATACTTGGGGAATGTTGCAGAATGATGTTGAAAAGAGTTGAATCGGTTGAAAAATGTAGAAATTACAAGGGAAAAAGGAAATTTGGGAAAATTGGGTGTGAATTTCAAAATTGAAAATTTGGAATTTTGGGTAAGTGGGAAGTTGTGGAATAGGTAGGAAAATGATGAACAGTTGAAAGGTGGAATGGGTTGAATAAGTTGAAAATGTAGAAATTAGAGTAGAAAAACAAAATTGTAGAGAATTTTTGGTAAGTGGGAAGTTGTGGAATAGGAAGGCAAAAGAGGAACAGTTGAAAGTTGGAACGAGTTGAATCGGTTAAAAAATGTAGAAGTTAGAGCAAATCTTGAATTCTAATAGAGAATGAATGGGAATTAAAAGAAAAAAAAATTGCACCAAAAGTTTCTGAAATTTGGAACAAAAGGAAAGAAACGGCTTCAGGAGGTTCACTTTTGGGGTTAAAATGTTGAAATGGGTTTAATCGGGCAAAATTTGCAAAAGTTAGCGCAAATGTAGGTATTTAGGGCACTTAATGTTGAAATATGGTCATTTCCGGTTTGATTTGGGTCACTTCCGGTTTGATTAGAGGCACTTCCGGTCCAGCTGAGGTCACTTCCGGTTTATTTGGGGTCACTTCCGGTTGAAAAAGGTCACTTCCGGTTGAAAAAGGTCACTTCCGGTTTGATTTGGGGTCACTTCCGGTTTGATTTGGGGTCACTTCCGGTTTACCTGAGGTCACTTCCGGTTCATTTGGGGTCAATTCCGGTTTGATTTGGGGCACTTCCAGTTCATTCCGGGTTCATTGGGGCACTTCAGGGTCAATCCAAGATGGCCGCCACTCTGGAAGTGGGGGTCAAGGGTTGAATTGTGGAAGTGGGGGTGAAGGGGGTGAATATGGTAAGCATAAGGTGAACAAAGTGAATAAAGTTGGAATGGGTTGAATCGGTTGAAAAATGTAGAAATTAGAAGGGAAAAACTAAATTTTGGGAAAATTTGGTGTGAATTTCAAAATTGAAAATTTGGAAATTTTGCTAAGTGGGAAGGTGTGGAATAGGTAGGCAAAAGATGAACAGTTGAAAGTTGGAACGAGTTGAATCGGTGGAAAAATGTAGAAACTAGAAGTGAAAAACTAAATTTTGTGAAATTTTGCAAAATTTTGTGCAAATTTTAAAAGTGAAAACGTGAAATTTTTGAATTTGGCAAGTTTGGGAATGTCCCCAATGTGATTTGAATGTGTTGAAATAAGTGAATTTCAAACTGGAACAACAAAAATGTGAAATGTTGAATCTGCCATTAAGAATGAATGGGGAAAAAAATGCCACAAAATCGTGAATTTTGTGAAAACGGAAAATTTTTCGAACAAAAAAAATGTAAGCAGCCGTGTCATGAATATTTGGAATAAGTGAAAAGTGGAACGGAGTGAATCGGTTGAAGTATGTGGAAGGAGTTAAGCGTCAAAAAAGTGAGCGGAATAAGTAGAATAATAACTAGAATTTGCAATTCCTGAAGAAATTGCGTGTGAAGGTGAAGAGGTTGAATAAATACTTGGGGAATGTTGCAGAATGATGTTGAAAAGAGTTGAATCGGTTGAAAAATGTAGAAATTACAAGGGAAAAAGGAAATTTGGGAAAATTGGGTGTGAATTTCAAAATTGAAAATTTGGAATTTTGGGTAAGTGGGAAGTTGTGGAATAGGTAGGAAAATGATGAACAGTAGAAAGGTGGAATGGGTTGAATAAGTTGAAAATGTAGAAATTAGAGTAGAAAAACAAAATTGTAGAGAATTTTTGGTAAGTGGGAAGTTGTGGAATAGGAAGGCAAAAGAGGAACAGTTGAAAGTTGGAACGAGTTGAATCGGTTAAAAAATGTAGAAGTTAGAGCAAATCTTGAATCCTAATAGAGAATGAATGGGAATTAAAAGAAAAAAAAATTGCACCAAAAGTTTCTGAAATTTGGAACAAAAGGAAAGAAACGGCTTCAGGAGGTTCACTTTTGGGGTTAAAATGTTGAAATGGGTTTAATCGGGCAAAATTTGCAAAAGTTAGCGCAAATGCAGGTATTTAGGGCACTTAATGTTGAAATATGGTCATTTCCGGTTTGATTTGGGTCACTTCCGGTTTGATTAGAGGCACTTCCGGTCTAGCTGAGGTCACTTCCGGTGTATTTGGGGTCACTTCCGGTTGAAAAAGGTCACTTCCGGTTTGATTTGGGGTCACTTCCGGTTTGATTTGGGGTCACTTCCGGTTTACCTGAGGTCACTTCCGGTTCATTTGGGGTCAATCCCGGTTTGATTTGGGGCACTTCCAGTTCATTCCGCGTACATTGGGGCACTTCAGGGTCAATCCAAGATGGCCGCCACTCTGGAAGTGGGGGTCAAGGGTTGAATTGTGGAAGTGGGGGTGAAGGGGGTGAATATGGTAAGCATAAGGTGAACAAAGTGAATAAAGTTGGAATGGGTTGAATCGGTTGAAAAATGTAGAAATTAGAAGGGAAAAACTAAATTTTGGGAAAATTTGGTGTGAATTTCAAAATTGAAAATTTGGAAATTTTGCTAAGTGGGAAGGTGTGGAATAGGTAGGCAAAAGATGAACAGTTGAAAGTTGGAACGAGTTGAATCGGTGGAAAAATGTAGAAACTAGAAGTGAAAAACTAAATTTTGTGAAATTTTGCAAAATTTTGTGCAAATTTTAAAAGTGAAAACGTGAAATTTTTGAATTTGGCAAGTTTGGGAATGTCCCCAATGTGATTTGAATGTGTTGAAATAAGTGAATTTCAAACTGGAACAACAAAAATGTGAAATGTTGAATCTGCCATTAAGAATGAATGGGGAAAAAAATGCCACAAAATCGTGAATTTTGTGAAAACGGAAAATTTTTCGAACAAAAAAAATGTAAGCAGCCGTGTCATGAATATTTGGAATAAGTGAAAAGTGGAACGGAGTGAATTGGTTGAAGTATGTGGAAGGAGTTAAGCGTCAAAAAAGTGAGCGGAATAAGTAGAATAATAATAATAATAACTAGAATTTGCAATTCCTGAAGAAATTGCGTGTGAAGGTGAAGAGGTTGAATAAATACTTGGGGAATGCTGCAGAATGATGTTGAAAAGAGTTGAATCGGTTGAAAAATGTAGAAATTACAAGGGAAAAGGAAATTTGGGAAAATTGGGTGTGAATTTCAAAACTGAAATTTTGGAATTTTGGGTAAGTGGGAAGTTGTGGAATAGGTAGGAAAAAGATGAACAGTTGAAAGGTGGAATGGGTTGAATAAGTTGAATGGGTTGAATAAGTTGAAAAAAGTAGAAATTAGAGTAGAAAACCAAAATTGAACAGTTGAAAGTTGGAACGAGTTGAATCGGTTAAAAAATGTAGAAGTTAGAGCAAATCTTGAATCCTAATAAAGAATGAATGGGAATTAAAAGAAAAAAAAATTGCGCCAAAATCTTTTGAAATTTGGAACAAAAGGAAAAAAAACGGCTTCAGGAGGTTCACTTTTGGGGTTAAAATGTAGAAACGGGTTTAATCGGTCAAAATTTGCAAAAGTTAGCGCAAATGTAGGTATTTTGGGCACTTAATGTTGAAATATGGTCACTTCCGGTTTGATTTGGGTCACTTCCGGTCTATTTGGGTCACTTCCGGTTTGATTAGAGGCACTTCCGGTCCAGCTGAGGTCACTTCCGGTTGAAAAAGGTCACTTCCGGTTTGATTTGGGGTCACTTCCGGTTTGATTTGGGGTCACTTCCGGTTTACCTGAGGTCACTTCCGGTTCATTTGGGGTCAATTCCGGTTTGATTTGGGGCACTTCCAGTTCATTCCGGGTTCATTGGGGCACTTCAGGGTCAATCCAAGATGGCCGCCACTCTGGAAGTGGGGGTCAAGGGTTGAATTGTGGAAGTGGGGGTGAAGGGGGTGAATATGGTAAGCATAAGGTGAACAAAGTGAATAAAGTTGGAATGGGTTGAATCGGTTGAAAAATGTAGAAATTAGAAGGGAAAAACTAAATTTTGGGAAAATTTGGTGTGAATTTCAAAATTGAAAATTTGGAAATTTTGCTAAGTGGGAAGGTGTGGAATAGGTAGGCAAAAGATGAACAGTTGAAAGTTGGAACGAGTTGAATCGGTGGAAAAATGTAGAAACTAGAAGTGAAAAACTAAATTTTGTGAAATTTTGCAAAATTTTGTGCAAATTTTAAAAGTGAAAACGTGAAATTTTTGAATTTGGCAAGTTTGGGAATGTCCCCAATGTGATTTGAATGTGTTGAAATAAGTGAATTTCAAACTGGAACAACAAAAATGTGAAATGTTGAATCTGCCATTAAGAATGAATGGGGAAAAAAATGCCACAAAATCGTGAATTTTGTGAAAACGGAAAATTTTTCGAACAAAAAAAATGTAAGCAGCCGTGTCATGAATATTTGGAATAAGTGAAAAGTGGAACGGAGTGAATCGGTTGAAGTATGTGGAAGGAGTTAAGCGTCAAAAAAGTGAGCGGAATAAGTAGAATAATAATAATAATAATAATAATAATAAAGGACAGCAATAACAATAGTGTGAAGGTCTTCACCTTCACACTAATAATAATAAAGGACAGCAATAACAATAGTGTGAAGGTCTTCACCTTCACACTAATAACTAGAATTTGCAATTCCTGAAGAAATTGCGTGTGAAGGTGAAGAGGTTGAATAAATACTTGGGGAATGTTGCAGAATGATGTTGAAAAGAGTTGAATCGGTTGAAAAATGTAGAAATTACAAGGGAAAAAGGAAATTTGGGAAAATTGGGTGTGAATTTCAAAATTGAAAATTTGGAATTTTGGGTAAGTGGGAAGTTGTGGAATAGGTAGGAAAATGATGAACAGTTGAAAGGTGGAATCGGTTGAATAAGTTGAAAATATAGAAATTAGAGTAGAAAAACAAAATTGTAGAGAATTTTTGGTAAGTGGGAAGTTGTGGAATAGGAAGGCAAAAGAGGAACAGTTGAAAGTTGGAACGAGTTGAATCGGTTAAAAAATGTAGAAGTTAGAGCAAATCTTGAATCCTAATAGAGAATGAATGGGAATTAAAAGAAAAAAAAATTGCACCAAAAGTTTCTGAATATTGGAACAAAAGGAAAGAAACGGCTTCAGGAGGTTCACTTTTGGGGTTAAAATGTTGAAATGGGTTTAATCGGGCAAAATTTGCAAAAGTTAGCGCAAATGTAGGTATTTAGGGCACTTAATGTTGAAATATGGTCATTTCCGGTTTGATTTGGGTTACTTCCGGTTTGATTAGAGGCACTTCCGGTCTAGCTGAGGTCACTTCCGGTTTATTTGGGGTCACTTCCGGTTGAAAAAGGTCACTTCCGGTTTGATTTGGGGTCACTTCCGGTTTGATTTGGGGTCACTTCCGGTTTACCTGAGGTCACTTCCGGTTCATTTGGGGTCAATTCCGGTTTGATTTGGGGCACTTCCAGTTCATTCCGGGTTCATTGGGGCACTTCAGGGTCAATCCAAGATGGCCGCCACTCTGGAAGTGGGGGTCAAGGGTTGAATTGTGGAAGTGGGGGTGAAGGGGGTGAATATGGTAAGCATAAGGTGAACAAAGTGAATAAAGTTGGAATGGGTTGAATCGGTTGAAAAATGTAGAAATTAGAAGGGAAAAACTAAATTTTGGGAAAATTTGGTGTGAATTTCAAAATTGAAAATTTGGAAATTTTGCTAAGTGGGAAGGTGTGGAATAGGTAGGCAAAAGATGAACAGTTGAAAGTTGGAACGAGTTGAATCGGTGGAAAAATGTAGAAACTAGAAGTGAAAAACTAAATTTTGTGAAATTTTGTGAAATTTTGTGCAAATTTTAAAAGTGAAAACGTGAAATTTTTGAATTTGGCAAGTTTGGGAATGTCCCCAATGTGATTTGAATGTGTTGAAATAAGTGAATTTCAAACTGGAACAACAAAAATGTGAAATGTTGAATCTGCCATTAAGAATGAATGGGGAAAAAAATGCCACAAAATCGTGAATTTTGTGAAAACGGAAAATTTTTCGAACAAAAAAAATGTAAGCAGCCGTGTCATGAATATTTGGAATAAGTGAAAAGTGGAACGGAGTGAATCGGTTGAAGTATGTGGAAGGAGTTAAGCGTCAAAAAAGTGAGCGGAATAAGTAGAATAATAACTAGAATTTGCAATTCCTGAAGAAATTGCGTGTGAAGGTGAAGAGGTTGAATAAATACTTGGGGAATGCTGCAGAATGATGTTGAAAAGAGTTGAATCGGTTGAAAAATGTAGAAATTACAAGGGAAAAAGGAAATTTGGGAAAATTGGGTGTGAATTTCAAAATTGAAAATTTGGAATTTTGGGTAAGTGGGAAGTTGTGAAATAGGTAGGAAAATGATGAACAGTTGAAAGGTGGAATGGGTTGAATAAGTTGAAATTGTAGAAATTAGAGTAGAAAAACAAAATTGTAGAGAATTTTTGGTAAGTGGGTAGTTGTGGAATAGGAAGGCAAAAGAAGAACAGTTCAAAGTTGGAACAAGTTGAATCGGTTAAAAAATGTAGAAGTTAGAGCAAATCTTCAATCCTAATAGAGAATGAATGGGAATTAAAAGAAAAAAAATTGCACCAAAATTTTTTGAAATTTGGAACAAAAGGAAAAAAACAGCTTTAGGAGGTTCACTTTTGGGGTTAAAATGTTGAAATGGGTTTAATCGGGCAAAATTTGCAAAAGTTAGCGCAAATGTAGGTATTTAGGGCACTTAATGTTGAAATATGGTCACTTCCGGTTTGATTTGGGTCACTTCCGGTCTATTTGGGTCACTTCCGGTTTGATTAGAGGCACTTCCGGTCTAGCTGAGGTCACTTCCGGTTTATTTGGGGTCACTTACGGTTGAAAAAGGTCACTTCCGGTTTGATTTGGGGTCACTTCCGGTTTGATTTGGGGTCACTTCCGGTTTACCTGAGGTCACTTCCGGTTCATTTGGGGTCAATTCCGGTTTGATTTGGGGCACTTCCAGTTCATTCCGGGTTCATTGGGGCACTTCAGGGTCAATCCAAGATGGCCGCCACTCTGGAAGTGGGGGTCAAGGGTTGAATTGTGGAAGTGGGGGTGAAGGGGGTGAATATGGTAAGCATAAGGTGAACAAAGTGAATAAAGTTGGAATGGGTTGAATCGGTTGAAAAATGTAGAAATTAGAAGGGAAAAACTAAATTTTGGGAAAATTTGGTGTGAATTTCAAAATTGAAAATTTGGAAATTTTGCTAAGTGGGAAGGTGTGGAATAGGTAGGCAAAAGATGAACAGTTGAAAGTTGGAACGAGTTGAATCGGTGGAAAAATGTAGAAACTAGAAGTGAAAAACTAAATTTTGTGAAATTTTGCAAAATTTTGTGCAAATTTTAAAAGTGAAAACGTGAAATTTTTGAATTTGGCAAGTTTGGGAATGTCCCCAATGTGATTTGAATGTGTTGAAATAAGTGAATTTCAAACTGGAACAACAAAAATGTGAAATGTTGAATCTGCCATTAAGAATGAATGGGGAAAAAAATGCCACAAAATCGTGAATTTTGTGAAAACGGAAAATTTTTCGAACAAAAAAAATGTAAGCAGCCGTGTCATGAATATTTGGAATAAGTGAAAAGTGGAACGGAGTGAATCGGTTGAAGTATGTGGAAGGAGTTAAGCGTCAAAAAAGTGAGCGGAATAAGTAGAATAATAATAACTAGAATTTGCAATTCCTGAAGAAATTGCGTGTGAAGGTGAAGAGGTTGAATAAATACTTGGGGAATGTTGCAGAATGATGTTGAAAAGAGTTGAATCGGTTGAAAAATGTAGAAATTACAAGGGAAAAAGGAAATTTGGGAAAATTGGGTGTGAATTTCAAAATTGAAAATTTGGAATTTTGGGTAAGTGGGAAGTTGTGGAATAGGTAGGAAAATGATGAACAGTTGAAAGGTGGAATGGGTTGAATAAGTTGAAAATGTAGAAATTAGAGTAGAAAAACAAAATTGTAGAGAATTTTTGGTAAGTGGGAAGTTGTGGAATAGGAAGGCAAAAGAGGAACAGTTGAAAGTTGGAACGAGTTGAATCGGTTAAAAAATGTAGAAGTTAGAGCAAATCTTGAATCCTAATAGAGAATGAATGGGAATTAAAAGAAAAAAAAATTGCACCAAAAGTTTCTGAAATTTGGAACAAAAGGAAAAAACGGCTTCAGGAGGTTCACTTTTGGGGTTAAAATGTTGAAATGGGTTTAATCGGGCAAAATTTGCAAAAGTTAGCGCAAATGTAGGTATTTAGGGCACTTAATGTTGAAATATGGTCACTTCCGGTTTGATTTGGGTCACTTCCGGTTTGATTAGAGGCACTTCCGGTCTAGCTGAGGTCACTTCCGGTTTATTTGGGGTCACTTCCGGTTTAAAAAGGTCACTTCCGGTTTGATTTGGGGTCACTTCCGGTTTGATTTGGGGTCACTTCCGGTTTACCTGAGGTCACTTCCGGTTCATTTGGGGTCAATTCCGGTTTGATTTGGGGCACTTCCAGTTCATTCCGGGTTCATTGGGGCACTTCAGGGTCAATCCAAGATGGCCGCCACTCTGGAAGTGGGGGTCAAGGGTTGAATTGTGGAAGTGGGGGTGAAGGGGGTGAATATGGTAAGCATAAGGTGAACAAAGTGAATAAAGTTGGAATGGGTTGAATCGGTTGAAAAATGTAGAAATTAGAAGGGAAAAACTAAATTTTGGGAAAATTTGGTGTGAATTTCAAAATTGAAAATTTGGAAATTTTGCTAACTGGGAAGGTGTGGAATAGGTAGGCAAAAGATGAACAGTTGAAAGTTGGAACGAGTTGAATCGGTGGAAAAATGTAGAAACTAGAAGTGAAAAACTAAATTTTGTGAAATTTTGCAAAATTTTGTGCAAATTTTAAAAGTGAAAACGTGAAATTTTTGAATTTGGCAAGTTTGGGAATGTCCCCAATGTGATTTGAATGTGTTGAAATAAGTGAATTTCAAACTGGAACAACAAAAATGTGAAATGTTGAATCTGCCATTAAGAATGAATGGGGAAAAAAATGCCACAAAATCGTGAATTTTGTGAAAACGGAAAATTTTTCGAACAAAAAAAATGTAAGCAGCCGTGTCATGAATATTTGGAATAAGTGAAAAGTGGAACGGAGTGAATCGGTTGAAGTATGTGGAAGGAGTTAAGCGTCAAAAAAGTGAGCGGAATAAGTAGAATAATAATAATAATAACTAGAAAATGCAATTTCTGGAGAAATTGCGTGTGAAGGCGAAGACTTTGAATCACTTCTTGGGGAATGATGCCGAATGATGTTGAAATGAGTTGAATTTCTTGAGAAATGTGGAAAATAGAAGTGTAATACTAAATTTTTGAGAATATGGTTGAATTTCAAATTTGATTTTTGGAATTTTTGGTAAGTGGAAAGTTGTGGAATAGGCAGGCAAAGGATGAACAGTTGAATGTTGGAACGGGTTGAATCGGTTAAAAAATGTAGAAGTGAGAGCAAATGTTGAATCCCCATAGAGAATGAATGGGAATTAAAAGAAAAAGCAATTGCGCCAAAATATTTTGAAATTTGGAACAAAACGTAAAAAAACAGCTTCAGGAGGTTCACTTTTGGGGTTAAAATGTTGAAACGGGTTCAATCGGACAAAAAATGCAAAAGTTAGCGCCTAATGTAGCTATTTATGGCAGTTAATGTTGAAATAAGTTCACTTCCGGGTTGATTTGGGTCACTTCCGGTCCATTTGGGTCACTTCCGGTCTGATTAGAGGCACTTCCGGTCCAGCTGAGGTCACTTCCGGTTTATTTGGGGTCACTTCCGGTTTAAAAAGGTCACTTCCGGTTTAAAAAGGTCACTTCCGGTTTGATTTGGGGTCACTTCCGGTTTACCTGAGGTCACTTCCTGTTTACCTAAGGTCACTTCCGGTTTGATTTGGGCCACTTCCGGTTCATTCTAGGTTCATTGGGAGCACTTCAGGGTCAATCCAAGATGGCCGCCACACTGGAAGTGGGGGTCAAGGGTTGAATTTTGTAAGCATAGTGGAAGTGGGGGTGAAGGGGGTGAATATGGTAAGGATGAGGTGACCAAAGTGAATAAAGTTGGAATGGGTTGAATCGGTTGAAAAATGTAGAAATTAGAGTAGAAAAACCAAATTTTGTAGCATTTGGTTGAATTTCAAAATTGAAAATTTGGAAATTTTGGTAAGTGGGAAGGTGTGGAATAGGTAGGCAAAAGATGAACAGTTGAAAGTTGGAATGGGTTGAATCGGTTGAAAAACGTAGAAGTTAGAGTAGAAAAACGAAATTTTGGAGAATTTGGTTGAATTTCAAATTTGAAATTTTGGAATTTTTGATAGGTGAGAAGTTGTGGAATAGGCAGGCAAAAGATGAACAGTTGAAAGTTGGAATGGGTTGAATCGGTTGAAAAATGTAGAAATTAGAGTAGAAAAACGAAATTACGAAAAATTTGGTTGAATTTCAAATTTGAAAATTTGGAATTTTTTTGTAAGTGGGAAGTTGTGGAATAGGTAGGCAAAAGATGAACAGTTGGAAGTTGGAACGGGTTGAATCGGTCGAAAAATGTAGAAATTAGAGGTGAAAAACGAAATTTCGTGAAATTTTGTCGGAATTTTTAACGTGAAAACGTGAAATTTTTGAATTTGGGAATTTTGGGAATGTCGAGAATCATTCCGAATGTGGTTTGAATGTGCTGAATGAGGTGAATTTAAAAGGGGAATGACGTAAATGTGAAATGTCGAATCTGCCATTGAGAATGAATGGGGAAAAATTTGTCGTAAATTCGCGAATTTTGCGAAATCGGAAAATTTTCTGAACGAGAAAAATGGAAGCGCTCATCTCGTGAATATTTGGAATACATCAAAAGTGGAACGGAGTGAATCGGATGAACTATGTGGAAGAAGAAGCGGGACAAAAAAGTGTGGAGAATAAAATAGAAGAATAATAATAACTAGAAAATGCAATTTCTGGAGAAATTGCGTGTGAAGGCGAAGACTTTGAATCACTTCTTTGGGAATGATGCCGAATGATGTTGAAATGAGTTGAATTTCTTGAGAAATGTGGAAAATAGAAGTGTAATACTAAATTTTGGAGAATTTGGTTGAATTTCAAATTTGAAGTTTGGAATTTTTGGTAAGTGGGAGGTTGTGGAATAGGTAGGCAAAAGATGAACAGTCAAATGTTGGAACGGGTTGAATTGGTTAAAAAATGTAGAAGTTAGAGCAAATATTGAATCCCCATAGAGAATGAATGGGAATTAAAAGAAAAAATAATTGCGCCAAAATATTGTAAAATTTGGAACAAAACGAAAAAAAACAGCTTCAGGAGGTTCACCTTTGGGGTTAAAATGTTGAAACGGGTTCAATCGGACAAAAAATGCAAAAGTTAGCGACTAATGTAGCTATTTAGGGCAGTTAATGTTGAAATAAGGTCACTTCCGGTTTGATTTGGGTCACTTCCGGTTTGATTAGAGGCACTTCCGGTCCAGCTGAGGTCACTTCCGGTTTATTTGGGGTCACTTCCGGTTTTAAAAGGTCACTTCCGGTTTAAAAAGGTCACTTCCGGTTTGATTTGGGGTCACTTCCGGTTTACCTAAGGTCACTTCCTGTTTACCTAAGGTCACTTGCGGCTTGATATGGGGCACTTCCGGTACATTCTGGGTTCATTGGGGGCACTTCAGGGTCAATCCAAGATGGCCGCCACACTGGAAGTGTGGGTGAAGGAGGTGAATATGGTAAGCATAAGGTAAACAAAGTGAATAAAGTTGGAATGGGTTGAATCGGTTGAAAAATGTGGAAAAAAGAGTAGAAAAACGAAATTGTAGAGAATTTTGGTAAGTGGAAAGTTGTGGAATAGGCAGGCAAAGGATGAAGAGTTGAATGTTGGAACGGGTTGAATCGGTTAAAAAATGTAGAAGTGAGAGCAAATGTTGAATCCCCATAGAGAATGAATGGGAATCAAAAGAAAAAGCAATTGCGCCAAAATATTTTGAAATTTGGAACAAAACGTAAAAAAAAAGCTTCAGGAGGTTCACTTTTGGGGTTAAAATGTTGAAACGGGTTCAATCGGACAAAAAATGCAAAAGTTAGCGCCTAATGTAGCTATTTAGGGCAGTTAATTTTGAAATAAGTTCACTTCCGGGTTGATTTGGGTCACTTCCGGTCTATTTGGGTCACTTCCGGTTTGATTAGAGGCACTTCCGGTCTAGCTGAGGTCACTTCCGGTTTAAAAAGGTCACTTCCGGTTTAAAAAGGTCACTTCCGGTTTAAAAAGGTCACTTCCGGTTTGATTTGGGGTCACTTCCGGTTTACCTAAGGTCACTTCCTGTTTACCTAAGGTCACTTCCGGTTCGATTTGGGGCACTTCCGGTTCATTCTAGGGTCATTGGGAGCACTTCAGGGTCAATCCAAGATGGCCGCCACACTGGAAGTGGGGGTCAAGGGTTGAATTGTGTAAGCATAGTGGAAGTGGGGGTGAAGGGGGTGAATATGGTAAGGATGAGGTGACCAAAGTGAATAAAGTTGGAATGGGTTGAATCGGTTGAAAAATGTAGAAATTAGAGTAGAAAAACCAAATTTTGTAGAATTTGGTTGAATTTCAAAATTGAAAATTTGGAAATTTTGGTAAGTGGGAAGGTGTGGAATAGGTAGGCAAAAGATGAACAGTTGAAAGTTGGAATGGGTTGAATCGGTTGAAAAACGTAGAAGTTAGAGTAGAAAAACGAAATTTTGGAGAATTTGGTTGAATTTCAAATTTGAAATTTTGGAATTTTTGGTAGGTGAGAAGTTGTGGAATAGGCAGGCAAAAGATGAACAGTTGAAAATTGGAATGGGTTGAATCGGTTGAAAAATGTAGAAACTAGAGGTGAAAAACGAAATTTCGTGAAATTTTGTCGGAATTTTTAACGTGAAAACGTGAAATTTTTGAATTTGGGAATTTTGGGAATGTCGAGAATCATTCCGAATGTGGTTTGAATGTGCTGAATGAGGTGAATTTAAAAGGGGAATGACGTAAATGTGAAATGTAGAATCCGCCATTGAGAATGAATGGGGAAAAATTTGTCGTAAATTCGCGAATTTTGCGAAATCGGAAAATTTTCGGAACGAGAAAAATGGAAGCGCTCATCTCGTGAATATTTGGAATACGTCAAAAGTGGAACGGAGTGAATCGGATGAATTATGTGGAAGAAGAAGCGGGACAAAAAAGTGTGGAGAATAAAATATAATAATAATAATAATAACTAGAAAATGCAATTTCTGGAGAAATTGCGTGTGAAGGCGAAGACTTTGAATCACTTCTTGGGGAATGATGGCGAATGATGTTGAAATGAGTTGAATTTCTTGAGAAATGTGGAAAATAGAAGTGTAATACTAAATTTTGGAGAATTTGGTTGAATTTCAAATTTGAAGTTTGGAATTTGTGGTAAGTGGGAGGTTGTGGAATAGGTAGGCAAAAGATGAACAGTTGAATGTTGGAACGGGTTGAATCGGTTAAAAAATGAGAGTGAGAGCAAATGTTGAATCTCCATAGACAATGAATGGGAATTAAAAGAAAAAGCAATTGCGCCAAAATATTTTGAAATTTGGAACAAAACGAAAATAAATAGCTTCAGGAGGTTCACTTTTGGAGTTAAAATGTTGAAATGGGTTCAATCGGACAAAAAAATGCAAAAGTTAGCGACTAATGTAGCTATTTAGGGCAGTTAATGTTGAAATAAGGTCACTTCCGGGGTGATTAGGGTCACTTCCGGTCTATTTGGGTCACTTCCGGTTTGAGTAGAGGCACTTCCGGTCTAGCCGAGGTCACTTCCGGTTTATTTGGGGTCACTTCCGGTTTAAAAAAGTCACTTCCGGTTTAAAAAGGTCACTTCCGGTTTGATTTGGGATCACTTCCGGTTTACCTAAGGTCACTTCCTGTTTACCTAAGGTCACTTGCGGTTTGATATGGGGCACTTCCGGTACATTCTGGGTTCATTGGGGGCACTTCCGGGTCAATCCAAGATGGCCGCCACACTGGAAGTGTGGGTGAAGGAGGTGAATATGGTAAGCATAAGGTAAACAAAGTGAATAAAGTTGGAATGGGTTGAATCGGTTGAAAAATGTGGAAAAAAGAGTAGAAAAACGAAATTGTAGAGAATTTTTGGTAAGTGGAAAGTTGTGGAATAGGCAGGCAAAGGATGAACAGTTGAATGTTGGAACGGGTTGAATCGGTTAAAAAATGTAGAAGTGAGAGCAAATGTTGAATCCCCATAGAGAATGAATGGGAATTAAAAGAAAAAGCAATTGCGCCGAAATATTTTGAAATTTGGAACAAAACGTAAAAAAACAGCTTCAGGAGGTTCACTTTTGGGGTTAAAATGTTGAAACGGGTTCAATCGGACAAAAAAAGCAACTGTTAGCGCCTAATGTAGCTATTTAGGGCAGTTAATGTTGAAATAAGTTCACTTCCGGGTTGATTTGGGTCACTTCCGGTCTATTTGGGTCACTTCCGGTTTGAATAGAGGCACTTCCGGTCTAGCTGAGGTCACTTCCGGTTTATTTGGGGTCACTTCCGGTTTAAAAAGGTCACTTCCGGTTTAAAAAGGTCACTTCCGGTTTGATTTGGGGTCACTTCCGGTTTACCTAAGGTCACTTCCTGTTTACCTAAGGTCACTTCCGGTTCGATTTGGGGCACTTCCGGTTCATTCTAGGGTCATTGGGAGCACTTCAGGGTCAATCCAAGATGGCCGCCACACTGGAAGTGGGGGTCAAGGGTTGAATTGTGTAAGCATAGTGGAAGTGGGGGTGAAGGGGGTGAATATGGTAAGGATGAGGTGACCAAAGTGAATAAAGTTGGAATGGGTTGAATCGGTTGAAAAATGTAGAAATTAGAGTAGAAAAACCACATTTTGTAGAATTTGGTTGAATTTCAAAATTGAAAATTTGGAAATTTTGGTAAGTGGGAAGGTGTGGAATAGGTAGGCAAAAGATGAACAGTTGAAAGTTGGAATGGGTTGAATCGGTTGAAAAACGTAGAAGTTAGAGTAGAAAAACGAAATTTTGGAGAATTTGGTTGAATTTCAAATTTGAAATTTTGGAATTTTTGGTAGGTGAGAAGTTGTGGAATAGGCAGGCAAAAGATGAACAGTTGAAAATTGGAATGGGTTGAATCGGTTGAAAAATGTAGAAACTAGAGGTGAAAAACGAAATTTCGTGAAATTTTGTCGGAATTTTTAACGTGAAAACGTGAAATTTTTGAATTTGGGAATTTTGGGAATGTCGAGAATCATTCCGAATGTGGTTTGAATGTGCTGAATGAGGTGAATTTAAAAGGGGAATGACGTAAATGTGAAATGTAGAATCTGCCATTGAGAATGAATGGGGAAAAATTTGTCGTAAATTCGCGAATTTTGCGAAATCGGAAAATTTTCGGAACGAGAAAAATGGAAGCGCTCATCTCGTGAATATTTGGAATACGTCAAAAGTGGAACGGAGTGAATCGGATGAATTATGTGGAAGAAGAAGCGGGACAAAAAAGTGTGGAGAATAAAATATAATAATAATAATAATAATAGAGAATGGTGTAGAATAACATATGTGTGAAGGCCATCGCCTTCACACAACTAGAAAATGCAATTTCTGGAGAAATTGCGTGTGAAGGCGAAGACTTTGAATCACTTCTTGGGGAATGCTGGCGAATTATGCTGAAACGAGTTGAATTACTTGAGAAATGCCGAAAATAGAGGTGAAAAACGGAATTTTGGAGAATTTGGTGGAATTACAGAATTTTGGAGAATTTGGTTGAGTTTAAAATCTTAAAATGTGGAATTTATGGCAAGTGGAAATTTGGGGAATAGGTAGGAAAAAGATGAAGAGTTGAAAGTTGGAATGGGTTGAATCGGTTGAACAATGTGAAAATTAGAGTAGAAAAACGAAATTTTGGAGAATTTGGTTGAATTTCAAATTTGGGATTTTTGGTAAGTGGGAAGTTGTGTAATACGTAGGCAAAAGATGAAGAGTCGAAAGTTGGAATGGGTTGAATCGGTTGAAAAACGTACAAATTAGAGTCGAAAAACGAAATTTTGCAGAATTTGGTTGAATTTCAAA
The DNA here is from genome assembly GCF_024217435.2 of Syngnathus scovelli. NCBI lineage: Eukaryota > Metazoa > Chordata > Actinopteri > Syngnathiformes > Syngnathidae > Syngnathus > Syngnathus scovelli. The sequence continues at coordinate 3,295,609 of NC_090850.1, read as the reverse complement.
TTTGGAATTTTTGGTAAGTGGGAAGTTGTGAAATAGGTAAGCAAAAGATGAAAAGTTGAAAGTTGGAATGGATTGAATTGGTTGCACAATGTAAAGATTAGAGTAGAAAAACAAAATGTTTGAGAATTTGGTTGAATTTCAAATTTTTAATTTTTAATATTTGGTAAGTGGGAAGTTGTGGAATAGGTAGGCAAAAGATGAAGAGTTGAAAGTTGGAATGGGTTGAATCGGTTGAACAATGTAGAAATTACAGTAGAAAAACGAAATTTTGGAGATTTTGGTTGAATTTCAAATTTGGAATTTTTGGTAAGTTGGAAGTTGTGGAATAGGTAGGCAAAAGATGAAGAGTTGAAAGTTGGAATGGGTTGAATCGGTTGAACAATGTAGAAATTAGAGTAGAAAAACAAAATGTTGGAGAATTTGGTTGAATTTCAAATATGGAATTTTTGTTAAGTGGGAAGTTGTGGAATAGGTAGGCAAAAGATGAAGAGTTGAAAGTTGGAATGGGTTGAATCGGTTGAACAATGTAGAAATTAGATTAGAAAAACGAAATTTTGGAGAATTTGGTTGAATTTCAAATTTGGAATTTTTGGTAAACGGGAAGTTGTGGAATAGGTAGGCAAAACATGAACAGTTGAAAGTTGGAATGAGTTGAATCGGTTAAAAAATGTAGAAATTAGAGTAGAAAAACAAAAATTTTGAGAATTTGGTTGAATTCCAAATTTGGAATTTTTGGTAAGTGGGAAGTTCTGAAATAGGTAAGCAAAAGATGAAAAGTTGAAAGTTGGAATGGATTGAATCGGTTTCACAATGTAAAGATTAGAGAAGAAAAACCAAATGTTTGAGAATTTGGTTGAATTTCAAATTTGGAATTTTTGGTAAGTGGGAAGTTGTGGAATAGGTAGGCAAAAGATGAAGAGTTGAAAGTTGGAACGGGTTGAATCGGTTGAACAATGTAGAAATTAGAGTAGAAAAACGACATTTTGTAGATTTTGGTTGAATTTCAAATTTGGAATTTTTGGTAAGTCGGAAGTTGTGGAATAGGTAGGCAAAAGATGAAGAGTTGAAAGTTGGAATGGGTTGAATCGGTTGAACAATGTAGAAATTAGAGTAGAAAAACAAAATGTTGAAGAATTTGGTTGAATTTCAAATATGGAATTTTTGGTAAGTGGGAAGTTGTGGAATAGATAGGCAAAAGATGAACAGTTGAAAGTTGGAATGAGTTGAATCGGTTGAACAATGTAGAAATTAGAGTAGAAAAACGAAATTTAGAAAGATTTGGTTGAATTTCAAATTTGGAATTTTTGGTAAACGGGAAGTTGTGGAATAGGTAGGCAAAACATGAACAGTTGAAAGTTGGAATGAGTTGAATCGGTTGAAAAATGTAGAAATTAGAGTAGAAAAACAAAATTTTTGAGAATTTGGTTGAATTCCAAATTTGAAAATTTGGAATTTTTCATAAGTTGGAAGTTGTGGAATAGTTAGAAAAAGATGAACAGTTGAAAGTTGGAATGGGTTGAATCGGTTGAAAAACGTAAAAGTTAGAGTGGAAAAACGAAATTTTGGAGAATTTGGTTGAATTTCAAATTTGGAATTTTTGGTAAGTGGGAAGTTGTGGAATAGGTAGGCAAAAGATGAACAGTTGAAAGTTGGAATGAGTTGAATCGGTTGAACAATGTAGAAAAAAGTGGAATGATGTAAATGTGAAATGTCGAATCTGCCATTAAGAATGAATGGGGAAAAATTTGTCGTAAGTTCGCGAATTTTGCGAAATCGGAAAATTTTCGGAACGAGAAAAATGGAAGCGCTCATCTCGTGAATATTTGGAACACGTCAAAAGTGGAACGGAGTGAATCGGATGAACTATGTGGAAGAAGAAGCGGGACAAAAAAGTGTGGAGAATAAAATATAATAATAATAATAATAATAGAGAATGGTGTAGAATAACATATGTGTGAAGGCCATCGCCTTCACACAATAATAGAGAATGGTGTAGAATAACATATGTGTGAAGGCCATCGCCTTCACACAACTAGAAAATGCAATTTCTGGAGAAATTGCGTGTGAAGGCGAAGACTTTGAATCACTTCTTGGGGAATGATGCTGAATGAAAAGATGAACAGTTGAAAGTTGGAATGGGTTGAATCGGTCAAAAAATGTAGAAATTAGAGGTGAAAAACGGAATTTTGTGAAATTTTGTCGAAATTTTTAACGTGAAAACGTGAAATTTTTGAATTTGGGAATTTTGGGAATGTCGAGAATCATTCCGAATGTGGTTTGAATGTGCTGAATAAGGTGAATTTAAAAGGGGAATGACGTATATGTGAATTGTCGAATCTGCCATTGAGAATGAATGGGGAAAAATTTGTCGTAAATTCGCGAATTTTGCGAAATCGGAAAATTTTCGGAACGAGAAAAATGGAAGCGCTCATCTCGTGAATATTTGGAATACATCAAAAGTGGAACGGAGTGAATCGGATGAATTATGTGGAAGAAGAAGCGGGACAAAAAAGTGGCGGGAATAAAATAGAAGAATAATAATAATAATAGAGAATGGTGTAGAATAACATATGTGTGAAGGCCATCGCCTTCACACAATAATAATAATAATAGAGAATGGTGTAGAATAACATATGTGTGAAGGCCATCGCCTTCACACAATAATAATAATAAAGGACAGCAATAACAATAGTGTGAAGGTCTTCACCTTCACACTAATAATAACTAGAATTTGCAATTCCTGAAGAAATTGCGTGTGAAGGTGAAGAGGTTGAATAAATACTTGGGGAATGCTGCAGAATGATGTTGAAAAGAGTTGAATCGGTTGAAAAATGTAGAAATTACAAGGGAAAAGGAAATTTGGGAAAATTGGGTGTGAATTTCAAAACTGAAATTTTGGAATTTTGGGTAAGTGGGAAGTTGTGGAATAGGTAGGAAAATGATGAACAGTTGAAAGGTGGAATGGGTTGAATAAGTTGAATGGGTTGAATAAGTTGAAAAAAGTAGAAATTAGAGTAGAAAACCAAAATTGAACAGTTGAAAGTTGGAACGAGTTGAATCGGTTAAAAAATGTAGAAGTTAGAGCAAATCTTGAATCCTAATAAAGAATGAATGGGAATTAAAAGAAAAAAAAATTGCGCCAAAATCTTTTGAAATTTGGAACAAAAGGAAAAAAAACGGCTTCAGGAGGTTCACTTTTGGGGTTAAAATGTAGAAACGGGTTTAATCGGTCAAAATTTGCAAAAGTTAGCGCAAATGTAGGTATTTTGGGCACTTAATGTTGAAATATGGTCACTTCCGGTTTGATTTGGGTCACTTCCGGTCTATTCGGGTCACTTCCGGTTTGATTAGAGGCACTTCCGGTCCAGCTGAGGTCACTTCCGGTTTATTAGGGGTCACTTCCGGATTAAAAAGGTCACTTCCGGTTTGATTTGGGGTCACTTCCGGTTTGATTTGGGGTCACTTCCGGTTTACCTGAGGTCACTTCCGGTTCATTTGGGGTCAATTCCGGTTTGATTTGGGGCACTTCCAGTTCATTCCGGGTTCATTGGGGCACTTCAGGGTCAATCCAAGATGGCCGCCACTCTGGAAGTGGGGGTCAAGGGTTGAATTGTGGAAGTGGGGGTGAAGGGGGTGAATATGGTAAGCATAAGGTGAACAAAGTGAATAAAGTTGGAATGGGTTGAATCGGTTGAAAAATGTAGAAATTAGAAGGGAAAAACTAAATTTTGGGAAAATTTGGTGTGAATTTCAAAATTGAAAATTTGGAAATTTTGCTAAGTGGGAAGGTGTGGAATAGGTAGGCAAAAGCTGAACAGTTGAAAGTTGGAACGAGTTGAATCGGTGGAAAAATGTAGAAACTAGAAGTGAAAAACTAAATTTTGTGAAATTTTGCAAAATTTTGTGCAAATTTTAAAAGTGAAAACGTGAAATTTTTGAATTTGGCAAGTTTGGGAATGTCCCCAATGTGATTTGAATGTGTTGAAATAAGTGAATTTCAAACTGGAACAACAAAAATGTGAAATGTTGAATCTGCCATTAAGAATGAATGGGGAAAAAAATGCCACAAAATCGTGAATTTTGTGAAAACGGAAAATTTTTCGAACAAAAAAAATGTAAGCAGCCGTGTCATGAATATTTGGAATAAGTGAAAAGTGGAACGGAGTGAATCGGTTGAAGTATGTGGAAGGAGTTAAGCGTCAAAAAAGTGAGCGGAATAAGTAGAATAATAATAATAATAATAATAAAGGACAGCAATAACAATAGTGTGAAGGTCTTCACCTTCACACTAACTAGAATTTGCAATTCCTGAAGAAATTGTGTGTGAAGGTGAAGAGGTTGAATAAATACTTGGGGAATGTTGCAGAATGATGTTGAAAAGAGTTGAATCGGTTGAAAAATGTAGAAATTACAAGGGAAAAAGGAAATTTGGGAAAATTGGGTGTGAGTAACAAAATTGAAAATTTGGAATTTTGGGTAAGTGGGAAGTTGTGGAATAGGTAGGAAAATGATGAACAGTTGAAAGGTCGAATGGGTTGAATAAGTTGAAAAATGTAGAAATTAGATTAGAAAAACAAAATTGTAGAGAATTTTTGGTAAGTGGGTAGTTGTGGAATAGGAAGGCAAAAGAAGAACAGTTCAAAGTTGGAAACAGTTGAATCGGTTAAAAAATGTAGAAGCAAATCTTGAATCCTAATAGAGAATGAATGGGAATTAAAAGAAAAAAAATTGCACCAAAATTTTTTGAAATTTGGAACAAAAGGAAAAAAACAGCTTTAGGAGGTTCACTTTTGGGGTTAAAATGTTGAAATGGGTTTAATCGGGCAAAATTTGCAAAAGTTAGCGCAAATGTAGGTATTTAGGGCACTTAATGTTGAAATATGGTCACTTCCGGTTTGATTTGGGTCACTTCCGGTCTATTTGGGTCACTTCCGGTTTGATTAGAGGCACTTCCGGTCTAGCTGAGGTCACTTCCGGTTTATTTGGGGTCACTTCCGGTTGAAAAAGGTCACTTCCGGTTTGATTTGGGGTCACTTCCGGTTTGATTTGGGGTCACTTCCGGTTTACCTGAGGTCACTTCCGGTTCATTTGGGGTCAATTCCGGTTTGATTTGGGGCACTTCCAGTTCATTCCGGGTTCATTGGGGCACTTCAGGGTCAATCCAAGATGGCCGCCACTCTGGAAGTGGGGGTCAAGGGTTGAATTGTGGAAGTGGGGGTGAAGGGGGTGAATATGGTAAGCATAAGGTGAACAAAGTGAATAAAGTTGGAATGGGTTGAATCGGTTGAAAAATGTAGAAATTAGAAGGGAAAAACTAAATTTTGGGAAAATTTGGTGTGAATTTCAAAATTGAAAATTTGGAAATTTTGCTAAGTGGGAAGGTGTGGAATAGGTAGGCAAAAGATGAACAGTTGAAAGTTGGAACGAGTTGAATCGGTGGAAAAATGTAGAAGCTAGAAGTGAAAAACTAAATTTTGTGAAATTTTGCAAAATTTTGTGCAAATTTTAAAAGTGAAAACGTGAAATTTTTGAATTTGGCAAGTTTGGGAATGTCCCCAATGTGATTTGAATGTGTTGAAATAAGTGAATTTCAAACTGGAACAACAAAAATGTGAAATGTTGAATCTGCCATTAAGAATGAATGGGGAAAAAAATGCCACAAAATCGTGAATTTTGTGAAAACGGAAAATTTTTCGAACAAAAAAAATGTAAGCAGCCGTGTCATGAATATTTGGAATAAGTGAAAAGTGGAACGGAGTGAATCGGTTGAAGTATGTGGAAGGAGTTAAGCGTCAAAAAAGTGAGCGGAATAAGTAGAATAATAATAATAATAATAATAATAATAATAATAATAAAGGACAGCAATAACAATAGTGTGAAGGTCTTCACCTTCACACTAACTAGAAAATGCAATTTCTGGAGAAATTGCGTGTGAAGGCGAAGACTTTGAATCACTTCTTGGGGAATGATGGCGAATGATGTTGAAATGAGTTGAATTTCTTGAGAAATGTGGAAAATAGAAGTGTAATACTAAATTTTTGAGAATATGGTTGAATTTCAAATTTGATTTTTGGAATTTTTGGTAAGTGGAAAGTTGTGGAATAGGCAGGCAAAGGATGAACAGTTGAATGTTGGAACGGGTTGAATCGGTTAAAAAATGTAGAAGTGAGAGCAAATGTTGAATCCCCATAGAGAATGAATGGGAATTAAAAGAAAAAGCAATTGCGCCAAAATATTTTGAAATTTGGAACAAAACGTAAAAAAACAGCTTCAGGAGGTTCACTTTTGGGGTTAAAATGTTGAAACGGGTTCAATCGGACAAAAAATGCAAAAGTTAGCGCCTAATGTAGCTATTTATGGCAGTTAATGTTGAAATAAGTTCACTTCCGGGTTGATTTGGGTCACTTCCGGTCTATTTGGGTCACTTCCGGTCTGATTAGAGGCACTTCCGGTCCAGCTGAGGTCACTTCCGGTTTATTTGGGGTCACTTCCGGTTTAAAAAGGTCACTTCCGGTTTAAAAAGGTCACTTCCGGTTTGATTTGGGGTCACTTCCGGTTTACCTGAGGTCACTTCCTGTTTACCTAAGGTCACTTCCGGTTCGATTTGGGGCACTTCCGGTTCATTCTAGGGTCATTGGGAGCACTTCAGGGTCAATCCAAGATGGCCGCCACACTGGAAGTGGGGGTCAAGGGTTGAATTTTGTAAGCATAGTGGAAGTGGGGGTGAAGGTGGTGAATATGGTAAGGATGAGGTGACCAAAGTGAATAAAGTTGGAATGGGTTGAATCGGTTGAAAAACGTAGAAGTTAGAGTAGAAAAACGAAATTTTGGAGAATTTGGTTGAATTTCAAATTTGAAATTTTGGAATTTTTGGTAGGTGAGAAGTTGTGGAATAGGCAGGCAAAAGATGAACAGTTGAAAGTTGGAATGGGTTGAATCGGTTGAAAAATGTAGAAGTTAGAGTAGAAAAACGAAATTACGAAGAATTTGGTTGAATTTCAAATTTGAAAATTTGGAATTTTTTTGTAAGTGGGAAGTTGTGGAATAGGTAGGCAAAAGATGAACAGTTGGAAGTTGGAACGGGTTGAATCGGTCGAAAAATGTAGAAATTAGAGGTGAAAAACGAAATTTCGTGAAATTTTGTCGGAATTTTTAACGAGAAAACGTGAAATTTTTGAATTTGGGAATTTTGGGAATGTCGAGAATCATTCCGAATGTGGTTTGAATGTGCTGAATGAGGTGAATGTAAAAGGGGAATGACGTAAATGTGAAATGTCGAATCTGCCATTGAGAATGAATGGGGAAAAATTTGTCGTAAATTCGCGAATTTTGCGAAATCGGAAAATTTTCGGAACGAGAAAAATGGAAGCGCTCATCTCGTGAATATTTGGAATACGTCAAAAGTGGAACGGAGTGAATCGGATGAATTATGTGGAAGAAGAAGCGGGACAAAAAAGTGGCGGGAATAAAATAGAATAATAATAATAACTAGAAAATGCAATTTCTGGAGAAATTGCGTGTGAAGGCGAAGACTTTGAATCACTTCTTGGGGAATGATGCCGAATGAAAAGATGAACAGTTGAAAGTTGGAATGGGTTGAATCGGTCAAAAAATGTAGAAATTAGAAGTGAAAAACGGAATTTTGTAAAATTTTGTCGAAATTTTTAACGTGAAAACGTGAAATTTTTGAATTTGGGAATTTTGGGAATGTCGAGAATCATTCCGAATGTGGTTTGAATGTGCTGAATGAGGTGAATTTAAAATGGGAATGACGTAAATGTGAAATGTCGAATCTGCCATTGAGAATGAATGGGGAAAAATTTGTCGTAAATTCGCGAATTTTGCGAAATCGGAAAATTTTCGGAACGAGAAAAATGGAAGCGCTCATCTCGTGAATATTTGGAATACGTCAAAAGTGGAACGGAGTGAATCGGATGAATTATGTGGAAGAAGAAGCGGGACAAAAAAGTGGCGGGAATAAAATAGAAGAATAATAATAACTAGAAAATGCAATTTCTGGAGAAATTGCGTGTGAAGGCGAAGACTTTGAATCACTTCTTGGGGAATGATGCCGAATGATGTTGAAATGAGTTGAATTTCTTGAGAAATGTGGAAAATAGAAGTGTAATACTAAATTTTTGAGAATATGGTTGAATTTCAAATTTGATTTTTGGAATTTTTGGTAAGTGGAAAGTTGTGGAATAGGCAGGCAAAGGATGAACAGTTGAATGTTGGAACGGGTTGAATCGGTTAAAAAATGTAGAAGTGAGAGCAAATGTTGAATCCCCATAGAGAATGAATGGGAATTAAAAGAAAAAGCAATTGCGCCAAAATATTTTGAAATTTGGAACAAAACGTAAAAAAACAGCTTCAGGAGGTTCACTTTTGGGGTTAAAATGTTGAAACGGGTTCAATCGGACAAAAAATGCAAAAGTTAGCGCCTAATGTAGCTATTTATGGCAGTTAATGTTGAAATAAGTTCACTTCCGGGTTGATTTGGGTCACTTCCGGTCTATTTGGGTCACTTCCGGTCTGATTAGAGGCACTTCCGGTCCAGCTGAGGTCACTTCAGGTTAATTTGGGGTCACTTCCGGTTTAAAAAGGTCACTTCCGGTTTAAAAAAGGTCACTTCCGGTTTGATTTGGGGTCACTTCCGGTTTACCTGAGGTCACTTCCTGTTTACCTAAGGTCACTTCCGGTTTGATTTGGGCCACTTCCGGTTCATTCTAGGTTCATTGGGAGCACTTCAGGGTCAATCCAAGATGGCCGCCACACTGGAAGTGGGGGTCAAGGGTTGAATTTTGTAAGCATAGTGGAAGTGGGGGTGAAGGGGGTGAATATGGTAAGGATGAGGTGACCAAAGTGAATAAAGTTGGAATGGGTTGAATCGGTTGAAAAATGTAGAAATTAGAGTAGAAAAACCAAATTTTGTAGAATTTGGTTGAATTTCAAAATTGAAAATTTGGAAATTTTGGTAAGTGGGAAGGTGTGGAATAGGTAGGCAAAAGATGAACAGTTGAAAGTTGGAATGGGTTGAATCGGTTGAAAAACGTAGAAGTTAGAGTAGAAAAACGAAATTTTGGAGAATTTGGTTGAATTTCAAATTTGAAATTTTGGAATTTTTGGTAGGTGAGAAGTTGTGGAATAGGCAGGCAAAAGATGAACAGTTGAAAATTGGAATGGGTTGAATCGGTTGAAAAATGTAGAAACTAGAGGTGAAAAACGAAATTTCGTGAAATTTTGTTGGAATTTTTAACGTGAAAACGTGAAATTTTTGAATTTGGGAATTTTGGGAATGTCGAGAATCATTCCGAATGTGGTTTGAATGTGCTGAATGAGGTGAATTTAAAAGGGGAATGACGTAAATGTGAAATGTCGAATCTGCCATTGAGAATGAATGGGGAAAAATTTGTCGTAAATTCGCGAATTTTGCGAAATCGGAAAATTTTCGGAACGAGAAAAATGGAAGCGCTCATCTCGTGAATATTTGGAATACGTCAAAAGTGGAACGGAGTGAATCGGATGAATTATGTGGAAGAAGAAGCGGGACAAAAAAGTGGCGGGAATAAAATAGAAGAATAATAATAATAACTAGAAAATGCAATTTCTGGAGAAATTGCGTGTGAAGGCGAAGACTTTGAATCACTTCTTGGGGAATGATGCCGAATGATGTTGAAATGAGTTGAATTTCTTGAGAAATGTGGAAAATAGAAGTGTAATACTAAATTTTTGAGAATATGGTTGAATTTCAAATTTGATTTTTGGAATTTTTGGTAAGTGGAAAGTTGTGGAATAGGCAGGCAAAGGATGAACAGTTGAATGTTGGAACGGGTTGAATCGGTTAAAAAATGTAGAAGTGAGAGCAAATGTTGAATCCCCATAGAGAATGAATGGGAATTAAAAGAAAAAGCAATTGCGCCAAAATATTTTGAAATTTGGAACAAAACGTAAAAAAACAGCTTCAGGAGGTTCACTTTTGGGGTTAAAATGTTGAAACGGGTTCAATCGGACAAAAAATGCAAAAGTTAGCGCCTAATGTAGCTATTTATGGCAGTTAATGTTGAAATAAGTTCACTTCCGGGTTGATTTGGGTCACTTCCGGTCTATTTGGGTCACTTCCGGTCTGATTAGAGGCACTTCCGGTCCAGCTGAGGTCACTTCCGGTTTATTTGGGGTCACTTCCGGTTTAAAAAGGTCACTTCCGGTTTAAAAAGGTCACTTCCGGTTTGATTTGGGGTCACTTCCGGTTTACCTGAGGTCACTTCCTGTTTACCTAAGGTCACTTCCGGTTTGATTTGGGGCACTTCCGGTTCATTCTAGGTTCATTGGGAGCACTTCAGGGTCAATCCAAGATGGCCGCCACACTGGAAGTGGGGGTCAAGGGTTGAATTGTGTAAGCATAGTGGAAGTGGGGGTGAAGGGGGTGAATATGGTAAGGATGAGGTGACCAAAGTGAATAGAGTTGGAATGGGTTGAATCGGTTGAAAAATGTAGAAATTAGAGTAGAAAAACCAAATTTTGTAGAATTTGGTTGAATTTCAAAATTGAAAATTTGGAAATTTTGGTAAGTGGGAAGGTGTGGAATAGGTAGGCAAAAGATGAACACTTGAAAGTTGGAATGGGTTGAATCGGTTGAAAAACGTAGAAGTTAGAGTAGAAAAACGAAATTTTGGAGAATTTGGTTGAATTTCAAATTTGAAATTTTGGAATTTTTGATAGGTGAGAAGTTGTGGAATAGGCAGGCAAAAGATGAACAGTTGAAAGTTGGAATGGGTTGAATCGGTTGAAAAATGTAGAAATTAGAGTAGAAAAACGAAATTACGAAGAATTTGGTTGAATTTCAAATTTGAAAATTTGGAATTTTTTTGTAAGTGGGAAGTTGTGGAATAGGTAGGCAAAAGATGAACAGTTGGAAGTTGGAACGGGTTGAATCGGTCGAAAAATGTAGAAATTAGAGGTGAAAAACGAAATTTCGTGAAATTTTGTCGGAATTTTTAACGTGAAAACGTGAAATTTTTGAATTTGGGAATTTTGGGAATGTCGAGAATCATTCCGAATGTGGTTTGAATGTGCTGAATGAGGTGAATTTAAAAGGGGAATGACGTAAAAGTGAAATGTCGAATCTGCCATTGAGAATGAATGGGGAAAAATTTGTCGTAAATTCGCGAATTTTGCGAAATCGGAAAATTTTCGGAACGAGAAAAATGGAAGCGCTCATCTCGTGAATATTTGGAATACGTCAAAAGTGGAACGGAGTGAATCGGATGAATTATGTGGAAGAAGAAGCGGGACAAAAAAGTGTGGAGAATAAAATATAATAATAATAATAATAATAGAGAATGGTGTAGAATAACATATGTGTGAAGGCCATCGCCTTCACACAACTAGAAAATGCAATTTCTGGAGAAATTGCGTGTGAAGGCGAAGACTTTGAATCACTTCTTGGGGAATGCTGGCGAATTATGCTGAAACGAGTTGAATTACTTGAGAAATGTAGAAAATAGAGGTGAAAAACGGAATTTTGGAGAATTTGGTGGAATTTCAGAATTTTGGAGAATTTGGTTGAGTTTAAAATCTTAAAATGTGGAATTTATGGCAAGTGGAAATTTGGGGAATAGGTAGGAAAAAGATGAAGAGTTGAAAGTTGGAATGAGTTGAATCGGTTGAACAATGTGAAAATTAGAGTAGAAAAACACATTTTTGGAGAATTTGGTTGAATTTCAAATTTCAAAATTTGGAATTTTTTGTAAGGGGAAGTTGTGGAATAGGTAAGCAAAAGATGAAGAGTTGAAAGTTGGAATGGGTTGAATCGGTAGAGAAATGTAGAAATGAGAGTAGAAAAACGAAATTTTGGAGAATTTGGTTGAATTTCAAATTTGGGATTTTTGGTAAGTGGGAAGTTGTGTAATACGTAGGCAAAAGATGAAGAGTTGAAAGTTGGAATGGGTTGAATTGGTTGAAAAATGTACAAATTAGAGTCGAAAAACGAAATTTTGCAGAATTTGGTTGAATTTCAAATTTGGAATTTTTGGTAAGTGGGAAGTTGTGAAATAGGTAAGCAAAAGATAAAAAGTTGAAAGTTGGAATGGATTGAATCGGTTGCACAATGTAAAGATTAGAGTAGAAAAACAAAATGTTTGAGAATTTGGTTGAATTTCAAATTTTTAATTTTTAATTTTTGGTAAGTGGGAAGTTGTGGAATAGGTAGGCAAAAGATGAAGAGTTGAAAGTTGGAATGGGTTGAATCGGTTGAACAATGTAGAAATTACAGTAGAAAAACGAAATTTTGGAGATTTTGGTTGAATTTCAAATTTGGAATTTTTGGTAAGTCGGAAGTTGTGGAATAGGTAGGCAAAAGATGAAGAGTTGAAAGTTGGAATGGGTTGAATCGGTTGAACAATGTAGAAATTAGAGTAGAAAAACAAAATGTTGGAGAATTTGGTTGAATTTCAAATATGGAATTTTTGGTAAGTGGGAAGTTGTGGAATAGGTAGGCAAAAGATGAAGAGTTGAAAGTTGGAATGGGTTGAATCGGTTGAACAATGTAGAAATTAGATTAGAAAAACGAAATTTTGGAGAATTTGGTTGAATTTCAAATTTGGAATTTTTGGTAAACGGGAAGTTGTGGAATAGGTAGGCAAAACATGAACAGTTGAAAGTTGGAATGAGTTGAATCGGTTAAAAAATGTAGAAATTAGAGTAGAAAAACAAAATTTTTGAGAATTTGGTTGAATTCCAAATTTGGAATTTTTGGTAAGTCGGAAGTTGTGGAATAGGTAGGCAAAAGATGAAGAGTTGAAAGTTGGAATGGGTTGAATCGGTTGAACAATGTAGAATTTAGAGTAGAAAAACCAAATGTTGGAGAATTTGGTTGAATTTCAAATATGGAATTTTTGGTAAGTGGGAAGTTGTGGAATAGGTAGGCAAAAGATGAAGAGTTGAAAGTTGGAATGGGTTGAATCGGTTGAACAATGTAGAAATTAGATTAGAAAAACGAAATTTTGGAGAATTTGGTTGAATTTCAAATTTGGAATTTTTGGTAAACGGGAAGTTGTGGAATAGGTAGGCAAAACATGAACAGTTGAAAGTTGGAATGAGTTGAATCGGTTAAAAAATGTAGAAATTAGAGTAGAAAAACAAAATGTTGGAGAATTTGGTTGAATTTCAAATATGGAATTTTTGGTAAGTGGGAAGTTGTGGAATAGGTAGGCAAAACATGAACAGTTGAAAGTTGGAATGAGTTGAATCGGTTGAAAAATGTAGAAATTAGATTAGAAAAACAAAATTTTTGAGAATTTGGTTGAATTCCAAATTTGAAAATTTGGAATTTTTCATAAGTTGGAAGTTGTGGAATAGTTAGAAAAAGATGAACAGTTGAAAGTTGGAATGGGTTGAATCGGTTGAAAAACGTAAAAGTTAGAGTGGAAAAACGAAATTTTGGAGAATTTGGTTGAATTTCAAATTTGGAATTTTTGGTAAGTGGGAAGTTGTGGAATAGGTAGGCAAAAGATGAACAGTTGAAAGTTGGAATGAGTTGAATCGGTTGAACAATGTAGAAAAAAGTGGAATGATGTAAATGTGAAATGTCGAATCTGCCATTAAGAATGAATGGGGAAAAATTTGTCGTAAGTTCGCGAATTTTGCGAAATCGGAAAATTTTCGGAACGAGAAAAATGGAAGCGCTCATCTCGTGAATATTTGGAACGCGTCAAAAGTGGAACGGAGTGAATCGGATGAACTATGTGGAAGAAGAAGCGGGACAAAAAAGTGTGGAGAATAAAATAGAATAATAATAATAATAATAATAATAATAATAGAGAATGGTGTAGAATAACATATGTGTGAAGGCCATCGCCTTCACACAATAATAATAATAATAATAGAGAATGGTGTAGAATAACATATGTGTGAAGGCCATCGCCTTCACACAACTAGAAAATGCAATTTCTGGAGAAATTGCGTGTGAAGGCGAAGACTTTGAATCACTTCTTGGGGAATGCTGGCGAATTATGCTGAAACGAGTTGAATTACTTGAGAAATGTAGAAAATAGAGGTGAAAAACGGAATTTTGGAGAATTTGGTGGAATTTCAGAATTTTGGAGAATTTGGTTGAGTTTAAAATCTTAAAATTTGGAATTTATGGCAAGTGGAAATTTGGGGAATAGGTAGGAAAAAGATGAAGAGTTGAACGTTGGAATGAGTTGAATCGGTTGAACAATGTGAAAATTAGAGTAGAAAAACACATTTTTGGAGAATTTGGTTGAATTTCAAATTTCAAAATTTGGAATTTTTTGTAAGGGGAAGTTGTGGAATAGGTAAGCAAAAGATGAAGAGTTGAAAGTTGGAATGGGTTGAATCGGTAGAGATATGTAGAAATGAGAGTAGAAAAACGAAATTTTGGAGAATTTGGTTGAATTTCAAATTTGGGATTTTTGGTAAGTGGGAAGTTGTGTAATACGTAGGCAAAAGATGAAGAGTTGAAAGTTGGAATGGGTTGAATCGGTTGAAAAATGTACAAATTAGAGTCAAAAAACGAAATTTTGCAGAATTTGGTTGAATTTCAAATTTGGAATTTTTGGTAAGTGGGAAGTTGTGAAATAGGTAAGCAAAAGATGAAAAGTTGAAAGTTGGAATGGATTGAATCGGTTGCACAATGTAAAGATTAGAGTAGAAAAATAAAATGTTTGAGAATTTGGTTGAATTTCAAATTTTCAATTTTTGGTAAGTGGGAAGTTGTGGAATAGGTAGGCAAAAGATGAAGAGTTGAAAGTTGGAATGGGTTGAATCGGTTGAACAATGTAGAAATTACAGTAGAAAAACGAAATTTTGGAGATTTTGGTTGAATTTCAAATTTGGAATTTTTGGTAAGTCGGAAGTTGTGGAATAGGTAGGCAAAAGGTGAAGAGTTGAAAGTTGGAATCGGTTGAATCGGTTGAACAATGTAGAAATTAGAGTAGAAAAACAAAATGTTGGAGAATTTGGTTGAATTTCAAATATGGAATTTTTGGTAGGTGGGAAGTTGTGGAATAGGTAGGCAAAAGATGAAGAGTTGAAAGTTGGAATGGGTTGAATCGGTTGAACAATGTAGAAATTAGATTAGAAAAACGAAATTTTGGAGAATTTGGTTGAATTTCAAATTTGGAATTTTTGGTAAACGGGAAGTTGTGGAATAGGTAGGCAAAACATGAACAGTTGAAAGTTGGAATGAGTTGAATCGGTTAAAAAATGTAGAAATTAGAGTAGAAAAACAAAATTTTTGAGAATTTGGTTGAATTCCAAATTCTGAATTTTTGGTAAGTCGGAAGTTGTGGAATAGGTAGGCAAAAGATGAAGAGTTGAAAGTTGGAATGGGTTGAATCGGTTGAACAATGTAGAAATTAGAGTAGAAAAACAAAATGTTGGAGAATTTGGTTGAATTTCAAATATGGAATTTTTGGTAAGTGGGAAGTTGTGGAATAGGTAGGGAAAAGATGAAGAGTTGAAAGTTGGAATGGGTTGAATCGGTTGAACAATGTAGAAATTAGATTAGAAAAACGAAATTTTGGAGAATTTGGTTGAATTTCAAATTTGGAATTTTTGGTAAACGGGAAGTTGTGGAATAGGTAGGCAAAACATGAACAGTTGAAAGTTGGAATGAGTTGAATCGGTTAAAAAATGTAGAAATTAGAGTAGAAAAACAAAATGTTGGAGAATTTGGTTGAATTTCAAATATGGAATTTTTGGTAAGTGGGAAGTTGTGGAATAGGTAGGCAAAACATAAACAGTTGAAAGTTGAAATGAGTTGAATCGGTTGAAAAATGTAGAAATTAGAGTAGAAAAACAAAATTTTTGAGAATTTGGTTGAATTCCAAATTTGAAAATTTGGAATTTTTCATAAGTTGGAAGTTGTGGAATAGTTAGAAAAAGATGAACAGTTGAAAGTTGGAATGGGTTGAATCGGTTGAAAAACGTAAAAGTTAGAGTGGAAAAACGATATTTTGGAGAATTTGGTTGAATTTCAAATTTGGAATTTTTGGTAAGTGGGAAGTTGTGGAATAGGTAGGCAAAAGATGAACAATTGAAAGTTGGAATGAGTTGAATCGGTTGAACAATGTAGAAAAAAGTGGAATGATGTAAATGTGAAATGTCGAATCTGCCATTAAGAATGAATGGGGAAAAATTTGTCGTAAGTTCGCGAATTTTGCGAAATCGGAAAATTTTCGGAACGAGAAAAATGGAAGCGCTCATCTCGTGAATATTTGGAACACGTCAAAAGTGGAACGGAGTGAATCGGATGAACTATGTGGAAGAAGAAGCGGGACAAAAAAGTGTGGAGAATAAAATAGAATAATAATAATAACTAGAAAATGCAATTTCTGGAGAAATTGCGTGTGAAGGCGAAGACTTTGAATCACTTCTTGGGGAATGATGGCGAATGATGTTGAAATGAGTTGAATTTCTTGAGAAATGTGGAAAATAGAAGTGTAATACTAAATTTTGTAGAATTTGGTTGAATTTCAAATTTGAAGTTTGGAATTTGTGGTAAGTGGGAGGTTGTGGAATAGGTAGGCAAAAGATGAACAGTTGAATGTTGGAACGGGTTGAATCGGTTAAAAAATGTAGACGTGAGAGCAAATGTTGAATCTCCATGGAGAATGAATGGGAATTAAAAGAAAAAGCAATTGCGCCAAAATATTTTGAAATTTGGAACAAATTGAAAATAAATAGCTTCAGGAGGTTCACTTTTGGAGTTAAAATGTTGAAACGGGTTCAATCGGACAAAAAATGCAAAAGTTAGCGACTAATGTAGCTATTTAGGGCAGTTAATGTTGAAATAAGGTCACTTCCGGGTGATTTGGGTCACTTCCGGTCTATTTGGGTCACTTCCGGTTTGAGTAGAGGCACTTCCGGTCCAGCCGAGGTCACTTCCGGTTTATTTGGGGTCACTTCAGGTTTAAAAAGGTCACTTCCGGTTTAAAAAGGTCACTTCCGGTTTGATTTGGGGTCACTTCCGGTTTACCTAAGGTCACTTCCTGTTTACCTAAGGTCACTTGCGGTTTGATATGGGGCACTTCCGGTACATTCTGGGTTCATTGGGGGCACTTCCGGGTCAATCCAAGATGGCCGCCACACTGGAAGTGTGGGTGAAGGAGGTGAATATGGTAAGCATAAGGTAAACAAAGTGAATAAAGTTGGAATGGGATGAATCGGTTGAAAAATGTGGAAAAAAGAGTAGAAAAACGAAATTGTAGAGAATTTTGGGTAAGTGGAAAGTTGTGGAATAGGCAGGCAAAGGATGAACAGTTGAATGTTGGAACGGGTTGAATCGGTTAAAAAATGTAGAAGTGAGAGCAAATGTTGAATCCCCATAGAGAATGAATGGGAATTAAAAGAAAAAGCAATTGCGCCAAAATTTTTTGAAATTTGGAACAAAACGTAAAAAAACAGCTTCAGGAGGTTCACTTTTGGGGTTAAAATGTTAAAACGGGTTCAATCGGACAAAAAAAGCAAATGTTAGCGCCTAATGTAGCTATTTAGGGCAGTTAATGTTGAAATAAGTTCACTTCCGGGTTGATTTGGGTCACTTCCGGTCTATTTGGGTCACTTCCGGTTTGAGTAGAGGCACTTCCGGTCTAGCTGAGGTCACTTCCGGTTAATTTGGGGTCACTTCCGGTTTAAAAAGGTCACTTCCGGTTTAAAAAGGTCACTTCCGGTTTGATTTGGGGTCACTTCCGGTTTACCTGAGGTCACTTCCTGTTTACCTAAGGTCACTTCCGGTTCGATTTGGGGCACTTCCGGTTCATTCTAGGTTCATTGGGAGCACTTCAGGGTCAATCCAAGATGGCCGCCACACTGGAAGTGGGGGTCAAGGGTTGAATTTTGTAAGCATAGTGGAAGTGGGGGTGAAGGTGGTGAATATGGTAAGGATGAGGTGACCAAAGTGAATAAAGTTGGAATGGGTTGAATCGGTTGAAAAATGTAGAAATTAGAGTAGAAAAACCAAATTTTGTAGAATTTGGTTGAATTTCAAAATTGAAAATTTGGAAATTTTGGTAAGTGGGAAGGTGTGGAATAGGTAGGCAAAAGATGAACAGTTGAAAGTTGGAATGGGTTGAATCGGTTGAAAAACGTAGAAGTTAGAGTAGAAAAACGAAATTTTGGAGAATTTGGTTGAATTTCAAATTTGAAATTTTGGAATTTTTGGTAGGTGAGAAGTTGTGGAATAGGCAGGCAAAAGATGAACAGTTGAAAGTTGGAATGGGTTGAATCGGTTGAAAAATGTAGAAGTTAGAGTAGAAAAACGAAATTACGAAGAATTTGGTTGAATTTCAAATTTGAAAATTTGGAATTTTTTTGTAAGTGGGAAGTTGTGGAATAGGTAGGCAAAAGATGAACAGTTGGAAGTTGGAACGGGTTGAATCGGTCGAAAAATGTAGAAATTAGAGGTGAAAAACGAAATTTCGTGAAATTTTGTCGGAATTTTTAACGTGAAAACGTGAAATTTTTGAATGTGGGAATTTTGGGAATGTCGAGAATCATTCCGAATGTGGTTTGAATGTGCTGAATGAGGTGAATTTAAAAGGGGAATGACGTAAATGTGAAATGTCGAATCTGCCATTGAGAATGAATGGGGAAAAATTTGTCGTAAATTCGCGAATTTTGCGAAATCGGAAAATTTTCGGAACGAGAAAAATGGAAGCGCTCATCTCGTGAATATTTGGAATACGTCAAAAGTGGAACGGAGTGAATCGGATGAATTATGTGGAAGAAGAAGCGGGACAAAAAAGTGGCGGGAATAAAATAGAAGAATAATAATAACTAGAAAATGCAATTTCTGGAGAAATTGCGTGTGAAGGCGAAGACTTTGAATCACTTCTTGGCGAATGCTGGCGAATTATGCTGAAACGAGTTGAATTACTTGAGAAATGTAGAAAATAGAGGTGAAAAACGGAATTTTGGAGAATTTGGTGGAATTTCAGAATTTTGGAGAATTTGGTTGAGTTTAAAATCTTAAAATGTGGAATTTATGGCAAGTGGAAATTTGGGGAATAGGTAGGAAAAAGATGAAGAGTTGGAAGTTGGAATGAGTTGAATCGGTTGAACAATGTGAAAATTAGAGTAGAAAAACACATTTTTGGAGAATTTGGTTGAATTTCAAAATTTGGAATTTTTTGTAAGGGGAAGTTGTGGAATAGGTAAGCAAAAGATGAAGAGTTGAAAGTTGGAATGGGTTGAATCGGTAGAGAAATGTAGAAATGAGAGTAGAAAAACGAAATTTTGGAGAATTTGGTTTTAATTTCAAATTTGGGATTTTTGGTAAGTGGGAAGTTGTGTAATACGTAGGCAAAAGATGAAGAGTTGAAAGTTGGAATGGGTTGAATCGGTTGAAAAATGTACAAATTAGAGTCGAAAAACGAAATTTTGCAGAATTTGGTTGAATTTCAAATTTGGAATTTTTGGTAAGTGGGAAGTTGTGAAATAGGTAAGCAAAAGATGAAAAGTTGAAAGTTGGAATGGATTGAATCGGTTGCACAATGTAAAGATTAGAGTAGAAAAACAAAATGTTTGAGAATTTGGTTGAATTTCAAATTTTTAATTTTTAATTTTTGGTAAGTGGGAAATTGTGGAATAGGTAGGCAAAAGATGAAGAGTTGAAAGTTGGAATGGGTTGAATCGGTTGAACAATGTAGAAATTACAGTAGAAAAACGAAATTTTGGAGATTTTGGTTGAATTTCAAATTTGGAATTTTTGGTAAGTCGGAAGTTGTGGAATAGGTAGGCCAAAGATGAAGAGTTGAAAGTTGGAATGGGTTGAATCGGTTGAACAATGTAGAAATTAGAGTAGAAAAACAAAATGTTGGAGAATTTGGTTGAATTTCAAATTTGGAATTTTTGGTAAGTGGGAAGTTGTGGAATAGGTAGGCAAAAGATGAAGAGTTGAAAGTTGGAATGGGTTGAATCGGTTGAACAATGTAGAAATTAGATTAGAAAAACGAAATTTTGGAGAATTTGGTTGAATTTCAAATTTGGAATTTTTGGTAAACGGGAAGTTGTGGAATAGGTAGGCAAAACATGAACAGTTGAAAGTTGGAATGAGTTGAATCGGTTAAAAAATGTAGAAATTAGAGTAGAAAAACAACATTTTTGAGAATTTGGTTGAATTCCAAATTTGGAATTTTTGGTAAGCCGGAAGTTGTGGAATAGGTAGGCAAAAGTTGAAGAGTTGAAAGTTGGAATGGGTTGAATCGGTTGAACAATGTAGAAATTAGAGTAGAAAAACAAAATGTTGGAGAATTTGGTCTAATTTCAAATATGGAATTTTTTGGTAAGTGGGAAGTTGTGGAATAGGTAGGCAAAAGATGAAGAGTTGAAAGTTGGAATGGGTTGAATCGGTTGAACAATGTAGAAATTAGATTAGAAAAACGAAATTTTGGAGAATTTGGTTGAATTTCAAATTTGGAATTTTTGGTAAACGGGAAGTTGTGGAATAGGTAGGCAAAACATGAACAGTTGAAAGTTGGAATGAGTTGAATCGGTTAAAAAATGTAGAAATTAGAGTAGAAAAACAAAATGTTGGAGAATTTGGTTGAATTTCAAATATGGAATTTTTGGTAAGTGGGAAGTTGTGGAATAGGTAGGCAAAACATGAACATTTGAAAGTTGGAATGAGTTGAATCGGTTGAAAAATGTAGAAATTAGAGTAGAAAAACAAAATTTTTGAGAATTTGGTTGAATTCCAAATTTGAAAATTTGGAATTTTTCATAAGTTGGAAGTTGTGGAATAGTTAGAAAAAGATGAACAGTTGAAAGTTGGAATGGGTTGAATCGGTTGAAAAACGTAAAAGTTAGAGTGGAAAAACGAAATTTTGGAGAATTTGGTTGAATTTCAAATTTGGAATTTTTGGTAAGTGGGAAGTTGTGGAATAGGTAGGCAAAAGATGAACAGTTGAAAGTTGGAATGAGTTGAATCGGTTGAACAATGTAGTAAAAAGTGGAATGATGTAAATGTGAAATGTCGAATCTGCCATTAAGAATGAATGGGGAAAAATTTGTCGTAAGTTCGCGAATTTTGCGAAATCGGAAAATTTTCGGAACGAGAAAAATGGAAGCGCTCATCTCGTGAATATTTGGAACACGTCAAAAGTGGAACGGAGTGAATCGGATGAATTATGTGGAAGAAGAAGCGGGACAAAAAAGTGTGGAGAATAAAATATAATAATAATAATAATAATAGAGAATGGTGTAGAATAACATATGTGTGAAGGCCATCGCCTTCACACAATAATAATAATAATAATAGAGAATGGTGTAGAATAACATATGTGTGAAGGCCATCGCCTTCACACAATAATAGAGAATGGTGTAGAATAACATATGTGTGAAGGCCATCGCCTTCACACAATAATAATAGAGAATGGTGTAGAATAACATATGTGTGAAGGCCATCGCCTTCACACAACTAGAATTTGCAATTCCTGAAGAAATTGCGTGTGAAGGTGAAGAGGTTGAATAAATATTTGGGGAATGTTGCAGAATGATGTTGAAAAGGGTTGAATCGGTTGAAAAATGTAGAAATTACAAGGGAAAAAGGAAATTTGGGAAAATTGGGTGTGAGTTACAAAATTGAAAATTTGGAATTTTGGGTAAGTGGGAAGTTGTGGAATAGGTAGGAAAATGATGAACAGTTGAAAGGTCGAATGGGTTGAATAAGTTGAAAAATGTAGAAATTAGATTAGAAAAACAAAATTGTAGAGAATTTTTGGTAAGTGGGTAGTTGTGGAATAGGAAGGCAAAAGAAGAACAGTTCAAAGTTGGAACAAGTTGAATCGGTTAAAAAATGTAGAAGTTAGAGCAAATCTTGAATCCTAATAGAGAATGAATGGGAATTAAAAGAAAAAAAATTGCACCAAAATTTTTTGAAATTTGGAACAAAAGGAAAAAAAACAGCTTTAGGAGGTTCACTTTTGGGGTTAAAATGTTGAAATGGGTTTAATCGGGCAAAATTTGCAAAAGTTAGCGCAAATGTAGGTATTTAGGGCACTTAATGTTGAAATATGGTCACTTCCGGTTTGATTTGGGTCACTTCCGGTCTATTTGGGTCACTTCCGGTTTGATTAGAGGCACTTCCGGTCTAGCTGAGGTCACTTCCGGTTTATTTGGGGTCACTTCCGGTTTAAAAAGGTCACTTCCGGTTTGATTTGGGGTCACTTCCGGTTTGATTTGGGGTCACTTCCGGTTTACCTGAGGTCACTTCCGGTTCATTTGGGGTCAATTCCGGTTTGATTTGGGGCACTTCCAGTTCATTCCGGGTTCATTGGGGCACTTCAGGGTCAATCCAAGATGGCCGCCACTCTGGAAGTGGGGGTCAAGGGTTGAATTGTGGAAGTGGGGGTGAAGGGGGTGAATATGGTAAGCATAAGGTGAACAAAGTGAATAAAGTTGGAATGGGTTGAATCGGTTGAAAAATGTAGAAATTAGAAGGGAAAAACTAAATTTTGGGAAAATTTGGTGTGAATTTCAAAATTGAAAATTTGGAAATTTTGCTAAGTGGGAAGGTGTGGAATAGGTAGGCAAAAGATGAACAGTTGAAAGTTGGAACGAGTTGAATCGGTGGAAAAATGTAGAAACTAGAAGTGAAAAACTAAATTTTGTGAAATTTTGCAAAATTTTGTGCAAATTTTAAAAGTGAAAACGTGAAATTTTTGAATTTGGCAAGTTTGGGAATGTCCCCAATGTGATTTGAATGTGTTGAAATAAGTGAATTTCAAACTGGAACAACAAAAATGTGAAATGTTGAATCTGCCATTAAGAATGAATGGGGAAAAAAATGCCACAAAATCGTGAATTTTGTGAAAACGGAAAATTTTTCGAACAAAAAAAATGTAAGCAGCCGTGTCATGAATATTTGGAATAAGTGAAAAGTGGAACGGAGTGAATCGGTTGAAGTATGTGGAAGGAGTTAAGCGTCAAAAAAGTGAGCGGAATAAGTAGAATAATAATAATAATAATAAAGGACAGCAATAACAATAGTGTGAAGGTCTTCACCTTCACACTAATAATAATAATAATAAAGGACAGCAATAACAATAGTGTGAAGGTCTTCACCTTCACACTAATAAAGGACAGCAATAACAATAGTGTGAAGGTCTTCACCTTCACACTAATAATAATAAAGGACAGCAATAACAATAGTGTGAAGGTCTTCACCTTCACACTAATAATAATAATAATAATAAAGGACAGCAATAACAATAGTGTGAAGGTCTTCACCTTCACACTAATAATAAAGGACAGCAATAACAATAGTGTGAAGGTCTTCACCTTCACACTAACTAGAATTTGCAATTCCTGAAGAAATTGCGTGTGAAGGTGAAGAGGTTGAATAAATACTTGGGGAATGTTGCAGAATGATGTTGAAAAGAGTTGAATCGGTTGAAAAATGTAGAAATTACAAGGGAAAAAGGAAATTTGGGAAAATTGGGTGTGAATTTCAAAATTGAAAATTTGGAATTTTGGGTAAGTGGGAAGTTGTGGAATAGGTAGGAAAATGATGAACAGTTGAAAGGTGGAATGGGTTGAATAAGTTGAAAATGTAGAAATTAGAGTAGAAAAACAAAATTGTAGAGAATTTTTGGTAAGTGGGAAGTTGTGGAATAGGAAGGCAAAAGAGGAACAGTTGAAAGTTGGAACGAGTTGAATCGGTTAAAAAATGTAGAAGTTAGAGCAAATCTTGAATTCTAATAGAGAATGAATGGGAATTAAAAGAAAAAAAAATTGCACCAAAAGTTTCTGAAATTTGGAACAAAAGGAAAGAAACGGCTTCAGGAGGTTCACTTTTGGGGTTAAAATGTTGAAATGGGTTTAATCGGGCAAAATTTGCAAAAGTTAGCGCAAATGTAGGTATTTAGGGCACTTAATGTTGAAATATGGTCATTTCCGGTTTGATTTGGGTCACTTCCGGTTTGATTAGAGGCACTTCCGGTCCAGCTGAGGTCACTTCCGGTTTATTTGGGGTCACTTCCGGTTGAAAAAGGTCACTTCCGGTTGAAAAAGGTCACTTCCGGTTTGATTTGGGGTCACTTCCGGTTTGATTTGGGGTCACTTCCGGTTTACCTGAGGTCACTTCCGGTTCATTTGGGGTCAATTCCGGTTTGATTTGGGGCACTTCCAGTTCATTCCGGGTTCATTGGGGCACTTCAGGGTCAATCCAAGATGGCCGCCACTCTGGAAGTGGGGGTCAAGGGTTGAATTGTGGAAGTGGGGGTGAAGGGGGTGAATATGGTAAGCATAAGGTGAACAAAGTGAATAAAGTTGGAATGGGTTGAATCGGTTGAAAAATGTAGAAATTAGAAGGGAAAAACCAAATTTTGGGAAAATTTGGTGTGAATTTCAAAATTGAAAATTTGGAAATTTTGCTAAGTGGGAAGGTGTGGAATAGGTAGGCAAAAGATGAACAGTTGAAAGTTGGAACGAGTTGAATCGGTGGAAAAATGTAGAAACTAGAAGTGAAAAACTAAATTTTGTGAAATTTTGCAAAATTTTGTGCAAATTTTAAAAGTGAAAACGTGAAATTTTTGAATTTGGCAAGTTTGGGAATGTCCCCAATGTGATTTGAATGTGTTGAAATAAGTGAATTTCAAACTGGAACAACAAAAATGTGAAATGTTGAATCTGCCATTAAGAATGAATGGGGAAAAAAATGCCACAAAATCGTGAATTTTGTGAAAACGGAAAATTTTTCGAACAAAAAAAATGTAAGCAGCCGTGTCATGAATATTTGGAATAAGTGAAAAGTGGAACGGAGTGAATCGGTTGAAGTATGTGGAAGGAGTTAAGCGTCAAAAAAGTGAGCGGAATAAGTAGAATAATAATAATAACTAGAATTTGCAATTCCTGAAGAAATTGCGTGTGAAGGTGAAGAGGTTGAATAAATACTTGGGGAATGTTGCAGAATGATGTTGAAAAGAGTTGAATCGGTTGAAAAATGTAGAAATTACAAGGGAAAAAGGAAATTTGGGAAAATTGGGTGTGTTACAAAATTGAAAATTTGGAATTTTGGGTAAGTGGGAAGTTGTGGAATAGGTAGGAAAATGATGAACAGTTGAAAGGTCGAATGGGTTGAATAAGTTGAAAAATGTAGAAATTAGATTAGAAAAACAAAATTGTAGAGAATTTTTGGTAAGTGGGTAGTTGTGGAATAGGAAGGCAAAAGAAGAACAGTTCAAAGTTGGAACAAGTTGAATCGGTTAAAAAATGTAGAAGTTAGAGCAAATCTTGAATCCTAATAGAGAATGAATGGGAATTAAAAAAAAAAATTGCACCAAAATTTTTTGAAATTTGGAACAAAAGGAAAAAAAACAGCTTTAGGAGGTTCACTTTTGGGGTTAAAATGTTGAAATGGGTTTAATCGGGCAAAATTTGCAAAAGTTAGCGCAAATGTAGGTATTTAGGGCACTTAACGTTGAAATATGGTCACTTCCGGTTTGATTTGGGTCACTTCCGGTCTATTTGGGTCACTTCCGGTTTGATTAGAGGCACTTCCGGTCTAGCTGAGGTCACTTCCGGTTTATTTGGGGTCACTTCCGGTTGAAAAAGGTCACTTCCGGTTTGATTTGGGGTCACTTCCGGTTTGATTTGGGGTCACTTCCGGTTTACCTGAGGTCACTTCCGGTTCATTTGGGGTCAATTCCGGTTTGATTTGGGGCACTTCCAGTTCATTCCGGGTTCATTGGGGCACTTCAGGGTCAATCCAAGATGGCCGCCACTCTGGAAGTGGGGGTCAAGGGTTGAATTGTGGAAGTGGGGGTGAAGGGGGTGAATATGGTAAGCATAAGGTGAACAAAGTGAATAAAGTTGGAATGGGTTGAATCGGTTGAAAAATGTAGAAATTAGAAGGGAAAAACTAAATTTGGGGAAAATTTGGTGTCAATTGCAAAATTGAAAATTTGGAAATTTTGCTAAGTGGGAAGGTGTGGAATAGGTAGGCAAAAGATGAACAGTTGAAAGTTGGAACGAGTTGAATCGGTGGAAAAATGTAGAAACTAGAAGTGAAAAACTAAATTTTGTGAAATTTTGCAAAATTTTGTGCAAATTTTAAAAGTGAAAACGTGAAATTTTTGAATTTGGCAAGTTTGGGAATGTCCCCAATGTGATTTGAATGTGTTGAAATAAGTGAATTTCAAACTGGAACAACAAAAATGTGAAATGTTGAATCTGCCATTAAGAATGAATGGGGAAAAAAATGCCACAAAATCGTGAATTTTGTGAAAACGGA
Organism: Syngnathus scovelli; assembly: GCF_024217435.2. Lineage (NCBI taxonomy): Eukaryota > Metazoa > Chordata > Actinopteri > Syngnathiformes > Syngnathidae > Syngnathus > Syngnathus scovelli. Next base: position 3,269,355 of record NC_090850.1, on the reverse strand, counting down.
AAATTTTCCGAACAAAAAAAATGTAAGCAGCCGTGTCATGAATATTTGGAATAAGTGAAAAGTGGAACGGAGTGAATCGGTTGAAGTATGTGGAAGGAGTTAAGCGTCAAAAAAGTGAGCGGAATAAGTAGAATAATAATAATAATAATAATAATAATAATAATAAAGGACAGCAATAACAATAGTGTGAAGGTCTTCACCTTCACACTAATAACTAGAAATTGCAATTCCTGAAGAAATTGCGTGTGAAGGTGAAGAGGTTGAATAAATACTTGGGGAATGCTGCAGAATGATGTTGAAAAGAGTTGAATCGGTTGAAAAATGTAGAAAATACAAGGGAAAAAGGAAATTTGGGAAAATTGGGTGTGAGTTACAAAATTGAAAATTTGGAATTTTGGGTAAGTGGGAAGTTGTGGAATAGGTAGGAAAATGATGAACAGTTGAAAGGTCGAATGGGTTGAATAAGTTGAAAAATGTAGAAATTAGATTAGAAAAACAAAATTGTAGAGAATTTTTGGTAAGTGGGTAGTTGTGGAATAGGAAGGCAAAAGAAGAACAGTTCAAAGTTGGAACAAGTTGAATCGGTTAAAAAAATGTAGAAGTTAGAGCAAATCTTGAATCCTAATAGAGAATGAATGGGAATTAAAAGAAAAAAAATTGCACCAAAATTTTTTGAAATTTGGAACAAAAGGAAAAAAAAACAGCTTTAGGAGGTTCACTTTTGGGGTTAAAATGTTGAAATGGGTTTAATCGGGCAAAATTTGCAAAAGTTAGCGCAAATGTAGGTATTTAGGGCACTTAATGTTGAAATATGGTCACTTCCGGTTTGATTTGGGTCACTTCCGGTCTATTTGGGTCACTTCCGGTTTGATTAGAGGCACTTCCGGTCTAGCTGAGGTCACTTCCGGTTTATTTGGGGTCACTTTCGGTTTTAAAAGGTCACTTCCGGTTTGATTTGGGGTCACTTCCGGTTTGATTTGGGGTCACTTCCGGTTTACCTGAGGTCACTTCCGGTTCATTCGGGGTCAATTCCGGTTTGATTTGGGGCACTTCCGGTTCATTCCGAGTTCATTGGGGCACTTCAGGGTCAATCCAAGATGGCCGCCACTCTGGAAGTGGGGGTCAAGGGTTGAATTGTGGAAGTGGGGGTGAAGGGGGTGAATATGGTAAGCATAAGGTGAACAAAGTGAATAAAGTTGGAATTGGTTGAATCGGTTGAAAAATGTAGAAATTAGAAGGGAAAAACTAAATTTTTGGAAAATTTGGTGTCAATTTCAAAATTGAAAATTTGGAAATTTTGCTAAGTGGGAAGGTGTGGAATAGGTAGGCAAAAGATGAACAGTTGAAAGTTGGAACGAGTTGAATCGGCGGAAAAATGTAGAAATTAGAAGTGAAAAACTGAATTTAGCGAAATTTTGCAAAATTTTGTGCAAATTTTAAAAGTGAAAACGTGAAATTTTTGAATTTGGCAAGTTTGGGAATGTCCCCAATGTGATTTGAATGTGTTGAAATAAGTGAATTTCAAACTGGAACAACAAAAATGTGAAATGTTGAATCTGCCATTAAGAATGAATGGGGAAAAAATTGCCATAAAATCGTGAATTTTGTGAAAACGGAAAATTTTTTGAACGAAAAAAATGTAAGCACCTATGTCATGAATATTTGGAATAAGTGAAAAGTGGAACGGAGTCAATCGGTTGAAGTATGTGGAAGTAGTTAACGGACAAAAAAGTGAGCGGAATAAGTAGAATAATAATAATAATAACTAGAATTTGCAATTCCTGAAGAAATTGCGTGTGAAGGTGAAGAGGTTGAATAAATACTTGGGGAATGCTGCAGAATGATGTTGAAAAGAGTTGAATCGGTTGAAAAATGTAGAAATTACAAGGGAAAAATGAAATTTGGGAAAATTGGGTGTGAATTTCAAAATTGAAAATTTGGAATTTTGGGTAAGTGGGAAATTGTGGAATAGGTAGGAAAATGATGAACAGTTGAAAGGTGGAATGGGTTGAATAAGTTGAAAATGTAGAAATTAGAGTAGAAAAACAAAATTGTAGAGAATTTTTGGTAAGTGTGAAGTTGTGGAATAGGAAGGCAAAAGAGGAACAGTTGAAAGTTGGAACGAGTTGAATCGGTTAAAAAATGTAGAAGTTAGAGCAAATCTTGAATCCTAATAGAGAATGAATGGGAATTAAAAGAAAAAAAATTGCGCCAAAATTTTTTGAAATTTGGAACAAAAGGAAAAAAAAGGGCTTCAGGAAGTTCACTTTTGGGGTTAAAATGTTGAAATGGGTTTAATCGGGCAAAATTTGCAAAAGTTAGCGCAAATGTAGGTATTTAGGGCACTTAATGTTGAAATATGGTCACTTCCGGTTTGATTTGGTCACTTCCGGTCTATTTGGGTCACTTCCGGTTTGATTAGAGGCACTTCCGGTCTAGCTGAGGTAACTTCCGGTTTATTTGGGGTCACTTCCGGTTTAAAAAGGTCACTTCCGGTTTGATTTGGGGTCACTTCCGGTTTGATTTGGGGTCACTTCCGGTTTACCTGAGGTCACTTCCGGTTCATTCGGGGTCAATTCCGGTTTGATTTGGGCCACTTCCAGTTCATTCCGGGTTCATTGGGGCACTTCAGGGTCAATCCAAGATGGCCGCCACTCTGGAAGTGGGGGTCAAGGGTTGAATTGTGAAAGCATAGTGGAAGTGGGGGTGAAGGGGGTTAATATGGTAAGCATAAGGTGAACAAAGTGAATAAAGTTGGAATGGGTTGAATCCGTTGAAAAATGTAGAAATTAGAAGGGCAAAACTAAATTTTGGGAAAATTTGGTGTGAATTTCAAAATTGAAAATTTGGAAATTTTGGTAAGTGGGAAGTTGTGGAATAGGTAGGCAAAAGATGAACAGTTGAAAGTTGGAACGAGTTGAATCGGTGGAAAAATGTAGAAATTAGAAGTGAAAAACTAAATTTTGTGAAATTTTGCAAAATTTTGTGCAAATTTTAAAAGTGAAAACGTGAAATTTTTGAATTTGGCAAGTTTGGGAATGTCCCCAATGTGATTTGAATGTGTTGAATTAAGTGAATTTCAAACTGGAGCAACGTAAATGTGAAATGTTGAATCTGCCATTAAGAATGAATGGGGAAGAATTTGCCGGAATTTTGTGAATTTCGCGAAAACGGAAAATTTTTTGAACGAAAAAAATGTAAGCAGCCGTGTCATGAATATTTGGAATCAGTGAAAAGTGGAATGGAGTGAATCGGTTGAAGTATGTGGAAGTAGTTAAGCGTCAAAAAAGTGAGCGGAATAAGTAGAATAATAATAATAATAATAATAATAATAATAATAAAGGACAGCAATAACAATAGTGTGAAGGTCTTCACCTTCACACTAATAACTAGAATTTGCAATTCCTGAAGAAATTGCGTGTGAAGGTGAAGAGGTTGAATAAATACTTGGGGAATGTTGCAGAATGATGTTGAAAAGAGTTGAATCGGTTGAAAAATGTAGAAATTACAAGGGAAAAAGGAAATTTGGGAAAATTGGGTGTGAATTTCAAAATTGAAAATTTGGAATTTTGGGTAAGTGGGAAGTTGTGGAATAGGTAGGAAAATGATGAACAGTTGAAAGGTGGAATGGGTTGAATAAGTTGAAAATGTAGAAATTAGAGTAGAAAAACAAAATTGTAGAGAATTTTTGGTAAGTGGGAAGTTGTGGAATAGGAAGGCAAAAGAGGAACAGTTGAAAGTTGGAACGAGTTGAATCGGTTAAAAAATGTAGAAGTTAGAGCAAATCTTGAATCCTAATAGAGAATGAATGGGAATTAAAAGAAAAAAAAATTGCACCAAAAGTTTCTGAAATTTGGAACAAAAGGAAAGAAACGGCTTCAGGAGGTTCACTTTTGGGGTTAAAATGTTGAAATGGGTTTAATCGGGCAAAATTTGCAAAAGTTAGCGCAAATGCAGGTATTTAGGGCACTTAATGTTGAAATATGGTCATTTCCGGTTTGATTTGGGTCACTTCCGGTTTGATTAGAGGCACTTCCGGTCTAGCTGAGGTCACTTCCGGTTTATTTGGGGTCACTTCCGGTTTGATTTGGGGTCACTTCCGGTTTACCTGAGGTCACTTCCGGTTCATTTGGGGTCAATTCCGGTTTGATTTGGGGCACTTCCAGTTCATTCCGGGTTCATTGGGGCACTTCAGGGTCAATCCAAGATGGCCGCCACTCTGGAAGTGGGGGTCAAGGGTTGAATTGTGGAAGTGGGGGTGAAGGGGGTGAATATGGTAAGCATAAGGTGAACAAAGTGAATAAAGTTGGAATGGGTTGAATCGGTTGAAAAATGTAGAAATTAGAAGGGAAAAACTAAATTTTGGGAAAATTTGGTGTGAATTTCAAAATTGAAAATTTGGAAATTTTGCTAAGTGGGAAGGTGTGGAATAGGTAGGCAAAAGATGAACAGTTGAAAGTTGGAACGAGTTGAATCGGTGGAAAAATGTAGAAACTAGAAGTGAAAAACTAAATTTTGTGAAATTTTGCAAAATTTTGTGCAAATTTTAAAAGTGAAAACGTGAAATTTTTGAATTTGGCAAGTTTGGGAATGTCCCCAATGTGATTTGAATGTGTTGAAATAACTGAATTTCAAACTGGAACAACAAAAATGTGAAATGTTGAATCTGCCATTAAGAATGAATGGGGAAAAAAATGCCACAAAATCGTGAATTTTGTGAAAACGGAAAATTTTTCGAACAAAAAAAATGTAAGCAGCCGTGTCATGAATATTTGGAATAAGTGAAAAGTGGAACGGAGTGAATCGGTTGAAGTATGTGGAAGGAGTTAAGCGTCAAAAAAGTGAGCGGAATAAGTAGAATAATAATAACTAGAAATTGCAATTCCTGAAGAAATTGCGTGTGAAGGTGAAGAGGTTGAATAAATACTTGGGGAATGCTGCAGAATGATGTTGAAAAGAGTTGAATCGGTTGACAAATGTAGAAATTACAAGGAAAAAAGGAAATTTGGGGAAATTGTGTGTGAATTTCAAAATTGAAAATTTGGAATTTTGGGTAAGTGTGAAGTTGTGGAATAGGTAGGAAAATGATGAACAGTTGAAAGGTGGAATGGCTTAAATAAGTTGAAAAATGTAGAAATTAGAGTAGAAAAACAAAATTGCAGAGAATTTTTGGTAAGTGGGAAGTTGTGGAATAGGAAGGCAAAAGAGGAACAGTTGAAAGTTGGAACGAGTTGAATCGGTTAAAAAATGTAGAAGTTAGAGCAAATCTTGAATCCTAATAGAGAATGAATGGGAATTAAAAGAAAAAAAATTGCACCAAAATTTTTTGAAATTTGGGACAAAAGGTAAAAAAGGCTTCAGGAGGTTCACTTTTGGGGTTAAAATGTTGAAACGGGTTTAATCGGGCAAAATTTGCGAAAGTTAGTGCAAATGTATGTATTTAGGGCACTTAATGTAGAAATATGGTCACTTCCGTTTTGATTTGGGTCACTTCCGGTCTATTTGGGTCACTTCCGGTTTGATAAGAGGCACTTCCTGTCTAGCTGAGGTCACTTCCGGTTTAAAAAGGTCACTTCCGGTTTAAAAAGGTCACTTCCGGTTTGATTTGGGGTCACTTCCGGTTTACCTTAGGTCACTTCCGGTTCATTTTGGGTCAATTCCGGTTTGATTTGGGGCACTTCCGGTTCATTCCGAGTTCATTGGGGCACTTCAGGGTCAATCCAAGATGGCCGCCACTCTGGAAGTGGGGGTCAAGGGTTGAATTGTGGAAGTGGGGGTGAAGGGGGTGAATATGGTAAGCATAAGGTGAACAAAGTGAATAAAGTTGGAATGGGTTGAATCGGTTGAAAAATGTAGAAATTAGAAGGGAAAAACTAAATTTTTGGAAAATTTGGTGTGAATTTCAAAATTGAAAATTTGGAAATTTTGGTAAGTGGGAAGGTGTGGAATAGGTAGGCAAAAGATGAACAGTTGAAAGTTGGAACGAGTTGAATCGGTGGAAAAATGTAGAAATTAGAAGTGAAAAACTAAATTTTGTGAAATTTTGCAAAATTTTTGTGCAAATTTTAAAAGTGAAAACGTGAAATTTTTGAATTTGGCAAGTTTGGGAATGTCCCCAATGTGATTTGAATGTGTTGAATTAAGTGAATTTCAAACTGGAGCAACGTAAATGTGAAATGTTGAATCTGCCATTAAGAATGAATGGGGAAGAATTTGCCGGAATTTTGTGAATTTTGCGAAAACGGAAAATTTTTTGAACGAAAAAAATGTAAGCACCCGTGTCATGAATATTTGGAATCAGTGAAAAGTGGAATGGAGTGAATCGGTTAAAGTATGTGAAAGTAGTTAACGGACAAAAAAGTGAGCGGAATAAGTAGAATAATAATAATAATAAAGGACAGCAATAACAATAGTGTGAAGGTCTTCACCTTCACACTAATAAAGGACAGCAATAACAATAGTGTGAAGGTCTTCACCTTCACACTAATAATAATAATAAAGGACAGCAATAACAATAGTGTGAAGGTCTTCACCTTCACACTAATGAATAAATACTTGGGGAATGTTGCAGAATGATGTTGAAAAGAGTTGAATCGGTTGAAAAATGTAGAAATTACAAGGGAAAAGGGAAATTTGGGAAAATTGGGTGTGAATTACAAAATTGAAAATTTGGAATTTTGGGTAAGTGGGAAGTTGTGGAATAGGTAGAAAAATGATGAACAGTTGAAAGGTCGAATGGGTTAAATAAGTTGAAAAATGTAGAAATTAGATTAGAAAAACAAAATTGTAGAGAATTTTTGGTAAGTGGGTAGTTGTGGAATAGGAAGGCAAAAGAAGAACAGTTCAAAGTTGGAACAAGTTGAATCGGTTAAAAAATGTAGAAGTTAGAGCAAATCTTGAATCCTAATAGAGAATGAATGGGAATTAAAAGAAAAAAAATTGCACCAAAATTTTTTGAAATTTGGAACAAAAGGAAAAAAAACAGCTTTAGGAGGTTCACTTTTGGGGTTAAAATGTTGAAATGGGTTTAATCGGGCAAAATTTGCAAAAGTTAGCGCAAATGTAGGTATTTAGGGCACTTAATGTTGAAATATGGTCACTTCCGGTTTGATTTGGGTCACTTCCGGTTTGATTAGCGGCACTTCCGGTCCAGCTGAGGTCACTTCCGGTTTATTTGGGGTCACTTCCGGTTGAAAAAGGTCACTTCCGGTTGAAAAAGGTCACTTCCGGTTTGATTTGGGGTCACTTCCGGTTTGATTTGGGGTCACTTCCGGTTTACCTAAGGTCACTTCCGGTTCATTTGGGGTCAATTCCGGTTTGATTTGGGGCACTTCCAGTTCATTCCGGGTTCATTGGGGCACTTCAGGGTCAATCCAAGATGGCCGCCACTCTGGAAGTGGGGGTCAAGGGTTGAATTGTGGAAGTGGGGGTGAAGGGGGTGACTATGGTAAGCATAAGGTGAACAAAGTGAATAAAGTTGGAATGGGTTGAATCGGTTGAAAAATGTAGAAATTAGAAGGGAAAAACTAAATTTTGGGAAAATTTGGTGTGAATTTCAAAATTGAAAATTTGCAAATTTTGCTAAGTGGGAAGGTGTGGAATAGGTAGGCAAAAGATGAACAGTTGAAAGTTGGAACGAGTTGAATCGGTGGAAAAATGTAGAAACTAGAAGTGAAAAACTAAATTTTGTGAAATTTTGCAAAATTTTGTGCAAATTTTAAAAGTGAAAACGTGAAATTTTTGAATTTGGCAAGTTTGGGAATGTCCCCAATGTGATTTGAATGTGTTGAAATAAGTGAATTTCAAACTGGAACAACAAAAATGTGAAATGTTGAATCTGCCATTAAGAATGAATGGGGAAAAAAATGCCACAAAATCGTGAATTTTGTGAAAACGGAAAATTTTTCGAACAAAAAAAATGTAAGCAGCCGTGTCATGAATATTTGGAATAAGTGAAAAGTGGAACGGAGTGAATCGGTTGAAGTATGTGGAAGGAGTTAAGCGTCAAAAAAGTGAGCGGAATAAGTAGAATAATAATAATAATAATAAAGGACAGCAATAACAATAGTGTGAAGGTCTTCACCTTCACACTAATAAAGGACAGCAATAACAATAGTGTGAAGGTCTTCACCTTCACACTAACTAGAATTTGCAATTCCTGAAGAAATTGCGTGTGAAGGTGAAGAGGTTGAATAAATACTTGGGGAATGTTGCAGAATGATGTTGAAAAGAGTTGAATCGGTTGAAAATGTAGAAATTACAAGGGAAAAAGGAAATTTGGGAAAATTGGGTGTGAATTTCAAAATTGAAAATTTGGAATTTTGGGTAAGTGGGAAGTTGTGGAATAGGTAGGAAAATGATGAACAGTTGAAAGGTGGAATGGGTTGAATAAGTTGAAAATGTAGAAATTAGAGTAGAAAAACAAAATTGTAGAGAATTTTTGGTAAGTGGGAAGTTGTGGAATAGGAAGGCGAAAGAGGAACAGTTGAAAGTTGGAACGAGTTGAATCGGTTAAAAAATGTAGAAGTTAGAGCAAATCTTGAATCCTAATAGAGAATGAATGGGAATTAAAAGAAAAAAAAATTGCACCAAAAGTTTCTGAAATTTGGAACAAAAGGAAAGAAACGGCTTCAGGAGGTTCACTTTTGGGGTTAAAATGTTGAAATGGGTTTAATCGGGCAAAATTTGCAAAAGTTAGCGCAAATGCAGGTATTTAGGGCACTTAATGTTGAAATATGGTCATTTCCGGTTTGATTTGGGTCACTTCCGGTTTGATTAGAGGCACTTCCGGTCTAGCTGAGGTCACTTCCGGTTTATTTGGGGTCACTTCCGGTTGAAAAAGGTCACTTCCGGTTGAAAAAGGTCACTTCCGGTTTGATTTGGGGTCACTTCCGGTTTGATTTGGGGTCACTTCCGGTTTACCTGAGGTCACTTCCGGTTCATTTGGGGTCAATCCCGGTTTGATTTGGGGCACTTCCAGTTCATTCCGCGTACATTGGGGCACTTCAGGGTCAATCCAAGATGGCCGCCACTCTGGAAGTGGGGGTCAAGGGTTGAATTGTGGAAGTGGGGGTGAAGGGGGTGAATATGGTAAGCATAAGGTGAACAAAGTGAATAAAGTTGGAATGGGTTGAATCGGTTGAAAAATGTAGAAATTAGAAGGGAAAAACTAAATTTTGGGAAAATTTGGTGTGAATTTCAAAATTGAAAATTTGCAAATTTTGCTAAGTGGGAAGGTGTGGAATAGGTAGGCAAAAGATGAACAGTTGAAAGTTGGAACGAGTTGAATCGGTGGAAAAATGTAGAAACTAGAAGTGAAAAACTAAATTTTGTGAAATTTTGCAAAATTTTGTGCAAATTTTAAAAGTGAAAACGTGAAATTTTTGAATTTGGCAAGTTTGGGAATGTCCCCAATGTGATTTGAATGTGTTGAAATAAGTGAATTTCAAACTGGAACAACAAAAATGTGAAATGTTGAATCTGCCATTAAGAATGAATGGGGAAAAAAATGCCACAAAATCGTGAATTTTGTGAAAACGGAAAATTTTTCGAACAAAAAAAATGTAAGCAGCCGTGTCATGAATATTTGGAATAAGTGAAAAGTGGAACGGAGTGAATCGGTTGAAGTATGTGGAAGGAGTTAAGCGTCAAAAAAGTGAGCGGAATAAGTAGAATAATAATAATAACTAGAATTTGCAATTCCTGAAGAAATTGCGTGTGAAGGTGAAGAGGTTGAATAAATACTTGGGGAATGCTGCAGAATGATGTTGAAAAGAGTTGAATCGGTTGAAAAATGTAGAAATTACAAGGGAAAAGGAAATTTGGGAAAATTCGGTGTGAATTTCAAAACTGAAAATTTGGAATTTTGGGTAAGTGGGAAGTTGTGGAATAGGTAGGAAAATGATGAACAGTTGAAAGGTGGAATGGGTTGAATAAGTTGAATGGGTTGAATAAGTTGAAAAAAGTAGAAATTAGAGTAGAAAACCAAAATTGAACAGTTGAAAGTTGGAACGAGTTGAATCGGTTAAAAAATGTAGAAGTTAGAGCAAATCTTGAATCCTAATAAAGAATGAATGGGAATTAAAAGAAAAAAAAATTGCGCCAAAATTTTTTGAAATTTGGAACAAAAGAAAAAAAAACGGCTTCAGGAGGTTCACTTTTGGGGTTAAAATGTAGAAACGGGTTTAATCGGTCAAAATTTGCAAAAGTTAGCGCAAATGTAGGTATTTAGGGCACTTAATGTTGAAATATGGTCACTTCCGGTTTGATTTGGGTCACTTCCGGTCTATTTGGGTCACTTCCGGTTTGATTAGAGGCACTTCCGGTCTAGCTGAGGTCACTTCCGGGTTATTTGGGGTCACTTCCTGTTTAAAAAGGTCACTTCCGGTTTAATTTGGGGTCACTTCCGGTTTGATTTGGGGTCACTTCCGGTTTACCTGAGGTCACTTCCGGTTCATTTGGGGTCAATTCCGGTTTGATTTGGGGCACTTCCAGTTCATTCCGGGTTCATTGGGGCACTTCAGGGTCAATCCAAGATGGCCGCCACTCTGGAAGTGGGGGTCAAGGGTTGAATTGTGGAAGTGGGGGTGAAGGGGGTGAATATGGTAAGCATAAGGTGAACAAAGTGAATAAAGTTGGAATGGGTTGAATCGGTTGAAAAATGTAGAAATTAGAAGGGAAAAACTAAATTTTGGGAAAATTTGGTGTGAATTTCAAAATTGAAAATTTGGAAATTTTGCTAAGTGGGAAGGTGTGGAATAGGTAGGCAAAAGATGAACAGTTGAAAGTTGGAACGAGTTGAATCGGTGGAAAAATGTAGAAACTAGAAGTGAAAAACTAAATTTTGTGAAATTTTGCAAAATTTTGTGCAAATTTTAAAAGTGAAAACGTGAAATTTTTGAATTTGGCAAGTTTGGGAATGTCCCCAATGTGATTTGAATGTGTTGAAATAAGTGAATTTCAAACTGGAACAACAAAAATGTGAAATGTTGAATCTGCCATTAAGAATGAATGGGGAAAAAAATGCCACAAAATCGTGAATTTTGTGAAAACGGAAAATTTTTCGAACAAAAAAAATGTAAGCAGCCGTGTCATGAATATTTGGAATAAGTGAAAAGTGGAACGGAGTGAATCGGTTGAAGTATGTGGAAGGAGTTAAGCGTCAAAAAAGTGAGCGGAATAAGTAGAATAATAATAATAATAATAACTAGAATTTGCAATTCCTGAAGAAATTGCGTGTGAAGGTGAAGAGGTTGAATAAATACTTGGGGAATGTTGCAGAATGATGTTGAAAAGAGTTGAATCGGTTGAAAAATGTAGAAATTACAAGGGAAAAAGGAAATTTGGGAAAATTGGGTGTGAATTTCAAAATTGAAAATTTGGAATTTTGGGTAAGTGGGAAGTTGTGGAATAGGTAGGAAAATGATAAACAGTTGAAAGGTGGAATGGGTTGAATAAGTTGAAAATGTAGAAATTAGAGTAGAAAAACAAAATTGTAGAGAATTTTTGGTAAGTGGGAAGTTGTGGAATAGGAAGGCAAAAGAGGAACAGTTGAAAGTTGGAACGAGTTGAATCGGTTAAAAATGTAGAAGTTAGAGCAAATCTTGAATCCTAATAGAGAATGAATGGGAATTAAAAGAAAAAAAAATTGCACCAAAAGTTTCTGAAATTTGGAACAAAAGGAAAAAAACGGCTTCAGGAGGTTCACTTTTGGGGTTAAAATGTTGAAATGGGTTTAATCGGGCAAAATTTGCAAAAGTTAGCGCAAATGTAGGTATTTAGGGCACTTAATGTTGAAATATGGTCATTTCCGGTTTGATTTGGGTCACTTCCGGTTTGATTAGAGGCACTTCCGGTCTAGCTGAGGTCACTTCCGGTTTATTTGGGGTCACTTCCGGTTTAAAAAGGTCACTTCCGGTTGAAAAAGGTCACTTCCGGTTTGATTTGGGGTCACTTCCGGTTTGATTTGGGGTCACTTCCGGTTTACCTGAGGTCACTTCCAGTTCATTTGGGGTCACTTCCGGTTTGATTTGGGTCACTTCCGGTCTATTTAGGTCACTTCCGGTTTGATTAGAGGCACTTCCGGTCTATTTAGGTCACTTCCGGTTTGATTAGAGGCACTTCCGGTCTAGCTGAGGTCACTTCCGGTTTATTTGGGGTCACTTCCGGTTGAAAAAGGTCACTTCCGGTTTGATTTGGGGTCACTTCCGGTTTGATTTGGGGTCACTTCCGGTTTACCTGAGGTCACTTCCGGTTCATTTGGGGTCAATTCCGGTTTGATTTGGGGCACTTCCAGTTCATTCCGGGTTCATTGGGGCACTTCAGGGTCAATCCAAGATGGCCGCCACTCTGGAAGTGGGGGTCAAGGGTTGAATTGTGGAAGTGGGGGTGAAGGGGGTGAATATGGTAAGCATAAGGTGAACAAAGTGAATAAAGTTGGAATGGGTTGAATCGGTTGAAAAATGTAGAAATTAGAAGGGAAAAACTAAATTTTGGGAAAATTTGGTATGAATTTCAAAATTGAAAATTTGGAAATTTTGCTAAGTGGGAAGGTGTGGAATAGGTAGGCAAAAGATGAACAGTTGAAAGTTGGAACGAGTTGAATCGGTGGAAAAATGTAGAAACTAGAAGTGAAAAACTAAATTTTGTGAAATTTTGCAAAATTTTGTGCAAATTTTAAAAGTGAAAACGTGAAATTTTTGAATTTGGCAAGTTTGGGAATGTCCCCAATGTGATTTGAATGTGTTGAAATAAGTGAATTTCAAACTGGAACAACAAAAATGTGAAATGTTGAATCTGCCATTAAGAATGAATGGGGAAAAAAATGCCACAAAATCGTGAATTTTGTGAAAACGGAAAATTTTTCGAACAAAAAAAATGTAAGCAGCCGTGTCATGAATATTTGGAATAAGTGAAAAGTGGAACGGAGTGAATCGGTTGAAGTATGTGGAAGGAGTTAAGCGTCAAAAAAGTGAGCGGAATAAGTAGAATAATAATAATAATAATAATAATAATAAAGGACAGCAATAACAATAGTGTGAAGGTCTTCACCTTCACACTAATAATAAAGGACAGCAATAACAATAGTGTGAAGGTCTTCACCTTCACACTAACTAGAATTTGCAATTCCTGAAGAAATTGCGTGTGAAGGTGAAGAGGTTGAATAAATACTTGGGGAATGTTGCAGAATGATGTTGAAAAGAGTTGAATCGGTTGAAAAATGTAGAAATTACAAGGGAAAAAGGAAATTTGGGAAAATTGGGTGTGAATTTCAAAATTGAAAATTTGGAATTTTGGGTAAGTGGGAAGTTGTGGAATAGGTAGGAAAATGATGAACAGTTGAAAGGTGGAATGGGTTGAATAAGTTGAAAATGTAGAAATTAGAGTAGAAAAACAAAATAGTAGAGAATTTTTGGTAAGTGGGAAGTTGTGGAATAGGAAGGCAAAAGAGGAACAGTTGAAAGTTGGAACGAGTTGAATCGGTTAAAAAATGTAGAAGTTAGAGCAAATCTTGAATCCTAATAGAGAATGAATGGGAATTAAAAGAAAAAAAAATTGCACCAAAAGTTTCTGAAATTTGGAACAAAAGGAAAAAAACGGCTTCAGGAGGTTCACTTTTGGGGTTAAAATGTTGAAATGGGTTTAATCGGGCAAAATTTACAAAAGTTAGCGCAAATGTAGGTATTTAGGGCACTTAATGTTGAAATATGGTCATTTCCGGTTTGATTTGGGTCACTTCCGGTTTGATTAGAGGCACTTCCGGTCTAGCTGAGGTCACTTCCGGTTTATTTGGGGTCACTTCCGGTTTAAAAAGGTCACTTCCGGTTTAAAAAGGTCACTTCCGGTTTGATTTGGGGTCACTTCCGGTTTGATTTGGGGTCACTTCCGGTTTACCTGAGGTCACTTCCGGTTCATTTGGGGTCAATTCCGGTTTACCTGAGGTCACTTCCGGTTCATTCCGGGTTCATTGGGGCACTTCAGGGTCAATCCAAGATGGCCGCCACTCTGGAAGTGGGGGTCAAGGGTTGAATTGTGGAAGTGGGGGTGAAGGGGGTGAATATGGTAAGCATAAGGTGAACAAAGTGAATAAAGTTGGAATGGGTTGAATCGGTTGAAAAATGTAGAAATTAGAAGGGAAAAACTAAATTTTGGGAAAATTTGGTGTGAATTTCAAAATTGAAAATTTGGAAATTTTGCTAAGTGGGAAGGTGTGGAATAGGTAGGCAAAAGATGAACAGTTGAAAGTTGGAACGAGTTGAATCGGTGGAAAAATGTAGAAACTAGAAGTGAAAAACTAAATTTTGTGAAATTTTGCAAAATTTTGTGCAAATTTTAAAAGTGAAAACGTGAAATTTTTGAATTTGGCAAGTTTGGGAATGTCCCCAATGTGATTTGAATGTGTTGAAATAAGTGAATTTCAAACTGGAACAACAAAAATGTGAAATGTTGAATCTGCCATTAAGAATGAATGGGGAAAAAAATGCCACAAAATCGTGAATTTTGTGAAAACGGAAAATTTTTCGAACAAAAAAAATGTAAGCAGCCGTGTCATGAATATTTGGAATAAGTGAAAAGTGGAACGGAGTGAATCGGTTGAAGTATGTGGAAGGAGTTAAGCGTCAAAAAAGTGAGCGGAATAAGTAGAATAATAATAATAATAAAGGACAGCAATAACAATAGTGTGAAGGTCTTCACCTTCACACTAACTAGAATTTGCAATTCCTGAAGAAATTGCGTGTGAAGGTGAAGAGGTTGAATAAATACTTGGGGAATGTTGCAGAATGATGTTGAAAAGAGTTGAATCGGTTGAAAATGTAGAAATTACAAGGGAAAAAGGAAATTTGGGAAAATTGGGTGTGAATTTCAAAATTGAAAATTTGGAATTTTGGGTAAGTGGGAAGTTGTGGAATAGGTAGGAAAATGATGAACAGTTGAAAGGTGGAATGGGTTGAATAAGTTGAAAATGTAGAAATTAGAGTAGAAAAACAAAATTGTAGAGAATTTTTGGTAAGTGGGAAGTTGTGGAATAGGAAGGCGAAAGAGGAACAGTTGAAAGTTGGAACGAGTTGAATCGGTTAAAAAATGTAGAAGTTAGAGCAAATCTTGAATCCTAATAGAGAATGAATGGGAATTAAAAGAAAAAAAAATTGCACCAAAAGTTTCTGAAATTTGGAACAAAAGGAAAGAAACGGCTTCAGGAGGTTCACTTTTGGGGTTAAAATGTTGAAATGGGTTTAATCGGGCAAAATTTGCAAAAGTTAGCGCAAATGCAGGTATTTAGGGCACTTAATGTTGAAATATGGTCATTTCCGGTTTGATTTGGGTCACTTCCGGTTTGATTAGAGGCACTTCCGGTCTAGCTGAGGTCACTTCCGGTTTATTTGGGGTCACTTCCGGTTGAAAAAGGTCACTTCCGGTTGAAAAAGGTCACTTCCGGTTTGATTTGGGGTCACTTCCGGTTTGATTTGGGGTCACTTCCGGTTTACCTGAGGTCACTTCCGGTTCATTTGGGGTCAATCCCGGTTTGATTTGGGGCACTTCCAGTTCATTCCGCGTACATTGGGGCACTTCAGGGTCAATCCAAGATGGCCGCCACTCTGGAAGTGGGGGTCAAGGGTTGAATTGTGGAAGTAGGGGTGAAGGGGGTGAATATGGTAAGCATAAGGTGAACAAAGTGAATAAAGTTGGAATGGGTTGAATCGGTTGAAAAATGTAGAAATTAGAAGGGAAAAACTAAATTTTGGGAAAATTTGGTGTGAATTTCAAAATTGAAAATTTGCAAATTTTGCTAAGTGGGAAGGTGTGGAATAGGTAGGCAAAAGATGAACAGTTGAAAGTTGGAACGAGTTGAATCGGTGGAAAAATGTAGAAACTAGAAGTGAAAAACTAAATTTTGTGAAATTTTGCAAAATTTTGTGCAAATTTTAAAAGTGAAAACGTGAAATTTTTGAATTTGGCAAGTTTGGGAATGTCCCCAATGTGATTTGAATGTGTTGAAATAAGTGAATTTCAAACTGGAACAACAAAAATGTGAAATGTTGAATCTGCCATTAAGAATGAATGGGGAAAAAAATGCCACAAAATCGTGAATTTTGTGAAAACGGAAAATTTTTCGAACAAAAAAAATGTAAGCAGCCGTGTCATGAATATTTGGAATAAGTGAAAAGTGGAACGGAGTGAATCGGTTGAAGTATGTGGAAGGAGTTAAGCGTCAAAAAAGTGAGCGGAATAAGTAGAATAATAATAATAACTAGAATTTGCAATTCCTGAAGAAATTGCGTGTGAAGGTGAAGAGGTTGAATAAATACTTGGGGAATGCTGCAGAATGATGTTGAAAAGAGTTGAATCGGTTGAAAAATGTAGAAATTACAAGGGAAAAGGAAATTTGGGAAAATTCGGTGTGAATTTCAAAACTGAAAATTTGGAATTTTGGGTAAGTGGGAAGTTGTGGAATAGGTAGGAAAATGATGAACAGTTGAAAGGTGGAATGGGTTGAATAAGTTGAATGGGTTGAATAAGTTGAAAAAAGTAGAAATTAGAGTAGAAAACCAAAATTGAACAGTTGAAAGTTGGAACGAGTTGAATCGGTTAAAAAATGTAGAAGTTAGAGCAAATCTTGAATCCTAATAAAGAATGAATGGGAATTAAAAGAAAAAAAAATTGCGCCAAAATTTTTTGAAATTTGGAACAAAAGAAAAAAAACGGCTTCAGGAGGTTCACTTTTGGGGTTAAAATGTAGAAACGGGTTTAATCGGTCAAAATTTGCAAAAGTTAGCGCAAATGTAGGTATTTAGGGCACTTAATGTTGAAATATGGTCACTTCCGGTTTGATTTGGGTCACTTCCGGTCTATTTGGGTCACTTCCGGTTTGATTAGAGGCACTTCCGGTCTAGCTGAGGTCACTTCCGGGTTATTTGGGGTCACTTCCTGTTTAAAAAGGTCACTTCCGGTTTAATTTGGGGTCACTTCCGGTTTGATTTGGGGTCACTTCCGGTTTACCTGAGGTCACTTCCGGTTCATTTGGGGTCAATTCCGGTTTGATTTGGGGCACTTCCAGTTCATTCCGGGTTCATTGGGGCACTTCAGGGTCAATCCAAGATGGCCGCCACTCTGGAAGTGGGGGTCAAGGGTTGAATTGTGGAAGTGGGGGTGAAGGGGGTGAATATGGTAAGCATAAGGTGAACAAAGTGAATAAAGTTGGAATGGGTTGAATCGGTTGAAAAATGTAGAAATTAGAAGGGAAAAACTAAATTTTGGGAAAATTTGGTGTGAATTTCAAAATTGAAAATTTGGAAATTTTGCTAAGTGGGAAGGTGTGGAATAGGTAGGCAAAAGATGAACAGTTGAAAGTTGGAACGAGTTGAATCGGTGGAAAAATGTAGAAACTAGAAGTGAAAAACTAAATTTTGTGAAATTTTGCAAAATTTTGTGCAAATTTTAAAAGTGAAAACGTGAAATTTTTTAATTTGGCAAGTTTGGGAATGTCCCCAATGTGATTTGAATGTGTTGAAATAAGTGAATTTCAAACTGGAACAACAAAAATGTGAAATGTTGAATCTGCCATTAAGAATGAATGGGGAAAAAAATGCCACAAAATCGTGAATTTTGTGAAAACGGAAAATTTTTCGAACAAAAAAAATGTAAGCAGCCGTGTCATGAATATTTGGAATAAGTGAAAAGTGGAACGGAGTGAATCGGTTGAAGTATGTGGAAGGAGTTAAGCGTCAAAAAAGTGAGCGGAATAAGTAGAATAATAATAATAATAATAATAATAAAGGACAGCAATAACAATAGTGTGAAGGTCTTCACCTTCACACTAACTAGAATTTGCAATTCCTGAAGAAATTGCGTGTGAAGGTGAAGAGGTTGAATAAATACTTGGGGAATGTTGCAGAATGATGTTGAAAAGAGTTGAATCGGTTGAAAAATGTAGAAATTACAAGGGAAAAAGGAAATTTGGGAAAATTGGGTGTGAATTTCAAAATTGAAAATTTGGAATTTTGGGTAAGTGGGAAGTTGTGGAATAGGTAGGAAAATGATGAACAGTTGAAAGGTGGAATGGGTTGAATAAGTTGAAAATGTAGAAATTAGAGTAGAAAAACAAAATAGTAGAGAATTTTTGGTAAGTGGGAAGTTGTGGAATAGGAAGGCAAAAGAGGAACAGTTGAAAGTTGGAACGAGTTGAATCGGTTAAAAAATGTAGAAGTTAGAGCAAATCTTGAATCCTAATAGAGAATGAATGGGAATTAAAAGAAAAAAAAATTGCACCAAAAGTTTCTGAAATTTGGAACAAAAGGAAAAAAACGGCTTCAGGAGGTTCACTTTTGGGGTTAAAATGTTGAAATGGGTTTAATCGGGCAAAATTTACAAAAGTTAGCGCAAATGTAGGTATTTAGGGCACTTAATGTTGAAATATGGTCATTTCCGGTTTGATTTGGGTCACTTCCGGTTTGATTAGAGGCACTTCCGGTCTAGCTGAGGTCACTTCCGGTTTATTTGGGGTCACTTCCGGTTTAAAAAGGTCACTTCCGGTTTAAAAAGGTCACTTCCGGTTTGATTTGGGGTCACTTCCGGTTTGATTTGGGGTCACTTCCGGTTTACCTGAGGTCACTTCCGGTTCATTTGGGGTCAATTCCGGTTTACCTGAGGTCACTTCCGGTTCATTCCGGGTTCATTGGGGCACTTCAGGGTCAATCCAAGATGGCCGCCACTCTGGAAGTGGGGGTCAAGGGTTGAATTGTGGAAGTGGGGGTGAAGGGGGTGAATATGGTAAGCATAAGGTGAACAAAGTGAATAAAGTTGGAATGGGTTGAATCGGTTGAAAAATGTAGAAATTAGAAGGGAAAAACTAAATTTTGGGAAAATTTGGTGTGAATTTCAAAATTGAAAATTTGGAAATTTTGCTAAGTGGGAAGGTGTGGAATAGGTAGGCAAAAGATGAACAGTTGAAAGTTGGAACGAGTTGAATCGGTGGAAAAATGTAGAAACTAGAAGTGAAAAACTAAATTTTGTGAAATTTTGCAAAATTTTGTGCAAATTTTAAAAGTGAAAACGTGAAATTTTTGAATTTGGCAAGTTTGGGAATGTCCCCAATGTGATTTGAATGTGTTGAAATAAGTGAATTTCAAACTGGAACAACAAAAATGTGAAATGTTGAATCTGCCATTAAGAATGAATGGGGAAAAAAATGCCACAAAATCGTGAATTTTGTGAAAACGGAAAATTTTTCGAACAAAAAAAATGTAAGCAGCCGTGTCATGAATATTTGGAATAAGTGAAAAGTGGAACGGAGTGAATCGGTTGAAGTATGTGGAAGGAGTTAAGCGTCAAAAAAGTGAGCGGAATAAGTAGAATAATAATAATAATAAAGGACAGCAATAACAATAGTGTGAAGGTCTTCACCTTCACACTAACTAGAATTTGCAATTCCTGAAGAAATTGCGTGTGAAGGTGAAGAGGTTGAATAAATACTTGGGGAATGTTGCAGAATGATGTTGAAAAGAGTTGAATCGGTTGAAAATGTAGAAATTACAAGGGAAAAAGGAAATTTGGGAAAATTGGGTGTGAATTTCAAAATTGAAAATTTGGAATTTTGGGTAAGTGGGAAGTTGTGGAATAGGTAGGAAAATGATGAACAGTTGAAAGGTGGAATGGGTTGAATAAGTTGAAAATGTAGAAATTAGAGTAGAAAAACAAAATTGTAGAGAATTTTTGGTAAGTGGGAAGTTGTGGAATAGGAAGGCGAAAGAGGAACAGTTGAAAGTTGGAACGAGTTGAATCGGTTAAAAAATGTAGAAGTTAGAGCAAATCTTGAATCCTAATAGAGAATGAATGGGAATTAAAAGAAAAAAAAATTGCACCAAAAGTTTCTGAAATTTGGAACAAAAGGAAAGAAACGGCTTCAGGAGGTTCACTTTTGGGGTTAAAATGTTGAAATGGGTTTAATCGGGCAAAATTTGCAAAAGTTAGCGCAAATGCAGGTATTTAGGGCACTTAATGTTGAAATATGGTCATTTCCGGTTTGATTTGGGTCACTTCCGGTTTGATTAGAGGCACTTCCGGTCTAGCTGAGGTCACTTCCGGTTTATTTGGGGTCACTTCCGGTTGAAAAAGGTCACTTCCGGTTGAAAAAGGTCACTTCCGGTTTGATTTGGGGTCACTTCCGGTTTGATTTGGGGTCACTTCCGGTTTACCTGAGGTCACTTCCGGTTCATTTGGGGTCAATCCCGGTTTGATTTGGGGCACTTCCAGTTCATTCCGCGTACATTGGGGCACTTCAGGGTCAATCCAAGATGGCCGCCACTCTGGAAGTGGGGGTCAAGGGTTGAATTGTGGAAGTGGGGGTGAAGGGGGTGAATATGGTAAGCATAAGGTGAACAAAGTGAATAAAGTTGGAATGGGTTGAATCGGTTGAAAAATGTAGAAATTAGAAGGGAAAAACTAAATTTTGGGAAAATTTGGTGTGAATTTCAAAATTGAAAATTTGCAAATTTTGCTAAGTGGGAAGGTGTGGAATAGGTAGGCAAAAGATGAACAGTTGAAAGTTGGAACGAGTTGAATCGGTGGAAAAATGTAGAAACTAGAAGTGAAAAACTAAATTTTGTGAAATTTTGCAAAATTTTGTGCAAATTTTAAAAGTGAAAACGTGAAATTTTTGAATTTGGCAAGTTTGGGAATGTCCCCAATGTGATTTGAATGTGTTGAAATAAGTGAATTTCAAACTGGAACAACAAAAATGTGAAATGTTGAATCTGCCATTAAGAATGAATGGGGAAAAAAATGCCACAAAATCGTGAATTTTGTGAAAACGGAAAATTTTTCGAACAAAAAAAATGTAAGCAGCCGTGTCATGAATATTTGGAATAAGTGAAAAGTGGAACGGAGTGAATCGGTTGAAGTATGTGGAAGGAGTTAAGCGTCAAAAAAGTGAGCGGAATAAGTAGAATAATAATAATAACTAGAATTTGCAATTCCTGAAGAAATTGCGTGTGAAGGTGAAGAGGTTGAATAAATACTTGGGGAATGCTGCAGAATGATGTTGAAAAGAGTTGAATCGGTTGAAAAATGTAGAAATTACAAGGGAAAAGGAAATTTGGGAAAATTCGGTGTGAATTTCAAAACTGAAAATTTGGAATTTTGGGTAAGTGGGAAGTTGTGGAATAGGTAGGAAAATGATGAACAGTTGAAAGGTGGAATGGGTTGAATAAGTTGAATGGGTTGAATAAGTTGAAAAAAGTAGAAATTAGAGTAGAAAACCAAAATTGAACAGTTGAAAGTTGGAACGAGTTGAATCGGTTAAAAAATGTAGAAGTTAGAGCAAATCTTGAATCCTAATAAAGAATGAATGGGAATTAAAAGAAAAAAAAATTGCGCCAAAATTTTTTGAAATTTGGAACAAAAGAAAAAAAACGGCTTCAGGAGGTTCACTTTTGGGGTTAAAATGTAGAAACGGGTTTAATCGGTCAAAATTTGCAAAAGTTAGCGCAAATGTAGGTATTTAGGGCACTTAATGTTGAAATATGGTCACTTCCGGTTTGATTTGGGTCACTTCCGGTCTATTTGGGTCACTTCCGGTTTGATTAGAGGCACTTCCGGTCTAGCTGAGGTCACTTCCGG
The DNA here is from genome assembly GCF_024217435.2 of Syngnathus scovelli. Lineage (NCBI taxonomy): Eukaryota > Metazoa > Chordata > Actinopteri > Syngnathiformes > Syngnathidae > Syngnathus > Syngnathus scovelli. Next base: position 3,247,740 of record NC_090850.1, on the reverse strand, counting down.
GTTATTTGGGGTCACTTCCTGTTTAAAAAGGTCACTTCCGGTTTAATTTGGGGTCACTTCCGGTTTGATTTGGGGTCACTTCCGGTTTACCTGAGGTCACTTCCGGTTCATTTGGGGTCAATTCCGGTTTGATTTGGGGCACTTCCAGTTCATTCCGGGTTCATTGGGGCACTTCAGGGTCAATCCAAGATGGCCGCCACTCTGGAAGTGGGGGTCAAGGGTTGAATTGTGGAAGTGGGGGTGAAGGGGGTGAATATGGTAAGCATAAGGTGAACAAAGTGAATAAAGTTGGAATGGGTTGAATCGGTTGAAAAATGTAGAAATTAGAAGGGAAAAACTAAATTTTGGGAAAATTTGGTGTGAATTTCAAAATTGAAAATTTGGAAATTTTGCTAAGTGGGAAGGTGTGGAATAGGTAGGCAAAAGATGAACAGTTGAAAGTTGGAACGAGTTGAATCGGTGGAAAAATGTAGAAACTAGAAGTGAAAAACTAAATTTTGTGAAATTTTGCAAAATTTTGTGCAAATTTTAAAAGTGAAAACGTGAAATTTTTTAATTTGGCAAGTTTGGGAATGTCCCCAATGTGATTTGAATGTGTTGAAATAAGTGAATTTCAAACTGGAACAACAAAAATGTGAAATGTTGAATCTGCCATTAAGAATGAATGGGGAAAAAAATGCCACAAAATCGTGAATTTTGTGAAAACGGAAAATTTTTCGAACAAAAAAAATGTAAGCAGCCGTGTCATGAATATTTGGAATAAGTGAAAAGTGGAACGGAGTGAATCGGTTGAAGTATGTGGAAGGAGTTAAGCGTCAAAAAAGTGAGCGGAATAAGTAGAATAATAATAATAATAATAATAATAAAGGACAGCAATAACAATAGTGTGAAGGTCTTCACCTTCACACTAACTAGAATTTGCAATTCCTGAAGAAATTGCGTGTGAAGGTGAAGAGGTTGAATAAATACTTGGGGAATGTTGCAGAATGATGTTGAAAAGAGTTGAATCGGTTGAAAAATGTAGAAATTACAAGGGAAAAAGGAAATTTGGGAAAATTGGGTGTGAATTTCAAAATTGAAAATTTGGAATTTTGGGTAAGTGGGAAGTTGTGGAATAGGTAGGAAAATGATGAACAGTTGAAAGGTGGAATGGGTTGAATAAGTTGAAAATGTAGAAATTAGAGTAGAAAAACAAAATAGTAGAGAATTTTTGGTAAGTGGGAAGTTGTGGAATAGGAAGGCAAAAGAGGAACAGTTGAAAGTTGGAACGAGTTGAATCGGTTAAAAAATGTAGAAGTTAGAGCAAATCTTGAATCCTAATAGAGAATGAATGGGAATTAAAAGAAAAAAAAATTGCACCAAAAGTTTCTGAAATTTGGAACAAAAGGAAAAAAACGGCTTCAGGAGGTTCACTTTTGGGGTTAAAATGTTGAAATGGGTTTAATCGGGCAAAATTTACAAAAGTTAGCGCAAATGTAGGTATTTAGGGCACTTAATGTTGAAATATGGTCATTTCCGGTTTGATTTGGGTCACTTCCGGTTTGATTAGAGGCACTTCCGGTCTAGCTGAGGTCACTTCCGGTTTATTTGGGGTCACTTCCGGTTTAAAAAGGTCACTTCCGGTTTAAAAAGGTCACTTCCGGTTTGATTTGGGGTCACTTCCGGTTTGATTTGGGGTCACTTCCGGTTTACCTGAGGTCACTTCCGGTTCATTTGGGGTCAATTCCGGTTTACCTGAGGTCACTTCCGGTTCATTCCGGGTTCATTGGGGCACTTCAGGGTCAATCCAAGATGGCCGCCACTCTGGAAGTGGGGGTCAAGGGTTGAATTGTGGAAGTGGGGGTGAAGGGGGTGAATATGGTAAGCATAAGGTGAACAAAGTGAATAAAGTTGGAATGGGTTGAATCGGTTGAAAAATGTAGAAATTAGAAGGGAAAAACTAAATTTTGGGAAAATTTGGTGTGAATTTCAAAATTGAAAATTTGGAAATTTTGCTAAGTGGGAAGGTGTGGAATAGGTAGGCAAAAGATGAACAGTTGAAAGTTGGAACGAGTTGAATCGGTGGAAAAATGTAGAAACTAGAAGTGAAAAACTAAATTTTGTGAAATTTTGCAAAATTTTGTGCAAATTTTAAAAGTGAAAACGTGAAATTTTTGAATTTGGCAAGTTTGGGAATGTCCCCAATGTGATTTGAATGTGTTGAAATAAGTGAATTTCAAACTGGAACAACAAAAATGTGAAATGTTGAATCTGCCATTAAGAATGAATGGGGAAAAAAATGCCACAAAATCGTGAATTTTGTGAAAACGGAAAATTTTTCGAACAAAAAAAATGTAAGCAGCCGTGTCATGAATATTTGGAATAAGTGAAAAGTGGAACGGAGTGAATCGGTTGAAGTATGTGGAAGGAGTTAAGCGTCAAAAAAGTGAGCGGAATAAGTAGAATAATAATAATAATAAAGGACAGCAATAACAATAGTGTGAAGGTCTTCACCTTCACACTAACTAGAATTTGCAATTCCTGAAGAAATTGCGTGTGAAGGTGAAGAGGTTGAATAAATACTTGGGGAATGTTGCAGAATGATGTTGAAAAGAGTTGAATCGGTTGAAAATGTAGAAATTACAAGGGAAAAAGGAAATTTGGGAAAATTGGGTGTGAATTTCAAAATTGAAAATTTGGAATTTTGGGTAAGTGGGAAGTTGTGGAATAGGTAGGAAAATGATGAACAGTTGAAAGGTGGAATGGGTTGAATAAGTTGAAAATGTAGAAATTAGAGTAGAAAAACAAAATTGTAGAGAATTTTTGGTAAGTGGGAAGTTGTGGAATAGGAAGGCGAAAGAGGAACAGTTGAAAGTTGGAACGAGTTGAATCGGTTAAAAAATGTAGAAGTTAGAGCAAATCTTGAATCCTAATAGAGAATGAATGGGAATTAAAAGAAAAAAAAATTGCACCAAAAGTTTCTGAAATTTGGAACAAAAGGAAAGAAACGGCTTCAGGAGGTTCACTTTTGGGGTTAAAATGTTGAAATGGGTTTAATCGGGCAAAATTTGCAAAAGTTAGCGCAAATGCAGGTATTTAGGGCACTTAATGTTGAAATATGGTCATTTCCGGTTTGATTTGGGTCACTTCCGGTTTGATTAGAGGCACTTCCGGTCTAGCTGAGGTCACTTCCGGTTTATTTGGGGTCACTTCCGGTTGAAAAAGGTCACTTCCGGTTGAAAAAGGTCACTTCCGGTTTGATTTGGGGTCACTTCCGGTTTGATTTGGGGTCACTTCCGGTTTACCTGAGGTCACTTCCGGTTCATTTGGGGTCAATCCCGGTTTGATTTGGGGCACTTCCAGTTCATTCCGCGTACATTGGGGCACTTCAGGGTCAATCCAAGATGGCCGCCACTCTGGAAGTGGGGGTCAAGGGTTGAATTGTGGAAGTGGGGGTGAAGGGGGTGAATATGGTAAGCATAAGGTGAACAAAGTGAATAAAGTTGGAATGGGTTGAATCGGTTGAAAAATGTAGAAATTAGAAGGGAAAAACTAAATTTTGGGAAAATTTGGTGTGAATTTCAAAATTGAAAATTTGCAAATTTTGCTAAGTGGGAAGGTGTGGAATAGGTAGGCAAAAGATGAACAGTTGAAAGTTGGAACGAGTTGAATCGGTGGAAAAATGTAGAAACTAGAAGTGAAAAACTAAATTTTGTGAAATTTTGCAAAATTTTGTGCAAATTTTAAAAGTGAAAACGTGAAATTTTTGAATTTGGCAAGTTTGGGAATGTCCCCAATGTGATTTGAATGTGTTGAAATAAGTGAATTTCAAACTGGAACAACAAAAATGTGAAATGTTGAATCTGCCATTAAGAATGAATGGGGAAAAAAATGCCACAAAATCGTGAATTTTGTGAAAACGGAAAATTTTTCGAACAAAAAAAATGTAAGCAGCCGTGTCATGAATATTTGGAATAAGTGAAAAGTGGAACGGAGTGAATCGGTTGAAGTATGTGGAAGGAGTTAAGCGTCAAAAAAGTGAGCGGAATAAGTAGAATAATAATAATAACTAGAATTTGCAATTCCTGAAGAAATTGCGTGTGAAGGTGAAGAGGTTGAATAAATACTTGGGGAATGCTGCAGAATGATGTTGAAAAGAGTTGAATCGGTTGAAAAATGTAGAAATTACAAGGGAAAAGGAAATTTGGGAAAATTCGGTGTGAATTTCAAAACTGAAAATTTGGAATTTTGGGTAAGTGGGAAGTTGTGGAATAGGTAGGAAAATGATGAACAGTTGAAAGGTGGAATGGGTTGAATAAGTTGAATGGGTTGAATAAGTTGAAAAAAGTAGAAATTAGAGTAGAAAACCAAAATTGAACAGTTGAAAGTTGGAACGAGTTGAATCGGTTAAAAAATGTAGAAGTTAGAGCAAATCTTGAATCCTAATAAAGAATGAATGGGAATTAAAAGAAAAAAAAATTGCGCCAAAATTTTTTGAAATTTGGAACAAAAGAAAAAAAACGGCTTCAGGAGGTTCACTTTTGGGGTTAAAATGTAGAAACGGGTTTAATCGGTCAAAATTTGCAAAAGTTAGCGCAAATGTAGGTATTTAGGGCACTTAATGTTGAAATATGGTCACTTCCGGTTTGATTTGGGTCACTTCCGGTCTATTTGGGTCACTTCCGGTTTGATTAGAGGCACTTCCGGTCTAGCTGAGGTCACTTCCGGGTTATTTGGGGTCACTTCCTGTTTAAAAAGGTCACTTCCGGTTTAATTTGGGGTCACTTCCGGTTTGATTTGGGGTCACTTCCGGTTTACCTGAGGTCACTTCCGGTTCATTTGGGGTCAATTCCGGTTTGATTTGGGGCACTTCCAGTTCATTCCGGGTTCATTGGGGCACTTCAGGGTCAATCCAAGATGGCCGCCACTCTGGAAGTGGGGGTCAAGGGTTGAATTGTGGAAGTGGGGGTGAAGGGGGTGAATATGGTAAGCATAAGGTGAACAAAGTGAATAAAGTTGGAATGGGTTGAATCGGTTGAAAAATGTAGAAATTAGAAGGGAAAAACTAAATTTTGGGAAAATTTGGTGTGAATTTCAAAATTGAAAATTTGGAAATTTTGCTAAGTGGGAAGGTGTGGAATAGGTAGGCAAAAGATGAACAGTTGAAAGTTGGAACGAGTTGAATCGGTGGAAAAATGTAGAAACTAGAAGTGAAAAACTAAATTTTGTGAAATTTTGCAAAATTTTGTGCAAATTTTAAAAGTGAAAACGTGAAATTTTTTAATTTGGCAAGTTTGGGAATGTCCCCAATGTGATTTGAATGTGTTGAAATAAGTGAATTTCAAACTGGAACAACAAAAATGTGAAATGTTGAATCTGCCATTAAGAATGAATGGGGAAAAAAATGCCACAAAATCGTGAATTTTGTGAAAACGGAAAATTTTTCGAACAAAAAAAATGTAAGCAGCCGTGTCATGAATATTTGGAATAAGTGAAAAGTGGAACGGAGTGAATCGGTTGAAGTATGTGGAAGGAGTTAAGCGTCAAAAAAGTGAGCGGAATAAGTAGAATAATAATAATAATAATAATAATAAAGGACAGCAATAACAATAGTGTGAAGGTCTTCACCTTCACACTAACTAGAATTTGCAATTCCTGAAGAAATTGCGTGTGAAGGTGAAGAGGTTGAATAAATACTTGGGGAATGTTGCAGAATGATGTTGAAAAGAGTTGAATCGGTTGAAAAATGTAGAAATTACAAGGGAAAAAGGAAATTTGGGAAAATTGGGTGTGAATTTCAAAATTGAAAATTTGGAATTTTGGGTAAGTGGGAAGTTGTGGAATAGGTAGGAAAATGATGAACAGTTGAAAGGTGGAATGGGTTGAATAAGTTGAAAATGTAGAAATTAGAGTAGAAAAACAAAATAGTAGAGAATTTTTGGTAAGTGGGAAGTTGTGGAATAGGAAGGCAAAAGAGGAACAGTTGAAAGTTGGAACGAGTTGAATCGGTTAAAAAATGTAGAAGTTAGAGCAAATCTTGAATCCTAATAGAGAATGAATGGGAATTAAAAGAAAAAAAAATTGCACCAAAAGTTTCTGAAATTTGGAACAAAAGGAAAAAAACGGCTTCAGGAGGTTCACTTTTGGGGTTAAAATGTTGAAATGGGTTTAATCGGGCAAAATTTACAAAAGTTAGCGCAAATGTAGGTATTTAGGGCACTTAATGTTGAAATATGGTCATTTCCGGTTTGATTTGGGTCACTTCCGGTTTGATTAGAGGCACTTCCGGTCTAGCTGAGGTCACTTCCGGTTTATTTGGGGTCACTTCCGGTTTAAAAAGGTCACTTCCGGTTTAAAAAGGTCACTTCCGGTTTGATTTGGGGTCACTTCCGGTTTGATTTGGGGTCACTTCCGGTTTACCTGAGGTCACTTCCGGTTCATTTGGGGTCAATTCCGGTTTACCTGAGGTCACTTCCGGTTCATTCCGGGTTCATTGGGGCACTTCAGGGTCAATCCAAGATGGCCGCCACTCTGGAAGTGGGGGTCAAGGGTTGAATTGTGGAAGTGGGGGTGAAGGGGGTGAATATGGTAAGCATAAGGTGAACAAAGTGAATAAAGTTGGAATGGGTTGAATCGGTTGAAAAATGTAGAAATTAGAAGGGAAAAACTAAATTTTGGGAAAATTTGGTGTGAATTTCAAAATTGAAAATTTGGAAATTTTGCTAAGTGGGAAGGTGTGGAATAGGTAGGCAAAAGATGAACAGTTGAAAGTTGGAACGAGTTGAATCGGTGGAAAAATGTAGAAACTAGAAGTGAAAAACTAAATTTTGTGAAATTTTGCAAAATTTTGTGCAAATTTTAAAAGTGAAAACGTGAAATTTTTGAATTTGGCAAGTTTGGGAATGTCCCCAATGTGATTTGAATGTGTTGAAATAAGTGAATTTCAAACTGGAACAACAAAAATGTGAAATGTTGAATCTGCCATTAAGAATGAATGGGGAAAAAAATGCCACAAAATCGTGAATTTTGTGAAAACGGAAAATTTTTCGAACAAAAAAAATGTAAGCAGCCGTGTCATGAATATTTGGAATAAGTGAAAAGTGGAACGGAGTGAATCGGTTGAAGTATGTGGAAGGAGTTAAGCGTCAAAAAAGTGAGCGGAATAAGTAGAATAATAATAATAATAATAACTAGAATTTGCAATTCCTGAAGAAATTGCGTGTGAAGGTGAAGAGGTTGAATAAATACTTGGGGAATGTTGCAGAATGATGTTGAAAAGAGTTGAATCGGTTGAAAAATGTAGAAATTACAAGGGAAAAAGGAAATTTGGGAAAATTGGGTGTGAATTTCAAAATTGAAAATTTGGAATTTTGGGTAAGTGGGAAGTTGTGGAATAGGTAGGAAAATGATGAACAGTTGAAAGGTGGAATGGGTTGAATAAGTTGAAAATGTAGAAATTAGAGTAGAAAAACAAAATTGTAGAGAATTTTTGGTAAGTGGGAAGTTGTGGAATAGGAAGGCAAAAGAGGAACAGTTGAAAGTTGGAACGAGTTGAATCGGTTAAAAAATGTAGAAGTTAGAGCAAATCTTGAATCCTAATAGAGAATGAATGGGAATTAAAAGAAAAAAAAATTGCACCAAAAGTTTCTGAAATTTGGAACAAAAGGAAAGAAACGGCTTCAGGAGGTTCACTTTTGGGGTTAAAATGTTGAAATGGGTTTAATCGGGCAAAATTTGCAAAAGTTAGCGCAAATGTAGGTAATTAGGGCACTTAATGTTGAAATATGGTCATTTCCGGTTTGATTTGGGTCACTTCCGGTTTGATTAGAGGCACTTCCGGTCTAGCTCAGGTCACTTCCGGTTTATTTGGGGTCACTTCCGGTTTAAAAAGGTCACTTCCGGTTGAAAAAGGTCACTTCCGGTTTGATTTGGGGTCACTTCCGGTTTACCTGAGCCCATTCTTACATTGATATCATTCAAGTTTAATGTTCAACAGAGGGTTTAATGGAAAATGTTCCATTATAAAAACATGACACAGTTCCGCCTAATGCTTACATCTGAGGCCTGTCTGCACACAATGAATATTCACGATAAACTACATTGAGTAACAGGAGGGAATAAACTATTCAACCTGACCTGCAAATGAGGCCCCCAAAGATATATCTGTGGATGGACATGAATATTGTTCTATATTAAATATAATGATGAATAATGACAATAATAGAATAAACCATTTGTAATATATGTAATTATAGTGAATTATTTGAGGCCAATTTTTGAAAAAGTTTATTCAATCATCTGCGAATGTATCTCAGTGTGTTTCAAATAACTACCGTCTTAATTTTTGCTCTCTGATAAAAGTGCTTTACGACTGCACAGAAAGCCGAATTCACTAAAGGATTGTGTCGTTTTTGCGTGCTGCTAACCATAAAAATGCAATGAACGGATCTAAATTTTTGAGTTGTGATCTGAATTGAGTCTTTTCCTACCGACCATCGTTCTGACATGGTTCAGGACTCTGCTATTTGTGCAATAAGTAGGGGTGGGGAAACAGGTGCAAACGGCACTAAGCTGGCAAATTTTGTTTGCATTTCCGCTGTTATGTCATTAGCGCAATATCCTTTGTGAATTGCGCACTAAAAAGGAGCACAAACTGCGGGCGCAAATGAGGAGCAATTAAAGGTGCTATCAGTTCATTCTGTGTGGATTTGGCCCCAGAGTCTTTTATATAATACCCGAATCAATGTTTCTCAACAGTGATGCCTTGAGATACAAATGACCCAACTTACAAACTTTTCACAATATGGACAGATATGGGCAGATCAATTAGCAGATTTTTTGCACTGACTTCTGAGCACATATCTGCGATATACAGTGGGGCAGAAAAGTATTTAGTCAGCCACTAATTGTGCAAGTTCTCCCACTTGATGAGAGATGCCTGTAATTTTCATCATAGGTACACTTCAACTATGAGAGACAAAATGAAATAAAAAATCCAGAAAATCACATCGTCTGAATTTTAAAGAATTTATTTGCAATTTATAGTAGAAAATAAGTATTTGGTCAATAATGGCCGCGATCTGGGGCTCCATGCAAAATTTCACCCTGTGGGGTCAAAATTTAGGGGGAACCTAATGAATGACCTGCAGAGAGCTGGGACCGAAGACTACCATAAGTAACACACTCCCTCCCTCTGCAACTGGCTACTGGACTTCCTCGTCAGAGGCCTCAGGTGTTGGTGACAAAATCTCCGCCAGCATCACGCTGAGCACGGGGGCCTCCCAGGGCTGCGTGCTTAGTCCATTGCTCTTCACCCTGCTGACGCATGACTGCACTGCGACCTACAGTGACAACCGCATAGTGAAGTTTGCTGACGACACGACTCTGGTGGGTCTCATCACGAAGGGCGACGAGACTCGGTACAGGTCGGAAGATGACCTTCTGACCACGTGGTGCAGGGACAACAACCTCCTGCTGAACGTAAACAAGACCAAGTAAATCGTTGTTGACTTCCGGAAGGGTCACACAAAACACCTGCCGCTGATCATCGACGGTGCTGTGGTGGAGAGGGTGAGCTGCACCAAGTTCCTGGGGGCGCACATCAGTGAGGACCTCTCCTGGTCCGCAAACACCTCGTCACTGGCAAAGAAAGCTCAGCGCCGCCTGAGCTTCCGCAGGAAGTACAGGCGTGCATGTGCTCCTCAGGCAGTCCTGTCTACATTCTACCGTGGCACCATTGAGAGCGTCCTCACCTGTTGTTTGACCTTCTGCCCTCTGGGAAGAGGTACAGGAGCCTGCGCTCCCGCACCACCAGACTCGCCAGCAGCTTCTTTCTCCAGGCTGTTAGGACCCTGAACTCGCTACCCCCCTCTGCGTAGCGTGCGGCACTGTTGCGCTATTTTCTGGAATGTCGGCTGTACGCTCACTTGCTCCTTTTTTTGCTCCTCTTATTTATTTATTTGTTGTGTTATTTATTCATTATTTATTCAGCACACTGTTGTTATACTTGTTTACTTGTTTGTCTGTTCTGGGCCATGTCTTGTCACCGTGGGATAGGGGGGAACGAAATGTCGGTTTCTTTGTGTGTCTTTGGCATGTGGAGAAATTGACAATAAAGCTGACTTTGACTTTGACTTTTGACACTATGTCGCCAGGGACTCAAATCCTGCAGTGCCAGACGTGTCCCCCTGCTTAAGCCAGTACATGTCCAGACTTGTCTGAAGTTTGACATTCCATATGACAGGGGTGGGCAATTCTGGTATTCTGGTCCTCCATGTTTTATAGGTCTCCCTGCTGCAACACACGTGATTCAAATGATCAGGATTGTTATCCAGCTTCTGCAGACCTTGCTAATTATCTGACTATTGTCCATATGACATTCTCCCAATCCTCTTCTAGATCATCCAAATGCTCTCTAGCAAACTTCAGATGTAGTAGTCTTTGTTACTTTGGTCCCAGCTCTCTGCAGGTCACTCACTAAATCCCCCCGTGTGGTTCTGGGATTTTTGTTCACCGCTCTTGTGATCATTTTGACCCCATGGAGTGAGATCTTGCGTGGAGCCCCAGATCGAGGTCATTATTGACCATATACTTATTTTCCACCATAATTTGCAAATAAATTCTCTAAAAATCAGACCATGTGATTTTCTGGATTTGTTTTTCCATTTTGTCTCTATGTGTACCTATGATGAAAATTACAGCCATCGCTCATCTTGTAAGTGGGACAACTTGCACAATTGGTGGCTGACTAAATACTTCTTTGCCCCACTGTACATAAGTGCTTTTTGGTGACAGGTGACTCAACTCACTTCAAAACAGGCAGAGGTTTGACAAATATGCTGTTTTTGCCACTTTTACCGAGCTGCCCTTGAACACATCATGAAGTGCCCCAATTTTGTACACAGCACAAACTGCAGTTTGTTAGTATATGTGCTCTGTATATTGAGACTTTTATTTTGAAGGATGCTACGCAGGAAGTACTGCTTTTACTATTTCTGTTTTACCAATGTTCTTAATAAAATCCAGGTGATACCAATGTGTTAATGGGCACTGGCAAACCAAAGTAAGTTGTGTGACGGTCGTCATTTTCTCTGTCTCCACAGTATGACTTATTTTATTTAAATAACTCTGCTAACACAGTATAACAGTGCACATAGGTGTTTTCCTTTGGCATTTGGTTCATTTCATGACTATTCACACATCTCAGAACCTCTCCAGTGACACCCCTTCAATGTTGCTGTATTATATTAGTGCCTTATGAGGGCGGCACAGCGGCGCACTGGCTTGCATGTCCACAATTCCGATGTGCAGGGTTCGGTCCACAGTTCCGATGTGCAGGGCTCTGGCCTTGGAGTGTGTTGTGTGGAGTTTCGTGTTCTCCCTGTGCCTGCGTGAGTTTTTTTCCGAGTACTCTGGTTTCCTCCCACATTCCAAAGACATGCATAGTAGGTTAATTGGGCACTCTAAATTGTCCTTTGGCTTGACTGTGAGTGTATGTTTGCCCTGGTAATGATCATAATGTCAGTACAAATATCGCAAACAATATATGTAACAATAATTTTTTGGGTGATTGTTGACTAAATAGTGATTTAATGTTAATGTGTAGATATGTTATTACAATGTTACGGATAGTACTTTTTTTTACCAGATTTAATTTTACTTTTTATTTCCCTATCACACCATCGCAACATAAGCAGCTGCTAATTAATCCAAGGCAATTTACTGCTTTATCAAAGATAAATCACCTGTGAAGCTCAGAAGCCAAAATTATATATGGTATATCAAGAAAAACTGCATCGAAATGTGTTTTTTGTTACATTGATTGTATTCAAATGTATAAGTGCTCTACAAACCTATTTGTCAAAAAGCCCAGGGTGCAGCCCCTCTGCCTAAGTAGGGGGAGTCGAAGGAGAGCTGTGAAAATGAGAAAACGCACAATTTTCATGGTCAGATTCTGATGAATTGAACCACTCTCACAATTTTCCAGCGTGAATACTGACGGAGGGTGGGGGTAAATAAATGATTATATAACTAGATCTCTCAATGTCAAATAAGGAAGGAGACAGGGCTGACACGCTCGCTCTTTTCCTGCCCTTTTATTTTTCTCCTCCCCTACAGCAATTTATTAGTGTTACCTCACAATTAAAAATAACATAAACAAAAGTTAAGTGATCTGGTATATCTCTCAATAGCAAGTGGTGTGTGCAACGGCCCACTGGCGTCAGTGAAAAAAGACAAACAAACAGCTTCTTCCACAACCTAAATAACCATCCTGTCACGCCCGTGCCAGAGCACGCTCGGCCTGCAGTTCCCTCGGCCACACCCCTTTCGTTACTGTTATGTCTGTCACCTGCTTCCTCTTGTTACCCTGTGTATTTAAGCCCTGCCCGTGTGTTTCTCCCTGTCGGTGTCTATTGTTGTGTCCATTCCTGTTCGTGCCCAGTGTTCCTGTTCTTGTCATCTGGTTTTCCCTCGGTCTGTCTGGAGGCTCACAGTCAGAATTTTAACCGTGTCCAATGGGACTTCATGTCGGTCGGTCTGTCTGTTTGCTGGCCGTGAGTCTCTCTCCCGTCTGTGTCGTCGGTTCCCCACCTGCCTCCCTTCCAACTCCCTTTCCCTTCAATAAATCCTGGTTCAAGCTGCATTTGGTCACCCTGGCTCAACTCATTCCTGACACATCCCATATTTTGTGAGTCTCTGGTCAATCAGTACGAGGAAAGATTCTGATGTAGAACAGGGGTTTTCAACTGGTTTTGTCCAAGGGAACACCATTGTAACCAAGAAGCAACTCGGGACCACTGCTTTGGCGGAATATTATTTTATTTTGCACCAAATGACGATAGACCTATACAGGCTATTTATTTGCGTCTGTATTTCTATTTAGGGAATCTCAGCTACATTTGACATAATTTGGATGTAAATGACTCACAAAATTAGCTGGAAAATCAATCAAGTCTAAATTGACTTGAGGATTGAACCCACCAAATTCAAGGTTGAAGTCTATTACTCTATAACCAAGCCACGCACCTGATAACTTCGCTTGGGGGAGTGGTAGCCTGTTCAAATATGCTATACTTGATGAAAACCCAAGAAGACAGAAAAAGTAAATAGATACTGCCATGAATGGCTCTGTTAGGCCCTACTGGGAGCAATATATATATATATATATATATATATATATATATATATATATATATATATATCACTTCACTGCTTTCTTTTATATCAAACAAATTGTTTTAGGTTCTTTACCTGACATGTTTCGGCGGTTTCTTCCGCCTTCATCAGAGTCAAGTGAAGTGATTAAAAAAGGAAAAACAAAATGAACTTAGTACAAATATAATATATATATATATAGCTTCTGGCTCAAGAAACTTACAACTCTCCATGAGCGCCTGGCAGCACAAATGAACCAGCTGCTAAAGAATGGGACTCACCCTGAATGGCTAACCCAAGGGCGTACGATTCTGATCCAGAAGGATCCTTCAAAGGGCACAGTCCCATCCAACTACCGGCCAATCACCTGCCTCTCCACAACATGGAAGCTGATGTCGGGCATAATATCAGATAAGATCAGCGGGCACATGGATCAATACATGAGCACTGCTCAGAAAGGGATTGGTAAAAATACCAGAGGAGCAAAACATCAGCTCCTGGTGGATAGAACAGTCACCCAAGACTGCAGAACCAGACGTACCAACCTGAGCACTGCCTGGATTGATTACAAGAAAGCATATGACTCAATGCCACATACTTGGATCACTGAATGCTTGAGGCTGTACAACATCAATGGGACTCTGAGAACCTTCATTGCCAACTCGATGAAACAGTGGAAAACCACACTTGAAGCCAATGGCAAGCCACTTACACACGTGACCATCAAATGTGGTATATACCAAGGAGACTGTTAGATAAATTGTATATATATGTTATCATGCGTTTCCTAATGAGTACTTATTAATAAAGTTATTGCACAGAATGCTTGCTGTTTCGCCTTGCAGACATCACCCAGTCCACAACAAGTCAAACGATGCTGTCTGGAGCTTCCTGACCTTCTACACCTCTGGGAATCCAAGAAAGTTGTTGATAGCTCAATCTATTTTGTTGACGTCTGCACATGTCATTTTGTCTTTGCACTCTTTTCTCATGACTTCTTTGTTTCACATAGCATTTTGTCCTTGCACTCTTTTCGTTTCTCATGGCATCCTGTCTGCGACTTCTAGTTTCACATAGAATCTCGTTTCTTCTCTCATGAGACAAAGCCCACCCATCAGGGGCTAGTCTCACATTGTAGTTAGGGCATTCCTAAATAAAAAGAGTGAGGAGTGTAAACAGACCTTTAGTGTAGTCGGATTGCTGTAAGTCTGAATGCACTCCTTGCGAGAAAAGACTCAATATTCTGCCTCACTGGTTTTGTCTGCTGATCCCTTTGCTGATTTTGAACCTAACAGAGACGCTCTGTCCCCAATGCTGTTCTGTATAGGACTGAAACCCCTCAATCAAATAATCAACAAGACGGGCTATGGATACCAACTCAGGAATGGGGCCACCATCAGCCACCTCCTCTACATGGATGACATAAAGCTGTACGCTAAGAACGAGCGGGACATTGACTCCCTGATCCACACTACCAGGATCTACAGCTCTGACATCTGAATGTCATTCGGACTTGAGAAATGTGGCCGCATGGTGACTAAAAGAGGAAAGGTAATCCACACAGAGGGGGTCTCACTCCCAGAAGGAACAATAGCAGACATTGAGGACAGCTACAAATACCTTGGAATTCCACAGGCAAATGGCAACCTTGACGAGGAAACAAGTAAAGCAGCCACAGCTAAATACCTCCATCGAGTAAGGCAAGTCCTAAGAAGTCAGCTCAACGGCAAGAACAAGTCCCTAGCCATTAACAGCTACGCCCTACCAGTAATCAGATACCCTGCAGGAATCATACGGTGGCCAAAGGAGGATATACAGACCACAGATATCAAGACACGGAAGCTCCTAACCATGCATGGAGGGTTCCATCCCACGTCCAGCACCCTGAGACTGTACACTAGCCGTAAAGAAGGAGGCCGAGGACTAGCGAGCGTGAGAGCCACTATCCAAGATGAAACATGCAAGATCCAGAAGTACATCAGGGATAAGGCCCCAACGGATCACGTGCTCAGTGAATGTCTCAGACAATGGGCATCAAAGGAAGATGAGATGCTGGAGGGACCATCATGGGAGGACAAGCCCCTACATGGGATGTACCACCGAAACATAGCTGAAGTGGCTGATATCCAGAAATCCTACCAATGGCTAGAAAGAGCTGCTCTGAAGGACAGCACAGAGGCATTGATCTTGGCTGCACAAGAACAGGCCTTGAGCACCAGAGCAATAGAGGCCCAAATCTACCACACCAGACAAGACCCCAGGTGTAGATTGTGCAAAGAAGGTCCTGAGACAATCCAGCACATAACTGCAGGGTGTAAGATGCTGGCAGGTAAAGCATACATGGAGCGCCATAACCAAGTAGCTGGAATAGTGTACAGGAACATCTGTGCGGAGTATGGACTGGAAGTCCCAAGATCCAAGTGGGAAACACCTCCAAAGGTGGTAGAGAATGACCAAGCCGAGATCCTCTGGGACTTCCAGATCCAGACAGACAGAATGGTAATGGCGAACCAACCGGACATTGTGGTGGTGGACAAAGAGCAGAGGAAAGCCGTTGTGGTTGACATCGCCATCCCAAATGATGGTAACATTAAAAAAAAGGAACATGAGAAACTTGAGAAATATCAAGGGCTCAGAGAAGAGCTGGAGAAGGCCTGGAGAGTGAAGACTTCAGTGGTACCTGTGGTCATTGGAGCACTAGGGGCAGTAACCCCCAAACTGGAGGAGTGGCTGAAACAGATCCCAGGAAAAACATCTGACATCTCATTCCAGAAAAGTGCAGTACTAGGAACAGCAAAGATACTGCGTAGAACCCTCAAGCTCCCAGGCCTCTGGTAGAGGACCCGAGCTTGAAGGGAAAAAGAGACCACCCACAGGGGGTGAGGATTTTTTTTTAATGTATATATATATATATATATATATATATATATATATATATATATATATATATATATACTATATATGTATAATGCCTTGCTCAAGGACACTTTTACATGATCAACGAGCTTGAGAATTGAACCCAGTCAGTTGGTGTACACGGTTCACCGTTTTAAAATGGGAGGCGGATATTTATTTTCACAGATTGGCTTAGTCCAATAAGGACAATCAAGTGTAAATAATAAATCAATTTTATTTTTAAAAGATTTTCCAGTTCCAATTTTGCGGACCACCCGAAATATCACCACGGACCACCAGAGGGCCGAGGACACAAAACCAAGAGTGATGGGCAGAATTAGCGCAAGGGTATTTTACCTAGAATTTCCAACATTTGGCTGCCAAGTGTGATTCATTTGGCGGCCTACAGTCTGATGCCACTCATCTCAGTTTGATACATGCAGACTGCAATAATGTTGAAATACATCATATAGTGACAGCACTCTGCACTACTCAGTGAAATCGTCTTCACTTGAAGAGGTGAAGATAAAGTCCATGTGTAAGCTGAATTGTATTGAGGACTGAGCATTCCAAACTTAAATAAGTAAATAGATAAGCCAGAAAATGTCTCATTGAAAATGTCACAAATTAATGAAATGTTTCATTTATTAATTAGATATGGAATTAAACAAATCAATGCGCTATGAAATTCTCGATAATTAATTAAATTCCCAATGGTTTTAGGTAAGCACACCTTTTAAACATAACAGTCTTGCCTATGAGCATACAAGTACAGTCAAACCTCGGTTTTCGACCACAATCCGTTCCAGCAGGCGGTTCGAGAAGTGAATCGTTTGAATTCCGAATCCATTTTTCCCATTACAAATAATGGAAAAGATTTTAATCCGTTCCAAGACTAAAATAAATGCCTTTTTTAAGAATTTTTTCATTTGCGCATTTTTGTCCGATTGCGCAACTGCAGTGCACCGCCGAACGCGCAACTGTAGCGCGCCGCCGACCACGCAACTGCAACTGGTCGCATTATTGTGACAGAGCCGTTGCTGAAATTTAGAAAATATTTTTAAAGTCCTGATGCACTTTCCAATATTTAAGTGTAAGGAGCTTGAAGGGCATGTAAAGACACTATGGGGTCCCAAAATGTATTTGATAAAGATGGACTTGTATTTTAGGAAATTCTTGTTAAAATTCGAATAAAATTGCGAATTGAGGAGTAATCAATGAAAAATCAACGGTTTGTATGTGATCGTTGAAGTTCATCCCGAAAATTTCCGAAGTGACTGTGACGTAGATTATAGGGCTCCAAGCGTTGCCGAGTCACTTAGCCCATGTAAACCTAATGGCGGATACAGCAGCGGAAGCGATGTCATCTGACAAATCTCCCTCAGATGATTCTTCACCTTCAGATGAAAATGAAGGAGAGTATGATTTCTTTCCTGGGGTACAAGGGTACAAATTTGAACCGCTGAGAAGTACCCCAGCGGAAGAAAATCAAACCGAAAATGGCAATCATCGTGGTCGTGGGCAGGACCATGGTCAGGAAAATGCGGCTTGGAAATACTGACTGGTTCGTAACAAAATACCCCTTAATTAACTGCCTGAATAATTGTGAATGATTTAAAACTATTCTACTTGTTAATACCTAGGTGCAAAATGGAAAAAAATAAGATATTCTAACCGGAGATTGCATCGACCTAATTTTCACATGGTCCTTGTTTACATTTTACATTTGACTGATTTTTATGAATGACTGTCTTTTATATTGTAATATCATGACCAGGAAAATTATTATAATGTAAAATGATATTTTGACAGTAAACATACTTTCATGGTTTTGCCACAGGTCAGTGTTCAATTATTGTGTCTCATTCAAAAGTGCCTTATAAATACCTCTGATTTATGAATCATGACAGGTAAAAAAAAAAAAAAAAAACCATAAACACCATGATGTTTGGTTGTTACATACATGGCAACCAATTGTTCTTCTGTGGGCACAGGCTAGACCAGGGGTGGGCAAACCTTTTGACTTGCGGGCCGAATTGGGTTCTAAATTTTGACCGGGGGGCCGAACCAGGAGCAGATGGATGTAGAGTTTGTGTGAAGTAATATAAACGACCTGTAAAGGTCATTGCATAAAAGGTTTTGGCCTTTAGTAGGTAGTAAAGCGTGGATATTCCCAAAAAGTTTTTTGAAAACAAATGCATTTATTAACAGCATTAAAAAAAAAAAATCCCTAAAAAACTGCTATCAGTGATTCTCATAAAATACGACACTGTTATTATGAATAACAGTCTCCATCACTTCAGTGCCTGCAGGTCAGATTAATGAAAGATGTTTATCTTATGAGATCACATCAAACGGCAAACATTCTGACCAAATATATCATCTTGAAGAATCGGTGAAAGCATACATCTAAATAAAGTAATCAAAACGGCAACACGGTGAGGGGTATCTGAAAATCAGAGCAGAGTTTTAACTCACAAACACCTGGTAACAGAGGTGAGGAAATGGGAAACACTTCCTTAAAGTAAGCCTTAAGAACTTTACAGGTTAAGATTAGTCACAAACAGGTGGTGCATCAATGTCCTTGAGCATCCTGCATTGTTTGAAAATGAGAATGGTCGCTAGTTTCAATCCCTGCTATGTGTACAGATCATATTCAAAATGCATTTTTTTTACAACAAACTTGAAAGCCTCCCTTTATTTTCAGTGGGAACAGTGTTGTTTGTCTCCCTTTTTTTGCTAGTGTGTCATAGTCTGGAGTAAAATTTGTTGTGGCAATTCTTAGGAGAGATCCGAGGTGTTGGTCCGTTTACCTAGATCTGTGACGGGTTGATGTTGATGTTCATGTGGCTGAACGTCACGTCGCGTACGTCGAGCCAAATTGGCCACTCTTTTTAAACACTCGGCACTCAGTGTCCACCTTGCTTTTCCTTGGGCGACTCATTTTAATGGAAGGATTCCAGGGGAAGGTTTGTGGGTGGCTTTAGCGTAAAACTGTATCCGAAAGCTCGGCGCGCAAATTACAAGAATGCTGTCGTCACAGCCCACGCTCTAAATTCGGCACTGATACAAATAGAGCGCGAGTGCGCCATTTCCGTACTACTGAGTACGTACACGCACTTGTGAGTGTGCACCGAGCTTTCTGACACGGCTTCCGGTAGTAAATGAGCAGGCGAGTGGTTCCCCATCTACTGGGGAAACGCAGTCATTGCAGGCAAAATTACTGAAAAAAAACAAAAAAGTTTAATAATACAATTTATTTAGGGTTGGCGGGCCGGATTAAACGGTCCCGTGGGCCGGATGTGGCTCGCGGGCCGTAGTTTGCCCATACCTGGGCTAGACTGTAGCGACTGCGTCTGGCTTGAGAAGTTTCTTAGTTTTGAAGCCAAGATGCCCCCTGATAACATTCAGGAGTGAAATGAGCTCCACAAATGACAGCTTGAGAGTTTGGCCGTGGGGTCTTTTGTTTGGACAAAACGAACCCATTGTCGTCGTGTAGATTCCGTTGCTGAGAAACGCTGTAAACTGTGGGTTTTGTGCGTATTGCTACAAAATTTGACAACACAAACCTTCACCATTGTGGAACAGACGTTTGAACACCAATTTGTAAACTAAATGAAGCTTATATGTGACGTATTGGAGACAAAACACCAGGAAAATGTGTGGTTCTTCGTGCTATTAATCAGTAAACAATGGGGGGAGTCACGGTACCACGTGATCCAGAATGGAGGGGTTCATGATAGGGGCGGGGAAGATCGAGAAATACACACAAATTGACTGTGTTTGGCTCACGAATGCAATTTTATTTCAAATTCTATAATATTATTTGGATACAGGTGAATATAATCAAACATTGAGTGTTTTTGGAGCATCTTAAAGGTGCCTTTACATACGCTTTAATTTGGTCCGATCTCACTGTCGCATTGCTTTAAGAGCGTCTTTGTGTTTTAGGATGGCTTTACTGCTCCCACTTGCTTTCTTTGGAGGCATGATTAGCGGTTAATACAATCCTCAAAGTAACGAAAATACAATAACGAACGGAGTCAGTCGGTATCCGGGCGGCGCGGTCGGGTTTTCTCGGGTCCTTTCTGTAATATTTACTTAGAATATGTCCGGACTGCCAGTCCGGTAACATTAGCCTATTGTATTGGGTATCTACCAAATGTCTTGTCCTGATTGGTCCGTAGCATTAGGATTACGCAGCAAGTAGTGACGTAGCCGGTTGTTGGAAGCATACGCCTTACTGAACGCAACATGTTTTCCTGCTCCCGCAATCTTCATTAAAAGATTAGTTTTGCATGTCGTCGTCCTTATACATTTTGTACCTAGCGTGAGTACAGAACACTACACTTTCGGCTCATTTCGCGAGGTTCGACCTCCGAATTTTGTTCGACAACCGAAGCAAAATATCTCGAATTTTTCGTTCGAATTCCGATATTTTCGAGAACCGGGACGTTCGAAAACCGAGGTTTGACTGTAATTGAGTTCTGATAGACTGCCACATGAGAGTAACATGGTAATAATGTGTCCGTGGTTTCAAACGAGTTGTGAGGCTGACAGTGTAGGTTGCGCCTCATTTAACTTGTTGCAACCTTGGTATTGTAATGTTTCAACTCTTAATCAGGTTCAGGTTCTCCCCACCTCATTATACACATAATGAATTGGGAGTACAGCTGTGATCATAATTTCCCTGACCAACATCCAAGCCACACAGAACTCAGGAAGTGAGATATTACAACTACAGTGTGTTCTTACACACAGCAAAAGGGCACCACCTTAGGCAGACAGTCAGGTGCTGGTGACGCCAGTGGCAGCATATGGTGTGACACAAAATGTAATATTTTAACTTACTATAAGCCATTGAAATATGTCCCTCAAGGAGAAGCTCAACCCCCCCCCCCCCCCCCCCTGTACTTTTGTTTCTGTTTCAGAATGAAAGTGGTGCGCAAAGAGTAGTGGTGCGCAAAGAGTGGTGCACCAATAAAACTGGGGTGGCAACGATGATACTTTAGCTTGCTCAGGGTCACCTTGAGAGTAGACAGCAAGCAGATTACCATCTCTCCCAAAAATAGTTTCCAATTTTACGTCCGAGGTGGGACTTGAACCTATCCTCCAACTCCATTGCCCACTTCTTTACAGGACTGAGCTGCTGCCCACCATTATAGTTTTTACAAAATTGACAATTGCTTTTCAACACAACAGAGCACAATCTGAGTTTTAAACATTCTCTGCTGTATGGCATTCTCACAAAGAGGTCAGTTGTGGCTCTGACCTCTACAATATCTGGGATGTTTTGCTGCTGCATTCTCAAGTTCCTGGGGGTGCACATCAGTGAGGACCTCTCCTGGTCCGCAAACACCTCGTCACTGGCAAAGAAAGCTCAGCGCCGCCTGTACTTCCTGCGGAAGCTCAGGCGTGCATGTGCTCCTCAGGCAGTCCTGTCTACATTCTACCGTGGCACTATTGAGAGCGTCATCACCAGTTGCATCGCTGTCTGGGGTGGTAACTGCACTGAACAGAACTTGAAGGCCCTGCAGCGCATAGTGAATACGGCTGGTAAGATTATTGGTGCTTCGCTCCCCTCCCTGAAGGACATTTACACCTCCCATCTCGCCCGCAAGGCAACCTCGATTGCCAGAGATGTGAGTCACCCGGCTCACTCTTTGTTTGACCTTCTGCCCTCTGGGAAGAGGTACAGGAGCCTGCGCTCCCGCACCACCAGACTTGCCAACAGCTTCTTTCCCCAGGCTGTTAGGGCCCTGAACTCGCTACCCCCTTCTGCGTAGCGTGTGGCACTGTTGCGCTATTTTCGGGAATGTCTGCTGTACGCGCACTTGCTCCTTTTTTTTTCTGCTCCTCTTATTTATTTATTTATTGTTGTGTTATTTATTCATTATTTATTCAGCACGCTTTTGTTATACTTGTTACTTGTTTGTCTGTTGTGAGCCATGTCTTGTCACCGTGGGATAGGGGGGAACGAAATTTCGGTTTCTTTGTGTGTCTTTGGCATGTGGAGAAATTGACAATAAAGCTGACTTTGACTTTGACTTTGACTTTGTACAGGAGCAGGTGTTGTCAGCGAATTTAGTGATCTTTAAGTGAGTTGGCAAATTAAGGAGTAATATTGTGTGTTAGTTTCATTTGGTGTCTTTTTTTTTTTTTTTACATATACCTTTTTCACAGTTTGCCACTTTGATATTTGTTTGGAGCAGTTGCTAGAGCATTGTGCTTCTGAATTTGAGATCGCAGGTTGAATCCGTCTTTGATCTTGACAATTTAAAACTCATTTGTATTTAGGGTTGTTCATAAACATTGTATTTTTTTTCCATATTTGCACTATACACCTACATCTAAAACTGCAATACTGCTACAGTCACTGGCCACAATCGTTTCATTCAGTGTATACATACGTACAGCTTACTGCTTTATGACGGCATACATAGGGGAAATGATCCAAGATTGCTTATAAACCAAGTGCAAACCAATTGGCTAGAGAGCCTCAATGATTCATGAAGCTTAATTTCACCATGTTGGTATATTTTTTCAAAGGCTTTTCAAGATTTCATCTGCTATAGGCTGCCACTGCACAGCATGTTAGGAGAGAGATAATGTGAATGAAGCACCGAGTAATGAACCTTTAGCTGAAGCCAAACCCCAGTGGTTCAAGGGCCTTTATTTTGCCCATCACTAGCCTCAGTGACAATGTTCAAACAACAGTAAGGTGGAACTAGTTTAATGTACCACAAAATCACATCTAATAAAGGTTCCCCTGGACATGAGGCCGAGAGTGCCCAAGTGTGGCCGCTTCCACTAACGGCCCCTCATATATTAAGATTGTGCTCACATTTGAAGAGGACATACAATTACGGTAAAATACTGTATTTACATTGTTCTAATAGCATGTCTTTGGCATGCTTTCCTCAAAATATTCCAAGCATCAAGAATTATAGCCATATTTTGCAGCAATTTTCTTGCCATGGTGAAATTGGCTCTCTTCAGGGCTGAATCTGTCTCACGCCGTGCGCCAGCCGTCATTCTGCCCCACATACTGCTGGGCCAATGGCAAGTCTGTCCTTTCGTAGAGTGACAACCAGTGGGCTGGTTCTGGCCATCTCGTTCTGACCATCTCATAGCTGCCAAGAGTATGGTGGACTCTGTGTGGGGTGGTTATCATGTAATTTGAAATACAGAATATCTCACTCAAAACAGGCAGATAACTATGGATTTCTACAAAATATATGTGGCTTAATTTTATACTTGATGGGCAGACACACCAGAAACCTCCTTCATTGTGTAAAAAAAAATAGAATTCAATTTGTAAAGAATTGATACTTTCATTTTAAAAATATAAGACTTTTTAAGGAATGACCAAATTAGTCAAATAGCTCCTTCTGCTGCCGTTGGTGCGGTCGATGAAATGGGTTTGTAAAAATATGTGATTCTAAACACTGAGTTCTGAACAATCACATTGAGTATGAAAACTCTTTGTTGGTACGGCCGACACCACGTGAACTGGTTCTTGTAGTCGGGCTGCTATCGGTGTTGTGACTGATATGAATGTCCAGATATTCGCCGTAACTAACACCCATTACCTCCCCAAAAATAAAATAAAATAAATTTGCTTACTAGGTACTGTCAAGGTCACCTTGAGAAGGTACAGAAGCATTGCCACCACTCTCGCTCTATTTGTGCAGCACTTTTTGCGCACCACTTTCATTTTGTTTGCATGATCTCCCCGTGCATGGATTTCCCCCTGGTACCCTGGTTTCCTCCTACATTCCAATGGAATGAATGATAGGCCAATTGACCACTCCAAATTGCCCGTAGGGGTAAGTGTGAATGGTTGTTTGTCTACACGTGCCCTACGATTGGCTGGCATCCAATACAGGGCGGTCCCCTGCCATAGTCTGCTGGGATAGGCTCCAGCGCGCCTGCGACCTTCGCGAGAAAAGCAGTTCAGTCAATGGATGGTACAGAGGACACACTAGAATATACGAACCACTATTATCGAGATACGTGGAAAGAACAACTTGAAATTTAACACAAAGTAGCTTTAAAAACAAGCTAAACTTTTGAAAAAGAACAAACATACAAGAACATTTGTGAACCTTGGTTGATACATCATGACTCAAAATAATTGCATGGTTTCTTCTGAAATGGGTTTATTACTCTTTATTATTCATGGCAGCAGCAAGATTAACTCGGAACTGCAAAATATTTTATCAGTCAATTTAAAGAAAGACTGTGAAGTGAATTTTGAACTTTGTGCGTATCTGTATGTTGCATTAGATGATCCACTAGTAGCATGAAGACTATCAAACTATTTTTGCTGTACAGAGACGCTTTAGTTTCAGTAATGTATAGGTACTTAGTAGAAGATAGAAGGGCCAGTTGTCCGTGACCAGGGAGAGCTGAAGGGATGACCTTTTAGGGGAAACAAGCAGACTGAGACTCAAACTGCAGCTGTTACCCAAAGCCGTGACATCAGCTTCTTGTCAGGTATAAAAGCTACGGGCCTGACAAAAGAAGGAGCGGGTGCTCGCTCTAGCTCGGGCTCGCTCGCTCTCGCTCACTCTCTCTCTCGGGCTTTTTACATCCATGCCTTGGGGCCACTCAACTTTTTGGAAAGACTTCACTCTGACAACTCTTTTCCCAATCAGCCGTGTGTCCCTGAAGTGTTCATTTGTCTGGAACCAGCCACTGACCACCGAGTGTTTTTTGGAGACCAGCGAAGCAACAAAAAACATATACCACATTTTTGGCGTCACGAACAGGATTCGTGTTCTCCAGGGGACCTCCTGTCCGCTCTCTCCGCGAGCATCCAGCGGCCGGCCGACGACCTGTATTGAGGTGAGTTGCTTGCACTCAAAGTCGCCGCAGCATGCTCGCTCTTGGAAAGGGGGAGAGGGAGCGTTGTCCCCCAGACGGAGGACAGTTAAACGGATCTGATGTGGCCACGGCGGGTTCCAGGGAAAGTTGTCTCTCCTAGTCAAAAGCCGTCATAATGCGACTTTTGAAGGGGGAGTGGCCCCAAATAGAGACAGCGAAAGAAAAGTAAAATAAAAACAGGAAAAATAAATAAAAAACAATAATAAATAAAAAGGGAACAGTAACAAAACGTTTGGGGGATTGCACGAGTGAATGGCATGCCGGGTGAGAATGTTAATCAAGAAGAAATAAACGCCCCAGGGAGGGCAAATGTGAAACAGGACAGGTTGTCGAGAACAACACTGGTCGGCTGTCACGAGAAGAAAATAGTAGGAAGTCCCATAAAACGTGGACGTGGAAATTAGTCGTGTCAATGGTCCGGCGGAGGATCGAAATTTTAGCTGTGTGATTGTGACGGAAACACAGATACGATTGAACTATGTTGCGACAGGAGACAGCCAGCCACTTCGCCCCCAGAGGTCAAAATTTCTGGGACAAAGCCGGGACACTGCAAGCGCCAAGTGCGATTGTCGAGATGTTCGGTGGCCGTGCTAGTCTCTGCCAAAGTCCAACGAAAAAGGGAGGTTGCGTTGACCGCGTTTGGTCAATAGGAACAAGCGCAACCTTGGCGTTCGTACTGTGAGAGTGAATGGGAGAAGATATCCGGCCAGGTCAGGGACCTGTGGGCCGAAGAGAAGGATGCGCGTGAGCCACGTCGTTTGGGCACTGATCGAATTAGAGGTGTATGTGAGTTATAAGGCTTGTCAATTTAAATGCTGGTGCAAGAGGCCCCCAGGTAAAACTTAAAAGGACTGGCGGTTTTTGAATATTGATTAAGCTAATACGATCTGCTTGCGGTTCGATTCCTCTATGGGGACGTATTATAATAGCATGCACGTCTGTCAAAGTTTGATAAATTTGAGCCTGTACAGACCGCGTTTGGGAAATAGGTGCTGGACGGCTACTGTGTGAAGAGAAATTCCTCTGCGTGAAGGGGAAAACGTGGCAATGAGGCCTCTTGGAGTGTAAGGATTGGTATACCATGGGGGAAAAGTAATTTGTGTGCACACTTAAGTTAAATTCTGCAGAAAATAAAGGGGAAAATATAAAGCGCTATTAGAAACGAAACGAAACAAAAGTTAAGTAAGACGTGCGTATTTGGCAGTGCATATGTGCACTGATAACACCAAACTGCATAGCAGCAGTTGGCAAGCAGCAAAACGCGGAATGGATTCGAATCCTGCTCTGTCTTCTATGTTCGTGCGTCATTTTTTGTGAGCGCTGTCCGCTCAATGTCGTCTGTTTGAGATTGTCTGCGCGTGCAGAGACGTGTGGGATCCCATGTGTGTGTGAGTGTTCCCATGGGTGTGTGTATGTGAGCGTGTGTGTGTGTGCGCGTGTGCGTGATCGTGAGTAAGTGTGTGTGTTTGCTCTTGAGTGCGTGTGAGTGAGCGTGCTTATAGAAGCAGCAAAAGGAATGGATAGGATAGTGTGCTTCTCTGTGCTCTGGGGCGCGTGCCCACCTGCGCTGCGCACGCGGGAGGGGGATCCAGCGCCGGGGGCGGCAGGGTGGCCAACCTGTATCTGCTCACCATGTTTCAGGGCTGGGCCCTCGCCCTCCGCGCTCGGGCGACGTCGGGGCCGCGTGCAGGTCCGGAGTTGTGCCCATTTTAGGGCCCTACCTTGCTGGTAGCGAGAGAATGTGACAGAATAATGGAAGACTACTGCTGAAGGGGCAAAAGAATGCATGACCAACAGTGGAGGTCCTGAGGTAACTGCAACCCATGAGAATTAATGTCCCATAGCTGTCTAACAGGAGAAACAAGAAGCATGCGTATGTTAATCAATACGACACCAATATAGATGAGTATGTAGGTATCTAGAGAGGAGTGTGGTCCCCTCGTAAATAATGAGGCACCCTACTAGAGCCAGCTGATGCTCCTTTTAGCATTCTGAGGGAAATGGGAAATTGTTTAAAGACAACCACAACTTGTTAATTTAAATTGTTGAAAGGATGAGAAAATTGAAAACAAGTTATTGCTACAGCTCTGTTTCTTTGGGACTCTCCTTAACACTTCAGATTTTCTGTTTACATAAAAAACCCGACACAGCGAATACATCCATTGTCTCCAGGACAAAGAGACACAGACTGAACTTAGAATTAATGTTTAACAGCCGTCTAACAAGTGAAGACTAATTTATGAGCGCAAGAGAGGTATCAAGTGAGGGCCACAGCGCCAACTAGAATTAAAGGAATTCTCTGGATTTAGACATAGGACTGAATTGTATTCACGGAGAGCCTGCTCATAAATTTTGGCTCGACAAGGGTGACCAGCGCCTATGTAACAAGACTCACAGGTCAAAAGCAGTAAGTCCAAAATAGAGGAGGAGATGCCAACGAGGAGATATTAGATTTGGAAGTAAACTGTTGGTTCTCTTAATACCCTTGTAAAAGTCTACTCGGTACAAATAAATTAGCGATAGGAGCGATTTAGAGGTCCAAAAGTAAGAAATTCAAATGAAAATCACATCCTAGATTCGAATAGTGGAGCCTAACAGGAGCATGGGAAAAGTGAACAGCTGAGAAATGGCCTTCAATGTAGTGGCAGTGAATGAAAGATTCAAGATAGTTCAGTAATATCTATAAAGTGAGCATAACACCATTAATACTTAGGTCAAAATGGAGATGATGCTATGCAAAATTTGGAAACTTTATCAGAAATTGAAGGCTCAAATCAGGAGAGGTGGAAAGGTAATAGAGAGGATGGCATAAAATCAAAGTTAGGAAAAACAAACGATAGAATGAAGCCTGAAAATAGAATGAGCTTCTGGAAATTGCAGTATAATTGAGAGAAATCACAGTTAAGACTGGCAATTTAAGTTTGGGGTAATCTGCCAATTTAAAATGGTTCAAATGAGGTCCATCACAATACATCCGAGAGCTCATGAAGGAAAGGCGCCGTCTTTCTCAAGTGTATTACTATGTCGATAATAGTAGAATTTGAAGTTTGATTAACAAAAGGCACTATGAAATTAATGGCATATTGGAAGACGATATTTTAAGTTTGGTATCCCAGTCTGTATTTTTCAGTATCCATCAGTACTCTGAAACTCGACCCCGAGACTCCACCAACAGCTGAGAACAACAAGAAAACGGTGCATGGCTCTGCGGCACCTTTGACCTTTGCAAGAGCAAAGAAGGACTATATTTGTGCTTGGGGGGAGCACAACGCTCTGGAGGAGATCGACATCCTCGGAGGCGAAGTACAAAGAGTGAAGGAACTTACAAGATGAGAATGGACTCAGTTGAAAATGGACTCATCCAAGAGTGAGAAATGAGTTGACTCTGAGACTACAACCAAAGACAACAACTTGACAATGAGGTGCGGCGAAAGACACATGAGACCTGAAAGATGCATCAAGCTGCTGAGATGTTATCAAAACTGGTGGAGCTTGGGTCAGAGTGGAGGGAAGCTTGCTTGGGCACTGAGTTTGACACCACTGAGGAGTCTTGATAAATAAAGACGTATAAAGAAATAAGGAGAAAAATGTGTAGTGTTACAGAAAAAGGAAAAGCATCATAGTCAGAGATTAAATTTGGATAAAACAGATAGGCTAACACTGTAAGAAATAAGAGTAGAATCACATTTAGCCCATCCAGCTTAACGATTAGACATTTAGTCATTGACACTTTGGAGAAGGGAAAATAGGGCATTAGTACCCACTAGGATGCAGTCAAGAGGTGATTAGATTGTTCAATGGAGCTAATTAATAAATTAGAAGTTAATCACACCTCACGGGGAAATTCTGGTGTCAAACAAGTCTGATAAACTCAAGGAATAACAGCCATGAAAACTTTTGACAGTTAAGAATAATACTGCTACTACTAATACTAAGAGTCACACCAAGTGATTGTGAACGCGATGACAAATGTGATAGGACTCAAATAACAAATGCCTTAATAAGGCAAAGTGAAAATAACGTGGTGGAGTAGACTGTTGGAGTATCTTTACCCGGCTGCTCGATCAGAACGATGGACTAGGACAAAATTATTTAGGAACCATCTGAGGCTGCTTCTTTCCCCATGCTCACCTATGAGCATGCTCAACAGTGGAAATAACTGAATTTTTTAGGCATTTATTTGGCAATTTTATGGTAAAGGTGAGGTACGAATGTAGGAAATATTTAATTGGGAAGAACATCCGGAAATGAAGGGTTACTGTTAGTATTCACTGATTGCCTGCTCACTTGCACATACTAAATTTGTTTGTTGTGGTATGGGTGATAGAAACAAATGGATTTGTGTGGTTAGGAATGAGTGTGTTTGTTTGTTTGTTTATTTCGAACATTTAAAGAAATACAAGAAAAGAAAGTAAACAATACTGAAAATAATAACTCCATAGTACAATAGAGAAGAAAGAAAAGAAAAAACATTGCGTTATAAATTTTCACTTTATCATAAAAATCTTATTTGTTCAAAAGGGAGTAGAAGGAAGCCTAGGCTTATCTAGCTCTACCCCTTGTAACCACGTTTGCTTGATTCCGTCAAGATTTGTCCATTTTCAGATATGTTAAAGATATACACACATATACACATACATACATACATACATATAGATATTATACATATACACATACATACATACATATAGATATTATACATACACACACTTATACATACATACACCTCCTTTAGATAAATACATAAGCAGTTTAAACACCTCACAGCATGCTACGGTATCCCATCAGTATTTTGCCTTTATACATTTTTTGAAACTGAGGTAAAGAACTACAATTCTTTAGTTCGTCACTCCTGGCGTTCCATAATTCCACACCTTTAGCTGTTATACAATGCAACTTTAAAGTTGTTCTCACCAAATCTCTTTTAAACATAAGTGTTCCTCTTAAATAATAGGTACTTTCCCTCCACTCAAACAACCTCTGGATACTGTTTGGTAATTGATTATTTTTTATTTTGTACGAGTTGGATGGTTTTAAAATCGACTAGATCATTGTATTTCAGTGCATTCAGTTTTACAAAAAGAGGGTTAGATGGTTCTCTGTAATCAACATTATTTACAAGTCGTATAGCTTTTTTTTTGTAGAATGTAGATTGGATCTGTGTTTGTTTTGTATGTGTTGCTCCACACCTCCACACAGTACATAATGTATGGGAGTATGAAGGAGCAGTACAAGGAATATAATGATGTTTGGTTTATAAGATCTTTTACTTTATACAATACTGCCAGTGATTTTGAGATCTTTGATTTGATATACATTATATGTGGTTTCCAACTTAATTTTTTATCTATTAGCACTCCAAGAAATTTTACTTCATTCACTCTTTCTATTTCTATATTATTTATTGTAAGAATTTTGTCTGTGTTTGTCGGACGGTTTCCAAATATATACCTTGTTTTACTTAAATTCAATGTAAGTTTATTTGTGTCAAACCAACTCTGTAATTTTTCCATTTCAATACCCAC
Organism: Syngnathus scovelli; assembly: GCF_024217435.2. Taxonomy (NCBI): domain Eukaryota; kingdom Metazoa; phylum Chordata; class Actinopteri; order Syngnathiformes; family Syngnathidae; genus Syngnathus; species Syngnathus scovelli. The sequence continues at coordinate 3,217,297 of NC_090850.1, read as the reverse complement.
AATATCCAGTAGTTGGTCCAGGTCGTCCCCAGTACAGAGCAGATTCGTGTCATCTGCAAAAACTACGGCCTTGAGTAATCTGGAGACCTTGCACATATCATTAACATACAAAATAAATAACAAGGGGCCTAATATTGAGCCCTGAGGAACCCCACACTTTACCTGCTTTAGCTTTGATTTGAAGTCCATTAATTGCACATATTGATTCCTGTTTGATAAATAACTGTTTAACCAAGTGAGTGGCATACCTTGTATGCCATATCTCTCAAGTTTTGTTAACAGTATTTTATAATTTACAGTATCAAAAGCTTTCTTAAGATCTAAGAAGACACCTACAGCATATCGTTTATTTTCAATAGCTGTTGTTATTTCAGCTACGAAATCTAACAAAGCCATTGTGGTGGTTCTATTTTTCCGAAATCCATACTGTTGGTCACACAGAATATTTTGTTTTGTGATGAAATCATCAAGCCTTTTATAAAATACTTTTTCTAGTATTTTGGAGAATTGTGGGAGTAAAGATATTGGCCTGTAATTTGAGAATATGTGTTTGTCCCCAGCTTTATATATCGGAATAATTTTAGCTGTTTTCATTTCACTCGGAAAAACACCATTTGTCAGTGATTGGTTGCAAATATGTGTTAGGGGTTTCACCACACTTTCAATAATATTTTTAACAAGTGACATATCTATTCCATTACAATCAGTTGACTTTTTACCTTTAAATCCTCTAACAATTTCTATTATTTCCGTCTCATCCGTTCCCCTTAGAACCATACTTTTGGCTATGGGTACATCCTTAATTAGGTCACTTGTACTCCCCTTTTTTGGTACTTCTTCCGCCAAAGTAGGCCCAATACCAACATAGTAATCATTAAACTCCTCTGCAATCATTGCAAGTTCATTTATAGTTATATTGTTACTGTTTACAAAGTAAGAAGGATATCCTGGCTTTCCAGTTTTGTTTTTAATAATTTCATTTAACACTTTCCATGTTGTTATTGTGTTACTCTTGTTTTCCTCCAGTTTCTTGCTATAGTAGTTCCTTTTACTGTTTCTCATTATTTTGATCAATTTGTTTTTATAGGTCTTATATTTCAATTCAGCTTCTTTTGTTCTTATCTTTAGGAAATCTTTGTATAACAGTTTTTTTTTTCTTGCAGGCGTTTAAGATTCCCTTTGTCAGCCATGGTTTTTCCACTGAGTTGTGTTTGACCGCTTTCCTTACAAGAGGACAGTTTTTATCATAAAGTTCAGATATAATGGCCATGAATGTGTTGTAGGCTTCATTTACATCACCCACATATATCTTTTTCCAGTCTTGTTTTAGAAGATCATTTTTGAATGAGTTAATTGAATTACCAGAGTTCATTCTACACATTTTAAAAGCTATAGCATCATTTTTTTTCCTTGTACAGTTCTGGAACACCGCAAACACTGGCAGGTGGTCACTTGAATCATTTATTATCAGTCCAGTTTTTACTTTCTTTTCAATCACATTTGTAAATATATTATCAATTATAGTGGCACTGTGAGATGTGATTCTAGTCGGACGAGTTATTGCAGGGTAAAGACTCACACTGTACATTAAGTTAATGAATTCTGTTATTGGAATCAGCTGAAGTGGGTTCAGTAGATCTATATTATAATCACCACAGACATAGACCATTTTCGTATTGATTTTTCTTTCATACATTCTTGATAATAGTTCACTAAATGCCTCAATACTTGAACCTGGACATCTGTATACACAGCTTACCAGAATGTTTTTTGATGATTCCATTTCTATTTCGACAGTAATACATTCCATGAGATTATCTATTGCTTGAGACATATTTCTTACTATCTTACACTTACAGTTTTTGTCTATGAATAGAGCAACCCCTCCGCATCTTTTTCCCATCCTATTTAATGTATAACTCTCATACCCCTCTATGTCAATCTTTTCAGCCTGATCTTCCTTTAACCGGGTTTCAGATATTGCAATAACAGTAAACGGATTATTCATATCTTTTAAACATTGTTTGATCTTAGAGATGTTTGCTTTCAAGCTCCTACTATTAAAATATATAATTGACATTGCCCTATTTGTTGCTACATTTTCGCTAAATTGCTCTACAGTATAGTATTTACAGTTCGTTTGATTGTAGTTGATAAAGAAGTTATTCACAGGATCAATATTGTTCTCTATATCAAATCCCTTATGATCAGTGTAATCAAATGTTTTCAAATCAAGTTCTTCATTTTCAGCTATTAGTGCTTGTTTGTTAAACAGACCAGTTGGAAAGGAAAGGCATTTGTCAGTACTGTTCATGATAGGTTGATAAGTTCACCAGGTTTTTTACCTTCCATGATATAAAAGTATCACAACTTGAGGTTCTAAGTAATGATGTACAGGTTACTGATCTCCTTCATACCGCTTAAGTTGCTCTATGACACTAATGCAGAAACCATGAGAACTCTCTGCTGCTCCAACAGGTTTGATGAATACCTTACAACCTGCAGTCCAAGTGGACTGTATTTTACCGTTTTTCTTAAGAGCTCTTGCTTTTTTAGCTAGTTCACCATTTTTCTTGGTGAGGTGTTCATTCATGTATACGTTCGTGCCTTTTAATTTCCTACCTTGTTTGAGTAGATTTATCTTACTTTTCCTATTTGTAAAACGGATAATTATAGGTGGTATCTTGCTATCTAGACTCCTCGTTGGCAGAGTGTGGCATGCCTCAATATTGATAGTGTCAATGACGATGTCTTTGCTGTGGAGGAAAGATTTTACCTGCTCCTCGGTTGTCTCCTCATGTTCAGGATAGTCCTCTGAAGCAAGGCCTTTCACAGCCTGCTGGTAGCTTCGTGGTTTAATCTTTAAACCTGTGATGATGACATCGCTCATTCTGGAATACTGCTCCAAGTTGTCTAATCTATTTTCCAGGGTGACTGTTAGGGTTTTCCAGGTTATCTTTATCGTAGGATTATGTTGGAATGTAGACTATAATGATTAAATCAATCTTGTCTTGCCCTCACAATGCAGAGTAAGATGAAGTGGTTGCTTCCTCTGCTTGATTGACCAGCTGCAGGGGAAGCAATCAAAGTTGTTCTGTTTCCCACAACAGTGTAAAACACCCCCTGCTCTGATCTTATCAGAGGCCGGGGGTTCACCAAACCTGTCCACTCTCACCCCCACTCTGTTCTTCCTAATAAATATGCCCTTGCAGGGAGGAGACTTTTAGATTTCATTCCTGTAGTGAGTGATCTCTCCACCTGCAGGTGTCTAAAAGAACTTGCCTTGTCTCCCGTGTGGTTCTTGCAAAATAAGTTGGAGTGAGCAAATCTCTAACAGTGACTATTTTCTTATTTTGTTCAGTATTTAATTGTTTGAGCTGCTTCACCTCTCCCATCAGCTCTGTAATAATGGCCTGTTGCTTCATTATGGTTTCAAGAGTTGAAGACATCACTTCCATTGATAGCTTCAGTTCCTCGGTGTCCTTCTGGAGCAATTTCATGGCCATCCTGACTATCAACCTATACCTGATGGTAGCTTTCTCCCTGGGGCTGGAGATGCTATCCCACTCAACCCGGTGTCAGATGACCTCCTAGGGCGGCTGGTGGTGCCAACTCACTGGAGCTAGTGGTGGCTATCCTCCTGAGCCTGGTGATGGTAGTCTGCTGAGCCTGGTGGTGGTTGTCCTCTTGGGGTTGGTGGTACTAGCTTACTGAGCCTGATGTTAGTTCTCTTCCAGGGGCTGGTTGTGCTAGCACACTGGGCCAGATGGTCCTGGGGCTGATGGTGTTAGCCTCCTGGAGGTCCGGTGTAGACCGCAGGTCCGGCGTTACTGGCACGCAGTCACCGACGGTCACAGGTCCAGCGTTGCTGGGACGAAGTGCAGCACCGACCGCGGGTCCAGCGTTGTTGGCTCGAGGTCCGGCAACGGCAGCGAATTCGGCGACGTTGGAGTGGGACACTAATGCGACTGCGAGTCCAATTGCGCCGGGAGGATTCCCAGTGGCGGCCGCGGATCTGGCGTCGCGCTACGATCCGTCAGCTTCGGTTACTTTCACATCAGCTCGGCTCTGAGAAATCCGTGCAGCAACTTCAAATGAACTTCTCATTTGAGAGGAAATAAAAGTCCAAGAAAGGAGATAAGTAAACACGTTTTTCAACGACTTTCTCCTACGCAAACTCAAAGTGTAAACCGGAAATCAAACCGGAAGCGCACACTCCTGATTGACCTGTGTGTGTGTCGGGAGCAGTGTGAAAGGCCAAAGTATTTTGGAGTTGGTATGAAAGGGTCACAGTTGAGGGTAAGATTCCTCTCACCTGAGACGGGAACACCCAAGAGTGATGACTGACAGCTGATGGTTAATCAAAGGCACCATGAACAGCAAAATAGTTCATGGAGAAGGCCGAATTCAGCAACACGGACTAATATCAAACATTAGGACGATGGACGATGTGACATGACAAACCTGGACTCACCCGACAGGGTGACAGACTATGTAGATGACAAGCATACATTTGAAACTCAAGCTTGCTTGTGGCATGTGCGAGCTTTGCTTTGTTTGTGTGTCACTTGACTTATTGCAGCATCAACCGCCAGCCAAGCAGCAGATTGCTGGTCGTTTTATAACTTGTATTACTTTTGCTGGCTGTCGATTGCAGTCTTGGAAAGATTATGTTGAATTCACGTGAAAATGTTAACCCGAACCCTTTTGATTTTTATGATTGATGATTTTCAGGACGGAATCCCCGTTCGTCATGATTAATTGTGTGTCTATTTTCATTTAGTAGATACTCGATGCCTGTGTAGTTTTGTGAGTACAAGTGTCCGTTGTTGGTATTGCCGAGTGTGAGATGCACAGTCAATTTTCAGGAACTTGGGGATGACGGTCCTGGATGAGTGCAAAGTTCGACAGGACTGGCTGCAAGACATATGATGATGTGGTAGGACATTTGCCGGTTCGTTTTTGGATGCCTAATGACACATTGGGTGAATGTGTAGAAGGGGGGTGGGGTTACATTTGAATGAGTAAGTACATATAAAATTTAATTGTGACATTCAATGTTTTTTCGGATTCACTTGTTTTTGAGGCTTTAACAGGACGTGCCAGAATTCAACAGGCAGTGATGGAAGGAGCAGAAGAAGCATCTCGAAAGCAAAGTTTATGGGAGACAACAATCTGGAATGGAAGCAAAGCGTGGTAACAATCTAGCGACAGTAAGGGCAGTAAGGTCTATCAACGGAAAAGCATGAATGACGACAAATCATACAGCTAACAGGGATTAGACTGCAGCACAATAGACAACAAATGTTTGGAAGCTAAATAAATAAAATAGGAAACTTGATCAGAAACAAGGAATAGGGAAAATTTCTTAACATATGAATGCATTAAAGCTGCTATTAAAGGGAAAGTATTTAAGAACACATTTCAACGAAGATAATGTACATACACAAATTGGTTGGACAAAACTGACGAGACTGGTACCAATTTGACGATATTGAGAAAAAATCTAAATCAAAGAGGAAATTTGGAGAGAAAATTAGTATTTGGACTGGGAAAGAGTGATTGCCGAGACGTGATTGACAGGACTTCAGACAGTGACAGCTTCAGCAGGAAAGGCTAACTTGAACGGCTAGCAGTTACTCTGCTACAGGAGAGATCTTGCGAGACTGACAGCAAGACGAGGAATAAGGGGAATAATTCATAACTCCTGGGGGGAGTGTTTGTTTGTTTGTTTGTTTGTTTGTTTGTTTTAAGGATCACGTGGGCCTCTGGATCATAGGAGTCGATGCCAGGAACGCTTGGAGGTTCTATTTAGTACTTCGATGAGACGATGACCACCAATCGTCCCCGTGCCCCAAACAACCCCAGAGGAGGAGAATTTGTTTGCTGACGACTGCTTATGGAGATGTCGTTTACTAGGGGTGACCAAAGGGGGGCAGGAGGACTTCCGGCCTACGCTGGGCATTGTTGCTTTTTTCATTGCAACTCAAGGTTTTGTGCTGTTGTCATTGTTCAATACTGGCAGTAGCTACCAATTATTGCAGAACTCCTGGACGCTGACCGGGGCCTGGGAAGAGACTCTGAGGACGGTGAAGTGGGCATAAAGATCTTGGATGGACAGCAGGCCCTGGGCAGTGATCCCAGCGCAATTCACTCCTGAGCATTGGACTTTGCATCGTCAGAAACATACATATGCAAGGGGGGCAAAACTAAGAGCATTTCAACTTTGCAGTATGCTGTGATATTGCGTCAATATTATGTCCTTCATTGGTTTATCAAATGACCACATGCTGCATTACTTTAATTCGTCACATATTAACATCATGTTAATGCAGTTTGACTTTAGCGGTCGGTGGACATGTCATTTCATTTCCATACTGTTTGGTGAGCTCATACTGTTTTGTGGATTGTAATGTGCCAGGGCTCCTTACACCTGCTTGACACCAGGTGAAGGGAACCACTGGGGATGGTAGAAAGGGCCTTCCTCTTTTTCCTTGTCGTTAGACTGGCAGGGTTTTTTTCTTGAGGAAGGGCCGGCAGCGTTTTGGGGCTTCTAATGGGCCACGCCAAATTTGTTACTTCGCAATTTGTCACCGTTGTAAGGGTATTACCTAAGGGGGGTGGTACCGTCATTTGAATAATGTGGGCTTCAATTTTCTTTACTTGTGGTTCCTGAGAGGCCTCAGATTGTTGTCAGGGAGCAATTAGCTAACTAAATAGTTTGAGTTTTCCTAGTTAAAATAACCTTAAGTAGAATGCCTCGAGCATGATTTAGGTTGTGCAGGTATAGGCCAAATTGTGGACGTGACCATAGAAAATTTGGTTGGGAGAAGATGTTTTGGTTGTTTACTGATGTCATCTTTTGTTAAACTGTTTTCGGGACATTTGTAACGTCTCGAAGGGGGGAATGAAGTGAATTTTGAACTTTATGTGTATCTGTATGTTGCATTAGATGATCCACTAGTAGCAGTAAGACTATCAAACTATTTTTGCTGTACAGAGACGCTTTAGTTTCAGTAATGTATAGGTACTTAGTAGAAGATAGAAGGGCCAGTTGTCCGTGACCAGGGAGAGCTGAAGGGATGACCTTTTAGGGGAAACAAGCAGACTGAGACTCAAACTGCAGCTGTTACCCAAAGCCGTGACATCAGCTTCTTGTCAGGTATAAAAGCTACGGGCCTGACAAAAGAAGGAGCGGGGGCTCGCTCTAGCTCGGGCTCGCTCTCTCTCGCTCGCTCTCTCTCTCTCTGGCTTTTTACATCCATGCCTTGGGGCCACTCAACTTTTTGGAATGACTTCACTCTGACATCGGTTGAATAAACTATTTTCCCAATCAGCCGTGTGTCCCTGAAGTGTTCATTTGTCTGGAACCAGCCACTGACCACCGAGTGTTTTTGGGAGACCAGCGAAGAAACAAAAAACATATACCACATTTAAAAATTGGAACTATGGATATTGTTGGATACCATAGAGCAGGGGTGGGCAATTCCGGTCCTCGAGAGCCGGTGTCCTGCATGTTTTCTCTGTCACCCTGTTGCAACACACCTGATTCAAATGGTCAGATAATTAGCAAGGTCTGCAGAAGCTGGATAACAATCCTGATCATTTGAATCAGGTGTGTTGCAGCAGGGAGACCTATAAAACATGCAGGATACCGGCCCTCGAGGACCGGAATTGCCCACCCCTGCCATAGAGACACTTTTGAAAAGTTGATGATTAAACTTGATGTTTCGTAGTAAAAAAACATGAAGTTGTGTTTCATATACAAACAAAACAACTTCAAAATAAAATCACTCTTTAAATATCAAACCTAGACATCTAGCTTTTCTAGTAATAACAAAGTGTTCCAATTATTTTGGAGTGAAGTGACTTGGCAGAAGTTACTGATGGTTTCGAGGTACACTCGCCTGACTTTTGTGCAGGCAATGCTGGATTGATTCACATTCAGTGGTGATTGGTGTTATTACAACTGAAGTTGACCCTTGCACATTTGCAGTTTTGCACGCACAGTGTCCGGGATTTTTTCCCTTTAAATGTTTGTGTTAAATGTTGAAACCAGTGAAGACTGTGTGCAGTCACACATAGGAAAATACCAAATACTTTTCTGCGTGGGCATAGCTAAGACAAGATAAGGATGAGAATTTTTTGGACACAAGAAACGTTCTTTCCTTTTCTGGGAGAATGAAAAGGCTCCACCAGCCCATGTGTTAGGGTTTTTCAGATTATCCTTATCGTATGATTATGTTGGAATGCAACCGGTAATAAATAACCTACCTTGTCCCATCCTCCACAAGGTCGTAAAACATCCCCTGATATGTTTTGACTAGAGCACAAGGGCTTCCTATTCAACCTACTCTTACCCCCACTCTGTTGATTTGACCATCAAATATGTTTCGCAAGTAATGGATACACTGGTGTACTGTTTCTGTGTTTTTCTTTTTATTTTTTTGTTATTGATAGCATTCTGGTCGCCTAAGGCAGAGGGACCGTGTGAGAATTTTCCTGCTAATAACATCTGGCCAGCAGGTTTTTCGCTTACACAATAAGTTTGATCTGGGGTATTAAGGTAATACCTCATCTTCACTGGAAAGTGTTGCTATCATTGTTTTTTTTATTTTTTATTTTTACTATTCTTCTTTCTTCATTATACATGTATATATGTTTTTTTTACTTGTCTTTGTTGTTTGGGGTGGCATAATCATATGATAAAACAGGAGGGAGATGTTAGGGTTTTTCAGATTATCCTTATCGTATGATTGTTGGAATGCAACCGGTAATAAATAACCTACCTTGTCCCATCCTCCACAAGGTCGTAAAACATCCCCTGATATGTTTTGACTAGAGCACAAGGGCTTCCTATTCAGCCTACTCTTCCCCCACTCTGTTTCTCTTAATAAATATGCCCTTGCAGGAGGGAGAGTTTTAGACTTCACTCCTTCAACGTGTGAGCTCTCCACCTGCAGGTGTCTAAAAGGACTTGCTTGTCTCTCGTGTGGTTCTTGCAAAATAAGTTGGAGTGAGCAAATCTCTAACACCATGTATGTACTTGATCTTCTTGGCATTATTTATCAAAGTCAAAGTCAAAGTCAGCTTTGTCAATTTCTCCACATGCCAAAGACACCCAAAGAAACCGAAAATAGCGTTCCCCCCTATCCCACGGTAACAAGACATGGCCCACAACAGACAATCAAGTAAACAAGTAAACAACAGCGTGCTGAATAAATAATGAATAAATAACACAACAAACTAGAAAATGCAATTTCTGGAGAAATTGCGTGTGAAGGCGAAGACTTTGAATCACTTCTCGGGGAATGATGCCGGATGATGTTGAAATGAGTTGAATTTCTTGAGAAATGTGGAAAATAGAAGTGTAATACTAAATTTTGGAGAATGTGGTTGAATTTCAAATTTGAATTTTGGAATTTTTGGTAAGTGGGAGGTTGTGGAATAGGTAGGCAAAGGATGAACAGTTGAAAGTTGGAACGGGTTGAAACGGTTAAAAAATGTAGAAGTTGGAGCAAATCTTGAATCCCCATAGAGAATGAATGGGAATTAAAAGAAAAAGCAATTGCGCCAAAATATTTTGAAATTTGGAACAAAAGGACAAAAAACGGCTTCAGGAGGTTCCCTTTTGGGGTTAAAATGTTGAAACGGATTTAATCGGACAAAAATTGAAAAAGTTGGCTAAAATGTAGCTATTTAGGGCACTTAATGTTGAAATAAGATCATTTCCGGTTTGATTTGGGTCACTTCCGGTTTGATTAGAGGCACTTCCGGTCCAGCTGAGGTCCTTCCGGTTTATTTGGGGTCACTTCCGGTTTAAAAAGGTCACTTCTGGTTTAAAAAGGTCACTTCCGGTTTGATTTGGGGTCACTTCCGGTTTACCTGAGGTCACTTCCTGTTTACCTAAGGTCACTTCCGGTTCGATTTGGGGCACTTCCGGTTCATTCTAGGTTCATTGGGAGCACTTCAGGGTCAATCCAAGATGGCCGCCACACTGGAAGTGGGGGTCAAGGGTTGAATTTTGTAAGCATAGTGGAAGTGGGGGTGAAGGGGGTGAATATGGTAAGGATGAGGTGACCAAAGTGAATAAAGTTGGAATGGGTTGAATCGGTTGAAAAATGTAGAAATTAGAGTAGAAAAAACAAATTTTGTAAAATTTGGTTGAATTTCAAAATTGAAAATATGGAAATTTTGGTAAGTGGGAAGGTGTGGAATAGGTAGGCAAAAGATGAACAGTTGAAAGTTGGAATGGGTTGAATCGGTTGAAAAACGTAGAAGTTAGAGTAGAAAAACGAAATTTTGGAGAATTTGGTTGAATTTCAAATTTGAAATTTTGGAATTTTTGATAGGTGAGAAGTTGTGGAATAGGCAGGCAAAAGATGAACGGTTGAAAGTTGGAATGGGTTGAATCGGTTGAAAAATGTAGAAATTAGAGTAGAAAAACAAAATTACGAAGAATTTGGTTGAATTTCAAATTTGAAAATTTGGAATTTTTTTGTAAGTGGGAAGTTGTGGAATAGGTAGGCAAAAGATGAACAGTTGGAAGTTGGAACGGGTTGAATCGGTCGAAAAATGTAGAAATTAGAGGTGAAAAATGAAATTTCGTGAAATTTTGTCGGAATTTTGAACGTGAAAACGTGAAATTTTTGAATTTGGGAATTTTGGGAATGTCGAGAATCATTCCGAATGTGGTTTGAATGTGCTGAATGAGGTGAATTTAAAAGGGGAATGACGTAAATGTGAAATGTCGAATCTGCCATTGAGAATGAATGGGGAAAAATTTGTCGTAAATTCGCGAATTTTGCGAAATCGGAAAATTTTCGGAACGAGAAAAATGGAAGCCCTCATCTCGTGAATATTTGGAATACGTCAAAAGTGGAACGGAGTGAATCGGATGAATTATGTGGAAGAAGAAGCGGGACAAAAAAGTGGCGGGAATAAAATAGAATAATAATAATAATAACTAGAAAATGCAATTTCTGGAGAAATTGCGTGTGAAGGCGAAGACTTTGAATCACTTCTTTGGGAATGATGCCGAATGATGTTGAAATGAGTTGAATTTCTTGAGAAATGTGGAAAATAGAAGTGTAATACTAAATTTTGGAGAATGTGGTTGAATTTCAAATTTGAATTTTTGAATTTTTTGGTAAGTGGGAGGTTGTGGAATAGGTAGGCAAAAGATGAACAGTTGAAAGTTGGAACGGGTTGAAACGGTTAAAAAATGTAGAAGTTAGAGCAAATCTTGAATCCCCATAGAGAATGACTGGGAATTAAAAGACAAAGCAATTGCGCCAAAATATTTTGAAATTTGGAACAAAAGGACAAAAAACGGCTTCAGGAGGTTCCCTTTTGGGGTTAAAATGTTGAAACGGGTTTAATCGGACAAAAATTGCAAAAGTTAGCTAAAATGTAGCTATTTAGGGCACTTAATGTTGAAATAAGATCACTTCCGGTTTGATTTGGGTCACTTCCGGTTTGATTAGAGGTACTTCCGGTCCAGCTGAGGTCACTTCCGGTTTATTTGGGGTTACTTCCGGTTTAAAAAGGTCACTTCCGGTTTAAAAAGGTCACTTCCGGTTTGATTTGGGGTCACTTCCGGTTTACCTAAGGTCACTTCCTGTTTACCTAAGGTCACTTGCGGTTTGATATGGGGCGCTTCCGGTACATTCTGGGTTCATTGGGGGCACTTCCGAGTCAATCCAAGATGGCCGCCACACTGGAAGTGTGGGTGAAGGAGGTGAATATGGTAAGCAAAAGATAAACAAAGTGAATAAAGTTGGAATGGGTTGAATCGGTTGAAAAATGTGGAAAAAAGAGTAGAAAAACGAAATTGTAGAGAATTTTTGGTAAGTGGAAAGTTGTGGAATAGGCAGGCAAAGGATGAACAGTTGAATGTTGGAACGGGTTGAATCGGTTAAAAAATGTAGACGTGAGAGCAAATGTTGAATCCCCATAGAGAATGAATGGAAATTAAAAGAAAAAGCAATTGCGCCAAAATATTTTGAAATTTGGAACAAAACGTAAAAAAACAGCTTCAGGAGGTTCACTTTTGGGGTTAAAATGTCGAAACGGGTTCAATCGGACAAAAAAAGCAAAAGTTAGCGCCTAATGTAGCTATTTAGGGCAGTTAATGTTGAAATAAGTTCACTTCCGGGTTGATTTTGGTCACTTCCGGTCTATTTGGGTCACTTCCTGTTTGATTAGAGGCACTTCCGGTCTAGCTGAGGTCACTTCCGGTTTATTTGGGGTCACTTCCGGTTTAAAAAGGTCACTTCCGGTTTAAAAAGGTCACTTCCGGTTTGATTTGGGGTCACTTCCGGTTTACCTAAGGTCACTTCCTGTTTACCTAAGGTCACTTCCGGTTCGATTTGGGGCACTTCCGGTTCATTCTAGGGTCATTGGGAGCACTTCAGGGTCAATCCAAGATGGCCGCCACACTGGAAGTGGGGGTCAAGGGTTGAATTGTGTAAGCATAGTGGAAGTGGGGGTGAAGGGGGTGAATATGGTAAGGATGAGGTGACCAAAGTGAATAAAGTTGGAATGGGTTGAATCGGTTGAAAAATGTAGAAATTAGAGTAGAAAAACCAAATTTTGTAGAATTTGGTTGAATTTCAAAATTGAAAATTTGGAAATTTTGGTAAGTGGGAAGGTGTGGAATAGGTAGGCAAAAGATGAACAGTTGAAAGTTGGAATGGGTTGAATCGGTTGAAAAACGTAGAAGTTAGAGTAGAAAAACGAAATTTTGGAGAATTTGGTTGAATTTCAAATTTGAAATTTTCGAATTTTTGGTAGGTGAGAAGTTGTGGAATAGGCAGGCAAAAGATGAACAGTTGAAAATTGGAATGGGTTGAATCGGTTGAAAAATGTAGAAACTAGAGGTGAAAAACGAAATTTCGTGAAATTTTGTCGGAATTTTTAACGTGAAAACGTGAAATTTTTGAATTTGGGAATTTTGGGAATGTCGAGAATCATTCCGAATGTGGTTTGAATGTGCTGAATGAGGTGAATTTAAAAGGGGAATGACGTAAATGTGAAATGTAGAATCTGCCATTGAGGATGAATGGGGAAAAATTTGTCGTAAATTCGCGAATTTTGCGAAATCGGAAAATTTTCGGAACGAGAAAAATGGAAGCGCTCATCTCGTGAATATTTGGAATACGTCAAAAGTGGAACGGAGTGAATCGGATGAATTATGTGGAAGAAGAAGCGGGACAAAAAAGTGTGGAGAATAAAATATAATAATAATAACTAGAATTTGCAATTCCTGAAGAAATTGCGTGTGAAGGTGAAGAGGTTGAATAAATACTTGGGGAATGTTGCAGAATGATGTTGAAAAGAGTTGAATCAGTTGAAAAATGTAGAAATTACAAGGGAAAAAGGAAATTTGGGAAAATTGGGTGTGAATTTCAAAATTGAAAATTTGGAATTTTGGGTAAGTGGGAAGTTGTGGAATAGGTAGGAAAATGATGAACAGTTGAAAGGTGGAATGGGTTGAATAAGTTGAAAATGTAGAAATTAGAGTAGAAAAACAAAATTGTAGAGAATTTTTGGTAAGTGGGAAGTTGTGGAATAGGAAGGCAAAAGAGGAACAGTTGAAAGTTGGAACGAGTTGAATCGGTTAAAAAATGTAGAAGTTAGAGCAAATCTTGAATCCTAATAGAGAATGAATGGGAATTAAAAGAAAAAAAAATTGCACCAAAAGTTTCTGAAATTTGGAACAAAAGGAAAGAAACGGCTTCAGGAGGTTCACTTTTGGGGTTAAAATGTTGAAATGGGTTTAATCGGGCAAAATTTGCAAAAGTTAGCGCAAATGTAGGTATTTAGGGCACTTAATGTTGAAATATGGTCATTTCCGGTTTGATTTGGGTCACTTCCGGTTTGATTAGAGGCACTTCCGGTCCAGCTGAGGTCACTTCCGGTTTATTTGGGGTCACATCCGGTTGAAAAAGGTCACTTCCGGTTGAAAAAGGTCACTTCCGGTTTGATTTGGGGTCACTTCCGGTTTGATTTGGGGTCACTTCCGGTTTACCTGAGGTCACTTCCGGTTCATTTGGGGTCAATTCCGGTTTGATTTGGGGCACTTCCAGTTCATTCCGGGTTCATTGGGGCACTTCAGGGTCAATCCAAGATGGCCGCCACTCTGGAAGTGGGGGTCAAGGGTTGAATTGTGGAAGTGGGGGTGAAGGGGGTGAATATGGTAAGCATAAGGTGAACAAAGTGAATAAAGTTGGAATGGGTTGAATCGGTTGAAAAATGTAGAAATTAGAAGGGAAAAACTAAATTTTGGGAAAATTTGGTGTGAATTTTAAAATTGAAAATTTGCAAATTTTGCTAAGTGGGAAGGTGTGGAATAGGTAGGCAAAAGATGAACAGTTGAAAGTTGGAACAAGTTGAATCGGTGGAGAAATGTAGAAACTAGAAGTGAAAAACTAAATTTTGTGAAATTTTGCAAAATTTTGTGCAAATTTTAAAAGTGAAAACGTGAAATTTTTGAATTTGGCAAGTTTGGGAATGTCCCCAATGTGATTTGAATGTGTTGAAATAAGTGAATTTCAAACTGGAACAACAAAAATGTGAAATGTTGAATCTGCCATTAAGAATGAATGGGGAAAAAAATGCCACAAAATCGTGAATTTTGTGAAAACGGAAAATTTTTCGAACAAAAAAAATGTAAGCAGCCGTGTCATGAATATTTGGAATAAGTGAAAAGTGGAACGGAGTGAATCGGTTGAAGTATGTGGAAGGAGTTAAGCGTCAAAAAAGTGAGCGGAATAAGTAGAATAATAATAATAAAGGACAGCAATAACAATAGTGTGAAGGTCTTCACCTTCACACTAATAATAATAATAATAATAGAGAATGGTGTAGATTAACATATGTGTGAAGGCCATCGCCTTCACACAATAATAATAATAATAATAATAGAGAATGGTGTAGAACAACATATGTGTGAAGGCCATCGCCTTCACACAACTAGAAAATGCAATTTCTGGAGAAATTGCGTGTGAAGGCGAAGACTTTGAATCACTTCTTGGGGAATGCTGGCGAATTATGCTGAAACGAGTTGAATTACTTGAGAAATGTAGAAAATAGAGGTGAAAAACGGAATTTTGGAGAATTTGGTGGAATTTCAGAATTTTGGAGAATTTGGTTGAGTTTAAAATCTTAAAATGTGGAATTTATGGCAAGTGGAAATTTGGGGAATAGGTAGGAAAAAGATGAAGAGTTGAAAGTTGGAATGAGTTGAATCGGTTGAACAATGTGAAAATTAGAGTAGAAAAACACATTTTTGGAGAATTTGGTTGAATTTCAAATTTCAAAATTTGGAATTTTTTGTAAGGGGAAGTTGTGGAATAGGTAAGCAAAAGATGAAGAGTTGAAAGTTGGAATGGGTTGAATCGGTAGAGAAATGTAGAAATGAGAGTAGAAAAACGAAATTTTGGAGAATTTGGTTGAATTTCAAATTTGGGATTTTTGGTAAGTGGGAAGTTGTGTAATACGTAGGCAAAAGATGAAGAGTTGAAAGTTGGAATGGGTTGAATCGGTTGAAAAATGTACAAATTAGAGTCGAAAAACGAAATTTTGCAGAATTTGGTTGAATTTCAAATTTGGAATTTTTGGTAAGTGGGAAGTTGTGAAATAGGTAAGCAAAAGATGAAAAGTTGAAAGTTGGAATGGATTGAATCGGTTGCACAATGTAAAGATTAGAGTAGAAAAACAAAATGTTTGAGAATTTGGTTGAATTTCAAATTTTTAATTTTTGGTAAGTGGGAAATTGTGGAATAGGTAGGCAAAAGATGAAGAGATGAAAGTTGGAATGGGTTGAATCGGTTGAACAATGTAGAAATTACAGTAGAAAAACGAAATTTTGGAGATTTTGGTTGAATTTCAAATTTGGAATTTTTGGTAAGTCGGAAGTTGTGGAATAGGTAGGCCAAAGATGAAGAGTTGAAAGTTGGAATGGGTTGAATCGCTTGAACAATGTAGAAATTAGAGTAGAAAAACAAAATGTTGGAGAATTTGGTTGAATTTCAAATATGGAATTTTTGGTAAGTGGGAAGTTGTGGAATAGGTAGGCAAAAGATGAAGAGTTGAAAGTGGGAATGGGTTGAATCGGTTGAAAAATGTACAAATTAGAGTCAAAAAACGAAATTTTGCAGAATTTGGTTAAATTTCAAATTTGGAATTTTTGGTAAGTGGGAAGTTGTGAAATAGGTAAGCAAAAGATGAAAAGTTGAAAGTTGGAATGGATTGAATCGGTTGCACAATGTAAAGATTAGAGTAGAAAAACAAAATGTTTGAGAATTTGGTTGAATTTCAAATTTTTTAATTTTTGGTAAGTGGGAAGTTGTGGAATAGGTAGGCAAAAGATGAAGAGTTGAAAGTTGGAATGGGTTGAATCGGTTGAACAATGTAGAAATTACAGTAGAAAAACGAAATTTTGGAGATTTTGGTTGAATTTCAAATTTGGAATTTTTGGTAAGTCGGACGTTGTGGAATAGGTAGGCAAAAGGTGAAGAGTTGAAAGTTGGAATCGGTTGAATCGGTTGAACAATGTAGAAATTAGAGTAGAAAAACAAAATGTTGGAGAATTTGGTTGAATTTCAAATATGGAATTTTTGGTAAGTGGGAAGTTGTGGAATAGGTAGGCAAAAGATGAAGAGTTGAAAGTTGGAATGGGTTGAATCGGTTGAACAATGTAGAAATTAGATTAGAAAAACGAAATTTTGGAGAATTTGGTTGAATTTCAAATTTGGAATTTTTGGTAAACGGGAAGTTGTGGAATAGGTAGGCAAAACATGAACAGTTGAAAGTTGGAATGAGTTGAATCGGTTAAAAAATGTAGAAATTAGAGTAGAAAAACAAAATTTTTGAGAATTTGGTTGAATTCCAAATTTGGAATTTTTGGTAAGTCGGAAGTTGTGGAATAGGTAGGCAAAAGATGAAGAGTTGAAAGTTGGAATGGGTTGAATCGGTTGAACAATGTAGAAATTAGAGTAGAAAAACAAAATGTTGGAGAATTTGGTTGAATTTCAAATATGGAATTTTTGGTAAGTGGGAAGTTGTGGAATAGGTAGGCAAAAGATGAAGAGTTGAAAGTTGGAATGGGTTGAATCGGTTGAACAATGTAGAAATTAGATTAGAAAAACGAAATTTTGGAGAATTTGGTTGAATTTCAAATTTGGAATTTTTGGTAAACGGAAAGTTGGAATGGGTTGAATCGGTTGAAAAATGTAGAAATTAGAGTAGAAAAACAAAATTTTTGAGAATTTGGTTGAATTCCAAATTTGAAAATTTGGAATTTTTCATAAGTTGGAAGTTGTGGAATAGTTAGAAAAAGATGAACAGTTGAAAGTTGGAATGGGTTGAATCGGTTGAAAAACGTAAAAGTTAGAGTGGAAAAACAAAATTTTGGAGAATTTGGTTGAATTTCAAATTTGGAATTTTTGGTAAGTGGGAAGTTGTGGAATAGGTAGGCAAAAGATGAACAATTGAAAGTTGGAATGAGTTGAATCGGTTGAACAATGTAGAAAAAAGTGGAATGATGTAAATGTGAAATGTCGAATCTGCCATTAAGAATGAATGGGGAAAAATTTGTCGTAAGTTCGCGAATTTTGCGAAATGGGAAAATTTTCGGAACGAGAAAAATGGAAGCGCTCATCTCGTGAATATTTGGAACACGTCAAAAGTGGAACGGAGTGATTCGGATGAACTATGTGGAAGAAGAAGCGGGACAAAAAAGTGTGGAGAATAAAATAGAAGAATAATAATAACTAGAAAATGCAATTTCTGGAGAAATTGCGTGTGAAGGCGAAGACTTTGAATCACTTCTTGGCGAATGCTGGCGAATTATGCTGAAACGAGTTGAATTACTTGAGAAATGTAGAAAATAGAGGTGAAAAACGGAATTTTGGAGAATTTGGTGGAATTTCAGAATTTTGGAGAATTTGGTTGAGTTTAAAATCTTAAAATGTGGAATTTATGGCAAGTGGAAATTTGGGGAATAGGTAGGAAAAAGATGAAGAGTTGAAAATTGGAATGAGTTGAATCGGTTGAACAATGTGAAAATTAGAGTAGAAAAACACATTTTTGGAGAATTTGGTTGAATTTCAAAATTTGGAATTTTTTGTAAGGGGAAGTTGTGGAATAGGTAAGCAAAAGATGAAGAGTTGAAAGTTGGAATGGGTTGAATCGGTAGAGAAATGTAGAAATGAGAGTAGAAAAACGAAATTTTGGAGAATTTGGTTGAATTTCAAATTTGGGATTTTTGGTAAGTGGGAAGTTGTGTAATACGTAGGCAAAAGATGAAGAGTTGAAAGTTGGAATGGGTTGAATCGGTTGAAAAATGTACAAATTAGAGTCGAAAAACGAAATTTTGCAGAATTTGGTTGAATTTCAAATTTGGAATTTTTGGTAAGTGGGAAGTTGTGAAATAGGTAAGCAAAAGATGAAAAGTTGAAAGTTGGAATGGATTGAATCGGTTGCACAATGTAAAGATTAGAGTAGAAAAACAAAATGTTTGAGAATTTGGTTGAATTTCAAATTTTTAATTTTTGGGAAGTGGGAAATTGTGGAATAGGTAGGCAAAAGATGAAGAGTTGAAAGTTGGAATGGGTTGAATCGGTTGAACAATGTAGAAATTACAGTAGAAAAACAAAATTTTGGAGATTTTGGTTGAATTTCAAATTTGGAATTTTTGGTAAGTCGGAAGTTGTGGAATAGGTAGGCCAAAGATGAAGAGTTGAAAGTTGGAATGGGTTGAATCGGTTGAACAATGTAGAAATTAGAGTAGAAAAACAAAATGTTGGAGAATTTGGTTGAATTTCAAATATGGAATTTTTGGTAAGTGGGAAGTTGTGGAATAGGTAGGCAAAAGATGAAGAGTTGAAAGTTGGAATGGGTTGAATCGGTTGAACAATGTAGAAATTAGATTAGAAAAACGAAATTTTGGAGAATTTGGTTGAATTTCAAATTTGGAATTTTTGGTAAACGGGAAGTTGTGGAATAGGTAGGCAAAACATGAACAGTTGAAAGTTGGAATGAGTTGAATCGGTTAAAAAATGTAGAAATTAGAGTAGAAAAACAAAATTTTTGAGAATTTGGTTGAATTCCAAATTTGGAATTTTTGGTCAGTCGGAAGTTGTGGAATAGGTAGGCAAAAGTTGAAGAGTTGAAAGTTGGAATGGGTTGAATCGGTTGAACAATGTAGAAATTAGAGTAGAAAAACAAAATGTTGGCGAATTTGGTTGAATTTCAAATATGGAATTTTTGGTAAGTGGGAAGTTGTGGAATAGGTAGGCAAAAGATGAAGAGTTGAAAGTTGGAATGGGTTGAATCGGTTGAACAATGTAGAAATTAGATTAGAAAAACGAAATTTTGGAGAATTTGGTTGAATTTCAAATTTGGAATTTTTGGTAAACGGGAAGTTGTGGAATAGGTAGGCAAAACATGAACAGTTGAAAGTTGGAATGAGTTTCATGCTTTTATTCATTTAGTTAGGAGTTGTAAACGGTGAATTGTGTGCACTTACATAGTTGTTTTATCTACACCATATGGTGCCCTAATTATCCATCCATCCATTTTCTGAACCACTTATCCTCACAAGGGTTGCGGGCTAGAGCCTATCCTACTTAACTTTAGGCAGTAGGCGGGGTACAAGCAACCAATCGCAGGACTCACCAGCTAGTCGTAGGGCACACAGACAAACAAGCATTCCCACTTACAAACACACCTAAGGACAATTTAGAGTGCCTAATTAATATTCATGTCTTTGGAATGTGGGAGGAAACCAGAGTACCTGGAGAAGGGCACAGGGAGAACATGGAAACTCCACACTGGAAGACCAAAGCCAGAATCAAACCCTGTGTCTCTGAACTGTGAAGACGTGCTAAGCAGTGCTCCACCGTGCCACTGTACTCAAATCATTGGTCTCATATTCACCCATTCATGCACCAATCATTGTTCAATATGTATTGTCACAGCTCGTGCTTGAACTGTTTCCATCTGGACTGCCTGATGCACTGACGCACCAACTCTCTTTTTGGATCACCTAGATCACCGACACTCTGTTTTTTGTGTACGATATGAATATTATACTATATATAATAAAGTTTAGTAAGAAGCAATTTTTATTTACTCCAATAACAAAGCAATGATAGTTAGTAGTTTAATATCAATTCATCCATTTTCTACTGCTTATTTGTGGCGGGTCGCAAGAGCAACAGTTTTAGCAGGGAAGCCTAGACATCCCTCTTGCCAGCCAATTCTTCTAACTCCTCCGGGGGGATCCCAAGGTGTAGCCAGAAAATAGAGTGTCTCCAGTATGTCTCGGGTCATCTCTGGGGCTTCTGAAAGGACATGCCCAGAACCCCAGGAAGACATCCAAGAGGCAACCTAACGAGATGTCACCGAGCCACCTCAATTGGTTCCTCACATTGTGGAGGAGCAGTGGCTGGACTCCATCTCATCCCGGATGAATGACCTTCTTACCCGAATTCTAAGGGACAGCCTGGACACCCTGAGGAGGAAACTCATTTTGGCCACAATCTACAGCTCGTGATAATAGGCGAGGGTAGCAAAGTTGATCGCCAGGTAAATCGATAGGTTCACCTTTCGGCTCAACTTCTTTGCCACGATAGACCAATACAGAGTCTGTACCATAACAAGCTTTGCAGCGATCAACTTGTCAATCTCCCGAGTGTCCTATCCCCCTTGAGAGGACTGGTGTATCAGAACCCAATAAATGTCTGGAGGAAAGTTCAACTACCAGTCGGAACTTCTCTGCCTCGCACACCAGCTCGAGCTAGTTCCCTGAGAGGTCCTGGAGAGGTAACATTTCATGTCCCTAAAGCTAGCTTCTGTAGCTGAGGATCAGGCCACCAAGGTGCCCAACTTTGGCACCCGCCCAGCTCACAGGACACCAGACCCCTTTGGCCCCTCCAACAGGTGGTTAGCCCACAGGAAGGTTATATTAATATTAATGTCCAAATTATTTTTGGCATTGAAGATTCATGATGACATGATTATACCTAATAAAAATTATGTCTAGAAGATCATACCTTTTTACCTGCCAAGGGAATTTATTGCGATTCTGCTAGTCGCGGTATACATCCCGCTTTCCAACATCGAAGGTGACAGGATCGCGGCTCTTAGTGAACTGTACCAGGCTGTCAGTGAACAACAGACGGCGCACCCTGACGGTTTCACCATCTTCGCTGGGGATTTTAATCATGCTAACCTGAAGTCTGTTTTTCCGAGGCTTCACCAGCATGTTAATTTTCCAACACATGGTGACAGCTTCCTGGACCTGGTCTACTCTACACATGAAGGAGCTTTCAAAGCCGCCCTCCTCCCCCATCTTGGACTTTTTGACCATATCACTGTTATGCTTTTGCCCGGATACAGACAAATGGTGAAAGCATCTAGGCCAGTTCGCAAGCGGGTAAGAGTGTGGCCTGAGGGTGCCTCTGATGCGCTTCGAGACTGCTTTGGCACTACTGACTGGGAAATGTTTAAGCAGGCGGCCACTTGCACAATCGGACGGACATAGAGGAGTATACTGACTCTGTTTCCTCTTACATCATGAAGTGCATTGATGATGTGACCAACACAAAATTCATCGTCACTCGGGCTAACTGGAAGCCATGGCTGACAGTGGCTGTCCTCAGGCTGCTGAGGGCCAGGGACAAAGCCTTCAGAGCGGGGGATAAGGCTGGCTTGAGAACAGCGAGGGCCGACCTGTCCCGGGGCATCAAAGAAGCGAAAAGGGCATTCTCTTGCAAGGACAGCAGGGACACACGGAGCCTATGGCAGGGTATTCAGACCATCAGGGACTACAGGCCCGCGCCGCAGAGCTGTGAGGGCGACATCTGTCTGCTCAACGATCTGAACCGTTTCTTTGCTCGCTTCGACGCTCAGAACAGCACTTGCCCGCTGAAGACCCCTCCACCTCCACACGAGCAGCCCCTGTGCCTCTCTGCCGATAGCGCGAGGAGGGCGCTTGCCGCTATCAACACCCGTAAGGCGGCGGGCCCTGACAACATCCCAGGTCGAGCGCTGAAGGACTGCGCTGGGGAGCTGATGGGTGTCTTCACGGACATCTTTAACATTTCCCTGCAGCAGGCCATCGTCCCTTCGTGTTTCAAGGCTGCCACCATCGTACCTGTGCCGAAGAAACCTGCTTCGTCCTGTTTCAATGACTACCGCCCCGTGGCACTGATGCCCATCATCATGAAGTGCTTTGAGCAGCTTGTCATGGAGCACATCAGATCCATTCTCCCCCCCACCATAGACCCATAGACCCCTTCCAGTTTGCGTACCGAGCTAGGCGGTCCTCATCTGCTCTGCCCTCCACTCAGCCCTCACCCACCTGGAGAGAAGGGACTCGTATGTGAGATTGCTGTTTGTGGACTTCAGTTCTGCATTCAACACCATTGTGCCACAACGACTCATCTGCCTACTCGACAAGCTGGGCCCCAGTGCCTACCTCTACAACTGGCTACTGGACTTCCTCCGTCAGAGGCCTCAGGTGGTACGTTTTGGCGACAAAATCTCCGACAGCATCACGCTGAGCACGGGCCCCCCCCAAGGCTGCATGCTCAGTCCGCTGCTCTTCACCCTGCTGACGCATGACTGCACTGCAACTTACGGTAGCAACCACGTACTGAAATATGCCGATGACACGACTCTGGTGGGTCTCATCACCGGGGGCGACGAGACTCAGTACAGGTCGGAGCTCGACCTTCTGGCCACGTGGTGCAGGGACAACAACCTCCTGCTGAACGTCAACAAGACCAAGGAGATTTTTGTTGACTTCCGGAAGGGTCACACCCAAAACCTGCCACTAACCATCGATGGTGCTGTGGTGGAGAGAGTGAGCAGCACCAGATTCCTGGGGGTGCACATCAGTGAGGACCTCTCCTGGTCCACCAACACCGCATCACTGGCGAAGAAAGCTCAGTGCCGCCTGTACTTCCTGCGGAAACTCAGGCGTGCAAGTGGTCCTCCGGCAGTCATGACTACATTCTACCGTGGCACCATTGAGAGCGTCCTCTCCAGCTGTATCGCTGTTTGGGGTGGTAGCTGCACTGAATACAACATGAAGGCCCTGCAGCGCATAGTGAACACCACTGGTAAGATTATTGGTGCTTCCCTCCCCTCCCTGAAGGACATTTACACCTACCATCTCACCCACAAGGCGACCACGATTGTGAGTGATGTGAGTCACCCCGCTCACTCTTTGTTTGATCTTCTGCCCTCTGGGAAGAGGTACAGGAGCCTGTGCTCCCGCACCACCAGACTCACCAACAGCTTCATACTCCAGGCTGTTAGGATTCTGAACTCTCTCCCCCCTTCTGCGTCGCGTCCTGTACTTTTGCGCTATATTCTGACTGTCTGCTGTATACACACTTGCTCCATTTTTGCTCCTCTTATTTATTATGTTATTTGTTTATTTATTATTTATTCATCACTCTTATTTATTCATTTGTGTTGTTTACTTT
The DNA here is from genome assembly GCF_024217435.2 of Syngnathus scovelli. Taxonomy (NCBI): domain Eukaryota; kingdom Metazoa; phylum Chordata; class Actinopteri; order Syngnathiformes; family Syngnathidae; genus Syngnathus; species Syngnathus scovelli. Next base: position 3,193,793 of record NC_090850.1, on the reverse strand, counting down.
TATGTATATTGTGTACTATGTCTTGTCACCGTGGGATAGTGGGAACATCATTTCGATGTCTTTGTGTGTCTTGGCATGTTAAGAAATTGACAATAAAGCAGACTTTGATGTCCCTACTTAAATTGACACCAGGGGCCATGAATGTCCCTAATAATAATAATGTTTTGAAGATTAAGTTCCTACTTGTGTTTTGAGTTCTCACTACAACGGATTGATTCACCCCAGGGGTAAATGGCGAGATTTGTAGTGAAGTAAAGATACAGTATATATCATAATCTAGCTGGCAGACATATTGGTGAACAAGCACTTTACCATACCAGCAAAAATAGTTCCCATTGGGGAGGATAAATTATTTCCCTGACACACGATGATATAAATAAAGCGGTGTGGTGTATAAAACCAAAGTTTACAAAAAGGACAATACAGCACACCATGAATGGCTTGGTGATTATGCCTGTCACTCAGCTTTTCAGACAGTCATCTTGCCGTTAAATTAAGAGGGAATCAAATACAATTCGTTGGCTATTAATTTACATGTATATGAGATTCATTAAATTGCTTTAAAATACCACCACTGTTTGGAGTCTCAAGAAACAAACAATATATAATAATTAACATAGAGCTGGCTTTTGATATTGTAATAGTCTTGAGAAATTAAATTATAAACACAACAGGAAACTCAAACAAATACTAGGACAATGACATAATTAAGCAGTGAGTGGTACATGTTTGGATGAAAAAAATATTGACAGAACTTGAATTGAGAGCTTTTGAACAAATGAACAAACAAACACAAATAACATGTTAGTAGACCCCTAAAACCTACCACTGAATAATGCAGGCTTAATATGAGATGGTCAAAATGTTTACACTGTAAGTAAAAACACTTTGGAAATGTCTTGACATTCACACTCTGGAATGACAATTGCAAAGTGCAGATAAATAAATGAAAGGCAACCACCAATTAACTAAAAGATGTCATGGGGTTTCGCAATTCGCTGCTGGGTCTGTGCAATTTCAAGGTAAGCCAATTTGTTGAAAGCCTAGTCAAGAAAAAAGTGCACTTCCATGTATCAACAAGCATTCTCACTCTAGCTGGAACAAAAACGATTAACTATGACAAGAAGAGGTTTTTCTTTTCTCTCATTTTCATCTCATGTGTTCACACAGGTGTGCAAACTCTTTCTTTTTTTACTTGTGTCCTGATGTGCTTTTTGTTACCATTCATTCTTTTCTCAAGATTGAGAAGCTTTGCCAAACGGTACTGGCAATGTGGGACAAATGTTCAAGCCTTAGCCTTGACTGAGGTCTTACCTTTTTCAAAGTGCTCAGTGTGACTATTTTGACACTCGACTCAGAATACAATTAAACTGTTTTCTGAGTTCTAAAGAGGGCCCCCTTCTTCTTTTTCCTTTTCCTACACCTATTACCACCAAACTGTTGTGCGCTGCCTTGGTTTTATCCTTTTCAATAACTTTGTGTCCATTCCCAGGTGCTATGCAACTGATCTGGCAACTTGACCTGGACAATAAATCTCTCTGAACTGTCACTTCGAAGATTTTAACATCAGCCTAACTAAGCCTGAGCTTGATTACTTATCGCGATAGATTTCAGGTCGATTGTGGTGATTAAGTGTGTGTGTGCTTCTTGATCAAGCGTGTGCCTGTGTGACGGGACAAACAGGACAACCAAATGCGTCACAGTACTCTCATTTATTGTATAGGAGAGAAAGGCAATGTAGTGAAGCAGATGCGTCAGCGAAGCTGGCAAGGGCAAAGCAGGCTCGTGGTCGGGGACAGGAAGAGAATGAAGCAAAACACAAAGCAGGTAGGGCATAGGCAGAACTCTTGGTCGAATAACGGGCAAAGGGTCAGGCCAAGCAGAAGTCATACACGGATCGAGCAACAGGTAAACGGGCTTGGTCCGCAACGCGAGTCAGTTTGGGGAAGGCAGGGAACAGATAAGTCGGGATAGCAACATGGACGACCTGACAGAGAGGGCTGGGTGTGCGAGGTTTATATAGCGTGGCGAACAAGCTGGGAGTTGCGGGCACTCATCGTTAATGTCGTATGACCGGACAAGAGGGATGCGCTGTCCAGGGTATTGGTCAGCCTGGTCACAATACACATATTCTCTTGTTATTTTACACACACGCACACACGTACGCACGCACGCACGCACACACACGCACACACACGCACACATGCACACACACACACATATATACTATGTTCTAGATTTTTCAATTTTCAGGGCAGATACTTTAAAACAGGCAATTTGGAAACAAATGGAAAAAAAATCGTGATGACAATCAGGATTGAATGATTGGGGTGGCGTGGCTCGATGGCAGAGTGGTTGTCTTCCAACTCTAAGGTTGTGGGTTCAATCCTCAACCCTGGTGACCATGTTGAAGAGTCTATGAGCAAGACACTGAATCCTAACTTGCTCCCAGTGGGTCTTGCAGTGCAGCAGCCTCCCATTGGTGTATGAATGGGTGAATGTTGGTAGGTTGTGTTATTGAACATACAAACATAACAAAGTGTTTAAATTCGTGGGAAAGGAGAAAAAAATAAAAATAATCCATTACAGATTTAAAATTCTTTACATTTTCAGAGTGGTAGGAAGTTCAAATAACTTATCTGCCCCCACCCCCAGTCTTATTTCTGTCACTTACTAAAACAGTAGCAGAAGCATATTCCACATATTTCTATTATCACAAGTTAATGGTCAATTTCATATGTACCGTATTTTTCGGACTAAAAGTCGCTCCGGAATATTGGTCGCATTAGCCATAAAATGCACAATAACGTGAAAAAAAAACATGTATAGATCGCTCCGGAGTATAAATCGCATTTTGGGGAAATTTATTCGACAAAATCCAACACCAAGAACAGACATGAACAAGTAACAACAGGCTAAACGATAGGTATGCTACCATGACAAACACAAACGAAGAGCTGAGAACGGGCCTGACGTAACATTCAGAGTTATTCAAATAACTATTACATAAATAACACGTTTATAAAACCATCTGTGGCACTCCAATTCATTAAATCCATCGATCATTCTTTATGTCAACAATGGGTGCGCGCCGCTGACGGCGCTTGCACTTCAAAATATTCCACAGGCCCATATAACGATATATAAATTATATATCAAATAACTATTATATAAGCAATATTATTATCAAACCATCTGTGTCACTCCAAATCATTAAATCCATTGATCAAATCCCTCGTCCTTTGTCAACAACGCCGCGCGTGTGCCCTGACGTCAGCCTCGTCTTATTCCACAGATCTAGTATATAACTATATTGTAGCGTTAACAAAGTACAAGGAAAGACGTGGGTTTGGTAAATGGCTCTTTATTTAACAAAACAAGAGTTCAACGAGCCAACAACTACTGAACTGTAACGATAAAAACATATACAAGTTGCTACACAAAATAAAATATATCAAATAACTATCACATAAATAGTTCCCCGTCACACGGCTCCAAGCACCGGCGTTGACTTCCAGGCGTGTGGCGGCATGGACTTCCATCCCCGGAGGTGGCACTTCCAGCCACGGAGGTGGAAGAGAGCTCCATAGAATACGACCGGGCGTGCGTAAAAGCCATGTCCAAGCCCCATCCACCGTCCCCGGACAGCTACCCGGCCGGGCGCTGGCCCCTGACTTCCATCCACGGAGGTGAAAGAGATCCGTAGAGTAGGACCGGGCATGCGTAAAATCCATGTCCGAGCCCCATCCACCGTCCCCGGACATCCACCCGGCCGAGCGCCGACCCCCAACTTCCATCCACGGAGGTGAAAGAGAGCTCCGTAGAGTAGGACCGGACGTGTGTAAAAGCCATAATAGTTTTTCAAACCTTCTGTGTCACTCCAAATAATTAAATCCTTCAAACTCTTCGTCCTCCGTGTCACTTACAAACAAAGCCGCTAATGATTATGTGGGGCCCTTCGTCATCTTCGTCATCCCGTGATTGAATCTTTGTCCTTTATGTAAACAACCGCCGCGCCGCGCTGCTGACGTCACTTGAAATTCAAATTACAGTAATCCCTTGCTACATCGCAGTTCGTTTATCGCGGTTTCACTTTTTTTTTTGGAAAATTTGTGAAAATATTCACATATAAGTCGCTCCTCTGTATAAGTCGCCCCCCCCACCCAAACTATGAAAAAAAAAACGCGACTTATAGTCCGAGAATTACGGTATATGTACAAACAAACACACGCGCGCACACACACACACATAGATTCAGAAGAAAATAACAGTACCGTACATTTCGGACAATTAGCCGCTACTTTTTGCTCAAGTTTTGAACCCTGCGGCTTGTAGTCTGGTGCGGCTTATCTATGGATTTTTTCGTGATGTTTGTGATGACCTGATCACTTTTATACACTCGTAAAAAGGCTGTGGACCACTGTTGTGTAGCAACCGGTTTGCTAGGTGGAGGGATACATATCTGACACGGTCACTGGGGAGAAGAGTGGTGTGCTGATCGCATGTCCGCCAGGCAAATAATGCTGTATAATTCACACAAAGAATAGACAGAACGAGATCAAGACGGACATTACTGAAGAAAGGAAGCTTTTATACACAAACCGTCATTATGGGGGACAAAAGAAATACATATGATGCCAACTTTTAAGTTAAAGGCAGTCAATGTTGATGACATTGTGTTGCGTCACCCTTTTCTTTTCTTTATTTCCCGGTCACGTCTACTCTGGAGCTATACGTGTCGCTCGTTAGTTTAATGTAACTTAGCGCTTCGTGCATGAATAAAATTAGCATGAACAGACCCTCATTATGGAAAATGCTAGAAGAAACGGATAAAAGCGACAAAGAAAGAGAGACTGACGAAGTGTGTGGCGAAGGATATCTGACGCTGTTCCAATCGGACACTGAGGAGGAAGACTTTGATGGTTTCAGTACACAGGAAGAAGGTGAAGACGGCTCTTATACTGGCTCTTTTTTACTTTTACTGGTATGTTTTTTTTAACCAGCCCTGTTAGTTTTTGCTGGTGCGGCTTATAATCAGGTGCAGCTAATAGTCCGGAAATTACGGTACATTCATTTTGATGTGCATTCCACTCACGGAGAGAGAGTGAAAAAAGATAAATTTTGTTTGATGTCATGGCTTTTGGGCAGATTCATTGAGAACAGCCAAAAGGCATATATTCCACATGATTTACTTACAGTGGATGAACAGCTGTTTCCGACCAATACTTGCTGTAGGTTCATGCAATACATGCCTAATAAACCCGACAAGTTTGGAATCAAGTTTTGGATCTTAGCTAAAGTTGGAACGAAGTACTGCCTCAGTGTGAAGCCGTATCTTGGAAAGGATGAGCAGAGAGTCAACAGTTTGGGGACACGTGTAGTGATGACACTTATGGAGCCGTACTTTGGGTGTGGCTACGTCTGACAACTTTTTCATGAGCAAAGACCTGGCACTGAAGCTTGTGGAAAAACGAACATCAATATTTGCCACCATGCGATGCAACAGGAGAGTGATTCCAAGCTCTTCAAAGATGGCCACTCACGAGTCAATATTTTACAGGTCTGACCCAATACAGTTGATCAAATACCAGTTAAAGCCCTCAAAACTGTTGTGCTGTTATCAAGTCTGCACAAAGATTCTCTGTGCCAGACAGATAGCAAGAAGACGTTTCTGATATAGCTATTACTTGGAATGTATTTATTGTAAAGTTCTTATAGAGACTTCAGCTATTGAAATCTATAATTGATAGTGCATTTTTTATTTTCATGTTTCTATTAAATTGTCCATTTGTATGATATTTACATCCAAAGTTGTGTCTGTTTTCATAGAATTGGTTATTTGGATCGAGGTAATTTTCATAATCAAATGTCTGATGTTCAGTATATTGAAATGTTGTTAGTTTCATTTCTTCACTGAGCAGATTTGTCATCACTTACTATTTTGTGTATATTTGTTGTGTGTTCGTTTGTGCTGGACATATTTTGGTATACTCGTGCGGGAACGAACAATGATTTTGCAGACAGGCAATTTCTCCTCTATCATGTGACAGGTCAATGTAACCTTTATTTACTCATACTGTTTATATCATATTTCTGTTGTTTATTCTTTTGTTTTTATTTATTTGGTTGTTTTGTCTCCGTCTTCTTTAAACATGTTCAATAAACATCCCCAAAATAAACAATGATGGAGTCAGCGAACCTGCCTCATTGACATTCGTTATGTCATAATGGTGTCTTGCACCTGGAGGAAAATCACACTCTGATACTCCGCACCAACGCCTCATACTGACCTACTAAGATACCACGTGAGATCCATCCAAAGTCACCACGGTTCATGTGGTTCTCCATGAGGAGAAGCCTTTGAAGGACCCACCATGCGAAAATCTTTTGGAGGGTGCAGCCTACTAATTGGGAAACAACTATAGTAACATACTGGGGTATTGTCGTCAGCTTCTATAACCACTACCAAGATCCACACAGCAAAAGGAAGATTTGTTATCTTCGACCACGATGGACAGTCTCAGAGAACAGAAGCTATTTCTGTCCATTATGTACTATACATACTGTACATGCATACACAATGACAATGTGTTGTCACTGTATCCCCATAATTTCTTCCAAATGAGCGTGTCTTTATGTCTGTATCTAAAGTAGGAATAAAAGTCGTAATCTCAATAATTAAAGCAACATTCCAATTAATTTCTTAACAATAGCAGGCAAAACCTACATAATTTTCTCTCGAACGTCTCGTGAAGCGGCACAGATATTCTTATACAAGGTGAACGGGAGCGTTAAAGGCACAATCATGTCATACAAAGTGCTGAATAAGCATCTCTGTAACTCACTTTACTCTTCATTTTAGACCTTTGACAATGTTCTGCTTTGGAATGTCTTAGAATTTTTTTATGGTGTTTATAGTTAATTTGTCCTACATCTTCTGTTGCTCGGCTAATTTGTTGTTACTCCGACTACGCCTGAATAGCCAATAAGTACTGTTAGAGATTTGCTCACTCCAACTTATTTTGCAAGAACCACACGGGAGACAGGCAAGTTCTTTTAGACACCTGCAGGTGGAGAGTTCACTCGCTACAGGAATGAAATCTGGAGCCTCTCCCAACTGCAAAGGCATATTTATTAAGAGAAAGAGTGGGGGTAAGAGTAGACTGAATAGGAAGCCCTTGTGCTCTAGTCAAAACATATCAGGGGATGTTTTACGACCTTGTGTAGGATGAGACAAGGTAGGTTATTTATTACCGGTTGCATTCCAACATAATCATACGATAAGGATAATTTGAAAAACCCTAACAAGTACCTTGACAGAAAATGACACCACATCACTTTAAAGGCATGCAGAAAAAAAACAATGAATACAAGCTTTGTCCTAATGTTCTGCTTTTTTTGTTGTTATAAACATGTCAGAACAACGTGTACATGAATATTGAAACATCTAACATTCTTGGAGCACAATTAAATTATTGTATGAGGCCAAAATTATTCATGACTTTGGCAAATTTCAAGCTAAAGGGGATTTTAACTTGGGAAATATTTTTTTAATGGGAAAAAAAATCATTCAACCAATTCAACCAGTAGTGGGACTTAAAAGTGTTTAATCACACATTATGTTTTATTTAATCATATTTCAATACAGCACGATTGGGTGCACAAATGAGTGAAAACTGTGGGCCAGTCCCAAGCCTGATAGAAGCAGAGGGTTGCGTCAAGAGAAGGGCAGCCTGCTGGACATGCTCAAAACTTTGTCAAACAATATCAATCTAAAGAATTTCATATTGGATCGGTTGCAACACCTTTAAAAATGCTCGTTTAAAAACAAACCAATTTGGGTTAAAAATTGGACGGATTTAGGAAATTGAGTCAATTTGAAAAACAATTTGGCCCAACTTTCTGCATTGTTTTTTGTACAAAACAACCTAACAAATTGTTTCTGGTGGGGCAAATTGTTGGTCAACTTTCTGGTTAGGGCCATCTTTATAACCCAGCAGTTTTAAGGGTGTAATGACTGCCATCTGAGCTGAAATTCAGTGATTTTGAATGGAATGTCAAATTTACAAGCATCCTCTTAGGATATCTCCAAACAGAACTAATGGTTTCACATGTATCTTTGTAATGAAGAAATTGAGTGAGACTGACTGACTAATGCTCTTTCCCTGTCTGATGCAGCTAGACATAGCTGCGCCAGGCCTGATGACAATCCCCCGGAGCCCCACTTCTAGTGAGGATGAGATGGCCCAGAGCTTTTCTGATTATTCTGATGACTGCGCCTCTGAAAGCTCCCATGAAGAAACTATTTATGAAACTATTAGGGCCACCGCTGAGCCTTCACCACACCACATGGACAACATTCACATAAACTCACAGGTGATCCGCATTATCATCCCTGACCTGCAGCAGATGGTGAGTGACTTGAATGGATGCCACAAAGGGAGTCTAAAATACTGTAATACACATTGTGTGTAGTTTGAAGAAGTCATTGTCAAATGGAGAATGAAATTTGCTTTTGAACATAAATATTTGGAATTTTAATTTTTGAAATCGATTATAAAACTGCTACTCCAGTGTGTCCAAAATAAATCAAGTCCACATTTGTTTTTCACAGAAATCATCTCATTCAAGTAAATAAGACACGTTAATAGTAAAAAAAATTAACCATTAATAAATGAATTTGTAAATATGGCTTAGCGTTTTTGTCAATCACTATTATGTTTATTGTATGTACTGTATCCAGGGGCACTGGTTAGCACGTCCGCCTCACCTTTCAGAGAGTGTGGGTTCGATTCCACCTCCGGCCCTCCCTGTGTGGAGTTTAAATGTTCTCCTCATTTTCTCCGGGTCATCCGGTTTCCTCCCACATAATAAAAACAAGCTTGGTAGGCCGAATGAGCACTTCAAATTGCCCATAGGTGTGAGTGCGGATTGGTTGTGTGCCCTGCGATTGGCTGGCAACCAGTTCAGGGTGTCTCACGCCCACTGCCCGATGACAGCTGGGATAGGCTCCAGCACGACCCCCGTGCTTAAAAGTGGTATAGAAAATGGATGGATATTTATAACTTAAATTGTAACTTCATCTATAAGTAGGTAGTGAATTGAACAGTTTTAGCAGCCACATTATGCCAATGAACTGCCATCGCTGATGTAGTATTTAAAAATATATAAATAAACTGATCATTTCATTTTCTGCCTTGAAATAATGGCCTGGATTTCACTCCTCAAAAGACATTCAGAACATTGGCGCCCTTTTTAAAAAAATATATTAAGAAAAACTTGTTTCTAATACAATACCGCGACACCCGTGGGGACAAGCGGCACAGATAATGGATGGATGTATTCAGACCTGCTAACCTATTAAAATTCATTTCCAAAACAATTTGGCAATATTCCCATACTTTTAACATTTTGTGAAGAACATTATCGCGGCATCCCATTACTTTATTATAAGAATACTGAAACATACCGGATAAAAGTGACCGGTGTTATTTATTATCAACTCGCACTAGGCCAACAGTCAAAAACATTCTTGCAAGTCAACTTCTGACTGCCCATTTTTCTAAAGAAGGTTTTGGAGTGGTCTAGTCTACTTCCATAATTGAATCTGATTGAAAAGATTTGGCATTGCCTTGAAAATGTTGTTCATGCTAAAAGCAAAACCCTCCAGTATTGATGAATAAAAACCATTCTGCAAGGAAGAGTGGAACAAAATGTCTCCAAAGAGATATGAAAGACTTATTGCCTGTTATAGAAAATGCGTGATTTCAGTTCTTGCTGCTGGGGTGGGTCAACCTTTTGCTAGTTTGAGCGGCTAATCATTTTTGCTCACAGGGTATTCCAAGCGCTGGTGTAGTTTTGAATAGTTTCTTTCCCTTAATGAATAAAAACTGTGAGTGGATGGTGACCAGTTCAGGATTTTCTTTGCCTCTCACCCATTGACAGCTGATAGAGGCTCCTGCACACCCGTGGCCCTTTAAAAACTGCCTTATGTTTTTCATTGGCTTATATTTGTCTTTTGTTTAAACATCTTAAATATGGGCAAACTATCCCAAAAAAAAGTAAGAATTTGAGAAAAGGGCTAATACTTTTTCATAGAACTGTATAGATTCATGCATCATGCCATTACTGACTGGAACCTGAACCCATGTTGGCTACAACGAAGTCACGTCAATTACTTGTAATTAATTACACCATTACTTGTAATGTATTGCTTTGCATATACATATTACATATTTTATTAATGTGTGCTGCGGGAATCTGTTCTTATTTATATTACCTTTATCTGTATATTTATTTCTACATTTATTTACATTATTAAATTTATTTACATAACATCATTTGCAATTATTTACAAAGCCACAATTTTCACTTGTGGTTTTTAATCAAGCCCGAGATATTTTGCATCTACAGAACGTGTGTTATATATTGTATAGGTGTTATGGTGTATGATTACATAATGGCAGTATTCCAGTACATTATAGATAAGCTGGAGAGTTATTGGCCCAAGTGAATTACTAAATATTGAATTAAAAGGTGAGTCGTCACGTTATCGTGGTGGAGGGGTTTGCGTGCCCCTATGACCCTAGGAGCCATGTTGTCGGAGGCTTCATGCCCCTGGTAGAGTCACCCATGGCAAACGGGTCCTAGGGGCCAGACAAAGCACGGCTCACAAAACCCCTTATGACGATTAAGAAAATTGGATCTAGTTTTCCCTCGCCCGGACGCGGGTCACCGGGGCCCCCCTCTGGAGCCAGGCCTGGAGGCGGGGCTCGAAGGCAAGCATCTGGTGGCGGGGCCTTCGACCATGGGGCCCGGCCGGGCACAGCCCGAAAAGGAAACGTGGGTCCACCTTCCCATGGGCTCACCACCTGTGGGAGGGGCCAAAGGGGTCGGGTGCAGTGCAAGCTGGGCGGCGGCCAAAGGCAGGGACCTTGGCGGTCTGATCCCTGGCTGCAGAAGCTGGCTCTTGGGACATGGAATGTCACCTCTCTGGCTGGAAAGGAGCCCGAGCTGGTGTGCGAGGCAGAAAAGTTCTGACTAGACATAGTCGGACTTGCCTCCACACACAGTTTGGGTTCCGGTACAAGCCCTCTCGAAAGAGGCTGGACTCTCTTCCACTCTGGAGTTGCCCACGGTGAGAGGCGTCGAGCAGGTGTGGGTATACTTATTGCCCCCCGGCTCGGTGCCTGCACATTGGGGTTCACCCCGGTGAACGAGAGGGTAGCCTCCCTCCGCCTTCGGGTGGGGGGACGGGTCCTGACTGTTGTTTGCACCAAACGGCAGCTCAGAGTACCCACCCTTTTTGGAGTCCCTGGAGGAAGTGCTGGAGAGCGCTCCTTCTGGGGACTTCATCGTTCTACTGGGTGACTTCAATGCTCACGTGGGCAATGACAGTGAGACCTGGAAGGGTGTGAGTGGGAGGAACGCCCCCCCCCCCCCCGATCTGAACCCGAGCAGTGTTCTATTATTGGACTTCTGTGCTCAACATGGATTTTCTATAATGAACACCGTGTTCAAACATAAGGGTGTCCATGTGTGCACTTGGCACCAGGACACCCTCGGCCGCAGCTCGATGATCGACTTTGTAGTCGTGTCATCGGATTTGCGGCTGCATGTTTTGGACACTCGGGTGAAGAGAGGGGCGGAGCTGTCAACTGATCACCACCTGGTGGTGGGTTGGCTCCGACCTGGCAGACCCAAACGCTCTGTGAGGGTCTGCTGGGAACGTCTGGCAGAATGCCCTGTCAGGAAGAGCTTCAACTCCCACCTCCGACAGAGCTTTTCCCACGTCCTGGGGGAGGCGAGGGACATTGAGTCCGAGTGGACCATGTTCCGCGCCTCTATTGTTGAGGCGGCCGACCGGAGCTGTGGCCGTAAGGTTGTCGGTGCCTGTCGTGGCGGCAGTGCCCGAACCCGCTGGTGGACACCGGCGGTAAGGGATGCCGTCAAGCTGAAGAAGGAGTCCTATCGGGCCGTTTTGGCCTGCGGGACTCCGGAGACAGCTGACAGGCACCGGATGGCCAAGCGGAACGCGGCTTCGGCGGTTGCTGAGGCAAAAACCCGGGCGTGGGAGGAGTTTGGCGAGGCCATGGAGAATGACTTCCGGACGGCTTCGTGGAAATTCTGGTCCACCATCCGGCGTCTCAGGAGGGGGAAACAGTGCAACGTCAACTCTGTTTACAGTGGGGATGGCGTGCTGCTGACCTCGACTCGGGACGTCGTGAGTCGGTGGGGAGAATACTTCGAAGACCTCCTCAATTCCACCTACACGCCTTCCATTGTGGAAGCAGGGCCTGGGGACTCCGAGGCGTACTCTCCAATCTCTGGGGTCGAAGTCACTGAGGTAGTTAAAAAACTCCTCGGTGGCAAGGCCGGGGTCTGGGGGTGGATGAGATCTGCCCGGAGTTCTTAAAGGTTCTGGATGTTGTGGGGCGGTGATGGCTGACACGCCTCTACAACATTGCGTGGACATCGGGGACAGTACCTCTGGATTGGCAGACTGGGGTGGTGGTTCCCCTCTTTAAGAAGGGGGACCGGTGGGTGTGTTCCAATTACAGGGGAATCACACTCCTCAGCCTCCCTGGTAAGGTCTATTCAGGGGTGCTGGAGTGGAGGGTCCGTCGGGAGGTCGAACCTCGGATTCAGGAGGAGCAGTGTGGCTTTCGTCCTGGCCGTAGAACAGTGGACCAGCTCTACACCCTCAGCAGGATCCTCGAGGGTGCATGGGAGTTCGCCCAACCAGTCCACATGCGTTTTGTGGACTTGGAGAAGGCGTTCGACCGTGTCCCTCGGGAGGTTCTGTGGAGGGTGCTTCGGGAGTACGGGGTGCCGAGCCAACTGATAAGGGCGGTTCGGTCCCTGTATCACCGATGCCAGAGTTTGGTCCGCATTTCCGGCAGTAAGTCGGATTCGTTCCCAGTGAGGGTTGGACTCCGCCAAGGCTGCCCTTTGTCACCGATTATTTTCATAATTTTTATGGACAGAATTTCTAGGCGCAGCCGAGGTGTTGAGGGGGTCCGGTTTGGGGACCTCAGCATTGCGTCTCTGCTTTTTGCAGACAACGTGGTGCTGTTGGCTTCTTCAGGCCGTGATCTCCAGCTCTCACTGGAGCGGTTCGCAGCCGAGTGTGAAGCGGTCGGGATGAGGGTCAGCACCTCCAAATCCGAGTCCATGGTCCTCGATCGGAAAAGGGTGGAATGCCCTCTCCGGATCGGGGATGAGATCCTGACCCAAGTGGAGGAGTTTAAGTATCTTGGGGTCTTGTTCACGAGTGAGGGGAGGATGGAGCGCGAGATCGACAGGCGGATCGGTGCAGCGTCGGCAGTAATGCGGACTCTGTACCGGTCCGTCGTGGTAAAGAGAGAGCTGAGCCAAAAGGCAAAGCTCTCAATTTACTGGTCGATTTACGCTCCTACCCTCACCTATGGTCACAAGCTATGGGTCGTGACCGAAAGAACGAGATCCCGGATACAAGCGGCCGAAATGAGTTTTCTCTGCAGGGTGTCCGGGCTCTCCCTTAGAGATAGGGTGAGAAGCCCGGTCATCCGGGAGAGACTCGGAGTAGAGTCACTACTCCTCCACGTTGAGAGGAGCCAGATGAGGTGGCTCGGGCATCTCATCAGGACGCGCTGGAGAGACTATGTCTCTCAGCTGGCCTGGGAACGCCTTGGGATCCCCCGGGACGAGCTGGATGAAGTGGCTGGGGAGAGGGAAGTCTGGGAGTCCCTCCTGAAGCTGCTGCCCCCGCGACCCGACCCCGGATAAGCGGAAGAAGATGGATGGATGGATGGATGGATGGATGGATGGATGGATGGATGGATGGATGGATGGATGGATGGATGGATGGATTAAAACGCAGGACCCATTTAAGTAAAAAAACAAAAGCATGTAATTGGTGTCACATACATTCCGAATGTAATGAAATGGTTTTTAAATGCCCCTCCAGCATTTTAATTGATAATATTGAAAATAAATTATGCCCATAGCTGTACCATCACTGTCAAGCTGACACTCTTCTCTCTCATTAGCAGCATTTGTTGTATGAAGGCGCAAAACAAGCTGGCTGCTCCTCATTTAAACCTGTGTAAATGTTAGCTAAAATATTTGCTAGCATAGCTGTTTGGTTATATTTTAAAAGTTGTCCCAACAGCTTATCAACAGTCATCCTTCCTCCGCTTTTATCGTCAAATATTACAGATGCAGGCTAGACAGTACTAATTGACAGCTAAAAGCTCATTCTACTATGCTTTCAGTTGACAGACAAGTCAAAGCTTTTATTAGGCTGCTCCACCATCGAGGACAGGACCAAAACAGGCTATCCCTACAAAGAAACTAAATTACGTTGAGCAAGTAGTATCTCTGTGTATACCCCTGATGAATTTAAGATGCATCTTTGTTTGAAATGAACAAGCATTGAGACCATTTGCAATAAGGTGACATTGCAAATCACAAATCATAGAGTTAAGCGACCGTCTATCCTAGCACAAATAAGGAGTATCTTTGAACACCAGGACCTGGCTGCAAATACTGAGGCTGTGCTGTCCTACATCAAGTTCTGCATGGGGAACGTCACAATGGATAAATGCTTCTGAATTTTCCCCAACTAGAAGCAGCCAGCCAGGTCAGGATGCTCCTCAAAGACTGTGACACCACCTTCAAATCAGACAATACAGACAATACAGAACTATACAGTGCCACCAGAACCAACTTGAAAATGGGTATCATAAAAGCAGGACTTCAAAACTAAAGTAGAGGATCAGGTCACCAACCACAGCCCACGGCAGATGTAGCAGGGCATCCAGCTCGGTGGCCTAAACCAGCTCAGTGGCCTAGTGGTAGAGTGTCCGCCCTGAGACTGGAAGGTTGTGGGTTCAAACCCCGGCCGGGTCATACCAAAGACTATAAAAATGGGACCCATTGCCTCCCTGCTTGGCACTCAGCATTAAGGGTTGGAATTGGAGGGTTAGATCACCAAATGATTCCCACTACTACTCACTGCTCCCCTCTCCCCCAGGGGATGGATCAAAATCACACGGGGATGGGTTAAGTGCAGAGGACAAATTTCACCACACCCAGATGTGTGTGTGACGATCATTGGGACTTCAACTTAACTTTAATTTAAGAAGATCACCTACTTCAGGGACCAGAACACCATGGCTGTGGACTGAAGCGCCCAGCTGACAGAGGCGCTAAACACCTTCTTTGCACCCTTTGAGATCCCGACCCCTGAATCACCAGCCATATCCCATCAACCTCAACGATTACCGCCCCATTGCACTAACACCCACCAAGTGCCTGAAGCGACTGGTCCTGAAGCATATCCAAGCCTGCATTCCCCCCCTCCTTTGATCCCCACCAGTTTGCCTAAAGGGCAAATAAATCCACAGCCATAGCCATCACTTTTCACACCGCAGTGAGCCACCGGGAGCACCGTGAGAGCGACATCAGGATGCGCTTCATTGACTATGGCTTGGCCGTCAACACAATCATCTCTGACATCCTGGTTAGCATGCTGTCTAACCTTGGACTTTCCCCCTCTCACCTGCAGATAAATGACTTCCTCACTAACCAGACACAAGGAGTGAAACTCAGTCCCCACCTCTCTACCATCAGAACACTCAACACGGTTTTCACACAACGGTGTGTGCTGAGGCCCCTCCTTTACAACCTCTACACTTCCGACTGTAAACCAGCTCACAACAGTAAAATCATTATGAAGTTTGCAGACAACACGACAGTGGTGGGGTTGATCTCGAGAGGAA
Organism: Syngnathus scovelli; assembly: GCF_024217435.2. NCBI lineage: Eukaryota > Metazoa > Chordata > Actinopteri > Syngnathiformes > Syngnathidae > Syngnathus > Syngnathus scovelli. Next base: position 3,178,029 of record NC_090850.1, on the reverse strand, counting down.
ACGAGTAAGCCGACAGAAACGAGGTCCCGAGGTCTGAGTGGTGTGCATCAAACCTGACACTAAACACCACTAAGACAAAGGAGATCATCCTGGACTTTAGGAGGTCCAGAACATATCAGCCTCCTCTCACGAATAATGGTGACTCACTAAAGCAGGGGTGTCAAGCTAATTTTTGTCGCGGGCCGCATCAAAGTGAAAGTTTCCTTCGGAGGGCCATTATGATTGTCAAAGCCTTATATTGTATACAGTATAGGCTACACAACATACTGATGAATAATTAGCTTTAAAATCAGAGAGTAGTAAAAACTGTTGTATTATATATGTTAATATTAAAAAAAAGAACGGAAATAAAAATCGCTAGCAATAACTATTTTTTAAACGTGAACTAATTTTTTTAAATTTAGTCTGACACATGAAGTCGATGTACAGTTTGTCTTCGTGGGCCACAATAAATGATATGGCGGGCCATGTCTGGCCCCCGGGCCTTGAGTTTGACACCTATGCACTCGAGATAGTTTCATCCTTTACCTTCCTGGGCACCACCATCTCAGCTGACCTGTCCTGTTGGCAAACACCAAGGCTGTCCTCAAGAAGGCACCACAGCGTCTGCACTTTCTGAGAGTGCTCAGAAAAAACAACATCAACCAGAAGCTACTGCAAATCTTCTATCGAGCTTCTATCGAGACCATCATGCTATGCTGTACCTCAGTGTGGTTCTAACACTGCACCGTAACAGAGTGGAAGAAGCTCCAGAGAGTGGTCGAGACAGCACAGAAGGTCTTGGGATGCCCCCTCCCTCAGTGACGTACACTCAACCCGCTGCTTCAGCATAGCACAGTCCATCATCATAGACACCACTCATCCCTCCCACCACCTGTTTTGCATGCTGCCCTCTGGCAGACACTACATGCGCATCGAATCCAGGACCAACAGACTCAGGGCAGCTTCTTCCCAAAAGCCATCACCACCCTAAATGCACACATGCACCGGCCACCAAGCACACACAAACCTCTCACTGTATGAACTCTGTCTACTCAGTTTACACTATTTATATTATTTATATTTATACTATTTATATTCATTTATACCAGGAACCAGCACCTTGTAAAGCAGCCTGCGATTTTGTTGTACTTCCAGTCAGTCTGTTGTTGTACAATGACAATGAAAGCTTCTATTCTATTCTATTCTATTCTATTCTATTCTATTCTATTCTATTCTATTCTATTCTATTCTAAAATCAGTCCTTATATATGTTGCTTCACCGTTTAAATTAGGTCTCACTCATGTGAGTAAACACGTCTCCTTTAATTTCTCTCTAACTTAATGTTTTGCTTATATCTTCACTATATATTGTCTTTTAGTCTATTTGAATAGCTGAGTTGTGGTCCTGACCCAAAGCATTTCATTGTCGAAATAATGCCACATTGTTTTTAAAGACATGACAATAAACAGCATTGAATCCTCCTGTCTCTCGCTCTCTTCAAGCTTCCCAACTTACTTATGCATTCATTTCCAGGACACTTTTAACCATTCCAGGTGGGATTCCTACATAATTACAGTTTTAAATCAGCACAATGTGAATAGATTGCCTTGGATATATTTGTATCAGTTGAGTAAATTCAAACTTTTTCCCAGTATACTCTTCCCAGAACATAGACAATAAACGGCGTTGCAATTTTGTGTTTTTGGCAGACACAAAGAATTGGTATTTCAGCTTCCTCATCTTCGAAGACTCATTTGACACATGATTAACTATACAATGACCAGTAGTAACACATTTCGGATTCACTGTTTGTATGCTTTACAGAAGGTAATCTCTTCCGCTTGTGTGTGTGTGTGTGTGTGTGTGTGCGCGCGTGTGTGTGTGTGTGTGTGTGTGTGTGTGTGTGTGTGTGTGTGTGTGTGTGTGTGTGTGTGTGTGTGTGTGTGTGTGTGTGTGTGTGTGTGTGTGTGTGTGTGCGTGTGTGTGTGTATTGCTCAGAAATTGCAGTGAAGGATTATTTCCAAGAGGGGTTGCAGTGGAGTGTCATCAAGTAGATGCATGGCCCATTGTTTGTCGGCTTTGTCAAATTTTTGGCATTTTACCGCCAAGCTCTGAATTGTTCATCTCCTGACAGTAAAGTTAAGGTTAGTTGGAAGGCATGCAGCAGCTATTGTGACTGGCTATTCTTGGCTATTTGTGACTTCAGTTAGAACTTTTAGAAAATACACTACCGTCCAAAACTTTGGGGTCACCCAGACAATTTAGTGTTTTCCATGAAAAATAACAGAATTGCACAAGGGTTTTCTAATCATCCATTAGCCTTCTAACACAATTAAAAAAAACAAATGGACCATTAGAGCATGAGAGCGATGGTTGCTGGAAATGGGCGTTTAAGCATTATTGATTACTGAAAAACACAGACTAGCATTGCCCAGTAGTCTCCCAACCCAGAGGTTGGGGGTTTGGTCCCTAGCCATTGTGACCATGTCAAAGTGTCCTTGAGCAAGACACTGAATCCCTAGTTGCTCCTGATGTTGTCAACAGAAGGTGAATAAGATAGCAGTGTGAAGCGCTTTGAATACCAAAAGTAGAAAACTGTGTACAAGTACAAGTCATTTTCTGTTTTACCATTTACTATTTCAGTCACTCTGTGGAAAAATGTACAACATACTCGAACTACTTACTTTTTCTCACGACATTTGGAAGAGACAATAAACAGTCTTGTTAAAAATTTGAAATGCGTCCAATACAGAATAATGAAATGTAAGTAGAAGAGACACAGAACACTAAATATTTTCGTATAAATGTGCAGATATCATTCTTCTCCTGACAATTGATAGATAATAATAGAAAGAGGAATGGCAGAGACATTTTTCCATTATCCCCACAACTGGCCTATAAATCATCAATTACTGTCAATATATACATTATATTTGATCTCTACCTGATCTTATAGAGGTTTGCGTGTGCAAAATGGGTGCAAACAAGATTGTTTCTTGCCGTTTCCTCGTAGCCCCATGTGTCACATTGTTGTCATGGTGTCCGTCTATGCACTCGCCCCTCCTTGCCTGTGTCCTACCAGTAATCATTGTAATCGCCGTCACCTGCCCCTCATTACCCGTCTTGTAAGTCCTGTCTGCGTGTCGCTCCCTGTCGGATCGTCCTGTTAGTCTGTCCCTGTTAGCACTGTTAGTTCCTGTTTGCCCGCCCTGTTTGTCCTGCCTGTTTATCCCTTGTTCCCCGTTCACTTCGTCTTCGTCTTCCCACGTCTGGTTCCCTTCTGTTTCGGCTGCCCGTACGTTGCTATGTTCTCCTGCCTGTTTGTTCCCCTTGTCCTGTCCTCCACCACCCGTTTCCCTTCAATAAACCCTGTTCCAAGCTAGATTTGGTCACCCTGCTCCATTTCTGTCAACCGACAAAGTGGCAAGTTCCTTTTGTGGTCTCTTTGAGGAGTATTATGCAAATAGATTAATTTAGCACATGCAATGTGATTCATCAAACCTGAGATGAATCGCAATGACTGATTTTGCACATTGAAATACTGCATTTGAAAGGCAGGTTTAAAAAAAAAAAAGAAAAATGCAAAATGTGCAGCAAAATGAGAGGGGATGGGAAGAACAGATTTTTACTGCTTATATATTGTAAACATTTTTATATTCCAGAAACAAAAACAATTACCGTCTATTCAGAAAGGCAACTTTTGAGCTACCGTATGATTTATGACCTGCGCTCATGAACAAGGACTCATGCCATATTGCCTATGACAAAACTCCTTTTAAAATTCATTTCAGTGCCTCTCGTCGATTGTGGCTTATCCTCATGAGGGTCGTGGGCATGCTGGAGCGTCTCTCAGCTGACTGGGCAGCTAGCGGAGTACACCCTGAACAGGTTGCCAGCCACTCAAAAGGCACAAATAGACATAGACAAACAAAACTGGAGTACCCGGAGGACACCCATGAAGGCACAGGGCGAACATGCAAACTTCAGAAAAGAATCAGTGTGAGGCGATTTGTTAACCAGTTCTCCACCGTGCCACCCCAACAGAAGAAAACAGATATTGTGGAAGGAAGGAAGGAAGGAAGGAAGGAAGGAAGGAAGGAAGGAAGGAAGGACAAAGCAGTTATAAATTTCATCCTTCTGTAATGTTAACTAGGTTCAAAAAGGAGGGAAAAGTTAAAAATTCAGTGAACACCCTTGATCTCCTGACTCCACAGTTTCCACATACGTACCCCATGTTAATAAAATTGGTTATCCAAAAAGTAGGCCCACATGATAATAAACATAATAATCTTGTAACAAAGATTAACATATACACCCTTATGAACATATGAATTATCAGACAAAAAACACAACATTCCAAGGGAAAAAAAACACAAAGTCAAGACACAATTTCATTGCAACATGCAAGGTAACGCAACCAAGTGTTCACAAGTTCATCTGGCTATTATGTGTCTCATTCAATCAGTCGTGAGTGTTATTTCTTCCCTCCAACCACCAACCACTTTTGGAAAGTGCTTCGTTTTTGTGATTATCATTTTCCTGTTTGCTTGTTTTTTTGTGTCTTTGTGGTTACCTTTTTTTAGTTTGTTTAGCTTGTGTTTTTGTGGTTTTTGTGTTTGTGATTACTTTTTTTCTTATTTATTTTTTGTTGGTTTTTGTTTTTTCTGTGTTTTCAATCACCTTTTTCTTGTTTGTTTAGTTATATGTTTTTGAGATGTGCACTTCACGACCACCGTACAGGCCAGTTTTTAATTGTGTATTCATTTTCAACTATGTTTAGCTATTTCAAATGTTGTGTCAAAATCTTCCAAATCTAATATTTGTATTTTCAGTTAAAAATGTTATGTTCCACTTAAAAGTCATTGATGGAACTCCAAAGTTAAATCTGTTCCAATCAAAAAGATTAAAACTGTGTTGATTTTCTTAACTGTGACTGGCTGGTGACCAGTTTCGGGGTGTAAACCGATGTCAGCTGGTATAGGCTCCAGCACCCCCTGTGACCCTGAACAGGATAAGCGGCCTTGAGAATGGATGGCTGGATTGAAATTCTTAACAACCCAATTAATTTCCCTTGCTTATTTTGCTCTCTCCCACTCCCAAAACCAGAAATGTATGCGTTTCAACCCCAACGCCACAGTCTGGGTTGCCAAGCAGCGGATCCTGTGCACACTCAATCAGAGCCTGAAGGATGTGCTCAACTATGGCGTTTTCCAGCCTGCCAATTGTGGAAGAGATGGCATGTTTCTGGATGAAGAACATTACCTCAGAGAGTACCCTCAGCCAATCAGTAAAGGTGTTCCGTGTTTGGAGGTACACAACCATTAAAATGATTTAGTTACAATTACATTACGATACACACATTGTGTAACTTTGGCTGAAGACTACACGTGTAATAAATGGGTGGTCTCCAAGTACCCATTTCACAGGTGCTTCTGTTATATCAAACTGCGAGTGGGCATGCCTCATTGAAAGGAAATAAAATAATCTGTTTTGACTGGCTATGATTGAAGTCCATTATGACCACTCCCACAGCAGTGCAGCACTCCCTCTCACAGATTCCCCAACCTGCACTCGTCTGCAGGTCAGTGGCCTAGTGGTAGAGTGTCCGCCCTGAGACTGGAAGGTTGTGGGTTCAAACCCCGGCCTTGTCATACCAAAGACTCTAAAAATGGGACCCATTGCCTCCCTGCTTGGCACTCAACATTAAGGGTTGGAATTGGGGGGTTAGATCACCAAATGATTCCCACTGCTGGTCACTGCTCCCCTCTCCCCCAGGGGATGGATCAAAATCACACGGGGATGGGTTAAATGCAGAGACAAATTTCGCCACACCCAGATGTGTGTGTGACAATCATTGGGACTTTAACTTTAACTTTAACCTGCCTGCGTGCAGATACGCCAGACGCTGTGCCGTATTTACACCAGTCATGAAAATAGCCTTAATCTTTAGTTGACACAAGCTGAAAACACGTTATAAAAGAGACGCCGCATGTACGACTCAGTTTTATCATTTGATAATTTTCCTCTAATTAATGCATTCCAGTGTTTCACTGAGTTACTAGCATCAACACTAATGGTAAATCGCTGTAGGGCCAAAATTGCAAGCTCTTACATTAGAATAGAATGTTAACAATTGACAAAATCTTAGTAGATTTCTTTGCCCACTAGACCTAGTAACTGACATGACTGTACGCATCTCTCACATGTAAATATTTTGCATGAAAAAGAGCATTTACTAACTTAAATTATGGTATCATTAAATATTTTTTTTTTCAAGATGGCGGCGCGTGCACACGCAGCGGCCACACTCTGTCCCGTCAGTACGGTGATTTGTTCGTCTAATGAGTGTTCGTCCGACAGTCTTATGTGTTCGTCTCGTCGTGCTATATCGTGCTACAAGTACAGCAGGCAGGTTCTGCTCGACATCGGCAGAAGTGGTCTTTGTGGCATTCTGGACTTTGAAGCGGCGACATTAAAGGCGCTCGGACTGCTACGTCCTGTAACGTCGCCAACCTCGCCCGCTATTCCTCCCCCGGTTGGGAGCCGTCGGAAACGGTGTGCGAGGAGGCAGAAGAGGGGCAAGCTTGGAGGCATCCGGGCCAGGCTGGCGGCCAACCCAGCGCCCCCGGCGGTGCCCTCCATTCTTCTGGCGAATGTTCGATCACTGGACAACAAAATGGATTACGTTCGCCTGCTGAGGTCTACGAACCGGACGGTGCCGAACTGCTGTGTGCTCGTGTTCACCGAGACCTGGTTGACTGACAACATTCCGGACTCTGCCGTGCATCTGGAGCGGCTAGCGTGCTATAGGGCGGACCGTGCCATTGTACGAGGGGGAAAGTCGCGAGGAGGTGGAATATGCGTCTACATCCGAGAAGAATGGTGCCGGGACTCTGTGGTGGTATGTAAGCACTGCTCGCCACTTGCGGAGTTTGTGATCATCAAGTGCCGTCCTTTTTACCTGCCGAGGGAATTTACCGCGATTCTGCTAGTCGCGGTATACATCCCGCCTTCCAACATCGAAGGCGACAGGATCGCGGCGCTTGGTGAACTGTACCAGGCTGTCAGTGAACAGCAGACAGCGCACCCTGACGGTTTCACCATCTTCGCTGGAAACTTTAATCATGCCGACCTGAAGTCTGTTTTCCCGAGGCTTCACCAGCATGTTACTTTTCCGACACGTGGAGACAGCTTCCTGGACCTAGTCTACTCTGCGCATAAAGGAGCTTTCAAAGCCACCCCCCTCCCCCATCTTGGGTTTTCTGACCATCTCACCGTTTGCTTTTGCCCGCATACAGACAATTGGTAAAGGCATCCAGGCCGGTTCGGAGGCGGGTTTGGGTGTGGCCTGAGGGTGCCTCCGATGCACTTCGTGACTGCTTCGACACCACTGACTGGGACTTGTTTAAGCAGGCAGCCACCTACAACGATCGGACGGACATAGAGGAGTATACTGACTCGGTTTCCTCTTACATCACGAAGTGCATCGATGATGTGACTTGCTCAAAATCCGTCGTCACTCGCGCGAACTGGAAGCCGTGGCTGACGGGCTGTCCTCAGACTGCTGAGGGCCAGGGACAAGGCTTTCAGAGCGGGGGATGAGCCTGGTTTGAGGACAGCGAGGGCCGACCTGTCCCAAGGCATCAAAGAAGCGAAAAAGCCGTTTTCGTGCAAGGTCTCCACCCACTTCAAGGACAGCAAGGACGCACGTAGCCTTTGGCAGGGCATTCAGACCATCACGGACTACAAACCCGCGCCGAGGAGCTGTGAGGGCGACGTCCGTCTGCCAAACGATCTAAACCGCTTCTTTGCTAGCTTCGACGCCCAGAACAGCACTTGCCCACTGAAGACCACTCCCCCCCCCCACACGAGCAGCCTCTGCGCCTCTCTGCCGACGGAGTGAGGAGGGCGCTTGCCGCTATTGACACCCGTAAGGCGGCGGGCCCTGACAACATCCCGGGTCGAGCGCTGAAGGACTGCGCTGGGGAGCTGTCGGGTTTCTTCACGGACATTTTTAACGTTTCCCTGCAGCAGGCCATCGTCCCCTCGTGTTTCAAGGCTGCTACCATCGTTCCTGTGCCGAAGAAACTTGCACCGTCCTGCTTCAACGACTACCGCCCCGTGGCACTGACGCGCATCATCATGAAGGGCTTTGAGCGGCTTGTCATGGAGCACATCAAATCCGTTCTCCCTCCACCATTGACCCTTTCCAGTTTGGGTACCGTGCCAAACGGTCCTCTGAGGTCATCTGCTCTGCCCTCCACTCAGCCCTCACCCACCTGGAGAGAAAGGACTCATATGTGAGGTTGCTGTTTGTGGACTTCAGCTCTGCCTTCAACACCATTGTGCCGCAGCGACTCATCTGCAAACTCGATGAGCTGGGCCTCAGTACCTCCCTCTGCAACTGACTACTGGACTTCCTCTGTCAGAGGCCTCAGGTGGTGCGTGTTGGCGACAAAATCTCCGCCAGCATCACGCTGAGAACGGGGGCCCCCCAGGGCTGTGTGCTCAGTCCATTGCTCTTCACCCTGCTGACGCATGACTGCACTGCGACCTACAGCGACAACCGCATAATGAAGTTTGCTGACGACACGACTCTGGTGGGTCTCATCACGAAGGGCGACGAGACTCGGTACAGGTCGGAAGTTGACCTTCTGACCACGTGGTGCAGGGACAACAACCTCCTGCTGAACGTAAACAAGACCAAGGAAATCGTTGTTGACTTCCGGAAGGGTCACACAAAACACCTGCCGCTGATCATCGACGGTGCTGTGGTGGAGAGGGTGAGCTGCACCAAGTTCCTGGGGGTGCACATCAGTGAGGACCTCTCCTGGTCCGCAAACACCGCGTCACTGGCAAAGAAAGCTCAGCGCCGCCTGTACTTCCTGCGGAAGCTCAGGTGTGCATGTGCTCCTCAAGCAGTCCTGTCTACATTCTACCGTGACACCATTGAGAACGTCCTCACCAGTTGCATCGCTGTCTAGGGTGGTAACTGCACTGAACAGAACTTGAAGGCCCTGCAGCGCATAGTGAATACGGCTGGTAAGATTATTGGTGCTTCGCTCCCCTCCCTGAAGGACATTTACACCTCCCATCTCGCCCGCAAGGCAACCTCGATTGCGAGAGATGTGAGTCACCCGGCTCACTCTTTGTTTGACCTTCTGCCCTCTGGGAAGAGGTACAGGAGCCTGCGCTCCCACACCACCAGACTCGCCAACAGCTTCTTTCTCCAGGCTGTTAGGACCCTGAACTCGCTACCCCCTTCTGTGTAGGGTGCGGCACTGCTGCGCTATTTTTCTAGAATGTCTGCTGTACGCTCACTTGCTCCTTTTTGCTCCTCTTATTTATTTATTTGGTGTGTTATTCATTCATTATTTATTCAGCACGCTGTTGTTTACTTGTCTTACTTGTTTGTCTATTGTGGGCCATGTCTTGTCACCGTAGGATAGGGGGGAACGAAATTTCGGTTTCTTTGTCTGTCTTTGGCATGTGGAGAAATTGACAATAAAGCTGACTTTGACTTTGACTTTATCAGGCATTGTACATATTCACATATAACACATCGGGAAAACACCTCACAACCTTCTTTTGTCATGGATGTAATGGAGCAGGGCGACCAAGTGCAGCAGAAGGGACAGCTTCCGACGTCCCAAAAAAACCGAAACGCCCACGCCGAGAACGGGGGGGGGGGGGGGTTGGGGAAGCGCACCAGTCCAAATGGCAAAGTCCTAACCGTGCTCGGCAGCAACTCTGGGGACATGAACCGCGCTCGGCGGCAACTCTGGGGACATGAACCGCAATCGGCGGCATTCGAGGGAGTCAGAACCGCAATAGGCGGCATTCAGGGAGTCAGGACCGCAATCGGCAGCATTCGGGGGAGTCAGGACCGCAATCAGCGGCATTTGGGGGAGTCAGGACTGCAATCGGCGGCATTCAGGGAGTCAAAACCACAATCGGCAGCATTTGGGGGAGTCAGAACCGCAATTGGCAGCATTCGGGGAGTCCACACCGCAATTGGCGTCGTTCGGGGAGTCTACACCGCAATCGGCGGCGTTCAGGGAGTCAAAACCGCAATCGGCGGCGTTCAGGGAGTCAAAACTCCAATCGGCGGCATTCAGGGGAGTCAGGACCACAATCGGCGGCATTCAGGGAGTCAGGACTGCAATCGGCGGCAACTCTGGAAGTCCGTACCGCAATCGGCGGCATTCAGGGGAGTCAGAACGGCAATCGGCGGCATTCGGGGGAGTCAGAACCGCAATCGGCGGCATTCAGGGATCCAGAACAGCAATCGGCGGCATTCAGGGAGTCAGGACTGCAATCGGCGGCAACTCTGGAAGTCTGTACCGCAATCGGCGGCATTCAGGGGAGTCAGAACCGCAATCGGCGGCATTCAGGGAGTCAGGACCGCGATCGCGGCATTCAGGGAGTCAGGACCGTAATCGGCGGCAGTCGGGGGAGTCAGGACCGCAATCGGCGGCATTCAGGGGAGTCAGAACCACAATCGGCGGAATTCAGGTAACATGAACCGCAATCGGCGGCAACTCTGGAAGTCTGTACCGCAATCGGCGGCAACTCTGGAAGTCCGTACCGCAATCGTCGGCAACTCTGGAAGTCCGTACCGCGATCAGCGGCATTCGGAAGGCGGGGCTGTGCGCAGCGGCAAGTGCCATCGCGCGCCGCAGCAGTGGGAGTGGGGCCAGGGACGATCGCGGGTCCGGCGCAATTGGATCGAAGTCTGGTGACGGTCGCGGGTCCAGCGACGCTGGTGGTGGAGGGAGGTCCAAGCGCTGGTCGCTGTGATGGTCGGATCATTCTGTCACGGATCGGATGGAACAGGGCGACCAAGTGCAGCTTGGACCAGGGTTTATTGGAGGGACTCAAATGACAGACTCGGCAAACTGACATGACTTAACAAAACGATAACATGACTGACTGACTAACCGAAACAGACTTGAAAACGACAGGAACCAAAAAGACATGAAGCGTGATGACAACAACATTACGACATCAGGAACCAAAAAGACATCAAGACAACAATGACCCGACGGGGCGTGAGGGGCAGACAGGACTTATATACACGACAGGTAACAAGAGGCAGGTGAGAATAATCAAACTAATCATGGGCACACAGGAGGGGAGGGGCGAGCACACAGACAAAAACCATGACAACAGGCACATAGTGGAACGGTTGGGGACGAGACGTGACATCTTTACTTCTTGGTGAAAGTATGATAATTTGACATTGCAACTGTTGCAACTCTATTACACATCTAATTTGACCCATTGATTTTCTGTAGAGATTCATTGTTTTATGTTTTAATGTTTGTCTTTGGCATTACAGTTTCGCTACAAGAGACGAGTTCACAGGCAGCCCAATTTGGATGAGAAACAAATTGCCAAACTTCATACAAAGGTAAGAATGTTGATGCAACAGAATAAAAAGCTCTATCAAAAAAAGTAAATAAGAGTTTACTGATAATATTTAGCATTCAGATTAATCCAGTTGCATTTTACTGCTACAAAGGAAGATGACAAATTTTCTGATTTAACCATTTTCCTCATCAAAAAGTCCACTACTGAACGATTGGGGTTTTTGTACCAGTTTTCCACCCGCACGTTGGGTGAGGATCATTTTTTGGGACTAAGTTGGTTCTGTTTATGCATAAAATTATTGCTAAGTGTTTGCAAAGACATGGAACAGCAGTAGTTGATGACAGAGTGTTTTACGTATCAGCAGTAAACAACCCATCAAGCCTCAGTGATCATACGCTGACAGTGTGTTGCTATTTTAATGTCTCTAAAGGAATCATTTAACTCTGAACTACAACAAAATGATATTGATGTGTTTGTCGATGTGGACGAACGTTTGTTTTTTTCCTTCACGACTCACACAAATAAAATAGGGGTTGTCAATGATTTTGAATACTTGGATATCACTTTAGAATAGCTCCAAACCTGAAGTTTAATGCATGTATAAAGCAGTTGCGTAAAACTGTACAAATCAGTCTGAACTGTTTTAGATTTACCAGGTCACTTCTACAGCATGCATAGGGCCACTGATTCAATAACCAGGCCAATTTCCTCAAACTACAAACAAACCTTGACATTTTTCAATCAGAAAGCCACGTAAATTGCATGATTTTAAAATTATTTAAAAATATAATATCTGAAATTTCTCTAATTTGAAATGCTTAAATGGGCTGGGCCTTAAAGCAGTGTCTCAGTCAATTAAAAAGAATGACAAGGGAGAGTATAAGTGATGTAAGCAAGCAGAACTCTAAAATTCAAAAAGCGCAGAATAACACAAATCCCTTTTTGTAGAAGGTTCCGCACACTCTGCCACAGACAATAAATGGAACAGAAGCTAAAGAAAATTAATGCAAAAGTTAAACTTAATGAGCTGTCACCTAATCGTGGTGGAGGGGTTTATGTGCCCCAATGATCGTAGTTGTCTTGGGGTTTATACCCCTGGTAGAGTCACCCATGTCAAACAGGTCCCTAGGTGAGGGACCAGATGAAGCATGACTCACAAAATCCCTCATGATGAGTGACAAGAATGGACTGTTTTCCCTTGCCTGGACGTGGGTCACCGAGGCCAGGCCTGAAGTTGGGGCTGGAAGGCTGGGCCCTCACTCACGGGACCGTAAAGTTAACGTGACTCCTCCTTCCTGTAGGCTTGCCACCTGTAGGTAGGAGGGGCCAGAGGGGTCGGGTGCAGAGAGAGCTGGGCGCCCGCCAAAGGTGGTCCGATCACTGGCTACAGAAAGCTAGCTTTAGGGACGTGGAACCTCTGGCAGGGTAGGAGCTTGAGCTGGTGTGAGAGGCAGAAAAGTTATAGTTGGACACACCTACGCACAGTTTTGGCTCTGGTACCAGTCCTCTCCAGAAGGGTTGGACTCTTCTACTCTGGAGTTGCACATGGTGAGAGGCGCCTAGCAGGTCTGGGCATACTTATTGCTCCCCAACTTAGCAACTGTACATTGGAGTTCACCCCGGTAGACAAGACGGTAGCATCCCTCTGCCTTCGGGTGGGGAGGACGGGTTCTGACTGTTGTTTGTGCATATGCACCAAACAGCAGTTCAGTTCAGATAAAAGTCCTTGGAAGGAGTGCTGGAAAGTGTTCCTTCTGGAGACTCATTCTGCTGGGTAACTTCAGTGCTCACGTGGGCAATTGTGTGTGAGTGATCCATGTTCCGTGCCTCCATCGGGTCCTATCGGGCCTTTTGTGTCCTGTGGAACTCCAAAGGCAGCTGACAGGTACCAAATGGCCAAGTGGAATGCAGCTTTGGTGGTCGCTGAAGCAAAAACTCGGGCATGGGAGGAATTCGGCGAGGCCATGGAAAAATGACTTCTGGATGGCTTCAAAGAAATAGGATAAGAGATAGAGATAGGGTGAGAAGCTCAGTCATCCGGGAGGGACTTGGAGTTGACCCAACTGTGGATAACCGGTAGAAAATGGATAGATGATCTATAAAATACAGAATTGTTTGGGTCCTGATATAATATAAACACTGTAGAGCTCTTAGGTCTGCAGACTTGGGTCAAATAATAGTGTAGAACCCAGAGTTCAGAGTAAACATGGTGGTGCTACATTTAGCTGTTATGCTGCACAAAAATGCAATAATATAACAACAGAAGTTAAATCACTCCCGAGTGTACGTGCTTCAAAAAACAGGCTTAAAACATTTCCCATACATTTGATTCAGGTCCTCTAAACAATGTTAATCTTTTCTTTTCTTTTAGACATTGTAGGAAGTCACTTTTATTTCAATACTTCAAAATGTTTTTAACCTCTTTTAATGTTTCTAAATGTTGTCAAAGTAAGAATTGAATTGAATTTATTCGTTTCAACATTCTAGTAAGGTTTGCCTTGTGTATAAAATGTCAAATGTGCTGTAGAAATAAAACTGTAATGCCTTGCCTTACAAAGAAACACCACAATTATTACGCTATTTAACCTATTTAGTATTACACTTATTATATTGTCAGTAAACGGGATGTATGCTTATGCTCAGAAACTCCAAATACATTAAGTGTATGGTGCTCATTTTTTTGTTGGCAGTGTGATGCGTTTTCAAAACCCGTGCTTCATCTATTGCTCAGGAGGAGTCTCTTTTTCCTTGTCAGCTCCAGCAGCAGAGCACGTTAACACTGCATCGCTGTTCTACCCACAAGAGTAAAAGTCAAGTGTGTTCAACCGTTTGAAGAATCTGTTTCCTCTGCCTAGTTGTTTTAGGCTCACCTTAGACAGCTATCCATCCCACAGTGAAAACAATCGCGTTGTGCGGCCAAATTGAAAATGTTTATGGACACTGGCTGTTTTTGGCATACCAGAAAATGTCTGACAGTTACTGTAAATCTACACACAAATACATTTTTATGAGAGTAGGAAAGACGACAACTGGACAAAGGAAAAACTGCAGAAGAACGTGAACCAAATAGCAAAACGAGTTTGCACTCTTGCTATATACATCACAATGTGTGTGTTTAGAATGGTAATAATCATCAGAGTGGAAACAATTTTTACCTGGATTTGAACTGAATATACTCAGTTTTTATTAATTTATTCATTTAGCAAAGTGAACAGTAGCTGTACTCTATGATCAGTCCTGGGTGCACCCTGACTCTTGCCCTAAATCAGATGGGATTGACTCCAAATTCCCTATGACACTGATCAGTATATGCTAAAGAAAGCCAAGGCGTGGATAGATTTGACATATTTCTTGCCTTGATCCGATAGAGAGCCATTCTCCAGTACTATTAAAGGAAAGGTGATGAATGAAGAAACTTTCTTTGCAGAGAGAGGATTTGAGCTACATCAAACAAACCATTAAGTTAATTAATTTGACAATGAACTCCTGACATTTCCCGATATTAAACAAGCAATGACTCATCAGTGACATCTAAGAAGCAGCCTAACTGCTGTGCTCACATTTCATTTGCTTGGCCAAATCAGCTTGTTCAAGATAGTGTGAAGTGAATTTAGAGATTTATCTCTAAATATAGTGTTTAAAAATAAAAACTGAATACATCTTCTCCTTTGTCTTCTTTCGCCTCTTCTTTGTCTTCTCCATCTTCTTCCTCTTCTTCATCCTGTTCTCATTTGTCCACCTTTTCGTCTTCTATAAAATCTTCTTCTCTTAGTTTACTGGCGTATTATAGCTCATTGGTGCATGACTTCACCTACTGTGCAGGAACCGCAAAGGGACTTGAAACCCGATGCTATCTACAATATGCTGTAGGTCAAAGCTGAGCGTTTCATGCGACACGTTTCCATACAAAGTCAATTTCGTTTAAAGCAACAAAAAAATGCTACACCCATTTCATCGTGATAGGATGAAGTGAAATTGGAAGTGTTACATTGACGACAGCCAATCAGCGTCAAAAACTCATTCAACGCACCAAACAGCAATGACTAGTACTTGAGCACACTGTAGGGGGTTGGTCGATAATTTATTTGACGCACCAAAATCACATCTACATCTCAACTTAAGTTGCATGGACAGCTGCTCTAAAAAATAGGTGTGCGTTTTTGTCAGCAGTGGCTCCTCACATTATGACGTCATACAATGAGGACTCTGATGTTTTCTTGGATCGGGCAGGGCTGGTGCTGAGAAAGGAGAAATCAGCAGGAATGCTTAAAATATGTGAATGGAGGAAAACGCCACGCTTGGGGTGTTTTTAATGGGGAATTAGCATTTGATCATGGCTAAAAGCTCAGCAAAATGTTGCTTTAGAATGATATGCCTCCTTTAACTTAACAGATTGGCCTTGTTGGAGGTCTGAATTTTCTTGCTCTCGGGTTATTTTGTAAAACTTTTAGCACACACACTAACGATCAAGCAACCTCCGTAAACATTACTTTTTGTTCATTTCTGGCAGAAGGATGCATGCTTTGAATGCTCTTTTTTTAATTGCTGTACAGCAAAACAAATGAAGACTGTGCATGCTCTCAACACACATTTGAAAATATCCCAGCAACCCACCATACAGTCAACAAAATAAAGCTCTCTCCTTCCCTTCTCATCATGCACTGTGATGAAAAAATATCTCTGTACATGGGTCTGAGAAATATACCATACAACTAAACAAAAAAAGTGCTATATTGGCAGTTAGTGGTCACTAACTGGCACTTCCCACGGAACAATGTCCAAATTTGAACGCAGTGAAAGATATTGCAATTTGTGGTCAATTGCAATTTTTAGGACATTTTGCAATTATCCATTCAGCTTTACCACTTGAACTCCATCCATCCATCCATTTTCTGAACCGCTTAGTCCCCACGGGGGTCGCGGGCGTGCCGGAGCCTATCCCAGCTGTCATCGGGCAGTAGGCAGGGGACACCCTGAACCGGTTGCCAGCCAATTGCAGGGCACACAGAGACAAACAACCATTCGCACTCGCACTCACACCTAGGGACAATTTGGAGTGATCAATCGGCCTACCAAGCATGTTTTTGAGATGTGGGAGGAAACCGGAGTGCCCGGAGAAAACCCACGCGGGCTCGGGGAGAACATGCAAACTCCGCACAGGGAGGGCCGGAGGTGGAATCGAACCCGCACCCTCCTAACTGTGAGGCGGACGTGCTACCCAGTGCGCCACCGAGCCGCCCCCACTTGAACTCAAACTGGCAAAATGCTTGTTTGTCTATTTGTGCCCTGCCATTGGCTGGCGACCAGTTTAAGGTGTTCCCGCCTCTCACCCTCACTGTGATAGGCTCCAGCACACCTCCGGGAACTGGGAATTATTTAAATGATCTTACCGCACAAATTATTTCATTTTGATCTTTGGATAAAAAAATGCTGAAGTCTTCTCTGCCTTTTGTCCTAGTCAACCCATCTTCTCTCCCGGTCCATGAAATGATTGCCACTCATTGTTTTGATATTCTTTTGCTATATCATTCCTCATTTTCTCCTGTCCTTGAGGGAGCTGTTCTCTTATCTATTTTTATCACACGACCTGGAATGAAAGCAAATGGGAACAGAACTGGAAAAAGCGAACATCCATTCTACTCTGTCATCACTCTCTAAATTCTTGGCTTCTTGCGTTTAGTAATTCTTTTGTTTCCCTTTTTAAATACGTCCTTTTTTTATCCCTCTGTTATTGTTAAATCCCTGCTCTGATGTGTGATGTAACTTCTATTCCCATTAGTTCTGGGCTCCTAACTTGCTTTTTCACACTTACCAAAATATGTCAATTCATCCAGTTCTAATACTGTTTATCCCATTCACAATGTGCTGGGTCAAGGGAAAGCTGGAGTCTATCCCAGCTGACTATACGCAAAAGACGAATTACAAGTACACCCTGAACTTACTACATATAGAGACAGACAACCATTCACACTTCACCAAAGAGACGCTGAACACATGTTGCCTACACCAAAGTCAGGCTTTCAGTGACACAAATATTTGCGTTGATTCTAATAGTCTACTGTCCTTTGTGGCGATGCAGGACAATCTGAAGAAGTTCATGGACCTTATACTCAACAATCAGGTGGACAAAGTGTCAAAGATGTTAGAGAGAGGCCTCGATCCCAACTACAATGACAGTGACACTGGTGGTAAGTCGACACCAAATTAGAACAGGAATCTTCAATTATTACCCAAAGTATTCAAGCAGTTTGATTTTCTCATGGGTGTCTTGCTGTTGTCATATTATTACTTAATATTGGTATTTTCTAATATGGAACTTACAGGTGACACACAAAAGCACACAAAAAACACAAAAAAATATGCAGTTATTGCTCACTTTTACCAAAATATCATTCCAACCTTTAAATCAAGAGTGTCCAAACTTGCGCAGGGAGCTTAATTTAGTCCGATCGCACAACCGCAGCACGCCGGGCACTCACTGTCGCATTGCTTTAGGAGCGTCTTTGTGTTCCGAGTTGTAAGATAACGCTGCTCTCGAGCCATGCCCATCTGAAGCAGTTCCTGATCCCGTTCGACTTGTCTATTTCCCTGGCACGATCCTCGTCTTTTTTCTCTAAAGCCTTCGCCATGCTCGCTAAAACTTTTGCTAATCAGGCAAATGAGTATGCAAATGATGTGACGAAAGTAGCGCCAAAATGCTGCCGAAAATAATTCAGCTGTTGTCGCAATACTGCTGCCAGCCCCCCTATAAAACAATTTTCATAACGGATCTACACGATTCACAAAAATGATACTCCCGACGGAAAAAAAACACGGAAATCCGCTGATCCGCGGAAGATTCTCATCCCTGTATTGAATTTATAACACGATGCTTAGGGCCGGTCTAAAATTAGACACGGCCGGATTTGGACCACGGGCCGGACTTTGGGCATGTTTGCTTTAAACCCACCCCACATTCTATATCCATCTGCAGTTTTTGAAACGGCCCTGTAGAGGTCCTTATTCGTTCTAAAATTAACATTCCCATTGACTTTAGCAGTGATCTATTCAAGGAGCAGAATTACAAATATTACTCTAGTAATATTACAAATATTACACTAGAATCAACAGTCATCTGCTTTCTGCATTTGGTCATGTAACGTTCACAAGCTGAGCCATGATTGGTTGTTACCTGATCACTGAGTAACTGTGACATAATTTTCAGTTGACAGCTAGTGTAAAAAAAAAAATATTATTCATAATACCATGTTGGACTAGTGGTGCCACATCGAATATATTGCAAAGAGTTATTTTTTCTTTGACTTTAGACTCGACTTTACTTCCCGTTTAAGTGAATGTATTAGTTTTTTGCTTAGCCCTTAATCACAAAATAGTCTCAAATGGCTTCATATATCAACAGTTTCCAAAGACTAGATTGACATTCCCTGATGTAAACCTCACAACTGGGCATAGAAAAACTCAAAACCTTTATGGAGGCATAAAAGAGCACTTCCCAAGAATCAGCTTATGCTCACAGTAAGAGAGCCCTACCGGGATAACCTACATTTGATGCAGAGTGGGCAACATTTCCTGCATAGGAGCCAAGTTGGCTGCTCTTGAAGTGTACCAGAATTCTGACACCATGTTGATTTATCCAAGTAACATGTCTACTATTTAAAACACCCACGACACCCTATTCCCTGTTTCTCCTCTAGAGAGCCCCTTGACCATGACAGCACATCTGGACAATGTGGTGGAGATGATCAAGGTTCTTAAGAATGGAGGCGCTCACTTGGACTTCAGAGCCAAAGATGGCATGACAGCTCTCCATAAAGCAGCACGTTCCAAGAACCAGGTTACGCTCACGGTAAGAGAACATACTGGGTCTGATTCACTAAGACCTGAAACAGCAAGTGATCAATTGCTTGCAGGTGGCAAGAGGTGTAAAAGTTGTGGAGACTGCCATATTGAAAAGACGGTTGTAAGCTTTAGAACAAATTTAAGTTTGAACTAATTGAACTGGGTTGGCACGGTGGTGCACTAGTAAGCACGTCCGCCTCATAGTTAAAAGGTGCAGAGTTCAATTCCGGTTCTGGCCTTCCTGTGTGGAGGTTGCATGTTCTCCCCATTCCTACGTCGGTTTTCTCCATGTACTCCGGTTTCTTCCCACTTTCCAAAAACATACATTTTAGGTCGATTGACTACTCAAAATTATCCGTATGTGTGAGTGTGAAATTCACTGTGATTGGTTGTTTGTCTATGTGTGCTCTGTGATTGGCCGGCGACTGGTCCAGGGTGTAGCCCACCTACTCCAGCTGGGATGGGCTCCAGCATGCCTGCAATCCTCGCGAGGAAAAAACAGCTTGGAAGATGAGTGAGTGAGTGAGTGAGTGAGTGAGTGAGTGAGTGAGTGAGTGAGTGAGTGAGTGAGTGAGTGAGTGAGTGAATGAATGAGACAGTGGATTACATAAACATTTACAGAAAAAAAACATCAGTTGTTAGGTTACGGATTTTCGTTATTGATCTGACTCCAAATTGCGATCAACACTTAACACATGAGTTGCTATGTCCCAATCCACACACTGGCGCACCTAACAATTTTGCGAGTTCGTTCTGTCAAAGAGAAGACCAATAGACCAATCAGACCAAATTTACCAATTGTTTATTCCTGACAAAGCGCACTAATACAGGCCTGAGTCCCGGGTCCCTCACACTAAAACTCGTGCGTTTTTGTGACCACCAAAAGACGATACATTCTTCCGGGTTGCCCAGTTTTAAAGAAACACAATATGAATGTTAAAGCATGCAAAACATTGTGAGATGATTGGTCGATGGCCATCTCCTCCCCGTGTCGGTGTTATGAGGTCAGGCGGTTGGGTTTTCCCCGCGAAGCCCGACCACCTGGACGTGATGTTGTTCTCGTTTCTCACCGACCTTGAGGTGTTCTCGTCCGGTACTCCCTGTCTGGGCCTATTCCACAACACTTCGAAGAAAACAAGTTCATGCAGTTTGCCTCCACATTCTTCGCCACCCACCAATCCACACGAGCACTCCAATACTAGATATTATATTAATATGATTATAAGTTTAACACAACCTTAAAAATATGTTTGCAAACTGCCGAAAGCACATCCCTTTACAGTGTAATAATTTTAAGCCAGCAACTACCAAAAATGTCAATACACCAACAAAAGGCTAGTTTCATAATGTAGGCAAATGGAGCCCTGATCATAATTTTTTGCCTGTATGCTACCTGTATCCATCCATCCATCGCTTGTCCCCACGAGGGTCGCGGGCGTGCTGGAGCCTATGCCAGCAGTCATTGGGCAGGAGGTGGGGTGACACCCTGAATCAGTTGCCAGCCGATTGCAGGGCACACAGAGGCGAACAACCATCCACACTCGCACTCACACATAGTGTCCGGAGAAAACCCATGCGGGCATGGGGAGAACATACAAACTCCACACAGGGAGGGCCGGACGTGGAATCGTACCTGCGCCCTCCTAACTGTGAGGCGGACGTGCTAACCAATGCGCCTATGCTACCGCTATCTGATTTTAATTTTAATTTTTATGACAGTCTGCTGAACTACTTGATTCGTAATTTCTTCAAATATTATTTGGCTCGCTTTCAGATAGGTATTGAAGTGGGAGAAACAGCAACATGTAGTATATACTTTGTTAAGTTAGACAAACTCTGTGTAAGTAGCCGAACTGACAACCACTGGCAGAATACACAGAGGTTAAGTAGGGGACCTAACGAGCTGTAGCAGGTGCTGGCAATTCCTTGATTGGGGCTTGGCTGGAAGTCAGGTGACGCAGGAACGTGACACACGCATGCGGGGTTTGTTGTTAAAATAATACATTTACTGAAACACACACAACAGCGGCAGTTACAGTCACGACCCGGCGAAACTCCCGCTCACTGTCAACTACTTCCGGGTACTGAGAATACGTTATAAACATCACACTGTCCATGTTATACGCAAAATTATACATTGTACAACCGTAACTGTATTTATCATATTCTCAATCAATAATTAGCTCAGACTACCAACAGTATTACAAGTTCTGATTATCAACTTTTAAACAGATTTACTCACCTGGAACACACACAACAGCGGCAGTTACAGTCACGACCCGGCGAAACTCCCGCTCACTGTCAACTACTTCCGGGTACTGAGGACCCCCGTAGTTGTCCCAGGTGCCTTATTGAAATCCCCAAATATTCGCCACTGATACCACACAGCACTATTTGCATATAACGGCATATAACGTGTTCAGAAACATCACAAAGTAAAAAAATAACAAGGCGGGTGCGTATGAATGTCCATTCAAATGTCCCAAAAAACACCATGGGCCCCACACTTTTATGACATTTGTTGCTTTATTTCAATTTGTGAGGCTAATAAGTATCATATTTATTAAGAGAATCAAAGTCAAAGTCAAAGTCAAAGTCAAAGTCAGCTTTATTGTCAATTTCTCCACATGCCAAAGACACACAAAGAAACCGAAATTTCGTTCCCCCCTATCCCACGGTGACAAGACATGGCTCACAACAGACAAACAAGTAAACAAGTATAACAAAAGCGTGCTGAATAAATAATGAATAAATAACACAACAATAAATAAATAAATAAATAAATAAATAGGAGGAGCAGAAAAAAAGGAGCAAGTGCGCGTACAGCAGACATTCCCGAAAATAGCGCAACAGTGCCGCACGCTACGCAGAAGGCGGTAGCGAGTTCAGGGCCCTAACAGCCTGGAGAAAGAAGCTGTTGGCGAGTCTGGTGGTGCGGGAGCGCAGGCTCCTGTACCTCTTCCCAGAGGGCAGAAGGTCAAACAAAGAGTGAGCCGGGTGACTCACATCTCTGGCAATCGAGGTTGCCTTGCGGGCGACATGGGAGGTGTAAATGTCCTTCAGGGAGGGTAGCGAAGCACCAATAATCTTACCAGCCGTATTCACTATGCACTGCAGGGCCTTCAAGTTCTGTTCAGTGCAGTTACCACCCCAGACAGCGATGCAACTGGTGAGGACGCTCTCAATGGTGCCACGGTAAAATGTAGACAGGACTGCCTGAGGAGCACATGCACGCCTGAGCTTCCGCAGGAAGTACAAGCGGCGCTGAGCTTTCTTCGCCAGTGACGAGGTGTTTTCGGACCAGGAGAGGTCCTCACTGATGTGCACCCCCAGGAACTTGGTGCAGCTCACCCTCTCCACCACAGCACCGTCGATGATCAGCGGCAGGTGTGTTGTGTGACCCTTCCGGAAGTCAACAATCATTTCCTTGGTCTTATTGACGTTCAGCAGGAGGTTGTTGTCCCTGCACCACGTGGTCAGAAGGTCAACTTCCGACCTGTACCGAGTCTCGTCGCCCTTCGTGATGAGACCCACCAGAGTCGTGTCGTCAGCAAACTTCACTATGCGGTTGTCGCTGTAGGTCGCAGTGCAGTCATGCGTCAGCAGGGTGAAGAGCAATGGACTGAGCACGCAGCCCTGGGGGGCTCCCGTGCTCAGCGTGATGCTGGCGGAGATTTTGTCGCCAACACGCACCACCTGAGGCCTCTGACAGAGGAAGTCCAGTATCCAGTTGCAGAGGGAGGTACTGAGGCCCAGCTCGTCGAGTTTGCAGATGAGTCGCTGCGGCACAATGGTGTTGAAGGCAGAGCTGAAGTCCACAAACAGCAACCTCACATATGAGTCCTTTCTCTCCAGGTGGGTGAGGGCCGAGTGGAGGGCAGAGCAGATGGCATCCTCAGAGGACCGCTTGGCACGGTACACAAACTGGAAAGGGTCAATGGTGGGGGGGAGAACGGACTTGATGTGCTCCATGACCAGCCGCTCAAAGCACTTCATGATGATGGGCGTCAGTGCCACAGGGCGGTAGTCATTGAAGCAGGACGGTGCAGGTTTCTTTGGCACAGGAACGATGGTGGCAGCCTTGAAACAC
The DNA here is from genome assembly GCF_024217435.2 of Syngnathus scovelli. NCBI lineage: Eukaryota > Metazoa > Chordata > Actinopteri > Syngnathiformes > Syngnathidae > Syngnathus > Syngnathus scovelli. Next base: position 3,154,744 of record NC_090850.1, on the reverse strand, counting down.
GAGGGGACGATGGCCTGCTGCAGGGAAACGTTAAAGATGTCCGTGAAGACACCCGACAGCTCCCCAGCACAGTCCTTCAGCGCTCGACCCGGGATGTTGTCAGGGCCCGCCGCCTTACGGGTGTCAATAGCGGCAAGCGCCCTCCTCACACCGTCGGCAGAGAGGCGCAGGGGCTGCTCGTATGGGGGGGGAGTGGACTTCAGTGGGCAAGTGCTGTTCTGGGCGTCGAAGCGAGCAAAGAAGCGGTTCAGATCGTTCAGCAGACGGACGTCGCCCTCACAGCTCCTCGGCGCGGGCTTGTAGTCCGTGATGGTCTGAATGCCCCGCCAAAGGCTACGTGCGTCCTTGCTGTCCTTGAAGTGGGTGGAGACCTTGCACGAGAACGCCTTCTTCGCTTCTTTGATGCCTCGGGACAGGTCGGCCCTCGCTGTCCTCAAGCCAGCCTCATCCCCCGCTCTGAAAGCCTTGTCCCTGGCCCTCAACAGTCTGAGGACAGCCCCCGTCAGCCACGGCTTCCAGTTCGCGCGAGTGACGACGGATTTTGAGCAAGTCACATCATCGATGCACTTTGTGATGTAAGAGGTAACAGAGTCAGTATACTCCTCTATGTCCGTCCAATCGTTGTAGGTGGCTGCCTGCTTAAATAAGTCCCAGTCAGTGGTGTCGAAGCAGTCACGAAGTGCATCGGAGGCACCCTCAGGCCACACTCGAACATGCCTCCGAACCGGCCTGGATGCCTTTACCAATTGTCTGTATGCGGGCAAAAGCAAAACGGTGAGATGGTCAGAAAGCCCCAGATGGGGGAGGGGGGTGGCTTTGAAAGCTCCCTTTTGCGCCGAGTAGACTAGGTCCAGGAAGCTGTCTCCACGTGTCGGAAAGGGAACATGCTGGTGAAGCCTCGGGAAAACAGACTTCAGGTTGGCATGATTGAAGTCTCCAGCGAAGATGGTGAAACCGTCAGGGTGCGCTGTTTGCTGTTCACTGACAGCCTGGTACAGTTCACCAAGCGCCGCGATCCTGTCTCCTTCGATGTTGGAAGGCGGGATGTATACCGCGACTAGCAGAATCGCGGTAAATTCCCTCGGCAGATAAAAAGGACGGCACTTAATGATCACAAACTCCACAAGCGGCGAGCAGTGCTTACATACCACCACAGAGTCCCGGCACCATTCTTCTCGGATGTAGACGCATATTCCACCTCCACGCGACTTTCCCCCTCGTACAATGGCACGGTCCGCCCGATAGCACGCTAGCCGCTCCAGATGCACTGCAGAGTCCGGAATGTTGTCACTCAACCAGGTCTCGGTGAACACGAGCACACAGCAGTTCCGCACCGTCCGGTTCGTAGACCTCAGCAGGCGAACGTAATCCATTTTGTTGTCCAGCGAACGAACATTCGCCAGAAGAATGGAGGGCACCGCCGGTCGCGCTGGGTTGGCCGCCAGCCTGGCCCGGACGCCTCCGCGCTTGCCCCTCTTTTGCCTCCTCGCACACCGTTTCCGACGGCTCCCAACCGGGGGAGGAATAGCGGGTGAGGTCGGCGACGTTTCAGGACGTAGCAGTCCGAGCGCCTTTAATGTCGACGCTTCAAAGTCCAGAACGCCGCAAAACCCACTTCTGCCGATGTCAAGCAGAACCTGCCTGCTGTACTTGTAGCACGGACGAGACGAACACACAAGACTGTCGGACGAACACTCATAAGACGAACAAATCACCGTACTGACGGGACAGAGAGTGGCCGCTGCGTGTGCACGCGCCGCCATCTTGATCAAAAAAAAATAAAATAAATAATAATAATATATTTTAGTCTGGTATACAACTGCCCTATCTTTTGCACTTAAAAACACTGAGTATGTCAGTTTGTAATTCAGAATTGTGACTCAGAAACTGGAATGGTTGACATACCTTTCTCAATAATTCAGATATCCTTTTTTCTGTCCTCTTTGTTTTGGACTTGCCATTCACACCATCACCTGCTCCCATTTTGCAGACACTGTTGGAGCTGGGGGCATCTCCAGACTACAAGGACAGTTGTGGTCTGACTCCTCTGTACCACAGCGCAGTTGTGGGGGGAGACCCAGGTTGTGGTGAGCTTCTTTTGAACCATCACGCCTCTGTGTGCTGCCAGGATGAAAATGGCTGGCATGAAATTCACCAGGTACACACAATGAGTTTCACCAGCTGCACTCATTTTCACAGAGGGACTTTGGGCTGCTTAGTTAGTAAAGCTTGCTTTGGGTGACCACACAGTGTGGCAGCTGCTATCCAGTAAAAAAGATAAAAGGCATGTTGGGCAAGTCGCCCTGCAGCTATGACAACACTCTAAGCACCTCCGTGCTGTGTGTGTGTGTGTGTGTGTGTGCGTGTGTGTGTGTGTGTGTGTGTGTGTGTGTGTGTGTGTGTGTGTGTGTGTGTGTGTGTGTGTGCGTGTGTGTGTGTGCGTGTGTGTGTGTGTGCGCTTGTGTGCGTGTGGGGGTGCGTATGTGTGTGTGCATGTGCGCATGTGTTTGTGTGTGTGTCTGTGTGCATATTTGTGCGTGCTTTTTGTCCGCGTCTGTTGAACCATCAGTTTTATCAGACTGCTCATATCTCACGTACTGTTCACTTCCAATCCCTTTGCCTTTCTCAATCTGTCACACATCAGACGCAAATAATGATCATCTTTCAGGCTGATTATACAATAGAAAGCATATTTCCTGCAGGTATGTTATTGTATTACATTCACACCAAAGTTACGTAAATGTTTCATCTGGAGCTTCATGTGTTTTCATGATGGAGTTTGATGATGAGGTACTTGAATGTAGCTGCTTCATTTGTTACTGGAGAAAAGGTACTCCTATGAAAGGATTTTTTTTTTTTTTAATATTGCTAGTCAATCAGTTGGCCGATGGTTGTGGTAAAAGATTCACGATTCAAGAGTTTTTATTCGCCATGTTTGAGCGTGCCAAACAAGGAATTTGACTTCGGTAAATCACAGCCTCTGTTCAACATTTAGGTGACTAACAACAACACTCAGGACATGTGAAAAATGGCAGATATTCTCAAACATCCCCTGATCTTAAACTCCCAAGAGGGCAAGGAAAAACTCAAAACTCCAGCTAGGGGAAATGAGAAACCTTGAGAAGAGACCACAGATGGGAGGGTCCCTCTTCTAGGATGACCAGGCTGCAATGGATGCAGAGAGGACACATAGTACAAACAGTGTAGACAATTAAAAAAAGGTGTGGAGAGCAGGATGTTATTGCACAGTAATGACTCTGAGACTCTAAGAGTGGTGTGAGTTCATCAGTGCAACAGCCTGGGGGAAGAACCTGTCTCTGTGTCTGCTGGTTTTAGTGTACAGAGCTCTATAACGCTGTCCGGAGGGGAGTAGTTCAAACAGACTGCAACCTGGGTGAGAAGGGTCTGTACTGTATGTGTTAGGTTCAAAATCAGCAAAAGGATCAGCAGACAAAACCAGTGAGGCAGAATATTGAGTCTTTTCTCACGAGGAGTGCATCCAGACTTACAGCAATCCGAATACACTAAAAATTTTTTACACTCCTCACTCTTTTTATTTGGAATGCCCTACCTACAATGTGAGACTAGCCCCTGATAGGTGGGGGGGAAAGCGTGGGCTTTGTCTCATGAGAGAAGAAACAAGATTCTATGTGAAACTAGAAGTCGCAGACAGGATGCCATGAGAAACGAAAAGAGTGCAAGGACAAAATGCTATGTGAAACAAAGAAGTCATGTGAAAAGAGTGCAAAGACAAAATGACATGTGCAGACATCAACAAAATAGATTGAGCTATCAACAACTTTCTTGGATTCCCAGAGGTGTAGAAGGTCAGGAAGCTCCAGACAGCATCGTTTGACTTGTTGTGGACTGGTGGACGTCTGCAAGGCGAAACAGCAAGCATTCTGTGCAATAACTTTATTAATAAGTACTCATTAGGGAACGCATGATAACATATATATACAATTTATCTAACAGTATGTTACTTGCACGTTTCCTGGTCCTGGACAGGTACAAGTCTTGGATAGATGGGAGGTTGATTCCAATTATCTTTTCTGCAGTCCTTATTGTCCGTTGCAGTCTGTGCTTGTCTTGTTTGGAGGCCGATCCAAACCAGACAGTGATGGAGGTGCAGAGGACAGACTGGATGATGGCAGTGTAGAAGGTCTTCAGTAGCTCCCGCGGCAGGTTGAACTTCTTGAGCTGTCTCAGGAAGTACAGCCTCTGCTGGGCCTTCTTCCGGACAGAGTCTATGTGGCCGGTCCATTTCAGGTCCCGAGAGATTGTGGTTCCCAGGAACTTGAAGGTGTCTGTGGAGAGAATAGTATTACTGCGGATAGTGAGGGGTGAAAGTGGTGAAGGGCCTCGCCTGAAGTCCACTGTCATCTCCACGGTCTTGAGCGGGTTCAGCTCCAGGTGGTTTTGGCCGCACCAGTGGACCAGCCGCTCCACCTCCTGTCTGTACGCAGTCTCATCACCGTTCTGGATCAGTCCGATGAGAGTGGTGTCGTCTGCATACTTCAGGAGCTTCACAGGCGAGTCACCTGTGGAGAAATCGTTGGAGTAGAGAGAGAAGAGCAGTGGGGAGAGGACACACCCCTGAGGGGCTCCAGTATTGGTGGTCCGGGTGTCAGATGTGATGGTCCCCAGCCTCACACGCTGTCTCCTGTTGGTCAGGAAGCTGGTGATCCACTGACAGGTGGAGGCAGGCACCGCGAGCTGGATGAGCTTCTGTTGGAGGATGTCAGAAGAAGACTGACCGATGTTTAACAGTGCTTCTCTTGTAAAAGTGATCCGGGATGGACAGTAGAGGACACAGAAAACACACAAAATAAGACAAAGAAACAGAGAGCGACTCACCGTGGCGGCCATCCGCGGCGCCATCAAACATTGTTTAATGTGCTTGTTATCTCGTTTCACAGTTCAATAATTAATATAGTACAATAAAAATAAACCATAAGACAGGTTTGAAAAGAAGGAAATCACTGCCTACCTTAATGGAAGACCTGGCATGCACAAAGCTACTTTTGGAAGTAACATCCTGATAGTGGTTCACTCTATAGATTGCCTTTATTTGCCAATGTCACTCTTGCATTCAGATCAAACAAACAAACCAGCTGCAAATGAAAAATATCTTAACGGAGCTGAAGACTAGCTGCAAGCTACTCCTGACTGTGTGTAAGGTTACCAACGGTTTTCTTTAAAAAAAAAAAAATGTAGGCGCAACACTGATAGGGTGCACGGGCTGTAATATACACCCACATAAACTGTATTAAAAAAATAACATACACACACTCAAACCATTTTTCGAAACTAAATATATTTTCTTCCCCTACACCCTTCTGGGCCTACTTTGGATCAGACCGTGATTGACTGGTTTGGTACACCTGAAGTAAATACCAGTTACACCAATGTCTTTGCTCACTATTCTCCAATCCTGAACTTGTTTTGGATCCGACTGTGTTTTACACCTTCATACTACTATGCTATTATTATTTTGTCCTACATTGTTTCTCCATGCTACCTACACAGGATCTGTGTACCGAGTTGATCATGCTGATAAACATTCTTAAGCACTTTCCACGAAAAACAAATGGAGATGTCACGTGCTGGTGCCACCTGCGACAGGACCATGCCCCCCTGTCAGTGGAATCGCCGTCACCTGCCACGGGTTCATGGACAGGGCTATATCAGCGCCGCCAGCGCAGACCCGAGTGTCAATCTGTCCTGTGATGCTTCGCTCATCTGTCCCTGAGAATCTGACTTACAATTCGAATCCACAGAACTGCTTGTCCACCCCAGCCTTATCGCCGCTCCAGCGCCAGCCACCCAAGCACCAGCCACCCCTATCATCCCCTTCCACAATAAAGTCTGTCACTACGCACTTGGCTGTACTGTCCGATCCCTTACAGGAGAATGGGGTAAACAAAACAAAAATACAAACAAAAACAAAACTAAATATCAAAAGTACTTATACATGATCTTGAAAGTACTGTGAATGTATACAGTGAAATGCTGGCTCCTCCACCTCTGTGGAAACATTTAGATTTTTCCTTGTGGTGTGACTTTAAGTCAAGTGACTCACTTGAAAAATATTGCATGAGTAAAGCTGTCACATCACATGAACCGTAGCAAGGTCATTGTTGCACCTTTCTTTGCAACCAGAACTTTACATTCTCACCGCAAGACCTCAGGTTTCAATTATATGCAGAATATATTGCATGATGAGGGCTCACTTGAACTTTTTTTGTTGTAATATATGTTGAGATGATGTACATTAAAATGTTGAGCTGTCATGAGTTGATTACATTTTAAATACTACAAACACTGCTCTCTTTTATACTGCTGTAGTTCAGTATATCCATCCATCCATCCATCCATCCATCCATCCATCCATCCATCCATCCATCCATCCATCCATCCATCCATGTATTGTGATTTTTTTGCTTTAGGCCAGTGCTTCTCAATTATTTTCTGTGATGCCCCCTGTAGGGAGAAAACATTTTGCGCCCCCATGCTTGTATCCATATTAACATTAAAGAAAAACAAAGAAAAAAATATTATTATTATTATTATTATTATTATTATTATTATTATTATTATTAACATTGTTTTTTAGTCTGTAACAGATCAGATTTCAAGTGCATCACTTTGCCTGAAACTGAAAAATAAATTATAATTAAACTATAAACATTCTTGACCAACTGCCATTTTATGCTGAAAAATGCAATAAAATAATAAACATAAATAATATTAAATAACAGCAATAAATAATATTAAATTCAAAGTAATCAACAACATTAACTCAGGACCGCATCATATAAACATTTTAACCTACAAAACAAAAATGAATGAAACTATTTGTGCTATTTTTTAATCAAAATGAAGCAGTATGACAGAGACCATATGCACGGCTGCAGGCGGTATCAGCTCTTCTGCAATGATGTGGTTTGTTTTGCACTGAGCAATTTGGTGCGTTACTTTATATGATGCTAACAGAGCTCGCCGATTGAAGTAGTGTTCACAAAGCGGGATGATTGAATGAAAAAACTCAAGAATTTTATCAGCGTGATTGGGGTGCAATGTCTTTGAGTGCCGCCTTAATATTTTTGGCTTCATACTGTCCGCTGCCAACATTTTAAGGCACAGTAAACACACTGGTCTTTCCTCGTCTCCCACCGTAGTCACACTGAATCCGAGTGCTACGTACGCTTCGTCATATTTCCTTGTCTTAGCTTTCGGGTGACTCTCATTTTTCTCAGCTCCGACTCTCTCCACCGTTCTTTTCAACCCTGTTAAATATTTTGCCATGGTGTCCCACTGCACTTTTTATCGCCTGCTCTGTACTGTGTGTGCGTATGTTCCGTGCACTCTACACTATAGAGCGAATACTCCCTGCGTACACTCTTACAATGATAGCGTCACTTCTACCTACTGCCGTGGATGTCTAATTACCCTTTAATCTAGTACGGCCAAAGAATAGCATGTTCTCCGGAGTCACACGCATCGCGCCTGGCATCGCACCCCACTATGTGAGAAGGACTTCTTTAGGCAATTAAACATTTCAGGCGATCTGCTCAACAATTGCAGTTCCTTTTAAACTTGAATCCTTTTTTCCAGATTTGTGCATTTTCTATTTATTTATTTTTTAATTGATGTAATGCCTTTAATCTACCGCTCGCTATCATGTGTCTCCCATCCTTTTGCGGCCGGGTTCAAACAAATTGCGGCTTCTTTCCATTCTGGTTCTAATCTCTTTTGCAGCACACTGACATCTAGTGTAAATGAGAGATTACTGCAACTTGCAAATTACTGTTTTCTGCGAGTGGAAGTAAATTTGGAATTTGTGTTTTCAGGCTTGCCGGCATGGACATGTGCAACATCTGGAGCATCTTCTGTTCTATGGAGCAGACATGAGTGCTCAGAATGCCTCAGGAAACACTGCCCTACACATCTGTGCTCTATATAACCAGGTGAGTAGTGGGCACAAAATATATATAATGATGTGAATTTTGTGTGTAAATATCAAAACATAGCAAGGTGAAGGGACAATATAGGAAAAATATTACTGATTTAAAGTTACAATTGGAACAACTGAAGGCCTCACTTATTTATATATTTATTACATTCTGATTTGAAACCGCCTTGTAATACAAGAACAGCATTTTGGATCACCTTGTGATCTACAATATATTAATACTTCATTGACACCTCTCATGCTGTGTTCATTTGAGTGTTTGAGTGCTAACGTTGCTATTTTGAGCGGTGACAGAGATTTTACAAACTGATTCAATTGTGTTACCAACCAGTGCTTAAGACACGATGCTCTAAGTGTGTGTGTGTGTGCGTGTGTGTGTGTGTGTGTGTGTGTGTGTGTGTGTGTGTGTGTGTGCGCGCACGCGTGTGTGTGTGTGTGCGCGCGCGCGTTCGCATGTGTTTAACGTTTACATTCACCTTTGATTTTGAGCATATTTTCTGGTTCCATTTCTTCCAGTGGAAAGTTAGTTTAATTTTATAATATAAACAGACAGTTGGTACTAAACTAGTTTTTGAATGAAAGAATTTTTCAGATCAGATGCAATCTTTGAATAATGTTTGTGTAAAAGCTGAGATTTTATTTCTACAATGTTTTTATTTGTGGTTAGTAAAGATGTCTGTGAATATCAATAAAACAAACTTCTCTTGGTCAGCAGTAAATCATGTGACTGCAAAGTAACGGTAACTCAGACTTTTTATATTATATTTTTATATTCACAGTATATGGACAAAAAGGAATGAAACATGAAATTCTCATTTGCTAAAATGCCCTCCAAAGCTTCAGCTTCACAGCTGTCAGAATCCACTAACATTGTGTCTCACTTTATCAGTTTATCATTATTTATTTTTGTGACGTTGAATGTGCTGCTGTTTCACATGCTGACTCTGCCTCATTCAATTCTGTTCTGCGAATTGAACTGTTGGGTCTTTGTTTTTTCTTATCATGGCAATAATTACATACTGCTTTTATTGTCACATTCACAAATGCCAACTCGTAAACCCTAAATTTAAAAGTCTAAATTGACAGAAAGGCTATCTGTCAGTTTCAACAGAGGATTTTAAATTTTGTTAGCATCGCAAATGTTTTATACATCTATACCTTGCAGTATATATACTACCTCACAGTTCTGAGGTTCAGGGTTCGAGTCTAGACTCTGGCCTTCCTGCATGTTTTCTTTGTGCTTGCATGTTTTTTCTCCAGGTACTTGGGCATTCTCCCACATTCCTAAAGCATTCTTTTGGGGTTGATGAAAACTAAAATGCCTCTACAATGATTGTACAAAAAATTTATGTGCCCTCAAATCGGCTGGCCACCATTTCCTTGTAACCTACCTATTGCCCAAAGTCAGGTTCTAGTTCACCCCAAACACCAATGCAAAGGCTATCAAAAATGGAAAATAAGATTCTGAATAAGATCGTCTTTTAATCATTTTACAGAGACAAGAATTGTACCTGTTACTCAGTAGTGGCTCTGGTAACTGTTGTTCTTTAAAGCTGACACTTTAATCTTATTCATCTCACTCACCCACCCAGTTAGCTTTTAAAATGAATCACTTTAGTGAATTTACCTTTTTGATCCTTCAATGTATTCCTTTTCTAAAAGCTTGGAAACAACAAAGTGAGTCCAACAACTCCAAGTATGTGTTTGTGGCGACAGAATGCAGTTGAACAGTGCATGTCTATGAGGTTAAAAAATCTTTTTTTTTTCTTTTCTTCTCATAATTTCATTGATCTCCTTTAAAGCATTTAAAAAAATATTGTTTAATCGTTTCATCTTACACGCTTGTCTTTCGTTAATTTTAGTAACCAGTATTTTATTTTACTGGTTCTTTTATCACAGACAAAGAACTGTGATAAAAGAACCAGTAAAATAATCTAAAAGTGAAGACAAAATGAACGTAGTACAACTAAACAGTATTTTATTTCTGTGCTTTGATTTAAAACACTTTTGGATGTCCTTTTAATCATGCTCTATATAAATAAAGTTGCCCGGCTTTGTCTTTCATATTGTTCGCCCACACTAAATCACTGAACATCTGTTCAATCTCCGCCAGCATCACGCTGAGCACGGGGGCCCCCCAGGACTGCGTGCTCAGTCCATTGCTCTTCACCCTGCTAACGCATGATTGCACTGCGACCTACAGCGACAACCGCATAGTGAAGTTTGCTGACGACACGACTCTGGTGGGTCTCATCACGAAGGGCGACGAGACTCGGTACAGGTCGGAAGTTGACCTTCTGACCATGTGGTGCAGGGACAACAACCTCCTGCTGAAGGTCAACAAGACCAAGGAAATCGTTGTTGACTTCCGGAAGGGTCACACAAAACACCTGCCGCTGATCATCGACGGTGCTGTGGTGGAGAGGGTGAGCTGCACCAAGTTCCTGGGGGTGCACATCAGTGAGGACCTCTCCTGGTCACTGGCAAAGAAAGCTCAGCGCCGCCTGTACTTCCTGCGGAAGCTCAGGCGTGCATGTGCTCCTCAGGCAGTCCTGTCTACATTCTACCGTGGCACCGTTGAGAGCGTCCTCACCAGTTGCATTGCTGTCTGGGGTGGTAACTGCACTGAACAGAACTTGAAGGCCCTGCAGCGCATAGTGAATACGGCTGGTAAGATTATTGGTGCTTCGCTCCCCTCCCTGAAGGACATTTACGCCTCCCATCTCGCCCGCAAGGCAACCTCGATTGCCAGAGATGTGAGTCACCCGGCTCACTCTTTGTTTGACCTTCTGCCCTCTGGGAAGAGGTACAGGAGCCTGCGCTCCCGCACCACCAGACTCGCCAACAGCTTCTTTCTCCAGGCTGCTAGGACCCTGAACTCGCTACCCCCTTCTGCGTAGCGTGCGGCACTGTTGCGCTTTTTCTGGAATGTCTGCTGTACGCGCACTTGCTCCTTTTTTTGCTCCTCTTATTTATTTATTTATTTATTGTGTTATTTATTCATTATTTATTCAGCACGCTGTTGTTATACTTGTTTACTTGTTTGTCTGTTGTGGGCCATGTCTTGTCACCGTGGGATAGGGGGGAACGAAATTTCGGTTTCTTTGTGTGTCTTTGGCATGTGGAGAAATTAACAATAAAGCTGACTTTGACTTTGACTTTTATATCATGCCCAAAATACCAAAAACACAGACATTGTGAAAAATGGTTTCAAACTTCCTCGGTTCAGTACTGCATACCGTAGTATGCAGTCCTACACAAGCGAGTGCAAATTGTAGGCCGATCCCAACATGTTTTACTATGGTGTACATGGGAAAAGAAATGCAGTCGGGGTTATTTTAAAGGAAGAGTTAAGAATGTCCTGGAAGTGAAATGGGTGTCAGATCGAGTGATGAGGTTGAAATTTGAAATTGAGTGTGTTATGTTTAATGTAAATAGTCTTTATGCCCCACAGCTATGATGTGGATAAGAAGAGAAATACAATTCTGGAAGGAGATATACCAGTGGTCTAAAATATGCGGCCCACGGGCGAATTGTGGCAGATGGGACAATTGTTTGCGGCCCTCGCCTTGATATGACCGTTTAATGTTAGTGTGGCTCGCAATTTTGATATGAATTGTTTTGTGCTGTGCTGATTCGAATGTGTCTTTTTGGGAGCACATAGTATTTGTGCAAAAAGTTCTTTTCTACCTTGAACTTCAACAAGTCCAAGTACAGGTCTAAACTTGCTAATGAGCATGTTCAAGCCCTACTGAAGGTCTCAACTGCTTCCTCCTTCGCGCCAAATGTGGCTCAGCTATGCGAGAGGAAACGCTGCCAGGTCTCATCAGCAAGAAGTAGGCAGAATCCATGTTCAGAACAATGTCCAAGTTTTGGCTTAATTTTGAGAACGGGGGTGTAAAAGTTTTTATCTGAGCCTAAAAAAAACCCAATGCGGCCCAGCTTCACCCAAGACTCTACCTCCAGTGGCCCCCAGCTAAATTGTGTTTGAGACCCCTGAGATCGACAAAGTAGTTCTGCAGCATCTCAGACGGGAGAGACTCTGGATCTGTTCAGATTGTAATTAACATGTTGGTTAAGGGAACGGGACTGATGAAGTGATGGGTAAATTTGGGATCCAGGAAAGGAACATGAAGTGGCTTTAGATGCCAAAAGGACAGAAATGGCTGCAGTAAACACTTTCTTCCAAAAGAGGCCAGAATATACTGTGATCAACAAGAGTGGCGGTAGAAGCACACAGCTGGATTACATCCTTTGCAGATGATGTCATCTGAAGGAGGTTTCCGACCATAAAGTAGTGGGTGTGGAAAGCGTAGCTATACAGCAAACGATGGTGGTGTGCGAGACAATTCTGTTTAGGATGAGGAAGATTATGAAGAAAAGGCATTGCAGAGAACCCTCTGGTGAAGTTGGGAAATGAAGAGTGTCACATGGCCTTTCATGAAGAGGTGAGACAGGCTCTCGGTAACAGCGTAACTCCCGCTGCACTTTATGTAATCATAATTCCGCCTGCCATTATGTGCCCTCTATTTAAAGGTCAGCAGTCATGTATAACTATTGTTTCTTCTGCTAATCAACCATTTGACACAGTTCCCTTTGAGCTTCTTCACCACCGGATTCAATTGTAACTTTAATGAGTTCAAGTTGTACTATATAATTTTTATGATATAGGTTTTTAGTATTTTGGTTTAGTGACCTCAAATCAATTTGTTACAGTTTAGCTCAGGATTAATAGATGCTACATTTCAACCCAAAGAATAACGGTCATTGATCACTGTCTGCCGTGTGTATGTCGTTATGCAATGAATGGTTAAAGTAGAAACTGCTGGTGCTGTGCAAGATAAGAAGATTTGCATGGAGTTGTGTTAAATCCACTGATCAGAATTAGCTCAGCGACACTTCATGTGAAGTGAAGTTGTCGACATGGTGGCGGTGTGGTGGGCTGAGGAAATTGGGTTTGGTGATGTGTCCCTGTCACGCAGTACAAATGCTGTATCAAATGTTACCTCCACATGTTCACTAAAACGGCTGGTTAAAATGCACACTCATTATCAAGCGACACACACGAGGAGACCCAAAGACCAACTGGTCAAGATCCAGCACGCTGGTTATCATGGATCATTTAACAGAAGCTGGCATCATCATTGAACTCAGAGTATAAGGGGGCGGGATGGAGGCAGGCTTCCATGAAACAGTATCTCTATACAATATATGTAATTGTTGATCCTTGGGGTGTTTTGGAAATAGCATGTCAAGCATGACACTTCAGAGCAATTTTAAATTGTGGAAGAAAATGTGACTCTTTTAATCACTAGAGTATCTGGAAAAGGTGGGAGTAATCACAAGTCTCAAATTGTAACCTTCAAGTCTCAAGCAAGTCCCAAGTCACTGTGGGAAAAAAAAATCCATCCATCCATCCATTTTCTATACCACTCGTCCCCACAGGGTTCGAGGGTGTGCTGGCGCCTATGCCAGCAGTTATTGGGCAGTAGGCGGGGGACACCCTGAACTGGTTGCCAGCCAATCGCAGGGCACACAGAACACGAACAACCATTTGCACTTGCACTCACACCTCGGGACAATTTGGAGTGCTCAATTGGCCCACCAAGCATGTTTTTGGGATGTGGGAAGAAACCGGAGTGCCTGGAGAAAACCCACACGGGCACAGGGAGAAAATGCAAACTCCACACAGGGAGGGCCGGAGGTGGGGAAAACAAATCAAGCAAATCAATTTTGCATTTAACTTTGATGGCGCAGCCTGTAAAACACAAGTTCAAATTGAATGTTAAATTCAGGGAATGGCTAAAGATTGTCAAGTCCAATGCCTCATATGTTTGTGATATGGTGGATCTAGTGAACAATAGTGTTGTTTTTTTCTTGTCTTCTTGAGGTCTGTTGGCAAAAAATGCACCCTAGATGTCCCACAAATTCATTTGAATATTCCAATGTAAAAATAAAAATTACACCAGTATTAGTGCAACTCTTAGATGTACGTAGAATCTCTGATACTATTTAATGCTAACCACACAGATATCTATCAATATCTGCATAGGAGTCAGTGTCACTATGAGCCATTTTCTAACCCTCGATAGCTTGTTATGGAGCTAAAAAAAAGTCTTTGTATGTGTGCGTGCGCAGTCCATGCGTGGTTGAGCACTTTGTGGGCGATTTGTGCAGCAGATTCAAGCCCCTCAGCAGTCTCCATTTCTCTGTTCTTCTCCCTCGCTCTTTTCTCGATTTCTCGTGTCCTCCCTCTCTCTGGAGTGGAAGAATACATCCACGCTTAACAGCCAGTGAGGTTGCATTCCTGACAGATGGTAGATGTTCTGTTGTCACTCCTTTCCCTCTGCCAGGGATGGGATGATATTAAACAGTTCATGCTATACTGACTTCTTTTGCTTTGGACAATTCTTCTTACGTCACTGGAAGACAAGCGACCTTTCTCCTGACCAAAGTAGGAGAGTTGATGAGCATCCTTGTTGTCTTAGATCACTTTCTTCTGTCTTTAAATCTGTATTCTTTCATTCCCAGGATAATTGTGCCAAGGTGCTGCTTGTTCGTGGAGCTGATAAAGAAGTTAGGAACTACAACAGCCAGAGTCCCTTTCAGGTAAAACTAAAAGAAAGTGGAAAAAGTCTTTGCCCATTGCATGTTAATCACGAAAGCAAATTGATTTCAGCTTTTAGCACATCGGGAAAGCATTTAGGGTACATTTCATATTGTTTCCATGGTAACAGTACTATATGGTCAGGGTCAGCTGCAACAAGGGATTGTAAATGTCTTTCTGGGTAAAACTGGACTAATCTAGATTTCTTTCATTCAATGAAATTTGGTGGGAAATCGAGAGTCGTTGACTGTGGTCATTGATATTTGTGGACGTTTGTGCTTTTTTGTACATTTTTGTATTAATACAATGGACTAAAAATACAGTGGAGCCTCGGTTTCCGAACGTCCCGGTTCTCGAACAAATCGGTATTCGAACAAAAAATTTGAGATTTTTTTGCTTCGGGTGTCGGACGAAATTCAGTTGTCGAACCTCGTGAGATGAGCCGAGAGGACCAGATGCCAACTGACTCCGTTCGTTATTACATTCTCGTTACTCTGGGGATTGCATCAACTCTAATCATGCCTCCAAAGGAAGCAAGTGGAAGCAGTAAAGCCATCTTAAAACACAAAGACGCTCCTAAAGCAATGCGACAGTGGCGCGCTGCGTTGCGCAATCGGACCAAATTAAGCTCCCTGTGTACTGAGGTCTACTTAAGTTTTGGAAAGTTCTTTAGGACTTTAATAATATTTTCTCAATTTTAGCGACCGCTCTGTCACAATAATGCGACCGGCGCAGTGCAGTTGCGCGGTCGGTGACGCGCTACGGTTGCGCATTCGGCGGTGCACTGCAGTTGCACCATCGGACAAAAATGCACAAATGAAAAAATGCTTAAAAATGGCGGGTTTATTTTGTTGCTTGGGACGGATTAATTATTTTTCTATTATTTGTAATGGGAAAACATGATTCGGAATTCGAACGATTCACTTCTCGAACAGCCTTCTGGAACGGATTGTGGTTGAAAACCGAGGCTCCACTGTATTTCATTTGTATGCCCTGATTAATGGACAGCAGGTTGCAGCATTGTGGATTAGAGTCAGGTTGGAACCAAATATCTAGCCTTTTACTATGAAATGGGCATGTTCTACTCTGGCTTTCTCCAAAACTTTAATTCCACAAAATATAGATTCAAGACTCTAAATTGGCCTTGATTGTGAATGGTACTTGGTTCTGATTGGTTGGTGACCAGTCCAGGGTTAGGGTTAGGGTTACCCAACCTCTCATCCAAAGCTGTCTTGCCTCAAGACGACCTTAATGAGATCAAGTGCTATAGAGAATGGATGATTAGATGTATCCAGTGCTTTAAGTGTGCCAGTACGCAACAATACAGTTTACTGCCACTTCTCTAGCGTACTGGGACTTTTTGCCACATATCAGGACTTCACATGAGCCACATTATCCTCTCTTGTTCAAACTCTCTTTTGCGCTTTGTGAGACTCATATGAATCCTTGAGTGGTACCTCAAATTGGCAAGAGGGTCTTTTTTCTGCCTCCGGTAACAGTTTATTTGGCGTTTGCGCTGTCATTTAGACATGTCAAGGAAGCTGCAAACATGCTCAAAACGGGACACGCCACCCACTCAGAGGCTATCTGCAAAAGAAAAGCATACTAATGCAATGATGCCAATGGAACTGCCTACGTAAGCTTTTACTTTGAAGTGGGTCCGTGTTGTGGTGTGATGGCTAGGTGGACTTGCCTCTTGAAATTTTGGCTTACCTCATCAGAGTTTTTGGTGCCATTGCATAGTTCAAAGTCAAAGTCAAAGTCAGCTTTATTGTCAATTTCTTCACATGCCAAAGACACACAAAGAAACCGAAATTTCGTTCCCCGCTATCCCACGGTGACAAGACATGGCACACAATAGACAATCAAGTAAAACAACAGCGTGCTAAATAAATAACGAATAAATAACACAACAAACAAATAAGAGGAGCAAAAAGGAGCAAGTGAGCGTACAGCAGACATTCCAGAAAATAGCGCAAAAGTGCAGCACGCTACGCAGAAGGGGGTAGCGAGTTCAGGGTCCTAACAGCCTGGAGAATGAAGCTGTTGGCGAGTCTGGTGGTGCGGGAGCGCAGGCTCCTGTACCTCTTCCCAGAGGGCAGAAGGTCGAACAAAGAGTGAGCTGGGTGACTCACATCACTCACAATTGCAGTTGCCTTGCGGGTGAGATGGGAGGTGTAAATGTCCTTCAGGGAGAGGAACGAAGCACCAACAATCTTACCAGCCGTATTCACTATGCGCTGCAGAGCCTTCAAGTTCTGGTCAGTGCAGCTACCACCCCAGACGGCGATGCAACTGGAGAGGACGCTCTCAATAGTGCCACGGTAGAATGTAGACAGGACTGCCTGAGGAGCACATGCACGCCTGAGTTTCCGCAGGAAGTACAGGCGGCGCTGAGCTTTCTTTGCCAGTGACGCGGTGTTTGCCGACCAGGAGAGGTCCTCACTGATGTGCACCCCCAGGAACTTGGTGCTGCTTACCCTCTCCACCACAGCACCGTCGATGATCAGCGGCTGGTGTTTTGCTTGACCCTTCCGGAAGTCAACAACGATGTCCTTGGTCTTGTTGACGTTCAGCAGGAGGTTGTTGTCCCTGCACCACGTGGTCAGAAGGTCAACCTCCGACCTGTACCGAGTCTCGTCGCCCCCCGTGATGAGACCCACCAGAGTCATGTCGTCAGCAAACTTCACTATGCGGTTGTCGTTGTAGGTCGCAGTGCAGTCATGTGTCAGCAGGGTGAAGAGCAGTGGACTGAGCACGCAGCCCTGGGAGGCCCCCGTGCTCAGCGTGATGCTGGCGGAGATTTTGTCACCAACACGCACCACCTGAGGCCTCTGACAGAGGAAGTCCAGTAGCCAGTTGCAGAGGGAGGTACTGAGGCCCAGCTCGTCGAGTTTGCAGATGAGTCGCTGCGGCACAATGGTGTTGAAGGCAGAGCTGAAGTCCACAAACAGCAACCTCACATATGAGTCCTTTCTCTCCAGGTGGGTGAGGGCCGAGTGGAGGGCAGAGCAGATGGCATCCTCAGAGGATCGTTTGGCACGGTACGCAAACTGGAAAGGGTCAATGGTGGGGGGAAGAACAGATTTGATGTGCACCACGACAAGCCGCTCAAAGCACTTCATGATGATGGGCGTCAGGGCCACGGGACGGTAGTCATTGAAGCAGGACGGCGCAGGTTTCTTTGGCACAGGAACGATGGTGGCAGCCTTGAAACACGAAGGGACGATGGCCTGCTGCAGGGAAACGTTAAAGATGGCGGTGAAAACACCCGACAGCTCGCCAGCGCAGTCCTTCGGCGCACGACCCGGGATGTTGTCAGGGCCCGCCGCCTTACGGGTGTCAATAGCGGCAAGCGTCCTCCTCACATTAACTCAACCCCATTCTGAAATCATATTCAATCGCTCATTTAGGATACTAAGAAACAGCAAGTTAATTATGTGTTCATTTGATGATATGGCACAAGTCTGTGGCATTACTGGGGAAGCGACGTCTCGCGATGTGCATGAGTACGATGGCCATCAGGTGTGAATGCGCTGCTGACGGCCAAATGATGCAAAAAAAAAAGAAAAGATGCAAACGAAAAGAAGACAAACATATATGCAAACAAAACACACACACACACACACACTACACAAAACAAAGCTGCTAATAAGAAATGGTACAAGTGGCAAAACACTACAAACACAAAATAATGCATTGGTATGTGGGGAGAAATTTGAGAAATATTACAAAATAAATTCTAAATAAGATCCTCTCTAATACCTTTAATTTGGTACTTAGTGTAGGTTAGTTCAAAATAGTTTTCATGTAAATCTTTATTTTAAAACATCATTTTGTTATTAATTTAACAAAAAATGCATTAATTTTAGTTAGTTTCCATTGTTTATTTATAACAATTTTGTTTTTGTTGTATCTCCTTAAAAATATTTTTTAAATAAAGTGATTTCATAAATTTTTGTTAACTAAAATAACCTTGGTGCAACTAAATTTGCATTTACCTGGTCTAAGGTGTACAGTTCTTTCTGCCCCTAAATTTTCAGGTATGCCGGGGTTGTGTAAATGATAATGCCTTCGATCTGCCGGAATGCCCGGATTCCCAAACATGGTTAATGAGACTGGCCTTGCACCAGTCTATGAAAATAGGGACCCTACAGCTAATACACTGTATAGTCGCCGTTCATCTGGTTCCATGCCCCTTTATTGGAGTGTGAGGGGAATGGGTGCGGATGAAAGACCTTGTTACTGGTGTTTCTGATGTATTACCCAGCTAAAGAAATGTTTATATACACAGCATTGTGTTGCTACAGAGATAGTAGAATGTATACTGTATATCAGAAGGTTCTGAACTCATGTTTTCATGCCAGTGTTGTACTGAGCAGAATAATCATGCCTGTCGTCGTTCTGTTTTAGCAGCAATGCGCGTGGATGTAGGCCTTATCTTACATTCTGTTGGTCTTCACGCTGCTAAATAGTTGCAACTGACATCACCACTGCTGGTTGCAGTGTTTTCGTACTGACATAGCACTCTGTTTTTGCTTCTTCTTCAAATCGTGCAACATTGCATCTTATGCATTATACAGTACATGTGTACATTTGTAGTGGATGAATTGTTGATGACTCACTCTCATCTCAATCTCAGGGAACAACCCCATATGTAGTAGGAGCTTCGGTGCCATCGCTGACTCCAAACTTATATGCCTGAGGTACAAAGAATCCATATACCGTGCTTGTATCTGGAGTACAAGTCGCATCAGCCATAAAATACACAATGAAGAGGAAAAAAGTATATCTAAGTCGCACCGGAGATTAAATCGCATTTTGGGGGAATTTTATTTGACAAAATCCAACACCAAGAACAGACATGAACCAGCAACAACAGACTAAACGATACGGTATGCTAACGTGACATAAACACAAATGAGGAGCTCAGAACGGGCCTGACGTAACATTAACAGTTAATCAAATAACTATAACATAAATAACACGTTTATCAAACCATCTGTGTCACTCCAAATCATTAAATCCATCGATCGCATTTGTCGTCCTTTCAGTAAACAACGCCACGTGTGCGGCGCGCCGCTGACGTCGGACTTGTCGTCAGTTGCAGTTCAAATTATTCCACACGCCCATATAAAAATATATAAACTATATATTGAATAACAATAATATATACAACAATTTTATCGAACCATCCGTGTCACTCCAAATCATTAAATCCATCGGAATCTTCGTCTTGTCACTTTAAAAAAAACACACACAGCTGTTGACTCCGGAACGAGGTGCGCCGCTGACGTCAGATTTGATATATCAAATAAATGTAATATAAACAACAATTTTATCGAACCATCCGTGTCACTCCAAATCATTGAATCCATTGGAATATTCATCCTCTGTGTCAAAAAAAACCAACAAAAAAAACCAGCTGTTGACTCCGGACCTACGTGCGCCGCTGACGTCAGCCTCGTTGTCAGTTGCGGCTCCAATTATTCCACAGATCTACGTACTATATAACTATATTGTAGCGTTACCAAAGTACCAGGCAAGACGTGGGTTTGGTAACCGGCTCTTTATTTCACAAAACAAGAGCTCAACATAATGTGTGTTTGCTCCAAGCAAGCGCCCTGGATCGCTCTTCCCCCACTTCACGGCCTCGCTAGACAATCGGAAACTACTGAAGTCTAACAACATACACGTTGCTACTCTACATAAACTATATGTCAAACAACTATAACATAAATAACAAGTTTATTGAATCATCTGTCACTCCAAATCATTAAATCTCCTGGCTCCGGAAGTCAGTGAATGGAGCTCATTGTCAGTGAGGCTCCAATTATTCCACAGCCATAGTGCACCCTTATGCGGTTTAAAGTGAAAATAACGTGAAGTGATCAAATATACTAGTAAGTAAGTAATGTGTTAATTCATGATCAAGTAAAAATTTGTGAATAATTTCACATATAAGTCGCTCCTGAGTATAAGTCGCCCCCCCACCCAAACTATGGAAAAAAAAATAATAATAATAAAAAAAAATGTATATATATATATATATATATATATATATATATATATATATATATATATGTACGGGATCGCCCTCAAAACTTTATTTTACCAATAAACTCAACCCAATTCTTAATTAATGTGGTGTTGAGTGTGCTGGGGTGAGTAGCATCAAGAGAGATGCCCCCCTCCTGGACAAACTGGTGAGGAAAATGAGTTCTGTTGTGGGCGCAGAGCTGCCTGATCTGACGTCTGTGGCAGAATAGCGGGTGTTGGCCAGGCTGCTGTCATCATGGAAAACCCCTTCCACCCCCTGTACAGCACCGTCACTGGGTGAAGGAGTAGCTTCAGTGACAGGCTGTTGACACCATCTTGTTCCATAGAAAAGCTGAAGGGTTCATTTCCCCCACATGCCGTCAGACTTTTTAACTCGTCGCACGGGTTAGGGGTGCATTCACGGTCATAATGTTGGGTTGGCAAATAAATATTGTTTGTTGTTGTTTATTTACATCTTTCATCTGCTGCTTATTCTTTATTTATTTAATCACAGGTTTATTTTGCATCTACTGCGATCTCTTCCCCTCTCTTTTGTTTGTCGTTTTTGTATATATAGTATATGTACTACTATATATATATATATATATATACCCCTCCGCGAGTCGTCACCTTATCGTGGTGGAGGGGTTTGCGTGCCCCTATGATCCTAGGAGCCATGTTGTCGGGGGCTTCATGCCCCTGGTAGGGTCACCCATGGCAAACGGGTCCTAGGTGAGGGGTCAGACAAAGCACGGCTCACCCAAGCCCCTTATGATGAGTGATATAAATGGACTTAGTTTTCCCTCGCCCGGACGCGGGTCACCGGGGCCTCCCTCTGGAGCCAGGCCTGGAGGCGGGGCTCGAAGGCGAGCGTCTGGTGGCCGGGCCTTCGCCCATGGGGCCCGGCCGGGCATAGCCCGAAATGGAAACGTGGGTCCCCCTTCCCATGGGCTCACCACCTGTGGGAGGGGCCGAAGGGGTCGGGTGCAATGTGAGCTGGGCGGCAGCCAAAGGCGGGGACCTTGGCGGTCTGATCCCCGGCTGCAGAAGCTGGCTCTTGGGACATGGAATGTCACCTCTCTGGCTGGAAAGGAGCCCGAGCTGGTGTGCGAGGCAGAAAGATTCCGACTAGATATAGTCGGACTAGCCTCCACACACAGTTTGGGTTCCGGTACAAGCCCTCTCGAGAGGGGCTGGACTCTCTTCCACTCTGGAGTTGCCCACGGTGAGAGGCGTCGAGCAGGTGTGGGTATACTTATTGCCCCCCGGCTGGGCGCCTGCACATTGGGGTTCACCCCGGTGAACGAGAGGGTAGCCTCCCTCCGCCTTCGGGTGGGGGGACGGGTCCTGACTGTTGTTTGTGTCTATGCACCAAACAGCAGCTCAGAGTACCCACCCTTCTTGGGGTCCCTGGAGGAAGTGCTGGAGAGCGCTCCTTCTGGGGACTCTATCGTTCTACTGGGTGACTTCAATGCTCACGTGGGCAATGACAGTGAGACCTGGAAGGGCGTGATTGGGAGGAACGGCCCCCCTGATCTGAACCCGAGCGGTGTTCTACTGTTGGACTTCTGTGCTCGACACGGATTTTCAATAATGAACACCATGTTCAAACATAAGGGTGTCCATGTGTGCACTTGGCACCAGGACACCCTAGGCCGCAGTTCGATGATCGACTTTGTAGTCGTGTCATCGGATTTGCGGCCGCATGTTTTGGACACTCGGGTGAAGAGAGGGGCGGAGCTGTCAACTGATCACCACCTGGTGGTGGGTTGGCTCCGATGGTGGGGGAAGATGCCGGTCCGACCTGGCAGACCCAAACGCTCTGTGAGGGTCTGCTGGGAACGTCTGGCAGAATCTCCTGTCAGGAAGAGCTTCAACTCCCACCTCCGGCAGAGCTTTTCCCACGTCCCGGGGGAGGCGGGGGACATTGAGTCTGAGTGGACCATGTTCCGTGCCTCCATTGTTGAGGCGGCCGACCGGAGCTGTGGCCGTAAGGTCGTTGGTGCCTGTCGTGGCGGCAACCCCCGAACCCGCTGGTGGACACCGGCGGTAAGGGATGCCGTCAAGCTGAAGAAGGAGTCCTATCGGGCCGTTTTGGCCTGCGGGACTCCGGAGGCAGCTGACAGGTACCGGATGGCCAAGCGGAACGCGGCTTCGGCGGTTGCTGAGGCAAAAACCCGGGCGTGGGAGGAGTTCGGTGAGGCCATGGAGAATGACTTTCGGACGGCTTCGAGGAAATTCTGGTCCACCATCCGGCGTCTCAGGAGGGGGAAGCAGTGCAACGTCAACACTGTTTACAGTGGGGATGGCATGCTGCTGACCTCGACTCGGGACGTTGTGAGTCGGTGGGGAGAATACTTCGAAGACCTCCTCAATTCCACCTACACGCCTTCCATTGAGGAAGCAGGGCCTGGAGACTCTGAGGCGGATTCTCCAATCTCTGGGGTCGAAGTCACTGAGGTAGTTAAAAAACTCCTCGGTGGCAAGGCCCCGGGGGTGGATGAGATCCGCCCGGAGTTCTTAAAGGCTCTGGATGTTGTGGGGCTGTCATGGCTGACACGCCTCTACAACGTTGCGTGGACATCGGGGACAGTGCCTCTGGATTGGCAGACTGTAGTGGTGGTTCCCCTTTTTAAGAAGGGGGACCGGAGGGTGTGTTCCAATTACAGGGGAATCACACTCCTCAGCCTCCCTGGTAAGGTCTATTCAGGGGTGCTGGAGAGGAGGGTCCGTCGGGAGGTCGAACCTCGGATTCAGGAGGAGCCGTGTGGCTTTCGTCCTGGCCGTGGAACAGTGCACCAGCTCTACACCCTCAGCAGAATCCTCGAGTTCGCCCAACCAGTCCACATGTGTTTTGTGGACTTGGAGAAGGCGTTCGACCGTGTCCCTCGGGAGGTTCTGTGGAGGGTGCTTCGGGAGTACGGGGTGCCGAACCAACTGATAAGGGCGGTTCGGTCCCTGTATCACCGATGCCAGAGTCTGGTCCGCATTTCCGGCAGTAAGTCGGATTCGTTCCCAGTAAGGGTTGGACTCCGCCAAGGCTGCCCTTTGTCACCGATTCTGTTCATAATTTTTATTGACAGAATTTCTAGGCGCAGCCGAGGCGTTGAGGGGGTCCGGTTTGGGGACCTCAGCATCGCGTCTCTGCTTTTTGCAGATGACGTGGTGCTGTTGGCTTCTTCAGGCCGTGATCTCCAGCTCTCGCTGGAACGGTTCGCAGCCGAGTGTGAAGCGGTCGGGATGAGGGTCAGCACCTCCAAATCCGAGTCCATGGTCCTCGATCGGAAAAGGGTGGAATGCCCTCTCCGGATCGGGGATGAGATCCTGCCCCAAGTGGAGGAGTTCAAGTATCTTGGAGTCTTGTTCACGAGTGAGGGGAGGATGGAGCGTGAGATCGACAGGCGGATCGGTGCAGCGTCGGCAGTAATGCGGACCCTGTACCGGTCCGTTGTGGTGAAGAGAGAGCTGAGCCAAAAGGCAAAGCTCTCAATTTACCGGTCGATTTACGCTCCTACCCTCACCTATGGTCACGAGCTATGGGTCGTGACCGAAAGAACGAGATCTCGGATACAAGCGGCCGAAATGAGTTTTCTTCGCAGGATGTCCGGGCTCTCCCTTAGAGATAGGGTGAGAAGCTCGGTCATCCGGGAGAGACTCGGAGTAGAGTCGCTACTCCTCCACGTTGAGAGGAGCCAGATGAGGTGGCTCGGGCATCTTATCAGGATGCCTCCTGGACGCCTCCCTGGGGAGGTGTTCCGGGCATGTCCCACCGGTAGGAGACCCCGGGGACGACCCAGGACGCGCTGGAGAGACTATGTCTCTCAGCTGGCCTGGGAACGCCTTGGGATCCCCCGGGATGAGCTGGATGAAGTGGCTGGGGAGAGGGAAGTCTGGGAGTCCCTCCTAAAGCTGCTGCCCCCGCGACCCGACCCCGGATAAGCGGAAGAAGATGGATGGATGGATGGATGGATATATATATATATATATATATATATATATATATATATATCCATCCATCCATCCATCCATCTTCTTCCGCTTATCCGGGGATATATATATATTTATTTCACAAAACAAGAGCTCAACATAATGTGTGTTTGCTCCAAGCAAGCGCCCTGGATCGCTCTTCCCCCACTTCACGGCCTCGCTAGACAATCGGAAACTACTGAAGTCTAACAACATACACGTTGCTACTCTACATAAACTATATGTCAAACAACTATAACATAAATAACAAGTTTATTGAATCATCTGTCACTCCAAATCATTAAATCTCCTGGCTCCGGAAGTCAGTGAATGGAGCTCATTGTCAGTGAGGCTCCAATTATTCCACAGCCATAGTGCACCCTTATGCGGTTTAAAGTGAAAATAACGTGAAGTGATCAAATATACTAGTAAGTAAGTAATGTGTTAATTCATGATCAAGTAAAAATTTGTGAATAATTTCACATATAAGTCGCTCCTGAGTATAAGTCGCCCCCCCACCCAAACTATGGAAAAAAAAATAATAATAATAAAAAAAAATGTATATATATATATATATATATATATATATATATATATATATATATATATATATATGTACGGGATCGCCCTCAAAACTTTATTTTACCAATAAACTCAACCCAATTCTTAATTAATGTGGTGTTGAGTGTGCTGGGGTGAGTAGCATCAAGAGAGATGCCCCCCTCCTGGACAAACTGGTGAGGAAAATGAGTTCTGTTGTGGGCGCAGAGCTGCCTGATCTGACGTCTGTGGCAGAATAGCGGGTGTTGGCCAGGCTGCTGTCATCATGGAAAACCCCTTCCACCCCCTGTACAGCACCGTCACTGGGTGAAGGAGTAGCTTCAGTGACAGGCTGTTGACACCATCTTGTTCCATAGAAAAGCTGAAGGGTTCATTTCCCCCACATGCCGTCAGACTTTTTAACTCGTCGCACGGGTTAGGGGTGCATTCACGGTCATAATGTTGGGTTGGCAAATAAATATTGTTTGTTGTTGTTTATTTACATCTTTCATCTGCTGCTTATTCTTTATTTATTTAATCACAGGTTTATTTTGCATCTACTGCGATCTCTTCCCCTCTCTTTTGTTTGTCGTTTTTGTATATATAGTATATGTACTACTATATATATATATATATATATACCCCTCCGCGAGTCGTCACCTTATCGTGGTGGAGGGGTTTGCGTGCCCCTATGATCCTAGGAGCCATGTTGTCGGGGGCTTCATGCCCCTGGTAGGGTCACCCATGGCAAACGGGTCCTAGGTGAGGGGTCAGACAAAGCACGGCTCACCCAAGCCCCTTATGATGAGTGATATAAATGGACTTAGTTTTCCCTCGCCCGGACGCGGGTCACCGGGGCCTCCCTCTGGAGCCAGGCCTGGAGGCGGGGCTCGAAGGCGAGCGTCTGGTGGCCGGGCCTTCGCCCATGGGGCCCGGCCGGGCATAGCCCGAAATGGAAACGTGGGTCCCCCTTCCCATGGGCTCACCACCTGTGGGAGGGGCCGAAGGGGTCGGGTGCAATGTGAGCTGGGCGGCAGCCAAAGGCGGGGACCTTGGCGGTCTGATCCCCGGCTGCAGAAGCTGGCTCTTGGGACATGGAATGTCACCTCTCTGGCTGGAAAGGAGCCCGAGCTGGTGTGCGAGGCAGAAAGATTCCGACTAGATATAGTCGGACTAGCCTCCACACACAGTTTGGGTTCCGGTACAAGCCCTCTCGAGAGGGGCTGGACTCTCTTCCACTCTGGAGTTGCCCACGGTGAGAGGCGTCGAGCAGGTGTGGGTATACTTATTGCCCCCCGGCTGGGCGCCTGCACATTGGGGTTCACCCCGGTGAACGAGAGGGTAGCCTCCCTCCGCCTTCGGGTGGGGGGACGGGTCCTGACTGTTGTTTGTGTCTATGCACCAAACAGCAGCTCAGAGTACCCACCCTTCTTGGGGTCCCTGGAGGAAGTGCTGGAGAGCGCTCCTTCTGGGGACTCTATCGTTCTACTGGGTGACTTCAATGCTCACGTGGGCAATGACAGTGAGACCTGGAAGGGCGTGATTGGGAGGAACGGCCCCCCTGATCTGAACCCGAGCGGTGTTCTACTGTTGGACTTCTGTGCTCGACACGGATTTTCAATAATGAACACCATGTTCAAACATAAGGGTGTCCATGTGTGCACTTGGCACCAGGACACCCTAGGCCGCAGTTCGATGATCGACTTTGTAGTCGTGTCATCGGATTTGCGGCCGCATGTTTTGGACACTCGGGTGAAGAGAGGGGCGGAGCTGTCAACTGATCACCACCTGGTGGTGGGTTGGCTCCGATGGTGGGGGAAGATGCCGGTCCGACCTGGCAGACCCAAACGCTCTGTGAGGGTCTGCTGGGAACGTCTGGCAGAATCTCCTGTCAGGAAGAGCTTCAACTCCCACCTCCGGCAGAGCTTTTCCCACGTCCCGGGGGAGGCGGGGGACATTGAGTCTGAGTGGACCATGTTCCGTGCCTCCATTGTTGAGGCGGCCGACCGGAGCTGTGGCCGTAAGGTCGTTGGTGCCTGTCGTGGCGGCAACCCCCGAACCCGCTGGTGGACACCGGCGGTAAGGGATGCCGTCAAGCTGAAGAAGGAGTCCTATCGGGCCGTTTTGGCCTGCGGGACTCCGGAGGCAGCTGACAGGTACCGGATGGCCAAGCGGAACGCGGCTTCGGCGGTTGCTGAGGCAAAAACCCGGGCGTGGGAGGAGTTCGGTGAGGCCATGGAGAATGACTTTCGGACGGCTTCGAGGAAATTCTGGTCCACCATCCGGCGTCTCAGGAGGGGGAAGCAGTGCAACGTCAACACTGTTTACAGTGGGGATGGCATGCTGCTGACCTCGACTCGGGACGTTGTGAGTCGGTGGGGAGAATACTTCGAAGACCTCCTCAATTCCACCTACACGCCTTCCATTGAGGAAGCAGGGCCTGGAGACTCTGAGGCGGATTCTCCAATCTCTGGGGTCGAAGTCACTGAGGTAGTTAAAAAACTCCTCGGTGGCAAGGCCCCGGGGGTGGATGAGATCCGCCCGGAGTTCTTAAAGGCTCTGGATGTTGTGGGGCTGTCATGGCTGACACGCCTCTACAACGTTGCGTGGACATCGGGGACAGTGCCTCTGGATTGGCAGACTGTAGTGGTGGTTCCCCTTTTTAAGAAGGGGGACCGGAGGGTGTGTTCCAATTACAGGGGAATCACACTCCTCAGCCTCCCTGGTAAGGTCTATTCAGGGGTGCTGGAGAGGAGGGTCCGTCGGGAGGTCGAACCTCGGATTCAGGAGGAGCCGTGTGGCTTTCGTCCTGGCCGTGGAACAGTGCACCAGCTCTACACCCTCAGCAGAATCCTCGAGTTCGCCCAACCAGTCCACATGTGTTTTGTGGACTTGGAGAAGGCGTTCGACCGTGTCCCTCGGGAGGTTCTGTGGAGGGTGCTTCGGGAGTACGGGGTGCCGAACCAACTGATAAGGGCGGTTCGGTCCCTGTATCACCGATGCCAGAGTCTGGTCCGCATTTCCGGCAGTAAGTCGGATTCGTTCCCAGTGAGGGTTGGACTCCGCCAAGGCTGCCCTTTGTCACCGATTCTGTTCATAATTTTTATTGACAGAATTTCTAGGCGCAGCCGAGGCGTTGAGGGGGTCCGGTTTGGGGACCTCAGCATCGCGTCTCTGCTTTTTGCAGATGACGTGGTGCTGTTGGCTTCTTCAGGCCGTGATCTCCAGCTCTCGCTGGAACGGTTCGCAGCCGAGTGTGAAGCGGTCGGGATGAGGGTCAGCACCTCCAAATCCGAGTCCATGGTCCTCGATCGGAAAAGGGTGGAATGCCCTCTCCGGATCGGGGATGAGATCCTGCCCCAAGTGGAGGAGTTCAAGTATCTTGGAGTCTTGTTCACGAGTGAGGGGAGGATGGAGCGTGAGATCGACAGGCGGATCGGTGCAGCGTCGGCAGTAATGCGGACCCTGTACCGGTCCGTTGTGGTGAAGAGAGAGCTGAGCCAAAAGGCAAAGCTCTCAATTTACCGGTCGATTTACGCTCCTACCCTCACCTATGGTCACGAGCTATGGGTCGTGACCGAAAGAACGAGATCTCGGATACAAGCGGCCGAAATGAGTTTTCTTCGCAGGATGTCCGGGCTCTCCCTTAGAGATAGGGTGAGAAGCTCGGTCATCCGGGAGAGACTCGGAGTAGAGTCGCTACTCCTCCACGTTGAGAGGAGCCAGATGAGGTGGCTCGGGCATCTTATCAGGATGCCTCCTGGACGCCTCCCTGGGGAGGTGTTCCGGGCATGTCCCACCGGTAGGAGACCCCGGGGACGACCCAGGACGCGCTGGAGAGACTATGTCTCTCAGCTGGCCTGGGAACGCCTTGGGATCCCCCGGGATGAGCTGGATGAAGTGGCTGGGGAGAGGGAAGTCTGGGAGTCCCTCCTAAAGCTGCTGCCCCCGCGACCCGACCCCGGATAAGCGGAAGAAGATGGATGGATGGATGGATGGATATATATATATATATATATATATATATATATATATATATATATATCCATCCATCCATCCATCCATCTTCTTCCGCTTATCCGGGGATATATATATATATATATATATATATATCCATCCATCCATCCATCCATCTTCTTCCGCTTATCCGGGGTCGGGTCGCGGGGGCAGCAGCTTTAGGAGTCATGCTTACAACCAAATAGATAACATCAAATAAACATGACTTGTTTTCATTTAGGTTTCTTAGAAATGTACAGTTAATCATTATTTTAGAAGTATGAAATAACCACTGTGGAATACCAATAGCTACTTTAATCAGTGTATAGTTAGCCAAATATTTTCAATCCCCCGAGTTAATTGTGATGTGCTTTTAAGTTTGCATCCAATAGATCAAATTCAGACAAAAGCTTTGCAATCCATGAAAAACTTATTGAATGTCTTCACTTCAATCTCTCCATATTGGTGTTATTTCAATATATTGTGACCTTATTTCTAGTCCTGCCTTCAGTTCCTTACAACATTTTGGGTCCAACAGTTATGATTTACAACCATAGACAATTGAATTTAGACCACTATCACCTCCTGCAGCTCTTCGCTTTGAATTGGACATCCACTTTTTCTTGGATTTTTTACATTATGTATTCTATGTCCCCTCTCTGCATCCATTGCAGCCTGGTGATCCTAAAAGGGGGATCCTCCCATCTGTGGTCCCTTCTCAAGTTTTCCCATTTTTCCCTTCGTAGGGTTTTTTTAGTTCTTCCTTGCCCTTTTGGGAGCTTAAGGTCAGGGGATGCTTTGAGAATACAGTCAAACCTAAGTTTTCGACCACAATCCGTTCCAGAAGGCGGTTCGAGAAGTGAATCGGTCAATTCCGAATCTATTTTTCCCATTACAAATAATGGAAAAATAATTCATCCGTCCCAAGCAACAAAATAAACCCGCCATTTTTAAGCATTTTTTCATTTGCGCATTTTTGTCAGATCGCGCAACTGCAGCGCACCGCCGAACGCGCAACCGTAGCACGCCGCCGACCGCGCAATTGCACCGCGCTAGTCGCATCATTGTGACAGAGCCGTCGCTGAAATTTTGAAAATATTTTTAAAGTCCTGATGTACTTTCTAAAATTTAAGTGGACCCCAGCGCGCAGGGAGCTAACTGTCGCATTGCTTTAAGAGCGTCTTTGTGTTTTAGGATGGCTTTACTGCTCCCACTTGCTATCTTTGGAGGCATGATTAGGGGTTAATACAATCCTCAAAGTAACGAAAATACAATAACGAACGGAGTCAGTCGGCATCCGGGCCGCGCGGTTGGGTTTTCTCGTGTCCTTACGGTTCATCTCGCGAGGTTCGACCTCCGAATTTTGTTCAACAACCAAAGCAAAACAATCTCGAATTTTTTGTTCTAATTCCGAATTGTTCGAGAACCGGGCCGTTCGAAAACCGAGGTTTGACTGTAATTGTAAAAATAAATTTGTACATGTAAAGCCCTTTGAGACTGTGATTTAGGGCTATACAAATAAACTTGACTTGACTTGACCACTATAAAAACTATGCCCAGATTAGTATAATGTATTTTCAAATGAAATGACCACATGATATCTATGAAAAATGTCATTATTCAACTTTTGAGTCCATTATTCAGGGGGGCGTTAAAGCTATTAGTCCTCTTTTTAAATAATTTTGTCCCTTATTTTGTAAAATGTAAAGATGGGCTAAGAAATATCTTAAAATAATGGCATAACCTTTCCATGGGCTCCATTTAGGAGAGGCCAAAAGGGTCAGGTGCGGTGGGACTTCAGTGCTAACAGTGCCAAATACATTGGGACCTGACATGTTGTGACTGGGAGGAATGCACCCCGCCTCCTTTTGATACGAGGATACACAGTTTGTTGATCAACCTTGTGGCTGCTTTATCAGATTTGCAGCCACATGTCTTGGATGCTTGGGGAAGAGGGAACTGAGCAACAAATAAATCACCAATACATTGATACATTGGCTCCAATTGTGGGGGAGGATGCTGGTCCGATCTGGCAGACCCAAACGAAATATGAGGATTTGCTTGGAAAGACCACTAGCTCTCATAGAAAGATCACTCTCTAAATCTAAAGGTAAGGCTAGAGAGGCACAAACTGAAGCTCTTCTACTGACCCTGACCTCAACACAATGACAAGCAGCCACTAGACATGCTGTGGACTCACTTGATTTCAAGCGGAAAATATTCTCTTGCACTTACTATCTTTATCTTGTTGCACTCTCCACCTACACATGAAGCCAAAATCTGATCGCAACAAATGTGTGCCTGTGTTCTGAGTGGCTGGCAATCGAGCTTTTGAACATTACTGTGGTCATTGGAAAATGCATAAGAAAGCTGTACAATTGTGGAAGATTTTTGATTTTGGACTTTATAAGATTTCTGTTGTTTTTTACTTTTTTGAATTGAGGATGGGTCATTCACCTCCAATAGCCAATTCGTAGTCATTTCTCAACTTTACAAAATCTTTTTTCAAGAGCTACACGGTGTTATCCCAATGCAAAACCTGGGAGGGTTGTAAAGTAATACTCCACTTGCACTACTCCTCCTGTACTTTTGCGCTATTATACTGAATGTCTGCTGTATGCACAATTGCACCATTTCCACCAAGTTGCTCTTATTTATTCATTGCTCTTATTTATTGTATTATTGTATTATTCATTGTATGTGCCTTCTCATTTTTACTTTTTGTATTGTTTACTTGAATGTGTAATATGTCTTGTCACCGTGGAATAGTAGGAAGCGTAATTTCGATCTCTTTGTATGTCTTGACATGTGAAGAAATTGACAATTAAGCAGACTTTGACTTTGAGTTTGAACATGTTTCAGGGTAGTACTAACCCAGCGGTCTAAGGCGCTGCATGGAAGCTCCTTGGGTTCAGATCTCACCACTTTGAAACTGGGTTTAGTAATACCGTCTGCTTTCTGAATGTGGGCCACTGCTCTCACGAAGTTGTTAAGTGAAATAGAGTGATAAGCTCCTTCTGCCACAAAGTGGACCTGTTTCATTTTCTCTATTATATTTTGTCCTCTTGCTGCCATACAGTATTAGGAGCCATCAAAGTTTTTTTTCCAAAATGCCAGCGTCTTTGCCTTTCATGGTAATCCTGACTGCCATCCAATTCGGTAACTACACTTTGGATTCAGAAGAGTCTGGTGAAAGAAGACACAATTTTTCCCACGTGAACTCAGTAAATTGAGGATGGGTCTTTCTCCATGTGTTCCAGCCAATCAGTTGTCAATTCTCAACTAAACAATATTTATTTTCAAGAACAACATTTGCAAGGCTTTATGTGAAATTCATTGTTATCCTAATGCGAAAACTAGATTGTTTGATAGATGCTTCATAGGTTCCATGTGCCACAGCCAATCTGTAGCTTTACATTACTAAAATAGTTCCAGTTAGCAGAGGATGGTTTTGATCCATCGACCTCTGGGCCTAGCACGCTTCCGCTGCGCCACTCATTTCCACTCATTTTGTTCTCCCTTGTCTGTTACCAAGCCTTAGGGCCCAGCAATCGTAGCTGTCCTTTTATGGTTCTCTTTGAAGTTGTTCGCCTCTGTTGCAATCGGGCTTCATCACATTAAGAACAAGGCTGGGTAGGACAGCACTCACATAGATATTGCTGGGAAAACCACCAAGTTAAAGGTACGCGGCAATTACCGTATTGGCCCGAATATAAGACGACTCTGATTATAAGACGACCCCCTCTTTTTCAAGACTCAAGTTTGAAAAAAGACTTTTTTAACACCAAATTTAATTTTTATACAGAAAATAATTACAGTACATCTGAAACAAATGATTATAACAATATATTTGAGAGAAAAAGCATGTTATTTTGCCTCATTCAAATCATGCAAAATCTGTCTATCACATCTTAATATCTGAACATTTAAATATGTAAACTAAAGTGGAATCACGTTTGTAAATGGATGGCTTCTGGTTTTTCCATTTTCTGTTATCTCCTCTTATTTTCTTCTCTTTTCTTTCTTACCGCCATTTTTTCTTTTTCTTTTTCATGCTACAGCTATTTTTCTTTTTCTTCTTCGTGACAGGGGTTCGCTTTGGCCTGGGGAGTTAAGTTCAGCATTCGCTTTAAAGATATCTGGCGCCATCTAGCGTTGTGAATGGGTATAATGTCTAGACCCCGAATGTAAGACGACCCCCAATTTTTCAGTCTTATTTCAATGCAAAAATCATTGTCTTACATTCGGGCCAATACGGTATTTTAACGTTTTAATGTTAATCATCTGTAATAGGAGCTATAGGAGCTCTATCTATCTATGTATCTATCTATCGATCGATCCGCCCGCCCACCCACCCATCCATCCATCCATCCATCCATCCATCCATCCATCCATCCATCCATCCATTATTAGTACGGCTTGTCCCCATGGCGATCGTGGGATAGTAGTTATAACTGGCGAATTAATTTGATTAAAAAACATCTCTAACTGATGTTGTACTTGAAAATGTAATGCCATAATTGTAGGCTAAGGTTGTTTGAATGCTCAATAAGATTGTGAAAGTGAGTGTAGCACTGCTCTTTCTACATGTAACAATGAACAAATATTTTGTCCTTTCATGGCACTTACCCACTCAGAAATTCGTGTGAGGAAATGACAGTAATCTGTAACTTTATTAACACTGAACTTTCAAAGGTTGTCATAGTTGCAGCTAGAAGTCGTGTTGGTATTAAAAAATATTGTGACTGTATTAAAAAGGTATTTAAAAGTATTAAATTCCACTTCCACAGTTTTTGCATATACCTGGATATTGTTCAGATGAAACACTATCAAAAGGGGTAGTTTTGAGGTTCAAATGCAAAAAGAACCATCTTATTCTGATGATTAAGTAGATTGATGTATAAAAAGAGAACTAGTTTGTTCTGCTGCACTTTGTGTATGCTAATTAAGAGATATTAAGAGAATTAGCTTTTTTGATATCATTGTGTTTTTATACATTTTGAAATCAGCAAACCTGAATTACTTTTAAAAAGTAAAGTAAAAATATATTGTTTATTTGGACGTGCTTTTAATTAGTATAGGTTTGTTTTTTAAAAAGCCATAGGTACAGATAAATATATTCTGTAATAAGTAAGAGAAGGCTTTTGGAAGACAAATATTCTTCTCAGTTGAATAACTGCTCTCAAGCTTTGAGTTCATGTACCGTAATTTTCGGACTGAAAGTCGCTCCGGAATATAGGTCGCATTAGCCATAAAATGCATAATAACTTGAAAAAAAAACATATATAAGTCGCTCCGGAGCATAAGTCGCATTTTGGGGTGAAATGTATTCGACAAAATCCAACACCAAGAACAGACATGAATGAGCAACAACAGGCTAAACGATACGTATGCTAACGTGACATAAACACAAACGAAGAGCTGAGAACGGGCCTGACGTAACATTCAGAGTTATTAAAAAAACTATCACATAAATAACACATTTATAAAACCATCTATGTCACTCCAATTCATTAAATCCATCGATCGTCCTTTATGTCAACAATGGGTGCGCGCCGCTGACGGCGCTTGCACTTTAAAATATTCCACAGGCCCATATAACGATATATAAATTATATATCAAATAACTGTTATATAAGCAATAATATTATCAAACCATCTGTGCACTCTAAATCATTAAATCCATTGATCAAATTCCTCGTCTTTTGTCAACAACGCCACGTGTGCGCCCTGACGTCAGCCTCGTCGTTATTCCACAGATCTAGTATATAACTATATTGTAGCGTTAACAAAGTACAAGGAAAGATGTGGGTTTGGTAAATGGCTCTTTATTTAACAAAACAAACTTCCAGGCGTGTGGCGGCGTGGACTTCCAGCCACGGAGGTGGAAGAGAGATCCATAGAATAGGACCGGGCGTGCGTAAAAGCCATGAACGAGCCCCATCCACCGTCCCCGGACAGCCACCCGGCCGAGCACCGGCCCTCAACATCTATCCACGGAGGTGAAAGAGAGCTCCGTAGAGTAGGACCGGGCGTCACTCCAAATCCTTAAATTCTTCAAACTCTTCGTCCTCCGTGTCACTTAGAAACAAAGCCGCTAATGATGCCGGTAGTACGTGGGGCCCTTCGTCATCCTCGTCATCCCGTGATCAATCTTTGTCCTTTTTGTAAACAACCGCCAGGCTGCGCCGCGCTGCTGACGTCACTTGAAATTCAAACTACAGTAATCCCTTGCTACATTGCGGTTCGTTTATCGCGGTTTCACTTTTTTTTTTTTGAAAATTTTTGAAAAAAACACATATAAGTCGCTCCTCATTATAAGTCGTCCCCCCCACCCAAACTATAAAAAAAAAAAACGCGACTTATAGTCCGAAAATTACAGTATTTCAATTTCTGAAGACAAAAATTGATAGCAGCCACACCAAACGGAAATTGGCCACAGAAAAGGCCAGAAATAGCATCTCCAGGTAGTCAGTCACAATTTACTGTCCTTGTAAATTGGTGCATTGGAAGCATAACAATAGAGCTGTAATTTACGTATACATATGCCTGTTGCTTTCAGCCCAAATATGCAGTACATTATGCTCGTTGTGTCCACTTATCCAACAGATTAAAAAAAAAATAAAACAATTCATCTTTCTGTAAATAAGGGTTCGACATTTTCTTATTCAGATCTTCAGAAACAATATGCATGCAATGTGCATAAGTGCACATTCTCACAACCAATGCTGATGATCAGTTATGAACTGGGTAATTGATTTCCGCACATGGGCAGTGAGTATTAGGTTTTTAACATCATATCTGCTCTTGGATAGCAGTGTTCCTTCCACCTTTGATACTGCGTTATGAGCCAGTAAATTCCAGGATTGATTTCAACCCTGTATCCTGCATTTTTACCTTGTACAGAGAGCAATAGAAAGGCCGAAAGAAAATGCAGCCATTTTTATCAACTCTAATCCATATTGTGGAAAACAAGCAAAATTTGGCTTTTATTTGATTTGCATAAAGGACAGTTGGAACCTCATCATAACAATAAACCATGGGAATGCATCCTGCATGTTAATTGCCATTACTAATTTACTAATTATACCATTAGGTGCTTACTCCCAGTTTGAACTCTTGATAGGATCTTTTGAACCAGAATGTTCCCACCAAATTTCCATTGTTCAACTCCGCTGCAAGTGCCCCACTTGCACTACATTTACTTCTGTTATACACAACCATATGTGTCTCCATGGCAACCAGAGAGGAACAGGAAAAGAGTCAATGTGAGGGCGGTGATGATGGTCTTGGCAGTAGTGGTGGTGATGGTGGGTGGCCAAATGATAATGAAGAATATATTGTGACTACGTTTCCTGTTGCTTTTGTAGGTGATTTTGTCCTTGATTTTGCCTTGCGTCATCATTTAAAATGACCCCAGAAAGAATTTAAAGATGATGCATGATGTGTAATTTTCCATATAAATTAATACAGTTTTCAGGTGTCTTGAAAAAAGCTCACAGTGTGTCCATCGCATGCCCTGTTGAAAGCCATTGTTTTAGGGGGGACTGCCTGGTCTCATGCAAAATTAAAATCAGCCACAGCTCATTCGATGTGACAATGTCTGTGTTACCATGGTAACAAGGGGTGGAGCTTGGCTATGCGCACTGCTTGGGCTAAAATACGAGATGTTCTGAGTGTCTGACTTTAAAACAAAAATAAAGTGAGCGTGAAGCTCACGCAAGCATCTCAAAACACCGTAAAAGCTTTTACTGTATCTTTCGATCTAAGAAAGAAAGGCATGCTATCCACCGACCTCATGGCAATGTTAAGCGGTTATGTTTGGTTATGTGCATGCAGCATGCACATAACCAAACACATCTACAGAGACATGTTTTATAACATAGGCAGCTCACATTATAAATACTTGCAATGTACAGTCAAAATGTAGCATAGTTGTGTTATTTTAATAACATTTTTGTACCACGATAATTTGTACAACCAAAAAGATGTTTCACACTTTGGAAGCCTTTTTCCACTTATCTGTGGTTGCAAGGGTGATGCAAAGTCCAAGCCACTTCATTTGGATGAGAACCATTTTAATAATCAAGTAATTGTTTAGAACCATATTCAAATCTCAGATTTAAGCCTCTCAACAGTAATTCTCTGAATTCTGTTGCCCTTCATGAAAGCAGAAAATCAATTACAACAAAAGCAATTATCTTTTGGGTTTAATCAAAATGCACATATTTGCAGGCATCTGCTTTTACTTTAAAAAAATCAATATCCTAACCAGTAACTGATTATGTTTAAAAAGGTTTTGTCCATCCAACCATTTTCTGTACCGTTTGTCCCCACGGGGTCGCGGGCACAACATCAATCCCTAGTTTTAGGTGTTTTTGGAGTTTTCATCACTAAACAATACCAAATAACAATGATATACAATTTATCAGATTATTCAATTAATTGATGAAGGCATTGATAGCAAAAACTATTCTAAAAATATTATACAGGGACAGGCAGCCTTAGTGATCAAACTCTTCTTGAGAGATAGGGGCAAAAGTTTGTCCATCCGGGGATGCCTCAGAGTTGCATTAAAAGAAGCAGGATAAGGTGCCTCGAGCATCTGATTAGGATGCTCCATGTTGACTAAATGCTCAATTCATTTTTATATTAAAATGTGTATTATATCTGAAAGCTGTTTATGCCCTACTCAAAATATTTTTATGCAAAAGTAGGATGGTCCAGAAGAATGTTCACATAATCATCTGTTTGTTTTCAATAATCTATAGCAAAACAGTGGCACGGTGGCACGCCGTTAGGTTCCAGCACGCACGCGACCCTCGTGAGGATAGCGCAGTTCAGAAAATGGATGGGCATTCACCACCCCCGTCACTGTTATTTTCCAAATCAATGCCAACTAGATTAACAGTGATCTGCTGGGAAGGGGTTAACTGCCTGAAAAAGGTTTTCAAATGGCAAGTCTAGGCCTCAAGTATTCAAATTACTATCTTACATTCAAATCCCAGTTTCGCTGTTGTCACAGTGTTGGACCCAATTTGAATTACAGTAATCCCTCGTTTATCGCAGATATTTGGTTCTAAAAACCACCCGCGATAAGTGAAATCCGCGAAGTACGGTCACCAGCAAGAAGTACTGGGCAGGCTAACGAGTTAGCGGAAATATGCTAATTCACGATCGTGCTAACACGCGAAATCGGACTTCTAAAGGAATGTAAACGAACATTTGGAACAATACTACATTGTCCTAAAGGTTAGACACGTTTCCTCAATTAGACGTTTTATTTTTACTTTTAAAAGCCATGATAAATGAAACGCGAAGTAGCAAGGGATCACTGTATTTTAACTGCCATTTTAGGGTATCTCAAACTGTAAAATGATATCTATTTGAATTGGTTTTCAATTTATTTTCTAACATCCACATTTCAAATAAAAAATGTTAGTGAGGTAATATCCCCATAGCAGAAAGGAAAAAAATTGTTGTAGTGCCTTTTTCCTAGACCTAAAAATTGGGGTTGCCTATAATTGATACCCTGATGACAATATATGCCTCTCTAGTGGGTTGTTGTCAGTGTTGAAGTCGTTATCACTCTGACTCTTCCTTCACATGTCACACACTTGGAGTCATCATTAGATCAGCTATGAGGTTCGAGTAAAAGTGATAAGTTCGTCTATCACCGTCTCACTTTGCCTCAATATGACACTCTCACTTTGTTTCAATATGACACTCCAGCCCACACTGAGTGTGCATGGCTATCTTGCGTTCCCAAGAGAATAGTCAAATATTTGTCACACATGTACAAAGTGAAAATGGAAGTCACATATTGTTAGTTTGCAAGGTAGCCAACATTCACATACAAAGACATGACCCTTGCCTGTCACCTCCACAGGAGGCCTATCATTTTCTACAATGCATAGGGACTTGGCAATTAACTGTCATTTCAGTTTAAAGTATAGGCTTTTGTAGTTACTAGGGAAGTGGAGCTAAAAAAACAATGAGGTTCCCTTTTTGTGTACAGCATGATCAAATGAGACCCCCAAGTGCTCGTTCTGAGAAATTCAATGTTTAGAAAAAAGGTCAACTGTGGAGGAAGGGGGCAGAGTAGGCTACCGCAGCTCTCCATCGCTCTTCTACTTGTATTTATTCTTCAGAATTCAGAGTGGGCATGCTTATATAATGCTGTTGGGTCTCCCTTGAGGTGTAAACGTGTGCGTGGGTGCATGTGTGTGAGTGAGTGAGTGCGTGTGTGCTTGTGTGCGTGTGTGTGTGCTTGTGTGCTTGTGTGCGTGTGTGTGTGTGTGCGTGCGTGCGTGCGTGCGTGCGTGCGTGCGTGCGTGCGCGTGCGTGTGTGTGTGTGTGTGTGTGTGTGTGTGTGTGTGTGTGTGTGATAGCGTGTGCAGTGGAAATGAAAGATACGGTAATACCCGACAATAAGTGTGCCTGTAGAAGCCACTGTAAGCAGAAGGAGCATGTCAGTAGGAGCTCTAGGTCAATGAGCGTAACAATCTCTTTCTGATCGGTACGAGAAAAATAAAATCTCTTTACTGTCCTCTCGTGGACATAACTAACCAAACATATAACAGCTGTCCACCTAATCATCTCAACTTGACTAAACCAAATGTTACTAAGTTCTGTTGTTTTCATTATTCATCTCAGTACAGCTAGGTACATGCGTGCATATATGTGTGTGTGTGTATATATATATATCAGTTCTTAACCTGGGTTCGATCGAACTCTAGGGGTTCGGTGAGTCGATCTCAGGGGTTTGGCAAAGCCTCCACTGCGAATGTCCGAACATACCTGATTCATCGTGTAAATTTGTGATGTCAGATCTGAACTGGGCTCGCAAAGGCAACAGCAGAAGTCACACTGATTTACAGGTGTGTAATTTGTTGCGAGTTCATGCATTGTGTTGGTTTTGTTCTTTTAACAAGGTGATGC
This sequence comes from Syngnathus scovelli, assembly GCF_024217435.2. Lineage (NCBI taxonomy): Eukaryota > Metazoa > Chordata > Actinopteri > Syngnathiformes > Syngnathidae > Syngnathus > Syngnathus scovelli. The sequence continues at coordinate 3,114,680 of NC_090850.1, read as the reverse complement.
TCATGCACGGCTCATTTTGTGGACCAGTAATAAACATCAATGTCTTGAGTTTGAAAAAAATATATATATTATTTTTCACCAAAGAGCGGTTCGGTGAATGCGCGTATGAAACTTGTGGGGTTCGGTACCTCCAACAAGGTTAAGAACCACTGATTTAGATAGATAGATAGATGGATGGATGGATGGATGGATGGATGGATGGAGGGAGGGAGGGAGGGAGGGAGGGAGGGAGGGAGGGAGGGAGGGAGGGAGGGAGGGAGGGAGGGAGGGACAGACGGACGGACGGACAACTGAAGCTTATTGAAAAGGGCTTTGTAGTTTCCAAATTATTCAGAACACAAACTGTATTTTGTAACAGTCATCTGTTGTGATAAGGCAACAGAAAGCTTAAAGGCAGAAACGCATGAATATGCGACTTGCATGCTCATGTGTGTGTGTAGGTGTGTATGTGTGTGTGTGTAGGTGTGTGTGTAGGTGTGTATGTGTGTGTGTGTGTGTGTGTGTGTGTGTGCGTGTGTGTGTGTGTGTGTGTGTGTGTGTGTGTGTGTGCGTGTGCGTGTGTGTGCGTGTGTGTGTGCGTGTGCGTGTGCGCGTGCGCGTGAGCGCGCGCGCGCGCGCGTGTGTGTGTGTGTGACAGATGATTAGATTCCTGGCTACAGATGGTTAAATCCATGAAGATTACAAATCAGAGGACTCCCTGACTATTTCACTAAAGGAGGGGGGGTGCTTCCATTTTATTGCATTTAACCTCAGTGATCAGCAATGTGAAAAAGATTAGATCAAATACACACAACTCCTTCATTCCTTGTTAAATCTGTTGACATGTATAACACCCAGCTGTTGGTGAAAACTAATACAGCCTTCCCAATATTGTTTTGTTGTGAAGTGATTTTTTTTTTGGTAAAAACATTATAAATTAGAGCTTCTCTATTTCTCTCTTCAGGTTGCGATTATTGCTGGGAACTTTGAGCTCGCGGAAATTATCAAGAACCACAAAGAGACTGATCTGGGTGAGTAAACTAAGAAAACCCCTCTCTGCCACCAGTGTGTATTTCAGAATCTCTTCTGGGATACATTACAAATCCTCCATGCCACGATCTTTTTAAACGACCTCTCGGTATAATCTCCACTATGGGATTAGGAGAACCAAGAGGATGAAAGTTTGTGTTTACACCAGGACAATCCGAGACCGATTAGGCTGAGAGAAAAGACCAATGCCTTTGATGCCTCGATGGCCAGGAGTGTCCATCATGTGGGAATTTGATTGGTTGCTTTCTTGACATGTTGATGGAAAAATGTGTGTATATTTGATTCTCTGTGGATGGATGTGATGAAACTAAGAAATGGATTAAAGGATTTTTATATAGATACGAAATTGGTGGTGGTGGGCGGGTTATACAACATAATGCTCAGTTTCGTGTGTGTTGTGTAAGATTTGGGATTAAGATGTCAGAAGTTTTTTTTCTGTGTTCCTATGAGAGTTTGTAAGAGATTTAAAACACTTGGAAAGTGGATGGAATTTTTCAGGAACGGGATGATGGAAATCAGAAGAATAAGAACTTTCAGGCCGTGCGCAAACACTTACACACCTCCGCTCTGTTAGATATTTCAGCAAAGGCAAAATGAAAGGCAATGGGAAACATTATAAAAATGTGTGAAATGCCAGAAACAAAAGTTCTTGCGACAGATCCTCTATTCAGCATTGCAATTGTGGAGCTTTTAAACAATGTAAGGGGCGTACTGTATTAGATCGGATTTTAATCCAAATGTGTTTGTGGGCACAAATGAGACAGAGTTGAAAAGACGAGAGAAGAATTCCATCCATCCATCCATCCATCCATCCATCCATCCATCCATCCATCCATCCATCCATCCATCCATCCATCCATCCATCCATCCATCCATCCATCCATCTTCTTCCGCTTATCCGGGGTCAGGTCGCGGGGGCAGCAGCTTTAGGAGGGACGCCCAGACTTCCTCTCCCCAGCCACTTTGTCCAGATCATCCCGGGGGATTCCAAGGCGTTTCCAGGCCAGCTGAGAGACATCGTCTCTCCAGCGCGTATTGAGTCGTCCACAGGGTCTCCTGCCGGCGGGACATGCCCGAAACACCTCCCCGGGGAGGCGACCAGGTGGCATCCTGATGAGATGTCCAAGCCACCTCATCTGGCTCCTCTCAACGTGGAGGAGCAGCGGCTCTACTCCGAGTCCCTCCCAGATGACAGAGCTTCTATCTCTAAGGGACAGCCCGGACACCCTGCGGAGGAAACTCATTTCAGCCGCTTGTATCCGGGATCTTGTTCTTTCCGTCATGACCCATAGCTCGTGACCATAGGTGAGGGTAGGAGCGTAGATCGACTGGTAAACTGAGAGCTTTGCCATTTGACTCAGCTATCTTTTCGCCACAACGGACCAGTACAGAGTCGGCATCATAGCAGACGCACCGATCCGCCTGAGAGAAGAATTGATAATGGAAAATACAACTCAGCTCCAATTCAACATCTTCTACAACAAGCATTTTATTTATAAACGTGATCACAAGTTCACAAAGCCTTTATTGGACTACTAAGCAACGTCTTTCCAAACCATTCAATTAACTATATTTTGTTTCTCTGCATTTTAATAAACACAATTAGACCCCCAAAAAGGCAAAGAAATAGAATAACAAAAATTTAAAGTTGCATTAACCTGCCTCTGTAAAACTGAAATGCAATGGAACTTTAGTTTTACTTCTTCTTCTTATCGTGTCTTTGAAGTGCTAGTCAGATGGCAGTTTCCCATGTCTTTGCACAGTCTTTTGCATTGCCATTGAATTCCGCGATATCTTTTGAGCTGCAGGGGTTGGGTAGTAAAGGGCAGACAAGGCAGTGCTGCATGGTATGGTCCTCTTCTCCACATTCACAGAGGGTTGGGCTGGTTTTGTAGCCCTATCTGGCCATAGCAGCTTAAGATCTGCCTGTTCCTGTTCTCAGGCGGTTGAGTGTCTTCCACTGGACCCATGGTGCTTTTGAGCCGGGTGGGAGATCTTCAGAAGGGGGGACTCCCATGTCAATAGGAGGGGGGTCATTCTCAAGTTTTGCTGTCCATAGTTGGAGTCTTGTTTCTTCCTGAGATGTTGTAAGGGGCTGGACATGGCTGAGGAAGCTTCTCCTAGACTTCAGTCGTTGGGCCGGGGGTTTGCGTCCATGAAGGATGTGGCTGAATAATTCTTGTTCTTTTTCTACTCCTACAAAGCTAGCTGTGGACGTCTGCCACATTTTCCAGGTTTATTCAAATATTCTGCAGTAGTTTTATCCAATATTTCTAGTGAGCTACATAAATCTTTATTTGGATTGTGCTCGCAAGGTTGTAGTGCACAGAGCGAGCTCGGGGATTACAGGGCCTCAAAGAAAATGAAAAAAGATGAAAAAGCAAATAAATAATTGAGGAATTTGAGTGGGGAATGAATGGAGAAAGGGATAAAAATATAATCTAATCTAAGAACGTAATCCTGCAAATGTCTCTCACATGGACACCATTCATCAGTGGGCAGAATCAGTCAGCAGTGACCTGGTCAGGTTTCACAGTAAATGGAACATGGTGCAGGATTAGTTTCAAACACAACGAAAACGCAACCTCCCTCTCTCTTCAAGTCACACAAATGTTTGAGTAATTACAGTTCAGTCATCGGGTTCTTGTGTTTGGCCATCTTTGCTTTGTCTCCACTGATTTGTTCGTGTTGAATGTTGGAATAGGACATTTTTGTTCTTCGATCCTCCACTACCCACTATGGGCTCAACCTGTTGCAGAGGTGGGTGCCCCCTCAATTCGACTTGTGTGTGTAATTGTGGAGGTGTGAGAGAGAGAGAGAGAGAGAGAGAGAGAGAGAGAGAGAGAGAGAGAGAGAGACAGAAAGAGAGAGAGAGAGAGAGAGAGAGAGAGAGAGAGAGAGAGAGAGAGTGATTGAGAGAGAGACCCCATACACCTTTCGTTGCTTACACTCTTTGATTACGTTTCAGATGATCATATATTTTAATTAGCTGCTTGTGAAACAAATTGATCATATGATCAAAGTTGAAGAGACCTCTTGAGTTTTCTGAATTGGTTCATTTATACTGTATGAAACTCTAAGCCAAATATTAAGTATCGTAATTTTAGGACTATAAGTCGCGGGTTTTTTTTCATAGTTTGGGTGGGGGGGGGGCGACTTATACTGAGGAGCGACTTATGTGAATTTTTTCACAAATTTTCAAAATAAAAAAAAAAAAGTTAAACTGTGATAAATGACCCGCGATATAGCAAGGGATTACTGTAAATTGAATTTCAAGTGACGTCAGTGGCGCGGTGCGGCGCGGCGGTTGTTTACATAAAGGACAAAGATTCGATCACGGGATGACGAAGATGACGAAGGGTCCCACGTACTACCGGCATCATTAGCGGCATTGTTTGTAAGTGACACGGAGGACGAAGAGTTGGAAGGATTTAATGATTTGGAGTGACACAGAAGGTTTGAAAAACTATTATGGCTTTTACGCACGCCCGGTCCTACTCTACGGAGCTTTTTTTCACCTCCGTGGATTGAAGTCGGGGGCCGGCGCTCGGCCGGGTGATTGTCCAGGGACGGTGGATGGGGCTTGGACATGGCTTTTACGCACGCCCGGTCCTACTCTACGGAGCTCTCTTCCACCTCCGTGGCTGGAAGTGCCACCTCCGGGGATGGAAGTCCACGCCGCCACACGCCTGGAAGTCGACACTGGTGCTTGGGGCCGTGTGGCGGTGAACTATTTATGTTATTTGATAGTTATTTGATATATTTTATTTCGTGTAGCAACTTGTATATGTTTTTATCGTTACAGTTCAGTACTTGTTGGCTCGTTGAACTCTTGTTTTGTTAAATAAAGAGCCGTTTACCAAACCCACGTCTTTCCTTGTACTTTGTTAACGCTATAATATAGTTATATACTAGATCTGTGGAATAATGACGAGGCTGACGTCAGGGCGCACGCGCGGCGTTGTTGACAAAAGACGAGGAATTTGATCGATGGATTTAATGATCTGGAGTGACACAGATGGTTTGATAATATTATTGCTTATATAATAGTTATTTGATATATAATTTATATATGGTTATATGGGCCTGTGGAATATTTTGAAGTGCAAGCGCCGTCAGCGGCGCGCACCCATTGTTGAGGACGATCGATGAATTTAATGAATTGGAGTGAGACAGAGGGTTTTATAAACGTGTTATTTATGTAATAGTTATTTGAATAACTCTGAATGTTATGTAAGGCCCGTTCTCAGCTCTTCGTTTGTGTTTATCACGTTAGCATACCTATCGTTTAGCCTGTTGTTGCTCGTTCATGTCTGTTCTTGGTGTTGGATTTTGTCGAATAAATTTCTCCCAAAATGCGACTTGCACTCCGGAGCGACTTATATATGTTTTTTTTCCACGTTATTGTGCATTTTATGGCGAATGCGACCTATATTCCGGAGCGACTTTTAGTCCGAAAATTACAGTAATAACATTAGTCAGAAAGTCACTGCGAGACTGACGCAATTTCCTTGCTTGTTTCGTATCTGCTCAAATTACATTTTCATATTCTTCATGGCAAGATTGCTGTTCTCCTCTTTGACACCACTGGATGACAATGTGCATGTGGATGGTTTTAGATTTGGAGTCATGCGTTCAGGTAACGGTAGGATAAGCATGTATTACTTGAGATTGTTTTATTTATTTTTTTTCATTTTTGCGTTTTCCTGCAACTCAATTTTGGAGGCGTCGTTTCAGCGCAGGGGGCTCAGTAGAAAGTGCAATTGCCTTTACTACTTACGTAGACGTGATTAGTGTGTATGTTCTGTACATGACCATTTGTTTTTTCAATGCTAACATTCAGGTCAGTTATGATTCCTCCCTCGCATGATACCGTGTATTTGCCTTCTCTTTATCTTTTTTAAATGTGTCTCAGCCAGGCTTGTCCAGTTCAAGGGAGTGGCCTCAACTTCATCACCTGGAAGTACGTATATGGAGCACGTTACTACCCACCGCTGCATTTTTGCTGACTCAGCATCCTAATATGGCAAAGATAATTTGACAAGGTGCTTCTGATTGTGTCATGGACCTCCTCATTAAATCTACAAGGAATTATTTTGAACAAGGCGACAAAGCAAGTAAATTACTAGTGCATATTATTAGAATACTTCACTTTTTGGCATCAAAGTTGAAAGTCTGTACACTTCATTGAATGCCCCAGTAACTGACAGAAAGTTCAAAAGGTTTTATCAGACCCTATACATTATAGAAATGAAAGCCGAACTGGACCATTTCTTTCACTTCCTTGTATAGATGAACTTAAACAACCAATTAAGATTGGGAAATTGTCCAATGCTTCAATTCATTTCATATTACTACACAACCAACTTTTACCAAACACAAAATCTCCCACATCTTACTCGAAATGCACAACACATGGCACGACTCGGCAAAATTCTTGCAACACATCTGGAATCCATCCTCTTGTCTATATTCTCATTTGATCAAACATGGATTATTAAAAAGGGACATGCTTTCTTGAGTATAAGTTTCCTCAGTATAAGTTGATTGTCAATGCGGCTCGGTGGGGCACTGGGTAGCACGTCCGCCTCACAGTTAGGAGGGTGCGGGTTCGATTCCACCTCCGGCCCTCCCTGTGCGGAGTTTGCATGTTCTCCCCGCGTGGGTTTTCTCCGGGCACTCCCAATAACATGCTTGGTAGGCCGATTGATCACTCCAAATTGTCCCTAGGTGTGAGTGCGAGTTGTTTGTCTCTGTGTGCCCTGCGATTGGCTGGCAACCGGTTCAGGGTGTCCCCCGCCTACTGCCCGATGACGGCTGGGATAGGCTCCAGCACGCCCGCGACCCCCGTGGGGACTAAGCGGTTCAGAAAATGGATGGATGGAAGTTGATTGTCAAATATCATTTACAATTAATCTGCTACTGACACCACCAATCAGAAAGTGATTGCCGTGTGTGTGGAGTGGCAATAAGTCTTCTACGCTTTGAATACATTTGGATTTGCCCGCAAATTTGATTTCTGGGTTCAACTACTGTACTCAACTCCATAAGGCTCTGTTAGGACTAAACCATTTTCACTTGGAGAAGTTTCCCCTACAAAGGTCAGCACACCAAGGCTGACTGTTTTTTGCCCATTTCATAGAACCCCTCACAGTTCAGTACATTTACAAGCGGCTCATGAAGAAGTTAGTCACACACTGATATGAATGTAAAATATCTCTCTCGGCTGATGACCTGCTACGATACATTGCCGCCCGTCACTGAATGCTTGGATTGGATAAACTTTCCCTGCTTGTCCTTCAAATCTATCCGTTCAAGTTTTTTTGCATTTTATTGCTGCTTAGTAAAATCAACTTGTTCAAAACGATCAGTTCACAACAAATATTACAAGAATTTTAGGATACAAAACCATATTTTTCAATGTGCCATGTGTGATGAGAATCCAGTGCAAAAAAAAATAAAATCTCCCAATTTTCTCTTTCTGGGAATAAAGTGTAAATAATTAAATTATCCCCAAGCCTTCAGTTAAAAAAAATAAGCCACTCTTTGCATTAAAAAAAACAGAGTGGAACTGAAACTTTGGTATCTTGTATTGATACTGACTTGATATCAATATTATTGATATTTTGAGCAATCCACCCACCACTACCCTGAGTACCTCATCGTAAAAATATCATGCATTAAAGAACTGAGAATTCTCCCAAAATAACTCCTTTTTTTGTTGAGAATCGGATTCATGAATCCTTAGAAATCGGAATCAAATAAAGGCCGCAAATTGGAAAAGAAAGCGTCGAATTTCAAACGATGCCCAACCATAATAATAATGTTAAAGAATGTTTGTTCAATAATTTTGCATTTGCATGATAAGGAATGTTCTTGTGTGTATGAAGTTTCTGCAAGCCAAATGGCTACTTTTTGGAACTTTCTTAAACTAACAGCTACTGGTGAATGAGGGGGTAGCAGTACTAAAACATTTTCTATGATTGCACCCTCAAGTCATTACATCCACATGCATATTGTAAGAAAGTGTGAGACAATAATACACATCTTCAGGCTAAAACCTTCCTGGTTTTGCCGTGCAGTCAAGCAAGTAACAACAATTACTGAGACAAAAAACACACACGAAACATTTGGCATAATGTGGACTGCATAATAGGCTGCTCACTTGTTCAGTTGAAAAAAGCAATCAAACGAATTTACAATTAGGGTGTCTGTCAAAGATTGTTGTTGTATTGTGGCTCTCAATACAGCTATAAGTCTGTCTAAGAATGATGGACAGATGGGCATATAGACCATCCTCTGCCACTGCGCGATAATCCAGCAGGGAGCTGTAATGACCACACATGTAAATACACTTCTATAAACTTTCTAGTAAATTAGATTATACACTGTTTAGCAAATAACTTGGTTCAGGTTTATGTGATGTGTGTGTGACCAATGAAAACTTGAAAACAAACAATAGTTCAGGTAGCAGACAGCAGAGGTTTTACACATCCATGAGCGAGGTTTTATAGCTTTGCTGCAAAAAACCAAACAATTTTGCCGTGGATTAAGTCTTCACTTCCAATTTTTCATCACTTTGCTTTAGATAAAATGTGACCTAAGTTCGCCTTTGGAAAGATGGGGACACAGTCAAACTTTCCAGAGTTTTACGTGAAAGGTTATGAACATTAAACTGTGAGTGACTTGCAGTGGCTTAAGTGCTTAAAATGAAAAATTGCTTAGTTCCAATTATTGTTATGTCATTCAGTCAAGATTAGCATTAACCTCTACCACGAACTGCCTTTGCCCACTGATGTATAGTATACTATGCCTTATTTGTCATTTCTAATTCTGAGATTCGAGATTAATTTGAGAGCAACAGATTTGTGGTGATTAAATGAGAGTTTGTTTGTTTCATATCAAGTGCTTTTGTTCCCTGGTCTCTCTTGGCTACTCTCTTGGAAAAATTGCTTAGTTCAAATTATTGTCATGTCATTCAGTCAAGATTAGCATTAACCTCTACCACGAACTGCCTTTGCCCACTGATGTATAGTATACTATGCCTTATTTGTCATTTCTAATTCTGAGATTTGAGATTAATTTGAGAGCAACAGATTTGTGGTGATTAAATTAGATTTTGTTTGTTTCATATCAAGGGCTTTTGTTCCCTGGTCTCTCTTGGCTACCATGGCCACAGATCACCAAAAATGTCCAGAGATTGCATAAGACTCATCACTTATTGGTTGTCTTGTGGGCTACTATACCTAAACCAAAACCTCACTTTTCATTAATAAGCAATAGTTTGATTTCTGTAACGGACAGACAGTACAGCCAAGTGCGATGACGACACATAATTTATTATCAAGGGGAAAGGGTTCGGTGGAGGGCTGGAGCGGTGTACGAGCGAAGCCGGGTTCGTCAGGCGTGGATGGCTGGATGGCGGGCCAGGGACCGGAGTGATCGGCGGGACTTCTCACAAATCCCGCGCCGAGAGCCACACTCGTTCACCCGCCTTGTACAGGGGCTGGCGTTCGGCGCTTGTTTGCCTGTCGCATGTAGTCTGAAACTGAGCGCAGAAGAGAAGCCCAGACCCAACCCGATGGCAGCGGCGGACACAGGCCAGGGCCGACGGGCACGCCGCACTCCGCTCCTGGTGAGTGAACAAGGGCGGCTGGTATCCGAAGACACAGTGGAACGGAGAAAGTCCTGTGGCTGAGCTGAGAAGAGTGTTGTGGGCGTACTCCACCCATTGCAGCTGCTTGGCCCACCCGCGCTGCTCACTGGCGGTCATGCAGCGGAGAGCCTTGTCTAGCTCCTGGTTGAGTTGTTCCGCTTGCCCATTATTCTGTGGGTAAAACCCCGAAGAAAAGCTCGCCGTGCACCCCAGGAGCCGACAGAACTCCGCCCAGAATACGGCCGCGAATTGCGGACCGCGGTCTGAGACATTGTCCCGCGGGATGCCATGATAGCGGAAAATCTTGTGCAACAGGAAACACGGTCTGTTTTGCCAATGGAAGCTTGGGCAAGGGGATAAAATGAGCCATCTTACTGAAGCGGTCCACTACCGTAAGTGCTGCCGTGTTCCCATCCGAGGGCGGAAGCCCCGTGACGAAGTCAATTGACAGGTGGGACCAGGGCCGCCGGGGAACGGGCAAGGATTGGAGCAGCCCGGTCGAGGGATGATTAGAAGTCTCACTGCGGTTACAAATGGGACAGGCCCGGACATAATCGCGGAACGTCCACTCTCCAGGTGGGCCACCAGAAGCACTGGGCCACCACATAACCTGTGCGGGCAGGCCCGGGATGACAAGCAAGGCGGGAGTCATGCGCCCACTGCAGGACTAATGACCGCAGATCCTCCGGGACGAACAGCCGATCCTCCGAACAGTTGCTGGGACCAGGTTGGTCACGTGAGGCCGCCTCCACCTGCCGCTCGATCTCCCACGAGAGAGCCGCGACCCTAACAGAGCTTGGGAGGATAGTGGTAGCCTCCTCTCCTCCAGGAAACACATGAGATAGGGCGACTGTCTTTGCGTTTCGAGACGCCGGTCTGTAAGAGACCAAGAACTTGATACGGCCAAAGAACAGGGCCCACCGAGCCTGTCTGGCATTTAGTCTCTTGGCTGATCTCAAATACTCCAGGTTATGGTGATCCGTCCAAACAATGAACGGTAACGTGGCGCCCTCTAGCCAATGTCTCCACTTCTCCAAAGCCAGCTTGACGGCGAGGTGTTCCCGATTGCCGATGTCGTAGTTGCGCTCTGCGGATGACAAACGGCGAGAGAAGAAGGCGCACGGATGGAGACGATTGTCCCGGCTGCTGCGCTGGGACAGCACCACCCCGATGCCCACATTTGAGGCGTCCACCTCGACCACAAATTGTCTCTCAGGTTCGGGGCGGACGTAACTGCTTCTTTAACTCGTTGAATGATCGTCCCGCCTGTTCCGTCCATTTGTATGGAGAGGCGGGGCTGGTGAGGGCTGTGAGAGGAGCAGCCACTGTACTGTAGCCGCGAATGAAGCGACGATAAAAGTTCGTGAAGCCCAAAAATTGTTGCAGCTTTCTGCGGGTCTCAGGGACGGGCCAAGACATGACTGCCCACACTTTCTCGGGATCCATCTCGATGGCCCCCACTCGTATCACGTAGCCGAGGAACTTCACCGAGGGAACGTGAAACTCGCATTTCTCCGCTTTCACGAACAGGGAGTTCTCGAGGATACGGCGTAACACCACCCTCACGATGTGTTCGGTGAGATGGCGGGAGAAAATGATGTCGTCTAGGTACACAAATACAAACTGATTTAGCATGTCTCTCAGTACATCATTGATGAGGGCCTGGAAGACGGCCGGGGCATTGGTGAGTCCGAACGGGACCACCAAATACTTGTAGTGCCCGCTCGGGGTGTTGAATGCTGTCTTCCACTCGTCTCCTTCCCAGGTGGTTTGCATTACGGAGATTTAATTTAGTGAAGATGGTGGCGCCCTGGAGGCTCTCAAAGGTGGACGAAAGGAGGGGCAGTGGATAGCGGTTTTTAATTGTGACGTCATTGAGTCCCCGGTAGTCTATGCACGGGCGAAGCGTGCCATCCTTCTTATCCACGAAGAAAAATCCCGCTCCTGCAGGCAAGGAGGAGGGCCGGTTGATCCCTCCTGCCAGAGAGTCCCGGATGTACTCGTCCATGGCCTTGCGCTCCGCAGCGGACAGTGAGTATACGCGGCCCTTGGGAGGAGAGGTGCCAGCTAACAGCTGTTGATGCAGCAGTTATTTTTGGCTGCATCTGGCAGAGGATAAAATTGTCAAAATCTTGTTGGTGAGATAACCACATTTTATTTACTCTGATGACAACCTGTTTTTTTTTTTCCAGGCAGCATAATGGGCTAAATCAATTTAATTTGGACATCAGAACAGCTTTAGCACCAAAATTTATGATAATATATGCTTTGCATGTAGCCATCCAGGTGGGGTCATTTCTTGCATTTGTTGTCACCGTTGTACTATATGGCGGAATTGAGCCAAGATGGACAGCATATTGGAAACTGTTACAAGCGAAGCCATCATTACCCAGGACAACATGAAGTCAGGAGGGGCATGAAAGCACAACAAAGCAGCAAGTCCAGCCCAGTGCACACAAGTCATTAGAATGTGTGTTTCGTCATACATGCTGGTGTGCGTGTGTTGCTTAAATGATACATTTTATGAAGCCACCGCCCTCTGAGTTGCTTAGCAACACCAAGGATTTGTTTCACACAGAGGCTGCTCACCAATCCATTTCTTGTTCACATACATTTCCTCCATCTTCTGCTCTTCTATCTGGTATTACCAATCAATATCTGAACACCATACATACCCAAATGTTTAGCCAGATTGCGACATTGGCAGAATTGTTATCTTTTTGTCTATAAACACCACCACAATGAATGAATAAATTAATTAATTCTTTATTTCGAACATGGGTTTAAGTGACATCAAAAGGAACAACAAAGGAGACAAAATTAAACTAAAATAAACTGGAAAAAAACTAAAACCATTTTTTTTAAATGAAAAAACAAGATGCGTTATCTGGAGACTTTTGTCTTGAAGTTGAGAGTATTTAACCCCAAATCAAAACAGTGTGATAACTAAAATATGTTTCATATGTGCCTCCCACTTCTTCAATTCCTACATCGTTGACCAGATGTAAATACTACCAAAATAAATACTTTAAAAGGCTCCTGTTAAAGCATATCTTGCTTGTTTCATTTCATATTCATTGCAATGGTGTTTACAGTTAAAAAGAGCAAAAGAAACAGGATGACCCAGAACGTCCAGTCTACTAAATTCACAAACACTTTAAACTAGCCTTGGCCTGGCACAAAAATAGAGCATCCCTTTTTCACGCCAAGTGCATTCTACTTTCTGTTACCAAATTATTAGGTGCATCAGGGGCACGGCAGTTCCATGTGCTGCAACGTCAAGTGTGGCGCATCGCGGTCCCAAAAACGCTAGACCAGACTTGAATCAGCATCAAAATGAGGTTTTTATGCCAAGCGGACGGTCGCCTGCCTATCAAAATAGTAGCCTGAAAATACACAGACTCAACGCTGATTGTGTCTGGTCACAGTCGCATCAAGCACATTTCTGCGGTGGGGTTAACCTGATCAAACAGACAGTGGAATAAACCAATCATCAGAGAGCAAACATGACCTCAGATAAGCATCTTGCGGAAGTCATGTGAAGCCAAGACGAACACGTCTTCTTTTGCAATAAAAAAATCCAATGCCGTCAGATGCTGGGGTGTTAATGACTATGTGTTTGTCATCATTCAAAAAGTGAGTTTAATGTTGAACAAAAAAACTATGCATCGTTTTGAATGTTATGAAGAATGGACTTTTCCTGCCCTAAGAGTGACCTTGCTCACATAGAATAAGCCACCACAAATACATGAATTTGACTGCACAATTCATTTTGAACCGGGACGAGCAGCGGTCAAGGGTAGGCTGTCCAGACCCATTTTATTTATGCAGAGGCTAAGTGGGTTTAGCTTGCCAGGCTACCGAAATAGGGCCCCAAAAATCTCTTTGTGTAATGCATGCATCTCATTAAGCTAAGTAAATGTTGAAACCATTCAAATGAAACAAAACGGCAGCAGGAGTCTATCATATACTTGCAGTTTAGGTTAATTACTTTGCTATTGCTCTGCCGAGGGAATTTACCGCGATTCTGCTAGTCGCGGTATACATCCCGCCTTCCAACATCGAAGGAGACAGGATCGCGGCGCTTGGTGAACTGTACCAGGCTGTCAGTGAACAGCAAACAGCGCACCCTGACGGTTTCACCATCTTCGCTGGAGACTTCAATCATGCCAACCTGAAGTCTGTTTTCCCGAGGCTTCACCAGCATGTTCCTTTTCCGACACGTGGAGACAGCTTCCTGGACCTAGTCTACTCGGCGCAAAAGGGAGCTTTCAAAGCCACCCCCCTCCCCCATCTGGGGCTTTCTGACCATCTCACCGTTTTGCTTTTGCCCGCATACAGACAATTGGTAAAGGCATCCAGGCCGGTTCGGAGGCAGGTTCGAGTGTGGCCTGAGGGTGCCTCCGATGCACTTCGTGACTGCTTCGACACCACTGACTGGGACTTGTTTAAGCAGGCAGCCACCTACAACGATTGGACGGACATAGAGGAGTATACTGACTCTGTTACCTCTTACATCACGAAGTGCATCAATGATGTGACTTGCTCGAAATCCGTCGTCACTTGCGCAAACTGGAAGCCGTGGCTGACGGGGGCTGTCCTCAGACTGTTGAGGGCCAGGGACAAGGCTTTCAGAGCAGGGGATGAGGCTGGCTTGAGGACAGCGAGGGCCGACCTGTCCCGAGGCATCAAAGAAGCGAAGAAGGCGTTCTCGTGCAAGGTCTCCACCCACTTCAAGGACAGCAAGGACGCACGTAGCCTTTGGCGGGGCATTCAGACCATCACAGACTACAAGCCCGCGCTGAGGAGCTGTGAGGGCGACGTCCGTCTGCTGAACGATCTGAACCGCTTCTTTGCTCGCTTCGACGCCCAGAACAGCACTTGCCCGCTGAAGACCACTCCCCCCCCCACACGAGCAGCCCCTGCGCCTCTCTGCCGACGGTGTGAGGAGGGCGCTTGCCGCTATTGACACCCGTAAGGCGGCGGGCCCTGACAACATCCCGGGTCGAGCGCTGAAGGACTGCGCTGGGGAGCTGTCGGGTGTCTTCACGGACATCTTTAACGTTTCCCTGCAGCAGGCCATCGTCCCCTCGTGTTTCAAGGCTGCCACCATCGTTCCTGTGCCAAAGAAACCTGCACCGTCCTGCTTCAATGACTACCGCCCTGTGGCACTGACGCCCATCATCATGAAGTGCTTTGAGCGGCTGGTCATGGAGCACATCAAGTCAGTTCTCCCCCCCACCATTGACCCTTTCCAGTTTGCGTACCGTGCCAAGCAGTCCTCTGAGGATGCCATCTGCTCTGCCCTCCACTCGGCCCTCACCCACCTGGAGAGAAAGGACTCATATGTGAGGTCGCTGTTTGTGGACTTCAGCTCTGCCTTCAACACCATTGTGCCGCAGCGACTCATCCGCAAACTCGACGAGCTGGGCCTCAGTACCTCCCTCTGCAACTGGATACTGGACTTCCTCTGTCAGAGGCCTCAGGTGGTGCGTGTTGGCGACAAAATCTCCGCCAGCATCACGCTGACCACGGGGGCCCCCCAGGGCTGCGTGCTCAGTCCATTGCTCTTCACCCTGCTGACGCATGACTGCACTGCGACCTACAGCGACAACCGCATAGTTAAGTTTGCTGACGACACGACTCTGGTGGGTCTCAACACGAAGGGCGACGAGACTCGGTACAGGTCGGACGTGGACCTTCTGACCACGTGGTGCAGGGACAACAACCTCCTGCTGAACGTCAATAAGACCAAGGAAATCATTGTTGACTTCCGGAAGGGTCACACGACACACCTGCCGCTGATCATCGACGGTGCTGTGGTGGAGAGGGTGAGCTGCACCAAGTTCCTGGGGGTGCACATCAGTGAGGACCTCTCCTGGTCCGCAAACACCTCGTCACTGGCAAAGAAAGCTCAGCGCCGCCTGTACTTCCTGCGGAAGCTCAGGCGTGCATGTGCTCCTCAGGCAGTCCTGTCTACATTCTACCGTGGCACCATTGAGAGCGTCCTCACAAATTGCATCGCTGTCTGGGGTGGCAACTGCACTGGACAGAACTTGAAGGCCCTGCAGCGCATAGTGAATACGGCTGGTAAGATTATTGGTGCTTCGCTCCCCTCCCAGAAGGACATTTACACCTCCCATCTCGCCCGCAAGGCAACCTCGATTGCCAGAGATGTGAGTCACCCGGCTCACTCTTTGTTTGACCTTCTGCCCTCTGGGAAGAGGTACAGGAGCCTGCGCTCCCGCACCACCAGACTCGCCAACAGCTTCTTTCTCCAGGCTGTTAGGGCCCTGAACTCGCTACCCCCTTCTGCGTAGCGTGTGGCACTGTTGCGCTATTTTCGGGAATGTCTGCTGTACGCGCACTTGCTCCTTTTTTTTTTCTGCTCCTCTTATTTATTTATTTATTGTTGTGTTATTTATTCATTATTTATTCAGCACGCTTTTGTTATACTTGTTTACTTGTTTGTCTGTTGTGAGCCATGTCTTGTCACCGTGGGATAGGGGGGAACGAAATTTCGGTTTCTTTGTGTGTCTTTGGCATGTGGAGAAATTGACAATAAAGCTGACTTTGACTTTGACTTTGTTGACTTGTATTGGGCTTATTTAATATTCTTATGCCATCTGAAAATAGATTTATCCTCCCCTCCCATCTCATAGTAGTCAAATCCCTCCCTCAGCGCAACGTTATTTACCTTTCTTCTCTACTATAGTGTGCGGCAGTTGTTACGTGAGGTATTTTTTTCCTGATGGAGACAGAACCGTGAGTAATTTATATTTCAATTAGTAAACTGATAGATGTGATGGAAAGTCTGAAATAGTTAAAATGATTGATTCGGGACTGGCTAATTGTCATTCCTGCTGCTTGGATAGATTTTTTTTTGTCTGTGAAATATGAGTCATGCGGACATTAAATAGCAGAGTAGCTATTAAGTTTGCACAGTTACCTAAAGGCAACCCATCCATCTAGTCATTATCGACAATGCATATGAAAAGTCTACACGCCCATGTTCAAATGCCACACAACCAAATTACGTTGCCATTTATTTTAACTCCCCCTCTTGAAAAGATTACTTTACAATAGTTTGTAAACAATGATGACGTAATAAGGATGCGCGTGCACTGCTGGTGCAGAAAGGACAGTGTAGTACGTTACATACAAGTACATACAAGCTAAACTAACTGGAAAACATCTGAAAAATTACCCTAAAACACAACATTACCAGATGAAAAGCAACTTGCCCATATTTGTGGAATTACGGAGTGGGAGGAAAAGTTTTAAGTTCCACGGCGCTAGTAAGCAGCTAACTCAGCTGACTGAGTTAGCTACCACCAGTTATAAGTTATCACTAGTAGCATTATTTCACAATTCCTGATTACTTACTCGACATTTCAAGGCAGAAGCTAAGATAAACCAAATGGCAACAACAGCGAGCACCGCAATCGTGCGACTTTTGATGACGCAGGATGGAAAGGGGTCTACAGATAACTGTCAAGATCTGTCACAGTTTGTTTCCTTGTTTTAATGTCATAGTTTTGGTTCGCGTGTCTGTGTGCTCGCCCCTCCCCTCCTGTGCTCACAATCTATGTAATCGCCACCACCTGCCTCTCGTTACCTGTCATGTATTTAAGTCCTGTCTGCGTGTCACTCCCTGTCGGATTGTTCTCGTCTCTCGTCTTATGTCTTCTTGTTTCTAGTTTCCACTCTGTTCTGTTCTGTTATTCACGTCCAGAGTCGAGCAACTATAGTTTGTCTTTTGAGTTTGTTCAATAAACCCTGGTCCAAGCTGCATTTGGTCGCCCAGCTCCAATCACTTCATGACAATAACATTAATGGTGTAAAAATATTTTAAATACGTGTCTCTTCATATTCTGATATAAAGTCAAAGTCAAAGTCAGCTTTATTGTCAATTTCTCCACATGCCAAAGACACACAAAGAAACCGAAATTTCGTTCCCCCCTATCCCACGGTGACAAGACATGGCTCACAACAGACAAACAAGTAAACAAGTATAACAAAAGTGTGCTGAATAAATAATGAATAAATAAAACAACAATAAATAAATAAATAAGAGGAGCAGAAAAAAAAGGAGCAAGTGCGCGTACAGCAGACATTCCCGAAAATAGCGCAACAGTGCCGCACGCTACGCAGAAGGGGGTAGCGAGTTCAGGGCCCTAACAGCCTGGAGAAAAAAGCTGTTGGCGAGTCTGGTGGTGCGGGAGCGCAGGCTCCTGTACCTCTTCCCAGAGGGCAGAAGGTCAAACAAAGAGTGAGCCGGGTGACTCACATCTCTGGCAATCGAGGTTGCCTTGCGGGCGAGATGGGAGGTGTAAATGTCCTTCAGGGAGGGGAGCGAAGCACCAATAATCTTACCAGCCGTATTCACTATGCGCTGCAGGGCCTTCAAGTTCTGTTCAGTGCAGTTACCACCCCAGACAGCGATGCAACTGGTGAGGACGCTCTCAATGGTGCCACGGTAGAATGTAGACAGGACTGCCTGAGGAGCACATGCACGCCTGAGCTTCCGCAGGAAGTACAGGCGGCGCTGAGCTTTCTTTGCCAGTGACGAGGTGTTTGCGGACCAGGAGAGGTCCTCACTGATGTGCACCCCCAGGAACTTGGTGCAGCTCACCCTCTCCACCACAGCACCGTCGATGATCAGCGGCAGGTGTGTTGTGTGACCCTTCCGGAAGTCAACAATGATTTCCTTGGTCTTATTGACGTTCAGCAGGAGGTTGTTGTCCCTGCACCACGTGGTCAGAAGGTCAACTTCCGACCTGTACCGAGTCTCTGTCAGGCAGGGGACAAGGCGAAGGACTCGGATGCAGGGTCGGATCTATCTTGGGTTTATTCCAGCAAGCACTCAGAGCAAAAGTACAAAACAAAGCGCCTCTTGTGAGGGAAAACACGGGGCAAAAAGTACAAACAAAAGGCGTCGCACTGTGGCGAGTCAAAAGGCTAAAAGTACAAATCAAAACGCCTCTTTCGAGGGAAAACGCGTAGCAAAAAGTACCAACAAAAGGAGTCGCACTGGAGCGAGACAAAAAGGCGCTGGAGACCCAGGCACAACCAAAGGCGTCGCTCGGCGGCGAGACAAAAAGGAGAGTTCTTACAAAGAGTTCGGGCATCAAGGGATCGCTGGTGGTCGGAACGAGGCAAGACACACTGGCACAAGACAAGGGGAAGACACGGACTAAATACACACAAAAGGGCGGGGACACCGGTGATGACAATTAGTGTCGATTACGCAGGTGCACACAATCGGGATCAGGGAAGACAAGACAACCAAACACCGAGGGCGGAAACACTAACTGAAACGGAAGGGATGACAAAATAAAACCGGAAGTAAAGTTACGACAATTGACGAGACAAAAAACTGAAAAAATAAACGCGACCGCATGACAGAACCCCCCCCCTAGGGCCGGATCCCAGACGGCCCAGGAGCCCCAGGGTGAGCCGCATAGAAGTCCTCAAAAAGTCCCGGGTCCAAAATATAACTAGGCGGCACCCATTGCCGCTCCTCCGGTCCATAACCCTCCCAGTCCACCAGGTACTGCCAGCCCCGGCCTCTTCTGCGCACATCCAATAGTTCTTTAACGGTGTAGGCCGTCCCACCGTCCACAGTCCGCGGAGGCGGAGGGGGCGCCGGATCCGGCACCAACGGGCTGTCCACCACCGGCTTGACCTTCCCAACGTGAAAGGTGGGGTGGACTGCAAGGGACCTGGGCAAGCGTAGACGCACCGCGGCCGGGTGCACGACCTTGGCGATGGGGAACGGACCCACGAAGCGAGGCGCCAGTTTCCTGGAGTCCCCCCGGTGGGGAAGATCCTTGGTGGATAGCCAGACACGTTGACCTCTCTGGTACACGGGCGCCGGACGTCTCCTCCGGTCAGCCATCCGCTTTACCCGGTCCCCCTGTCGGACCAGCGTGGCCTGAGCCGCCGACCAGACGCGATGACAGCGGCGCACCAAGGCGTGGGCCGAAGACACCGTCACCTCCGGCTCACTGTCAGGGAAGACAGGGGGCTGGTAGCCAAACACACCCTTGAAGGGGGACATACCTGTAGCCGTGGTGGGCAGGGAGTTGTGGGCATACTCCACCCAGGAGAGGTTCTTGCTCCACGAGGAGGGGTTCTGGGAGACCAGGCAGCGGAGACTTGTCTCCAACTGTTGGTTAATACGTTCTGTCTGTCCGTTTGCCTCCGGGTGATAGCCTGACGTGAGACTCACGGTTGCCCCTATGAGCCTGCAAAACTCCCGCCAAAACCTGGATACGAATTGGGGCCCTCTATCGGAAACTATGTCTTTCGGGAACCCATGAACCCGGAATATGTGGTCCATCATCACGGTGGCCGTTCGTTTAGCGGACGGGAGCTTGGGCAAGGCGATAAAATGAGCCATCTTTGAAAATCTATCCACCACTGTGAGTATGGTGGTTCGCCCATGCGAGGTCGGAAGCCCGGTGACGAAGTCCATAGATATCTCCGCCCACGGGCGCGAAGGAATGGGTAGGGGATGCAGCAACCCCATGCGGGCGCCGTGGGCGTTCTTATTCCGGGCGCAGACGGGACAGGCGGCAACGTATTCCTTGACGTCTGCCCTCATGGAGGGCCACCAGAATCGCTGCTGGATTACGAACAGCGTTCGGCGCATGCCCGGATGGCAGGAGAGTCTGGAGGTGTGAGCCCAATGGATGACTTGGGAACGTAATTGAGCAGGGACAAATAGTCGGTTCTCAGGGCAACCACTAGGGGGTGGTTCGTTACCATTGGCCTGCTGTACCCGGCCTTCGATAGGCCAGGTCACGGCTCTAACCAGGCAATGAGAAGGCAGGATAGTCTCAGGCTTCTTAAGTTCTGGATCCGAGTTGAAAACACGGGAGAGGGCGTCAGGCTTGGTGTTCTTGGTTCCCGGTCTGTAGGACAAAGTGAAGTTAAAACGATTGAAAAAAAGTGACCAGCGGGCTTGGCGTGAATTCAGTCTCTTAGCTGACTTAATGTATTCTAAATTTTTATGGTCTGTCCAGACCAAAAAAGGCTGCTGTGCTCCCTCTAACCAATGCCTCCATTCTTCTAAGGCCAGCTTGACTGCCAACAGTTCGCGATCCCCCACGTCATAATTCTGTTCGGCGGGCGTCAGCCGTCGAGACAGGAACGCGCACGGATGGAGCTTGTTGTCGCTCTTGGCCCTCTGTGAAAGGATGGCACCTACCCCTTGATTGGAGGCGTCCACCTCCACCACAAACTGCCGCGACGGATCAGGGAGCGTGAGGATGGGAGCGGTGCTGAAACGGTTCTTTAGCTCCTGGAAGGCCGCCTCCGCCTCTGCTGACCAGCGGAAGGGGACTTTAGGAGACGTGAGCGCGTGCAAGGGAGCCGCTGTGGCACTGAAGCCCTTAATGAACCGCCGATAAAAATTGGCAAAGCCCAGGAATTGTTGCACCTTCTTGCGTGAGTCAGGGGTAGGCCATTCCGTTACCGCGCTTACTTTCGCCGGGTCCATCTCTACTTTGCCCGGGGCTACGATGAAGCCGAGAAAAGAAACGGTGCTCTTGTGGAATTCACTTTTCTCGGCCTTTACGTATAGTTGGTGTTCAAGGAGTCGCTGCAACACCGTCTCGACGTGAACCCTATGGGTCTTCAGATCTGGGGAATAAATCAAAATATCGTCCAAATATACGTACACAAACCGGTCCAAACAGTCTCTCAAAACATCGTTTATCATGGCCTGAAACACAGCGGGAGCATTGGTGAGGCCAAATGGCATGACGCGGTATTCAAAATGTCCTCGATGCGTGTTGAACCCTGTCTTCCATTCGTCCCCTTCCCGGATGCGCACCAGATGGTAGGCGTTGCGCAGATCTAACTTGGTGAACACCCGGGCTTGCTGTAATTGGTCGAACACGGTCGACATCAGTGGGAGCGGATACCGATTCTTGATGGTGATCTGATTGAGGGGACTATAATCAATGCAGGGACGTAGGGTGCCGTCCTTCTTGCCCACGAAAAAGAACCCCGCCCCCGCAGGCGACGACGACGGTCGAATCAGCCCTGCTTGCAGGGATGAGTCTATATATTCATTCAAGGCTTGCTTCTCAGGTCCCGAGAGAGAATACAGCCTCCCCTTGGGTATCGTTGATCCCGGCAGCAGGTCAATGGCGCAATCATACGGACGGTGGGGAGGCAGAGAGGTAGCCTTGGCCTTGCTGAATACCTCGGCCCATTGGTGGTAACACGCAGGGACCCCGGTTAAGTCTGGGGTGGGCGCGTCTGGAGCCGAAGGCACAGGGCGCGGATTAGACTTGATACAGGAATCATGACAGTCGGACCCCCATCCCGTTATTTCCCCTGATCCCCAGTCTATAGCGGGGTTGTGGCGTTGAAGCCATGGATACCCGAGAACGAGAGGGTTCATTGGTGAGTTCACGACATGTAGACGTATGTTCTCCTGGTGGAGGCCAATTGACAACGAGACTGGTTTGGTTACGTGAGTTATCTCAAAGAGTGCCTGTCCATTGAGTGCCTTAGCTTTCACGGGAGTGTTCAGTGGCTCAGTCTTTACCCCGCACCGGCGAGCAAATGCCCAGTCTATCAAGCTTTCGTCTGCTCCTGAGTCTATTAATACTTCGAGTTCTATTTCTTTTCCCGACTGGGTGATCCTGCCCTTGGGGAGCACTCGCCCCGGGGACAGAGCCGCCGAGAAGGTGCTTACCTTCAGGGTCCTCCTCACTGGACAGGAGAGAAGGAGGTGTCCGAGCTCGCCGCAGTAGTAGCATCTTCCCTCTCGGCGCCGCCGTAACTTCTCCTCCTCTGTTAACTTGGCTCTGCCCAACTGCATCGGTTCTGGCTCCTGGCGCTGCCGATCCCCGTACAGCCTGGAGTGGTGAGCGTCAGGGCCGGCTACTGGAACGAAGGCGGGAGCGTTGCTGCGTCGGTGCTTTCTCCACTCTTGCAGCCGGTTGTCCGTGCGGATAGCCAGAGCGATGAGGGCGTCGAGGTCGGTGGGAAGATCTAAGGGGATCAGCTGATCTTGGATGGGTCCTGACAGGCCCCGGAGGAAGATGTCATATAGTGCCGCCGCATTCCACCCGCTCGCCGCGGCCAGCGTGCGGAACCGGATGGCGTAGTCTCCGACGGTGTCTTGTCCCTGGACTATCTGACAGAGTTGGCGAGCCTTGTCTCGGTCAGCGGAAATGGGATCGAACACCGTTCGCAGGGCCTGGATGAAAGCGGGGAGAGAGTGACAGGAGATGGAATCCCTGGCCCATTCCGCGGTGGCCCATGTGCGGGCCCTTCCCGTCAGGTAGGATACCATGTAGGCCACCTTGGAGCGCTCGGTGGGGAATTCTGCTGGGGAACTCTCAAAGTTCATCTCGCATTCCGTAATAAAAGCCTGGCTAAGGCCGGGTTCTCCGGAGTAGCGCTCTGGAGGAGCCAGTCTGGCACTGCCAGTCATGGGAACTCTTGCAAGGGAAGGAACGGGGGAAGCGACGGGTGTACTGGAGGTCTCTGCTGGTCCCGCGTTCAAGAGTGAGAGCACTTCCTGCATTTGCTGACCCAGCTTGGCTACTTGGGTGGCGACCGCTCCTCTGAAATTTTCTTGATTCCTAGCGAGTCCTCGGATCTCTTCTCCCAAGTCGCCCACCTCCCTCTGGTGCTGGGCGAGCAGTGAGGCATGGGAGCGCACTGCGGCGCACAGGTGCTCCGACTCTGCCGAGTCCATGTCTGGCCAGTGTGTACTGTCAGGCAGGGGACAAGGCGAAGGACTCGGATGCAGGGTCGGATCTATCTTGGGTTTATTCCAGCAAGCACTCAGAGCAAAAGTACAAAACAAAGCGCCTCTTGTGAGGGAAAACACGGGGCAAAAAGTACAAACAAAAGGCGTCGCACTGTGGCGAGTCAAAAGGCTAAAAGTACAAATCAAAACGCCTCTTTCGAGGGAAAACGCGTAGCAAAAAGTACCAACAAAAGGAGTCGCACTGGAGCGAGACAAAAAGGCGCTGGAGACCCAGGCACAACCAAAGGCGTCGCTCGGCGGCGAGACAAAAAGGAGAGTTCTTACAAAGAGTTCGGGCATCAAGGGATCGCTGGTGGTCGGAACGAGGCAAGACACACTGGCACAAGACAAGGGGAAGACACGGACTAAATACACACAAAAGGGCGGGGACACCGGTGATGACAATTAGTGTCGATTACGCAGGTGCACACAATCGGGATCAGGGAAGACAAGACAACCAAACACCGAGGGCGGAAACACTAACTGAAACGGAAGGGATGACAAAATAAAACCGGAAGTAAAGTTACGACAATTGACGAGACAAAAAACTGAAAAAATAAACGCGACCGCATGACAGTCTCGTCGCCATTCGTGATGAGACCCACCAGAGTCGTGTCGTCAGCAAACTTCACTATGCGGTTGTCGCTGTAGGTCGCAGTGCAGTCATGCGTCAGCAGGGTGAAGAGCAATGGACTGAGCACGCAGCCCTGGGGGGCCCCCGTGCTCAGCGTGATGCTGGCGGAGATTTTATTTATAACAAGTATTAATAGGTATTACAAAATAAGTATTGCAAAAATGTGCTGTTTGAACAGGGGTGTGTACAGGTAGACCTTTTTTTTGTCCACTGCATGGCACTTGCACATACCTGTGAGGAAATTGTGTTCCCTAAACCCAATTTTGAGGTTTGGTTTTACAGTCAGTACTTTTAGAAGTGGCTACATCGCCAGATTCGCCTGCACATTCCTCTTAATTTCAATATTTCTTCATTTTTTAGGGTTATAGAGGAGCAGGGGGAAATTTCAAAGGAACTCTCTGGCAATTCTGGGAGCACAACCAAAAACTCCAAAGTTATCATTTTCTCTCACCTGAAAGTACCCTGACTGGCACTCCTGTTTTGCAAGCATTAGAAGGTCATTGCTCGGTGTTTGCATCCATGTAACGTCCATTGTAATTTTGTACTATCTACTCACACACGCGGAGGAGAATCAGTGCGTAATTATAAACAAGTTGACACCACCAATCAAATGCAATCCAATTCTAAGATTGAATTTGCGCTTCTTTGAATTTGCGCTTCTTTGAAGTGTGTTAGGAGGTGTGTGAGAGGCGGGGCAAGTGTGGTTAGGGTTGAGGAGCGCTGGTTTGTGAAAGGGGCCGCGCAGACTTTCCAAGCAGGCGGTTGGAGAGGAAAGACCTAGCGGGATCATGGGTTCTGCGCGCCGCTACTCCTCGGCGCGTTTTCGCTCTCCATTGTTCTGAAAGGCCAACCGGACCGGGGTGAAAAAAGGAAAATAGTGGGACATACTCAAACTGCGAGTCGAGCAGCCAAGGAATCACAATGAAGTCGATCATCAATGCCTTAAAAAAGGAAGGTAGGACGTTTTATCGCTTTAAACTTTAGTTTGTACGTAATTCAGGCGCACACGTTATGTTTAGTCTTTAAAGTTTGCATTGGTCGGCCACATCTAAACGCCGTGTGTTAAAGTGGCAGTGAAGATACAGGTCTTTTTTTAAAAATGTCAAAGAGAACGTAGGTAGGTCGCTGCTTATTTAGGTTACAGTGCTTGGAAAACCCACTAATTGACTTCTTTTTTTCCCTCGGACGAGAGACATTGGAGTAGTTTTTGGGCCACCGAAAGTGATAGAAAAATGAACTCGTGGGGTGGAGGAGGGGGGCACATACACATTATTGCGTGCGTGCGCGTGTGCGTGCGTGCGTGCGTGCGTGTGTGTCATGATTCATTGTGTCGGGGTGCACGTGTCAACCGAACGCAATCCAAACAGCCCGTCCATTCATCTATCCAAGTGTGAAAGCGAAACGTAGTGCTTTCAACTGCTGTCGTCTCGATGACCGCTGCCACGGGGCTCCATATATCGGTGAAGAAAAAGGGTGTCAAGAATGTCGATTGTGTAGAACAGCTAAATAACAGGTTTTTAATCACACCTTGACATCAGGATGTGAAATTGGGTTTCTTTTAAAGATGTACAACTGCTTTCGGAGAACTGCATTAATCACAAATGTCCAATATTTCAATATAATTATGAAGGTAGGACAGGGTTGTATTTGGTTTAAGGGTTAATCGACGATAGATTCAAATACATTCAATAAGTGAGAATGTTTGACAGATAGGTGACATTACAAGATGTGTTCCGCCTCACACAGTTAGGTGGGATACTCCCCAGCTGACCAGTGCTGACTCTGTCCAAAAGTTTGCCTTTTGTAAAGCTGGATGGCTGTTTATTTTATTGTCCTTTGATGTGCCTCAAATGATTGACCTCTATGATTATTTTTGTAACAGAATGAAGTTTCTGAGATTTATTTCAGACGATGAATGGGGATGATTTAATTGTCGGGTTAGGGTTAGGTTTGTAGGTCATTGAATAGTCCAGTCCTCCAATATGTTTATAATTTAAAACATTTTTTTTACATATAAACAATAAAATCTCAAAATTTTTCCATAAATTGATGCCCAATAAGAAGTTATATAAGAAATCATATGAGCAGAAACAGAATTTAACACCTCTATATGCTTTGCACACTGTGGTGAAGTCTCACAAGATTTGCAGAAATCTCACCCAATAGTCTGATATCCATCACGTTTTGTGTGACTGGTCTGAATAACCTTAAGGGCACTCAAAGCTTGGTACAAATTATATTATGTTAGCTTAACCTTGTAAAGATTTGATTACTTTAACATGTTGTGTACACTTACAGAAAGTGGTATTTTATTGTTTTGCTACATTATTCGGTAATAGTCTTTATTGTCTTTTGCACTTTTCACAGATAATATTGTTGAGATACTTTACAGGACAGGTGCAAATTGCAAGTAGTAGGAGTTAGGAATTTCACACAACAAATATCATAAATCAGTGTAATGCAGACAGCAGGACAACCAAAGTTGATAAAACTCCCACAGACTGTAAGATACATATATTAACTAAATATAAAGCAGTACGACAAACTATACAAAAGAAGGCTTAAATTGTCAACACCCTTTTTGAAGAATGTGTGAATGTTTTTTTTATGCATACAACATAATGGTCTTTAACTGAATTTTTGGAATATGCACAAAATAGATCAATAAACAACCAAGAAACTATGTGGTACTGGACACGACAACATTTAGAACAGTCTTACCAGCATCCATTATCTCTCAGAAAGTGGCATACGTATCTGCAATATTAATATAACTGTCACATTATATGGATATGGAATAATAACAAACTGATGTAAAAATCTCGCAAAAGAAGTGCTTGTTCAGTACAATTTGTCCCTCAAGCACCGGTGCAGTAAGATGGTTCAATAGGAAGGCACCTCTCCAGCTACGAGTCCCACTTTATTTGGCCTGTCATCGGACTTGACCGACCTCCCTTCTTCAAGACAGATTCTTATAGAATGAACTACCACCGCCCCCAAAGAGGGTTTCCTTTGTTATACCTGAATATGAAGGGACAAACAATAACATGAACAGGCTACCTGTAATTGTGTTTTTTTATTAGAGCTACGTTAACAAGACGATCTGACCCCTACCACGCCGAAGCGTTTTTCGCAGGAGATGCGTTCTAGAACCACCCACAAAAAAACGAAAATCCGCGAAGTAGAAACGGTTTATGCATTATTTAAATACCAATGTATTGAAATTTCCAACACATAGTGTTTCCTATTGGCTGCTAGAGGGCATGGGTGTATTGCAGGTCAATTAGAAGTGTGGTTTATCTTGCCAAGCAATGAAAAGTGTCCACCTTTAGAATTACCGCATTATACTAACCGGGGGACATCATGCATAGCAAAACCAAAGTGAGTCACGGTTGCGCATGAATCTTCTGTTGCATTGTGGTCCAGTACACAATATTACAGCTTTTTAGTTCCTCCCCGATACCTATACGCTACATAAACCTTTCCCATTCCCTTAGTAAACATTCCTACACTGTTCTGTGCATGTATTGTAACTTGACAGTTTAAAAAAAAAAAAAAAAGAACAAACACGTGATATTTTCACGTATCCCAACGCCTTCTGCACCGGTTGGTGCGCGTGGCTGGCTGCCACCTCCTGCGCTTGAACTCAAGTCATGTCCGCAATGGCGCACATTGCTCAGAGGCGCAGATTGACCAAATGTACCGCGAATAGTAGTAGAAGAACCTGTTGGAACTTCTATGTCAATGAAACATTGTTCCTAATATTTCTACTTGAAACGTTAGCGTTAGTTTGTGTATTTTTCCTGTTTGTGCTGTTACGTTGAGTTAACACTTCCAAATGGAGCTGCAACTCTGCGACTGCCATGTCTTTCGCTCGTTCTGCTTCTACTAGCTTTCGGGAATAACAAACGCGTATAAAGACATCACAGACATGCGCAGTAAAGACGGTTTGTTCCAACATTTTGGAGGAAGTGCTTTCATGCATGCTGATCGGATTACTAATTGACATAAACAGAACCTTCTCATTCAAAATAAAATATTGACCGGAACGGGTTCGATCATGTCCAAATGTTCAGAATGGGGTGTGTACATGAAGCATTTTTTATTCCGATCAGGCTTTGAATCCAATTAAATGTGTCCATATAAACATATCCATTTATAATCATAGACTTCACTATACTAAACCTGTTTTAATGCCTGCCTCAGGTAGACTTATAACTACCGTATTGGTAAGACGACCCCCTCTTTTTCAAGACTCAAGTTTGAAAAAAGACTGTTTGAACACCAAATTTAATTTTTATACAGAAAATGATTACATCTGAAACAAATGATTATAACAATATATTCGAGAGAAAAAGCATGTTATTGTGCCTCATTCAAATCATGCAAAAACTGTATCACATCTTAATATCTGAACATTTAAATACGTAAACTAAAGTGCAATCACATTTGTAAATGAATGTCTTCTGGTTTTTGAAATGTAAATAAACCAATCTACTGTGATAAAACAACAAAATTGCAATAACTGCATTAACCATCAAAGTGAACTCTAACTGTAACTGTAGTCTTGAAACAAATCTGAATAAGGAAAAACATTGCAATAAAATAATGAAACTGCTACCGCTATTGTTGGGGAACCTGAGGACTGTATAGGGTGTTGGCTCGGATGCTTATGGTCTTTTCGCCCCTGGGTTTCGATCAGAACACAGGAGGGAAGACGTGGTTCAGTTTTGATTGCTTTACTGAATTATTGACAAAAAAGTAACAGGCACTGTGGCTCATAGGTGCATACAGGCAAACTGGCAAAAGGGAATGTGAGAGCGGGTGTGTGCAGTGTACATGGGTGAGTCTTTGGGTGTGTGAATGTGATTCTTGTGTGATTATTGTATGAAGCGTGTGAAGGGTGTGTGGAGTGTATGTGTGCGTGTTTGCGTGTGTGTGTGTGTGCGCGTGTGTCTGCTTCTGCAACAGACAGAAATACAGCACGTAAGTCAACGCTCAACTTCTGTCGTCACACACTAGTAGACAGCACACATTACATAACTAACTGCGCGTAACGGTTCCGCTATACTAAATGACCATAAATGAAATACTCTCGGCAACTCACACCAAACATAAGTCATCGAGACAACAAAATACAACAAAATAAAAAATTTCCTGGCGCCGTGCCGCAGCGTATAACGGCTGTAGTCATGCATGTACGCTGCTCGTACGATGCGAGGCAAACTTAAAGGAGCGCGCTGAAGCTGTCAATCAAACGACGCGCACACGAAGCAAACTGCGATCGGACAAACGGCACAACGGTGGACAGTAGTAACAATGAAATGTATATACTCAGTTTGTGTCAAAGACGCACACGATCACAGCAACATACTCAGTCGATACCAGCAACCTTTAACTTACCGCACAAGTGAATGGGTATAATGTCTCGACCTTGAATGTAAGACGACCCCCACCTTTTCAGTCTTATTTCAATGCAAAAAAACATCGTCTTATATTCGGGCCAATACGGTACATTTGCTGACATGATTACCCACGAACTCATTCCAAGTTCACCCTTTGCCAAATGCTTTTTGAAATATCTGGGCACACACAGACTTGCAGAGAGTACATGTACTGCATTATGATTTCCTAACAGGCGAGTTTGTGTTATATGAATGTTAACAAACAATTCTCAATTTTTATTCAGTTTTTGAATTAAAAAAGAAAATAACAAATTCAATCCCCACATATTCTATGTTTGCATTTTTGAATATACAAAGTATTACAATTCAGGATTTTACATTGTTAACAAAAATGAGTAAAATCACAAATTGGACACATGTTGATTATCCAAGGGGAAACTAAAACCAACTCCACAAGCTTCGCTACCACCAGGCACTGTGGGACTCACACAGATAGAGTGGTGCCTTCACAATGTGCTAGCTCATTAGATATTAGCACCTCTTCCCTTCATCAACACGTCTGTTGTATATAGAAAGATAAAGGCTTTAGATTCTGCTTTGAGAATGTGAAAATGACTCAGTGACTCCCCTTCTTTTCTCAGCTAGGAAAGTGAAATGCGTGAACTTCACCACAGGAAACAGCAGCCAACGTTTGCTGGCTACGATTGGCTTAATCAGCTCGTTATCATGTGCTCCTTATCAAAATGGCTTCAGGCTGTCTTCTGCGCTCCCTACATACACTGCTGTAGTTGCAAGGAACGCAGGTGACGGCTCGTCATCTCACAGTGTAACGAGTGTAACAGTGTCCATGGGGAAATTATTGCCTCCCTCCATTACTGGTTGAGTCTGACACCAAAGCGCATGCACCATAGGTCGGTGGAATACTACTCTGTTCACAGTAATTCTGGTAATTATGCTAAAGATGGTTGGAGTGGGTAGTCACGGAACCTGCTCAGTTTAATATGGGTCTCTCTATGGTACTGGGTCGACGACATGTATGTCCTGTATTGGGTTTTAGATGAAAGATTTGATTGAAGATGTATTGAAGAAATCGCAGGGGAATGTGTGTAATTGAATAGGAAGGGGAGTAGGCAAGTCGATAGATGGATATATCAGATGGATGTGTACGTACAGTCTACATCCATTAGTTTCCCAAGACAGAAAGAAATCACAAATATGAAGGATCATTTTATTTTTTGAAATTCGTCTTATTGTCTGACATGTATGCTGTCAGCGTGGCTCTAAAAGCTATCCTGGAGATTTTTTTGGATAGATTTAGCAGTGTTTTAAAATTGTCAAAGGCATGGAAGCGACTGTTCGATTCATTCAACATTACATTTTTCCATTGTTTAAATGCCACAGTGAAGCTCCTCAGACATAGTGATGTTTCTGCAAAGACACATTTGCTCTAATATGTTAAGATCCTGAAAAAATAAGAATATTTGGCCAAAAAATACTTCAAGAGTAAAATGAGGTTTCTTAAATGCAGCATTTTTTAGTCATTACTACAAGATTCACTTGTTCTCATAATTTAGGTTGGTGTAAAATCAATGGTCAGTGTGGCAAGACTTTCAGCACGCTAATTAGTCATATTTTGTTAAATTTCTAGTTATTGCAATGCCTTGTCATTTTAAAGCTATAGATTTCATTTCCCTTTGGAGAATGACTATGATTGCAACCTTTTACAAGGACTGCTAAGGTGTGTGTTCACCCTCTCTATTATATTGCATGTGCTGTTGAGGGCACCTTCCTGCAGCTCTTCACTTTGAATATGGACATCCAGTTTTTCTTTGGATTGTTTTACATAATGTGTTCTATGTGCCTTCTCTGCATCCATTGCAGCCTAGTGATCCTGGAAGGGAAATCCTCCCATCTGTGGTCTCTTAAGAATTTTCCACAGTAGGGTTTATTTTTTTTAGTTTTTCCTTACCCTCCTGGGAGTTTAAGATCAGGGGATGTTGAGAATAATTGTCAATTTTTGTACATGTGAAGCCCTTTGAGACTTGTCTGTGATTTAGAGCTATATAAATAAACTTGACTTGACTTGACTGTTGGCTTTCGGTTGTTCTGCAGCAGATCGCCGCTTTGGCGCTCGGGAGGCACTGGCTATCTCTCCCAGGGCTGTCCTCTTCGTAGACATCTTTGCAGATGTTACTGTTAGTCCACAAAAAAACAGGACACAAGTTTAGCTTTTTCACAATTGGTCGCACACACTGCTTCATGTTTGCTCAAAAGAGAATCGAGTGCAGGGTGGCTCCGCCGCTTTAGTTACTGCACGTTGGCGTAACCTTGTGCACAATAAAATAGTGCCAACAATAAAATAACACAGTACTATGGCAAACATCGCACTCAACATTGGCAACAGGTTGAAAGGTAGGGGAGACTACCATATTTAAAAGAGGCTTTGTGCTTTGGGTAGTTTTTGACAGCTTTCTGTCATGCTGTCATGTGTCGTCCGGATCACTTCCTGTTTTATTGTGTGATTTTCCTCTCGTTCCAGTCGGTGTGTCCTTCCTCTGTGCGTCCGGTCACGTGAACCCCTGATTCCAAGTGTGTGCACCTGCCCCAATGACCAACTGTCTTCACCTGTGTTCCCCTCCTGTGTCCATATAACCCGCGTCTTTCCCTGTATCCAGTGCCAGTGCGTCTTGCCTTGTTGAGAACACTAGCGATCACGAAACCCTCGAGTCCACGTAGAAGCCTTGTTTGAACGTCTTGATCACCGATGTTAACTTGGTTACATCGCTATCTTGTTTTTGTATTTCCCTCGGTTCGAGGCGCTTTGATTTCTCCTTTTTCTCCCTCGGTTCGAGGCGCCTTACTTTCCCCTTTTTTCCCTCCTAGTGAGGCGTTTTTTGTTCGACCATCAGTGGAGACAATAAACACTTTTTTGAACTTTGGAATCTCTGCATTCGAGTCCTCTCCCTGCTCTGCGCCTGACATTACGCACTGGCCAGACATGGACTTGGCAGAGACAGCGCAGCTGGTCGCCCAAGTACGCTCCCAGACGTCGCAGCTGGGCCAACAGCAGAAGCAGGTCGACGCTCTGAGTGTTGGAGTTCAGGAACTGGTGAAGAACCAGGAAGGCTTCCGAGAGGCGGTGGCCGCCCACGTGGATGCGCTGAGTCGTCAAATGCAAGACGTCCTCACTCTGCTGACCACGGGGCGAGCTGCGACACCCTGTTCCACAGCGGCGCCCCCTGTGGACCACCCGGCACCCACGCCTATGGCGAGGGGGATCAGACTGGCTTCCCCGGAACGATATGCAGGTGAACCCGGGCTGAGTCGAGCCTTTATAACGACTTGTGAGATGCAGTTCGAGCGAGCTCCCGGCGACTTCCCAACGGAACGCTCCCGGGTGGCGTACACGATATCCTATTTGACGGGAAGAGCCCGGGCGTGGGCGACCGCAGAATGGGCCAGGAATTCCGCTACCTGTCACTCGTTTTTCGGATTCATCGAGGCCCTGCGCATGGTGTTCGATCCAGTTCCCACGGACCGAGAGAAGGCACGAGAGCTGTGCCATATCACCCAGGGTTGAGAGACGGTCACCGACTACGCGATCCGCTTCCGCACTCTCCCTGCTCTGCGCCTGACACTTTCACCATGAAACATTTGAGAGAGTACCGCTACTGCAATAGCTAAATCCGAAAAATAAATCTATAATTTTGGGGATGCCAGGATGTACATGCCCGTCTTGCTTGACATTGTATTTAAAACTTGGTACTGAAATGACCCAGGTGCAAGGAAATGCCATGGCTTCATGTCAACCCTTAAATCTTTCAAAAGCTCCACATTTGCATGTACATGTACACTCACAGCCCGGCAAGGCAATTTTTGTTTCCGTTTCTTTTTGGGTTTCAAAAATGTTTACACGAGCTGAAAAGTTCTCTCCGTCGCCTCTCATCTTGTCTGCGCTATGCTGGCGCCGCTTTGCATGATGCTTTGCATGCTGCTTTGCATGCTGCTTTTGCACCTGCCCTTTCAGATGCATTATTTAAAGATGTAAAAGCAGCAATTGCAAGTAATCCGTTCACAAAACCCGAAAAATGAACTGTGTGGAAATCTTGCACAAAAATTTCAGATGCAGTCCTGGGTCCTAAGTGTTCTTCAATTGTCATGAAAGTCTGCAATTAAATTACCACCAGGGATCTCCAGTTGTTGGCAAGATGTGGGCGGACCAAGATAGTTGGTTGTTAAGTATTTTCTCAACATTCTTGACAGTTTGCTGTTATCAGTTAGTGAAGGCAATTAGAAAGCAAAGCTTTGAGGGCATGTGTTATGGCTATCGGGGGAAACAAATAGTAATTGCAATATAGAGACTACCCCACGTATGTTGTTGGTTGATTGTTTTCTTGAGGAAAAAGAAACTATTGCGCTTTGTGAGTCAGTTTTTGATGATTATATTTGAAAAAGTCCCTCGAAGGAGAGCTGCTTGAAGCAGTTGCAGGCCTTTTAGTCCACACTCAAACTAGGGTGTTGTTCATCAAAAGAGAACTTGAGGAAAAGTCAGGTCAGGGTGAAGATTTTCCAGAACTCTCCCTTCCGTGTTTGTGTGTAGACAGTGAAAACAAAGCTTTCTATTTAATGTGCAACATTCTTCCATGTATTCTAACACAATAAAAAATAGATTATTTCATGTACACTACCGTTCAAAAGTTTGGGGTCACCCAAACAATTTTGTGTTTTCGATGAAAAGTCACACTTATTCACCACCAAACGTTGTGAAATGAATAGAAAATAGAGTCAAGACATTGACAAGGTTAGAAATAATGATTTGTATTTGAAATAAGATTTTTTTTACATCAAATTTTGCTTTTGTCAAAGAATCCTCCATTTGCAGCAATTACGGCATTGCAGACCTTTGGCATTCTACCTGTTAATTTGTTGAGGTAATCTGGAGAAATTGCATCCCACGCTTCCAGAAGCAGCTCCCACAAGTTGGATTGGTTGGATGGGCACTTCTTGCGTACCATACCGTCAAGCTGCTCCCACAACAGCTCAATGGGGTTCAGATCTGGTGACTGCGCTGGCCACTCCATTACCGATAGAATACCAGCTGCCTGCTTCTGCTCTAAATAGTTCTCGCACAATTTGGAGGTGTGTTTGGGGTCATTGTCCTGTTTGTAGGATGAAATTGGCTCCAATCAAACGCTGTCCACTGGCTATGGCATGGCGTTGCAAAATGGAGTGATAGCCTTCCTGATTCAGAATCCCTTTTACCCTGTACAAATCTCCCACCTTACCAGCACCAAAGCAACCCCAGACCATCACATTACCTCCTCCATGCTTAACAGATGGCGTCAGGCATTCTTCCAGCATCTTTTCATTTGTTCTGCGTTTCACAAACGTTCTTCTTTGTGATCCAAACACCTCAAACTTGGATTCATCCGTCCACAACACTTTTTTCCAGTCTTCCTCTGTCCAATGTCTGTGTTCTTTTGCCCATCTTAATCTTTTTCTTTTGTTGGCCAGTCTCAGATATGGCTTTTTCTTTGCCACTCTGCCCTGAAGCCCAGAATCCCGCAGCCGCCTCTTCACTGTAGATGTTGACACTGGTGTTTTGCGGGTACTAGTTAATGAAGATGCCAGTTGGGGACCTATGAGGCGTCTGTTTCTCAAACTAGAGACTCTAATGTACTTATCTTCTTGCTCAGTTGTGCAACGCGGCCTCCCACTTCTTTTTCGACTTTGGTTAGAGCCTGTTTGTGCTGTCCTCTGAAGGGAGTAGTACGCACCGTTGTAGGAAATCTTCAATTTATTAGCAATTTCTCGCATGGAATGGCCTTCATTTCTAAGAACAAGAATAGACTGTCGAGTTTCAGATGAAAGTTCTCTTTTTCTGGCCATTTTGAGCGTTTAATTGACCCCACAAATGTGACGCTCCAGATCTGAACCCCATTGAGCTGTTGTGGGAGCAGCTTGACCGTATGGTACGCAAGAAGTGCCCATCCAACCAATCCAACTTGTGGGAGCTGCTTCTGGAAGCGTGGGGTGCAATTTCTCCAGATTACCTCAACAAATTAACAGCTAGAATGCCAAAGGTCTGCAATGCCGTAATTGCTGCAAATGGAGGATTCTTTGACGAAAGCAAAGTTTGATGTAAAAAAAATCTTATTTCAAATCCAAATCGTTATTTCTAACCTTGTCAATGTCTTGACTCTATTTTCTATTCATTTCACAACGTTTGGTGGTGAATAAGTGTAACTTTTCATGGAAAACACAAAATTGTTTGGGTGACCCCAAACTTTTGAACGGTAGTGTATGTTTATGTGTACTCATGTTGCTTTTTCAGGCCTCTGATTGGTTGTGTTTTCATGTTGTGTGTGCGTGTGTGTGTGTGTGCGTGTTTGTGCGTGTGTGTGTGTGTGTGTGTGTGTGTGTGTGTGCGTTGCGTGCATGCGTGTGTGTGTGCGTGTGTGTGTGCATCTTTTTTTTAAACCCAAAGCTTTAATTAATATTCAGTATATGTTACTGAAAAGATACAGTTGTCTGGAAGAGTGTTTGTCCTATGTTTGTCCTAGCTATACGTCTCCTTCACATAAACTTCATTTGGGCACTCAGCTAACATCTTCCCTTGATTACTCCCCTACAGTGCCTTTTCGTGAGGTTCCTGCATACTCCAAACGACGCCAAGGTCCATCATCTGGCAACAGCAGTGGAAACAGCAAATCCCCCGCATCGTTATCAGCTCCGAGGGTCCTGCTGCGCTCCAACAGTGACAACAATTTGACGGTCAGTCAGTACCAGCAGCAAGGTTCACCCAGGCACCGGGGACAACAACATCCTCAGCAGCACCCAAACAAGGTCCCCCAGCAGGGTCACTCGCAGCCTGGCTCCTCAGCTTTACATCGCAGCCTGTCACCTCAGCTGCTTCAGCAGATGCCCAGCGGCAGCCCCAATGGCAATGTGGTGGTTCGGACCATGGGAAGGGGGTCGAGGAGCCGGTCACCCTCCCTCAGCCAGCTGGGAGATGATGTCCGACGGGCTATACCCTCACAGTGCCAACCCAGGTGAGCGTCTTCAACTTAGCATCGTCATGTTGAACACTGTAAAAAAAAAAAAACTAAAAAAAAAAACATACGACTTAAAACAGTGATTAAAGTTGGAACATTTTTAAAATAGAAATGTACATTTATGGTTACTTTACTAATAGTGTTAATAAGCATAACAAAGCAAGCAAGTTTGTTTGCTCCAAAACAATTTGATGAGTTGTTTTTACTTATATTTTTAAGTTGAGACAATTAGTTCTGTGAATTCTTACTTTTGTGTTGAAAGTGTGGGAAAGCCAATTTTAACTGCACAACCTAAATTATTTGCTTGAATTGCACAACCTAAAATGTTATCATTTGTTCCCCTCATTTTTTTGTTCAGCTTGTTATCTACCTTATTCCCAAGCGCTCTCATTGGGGAAATAAGTACCGTATTTTTCCGACTATAAGTCACGTTTTTTTTTTTCATAGTTTGGGTGGGGGGGCGACTTATACTCAAGAGCGCCTTACATGTGTAATTATTCACAAATTTTTACTTGATCATTAACACATTACTTACTAGTATAGTTGATCACTTCACGTGTTTTCACTTTAAAACACATGAGGGCGCACTATGGCTGTGGAATAATTGGAGTTCCATTCATTGACTACTGGAGTCAGGAGATTTAATGATTTGGAGTGACACAGATGGTTCGATAAACTTGCTATTTATGTTATAGTTATCTGATATACAGTTTATTTAGAGTAGCAACGTCTATGTTGTTAGACTTCAGTAGTTTCCGATTGTCTAGCAAGGCCGTGAAGGCAGCGGGTTGGGGGGGGGGGTGGGGGACCGGAAGAGCGATCCACGGCGCTTGTCTATAGCACTGTGTGTTGGCTCATATGTTGAGCTCTCTTTTGTGAAATAAAGAGCCGGTTACCAAACCCACGTCTTGCCTGGTACTTTGGTAATGCTACAATAGAGTTATATAGTATATAACTTTATTGTACTCCCCGGGTGTCCCAGCCGCAATTGGCGGCATTCGGGGAGTTTGCACCACAATCGGAGGCATTCGGGAGTCCCCGCCACAATTGGCGGCATTCGGGCTTTCCCAGCCACAATCAGCGGCATACAGGGGGGCGGCGCCGCAATCGATGGCATTCGGGAAGTCCCAGCCGCAATCGGCGGCATTCGGGGAGTCCCTGCCGCAATCGGCAGCATACGGGGAGTCCCAGCCGCAATCACAATCGGCAGCATTCCGGGAGTCCGCGTGCAATCGGCTGCATTCGGGGAGTCCACGCCACAATCGGCGGCATACGGGGAGTCCCCGCCGCAATCGGCGGCATACGGGTAGTCCTAGCCGCAATCTGCTTTTTTTTTAAGTGACACAGAGGTCAAATATTTCGATGGATTTAATGATATGGAGTGACACGGATGGTTCGATAAAATTGTTGTTTATATTATAATTTGATATATAGTTTACAATAGTTATATGGGCCTGTGGAATAAGTTGAATTGCAACTGACGTCAACGGCGCACCGCACACACTTCCGGGGTTAGAAGCGCTGGTGTTTACACAAAGGACGGAGATTCCAATGGTGTTAGAGATTTGCTCACTCCAACTTATTTTGCAAGAACCACACGGGAGACAGGCAAGTTCTTTTAGACACCTGCAGGTGGAGAGTTCACTCGCTCCAGAATGAAGTCTGGCTCTCCCAACTGCAAGGACATATTTATTAAGAGAAAGAGTGGGGGTAAGAGTAGACTGAATAGGAAGCCCTTGTGCTCTAGTCAAAACATATCAGGGGATGTTTTACGACCTTGTGTAGGATGAGACAAGGTAGGTTATTTATTACCGGTTGCATTCCAACATAATCATACGATAAGGATAATTTGAAAAACCCTAACAAATGGATTTAATTATTTGGAGTGACACGGATGGTTCCGATAAAATTGTTGTTTATATTATTGTTATTTGATATATAGTTTATATCTAGTTATGTGGGCCTGTGGAATAACTGCAACTGATGACGAGTCCGACGTCAGCGGTGTGCCGCACATGTGGCGTTGTTTACACAAAGGATGAAGAATTCTATGGATTTAATGATTTGGAGTGACACAGATGGTTTGATAAATGTGTTCTTTATGTTATACAGTGGAGCCTCGGTTTTCGAACACAATCCGTTCCAGAAGGCTGTTCGAGAAGTGAATCGTTTGAATTCCGAATCCTATCTTCCCATTACAAATAATAGGAAAAAAAATAATCCGTTCTGAGCCAAAAACCCGCCTTTTTTAAGTATTTTTTCATTTGCGCATTTTTGTCCAATCGCGCATCTGCAGTGCCCCGGCGAATGCGCAACCGTAGCGCATCGCCGACCGCGCAACTGCACCGCGCTGTTCGCATTATTGTGACAGAGCCGTTGCTGAAATTTAGAAAATATTTTTAAAGTCCTGTTGTACTTTCCAAAATTTAAGTGGACATCAGTGCGCAGGGAGCTTAATTTTGTCAGATTGCGCAACTGCAGCGCACCGCCGAACGCGCAACTGTTGCGCGCCGCCGACCGCGCAACTGCACCGCGCTGGTCACATTATTGTGACAGAGCGGTCGCTAAAATTTAGAAAATATTTTCAAAGTCCTAATGTACTTTCCAAAATTTAAAAGGACCGCAGGGAGCTTGATTTGGTCCGATCGTGCAACCACAGCGTGCTGGGCGCTCAGTGTCGCATTGCTTTAGGAGCATCTTTGTGTTTTAGGATGGCTTTACTGCTCCCACTTGCTTCCTTTGGAGGCATGATTAGAGTTGATGCAATCCTCAGAGTAACGAGAACGTAATAATAAACGGAGTCAGTTGGCATGCGGGTCCTCTCGGCTCATCTCGCGAGGTTCGACAACCGAATTTCGTCCGACATCCGAAGCAAAAAATGTTGTTTGAAAACTGGGACGTTCGAAAACCGAGGCTACACTGTAGTTATTTGAATCACTGTTAATGTTACTACAGGCCCATTCTCAGCTCCTCGTTTGTGTTTGTCACGTTAGCATACCGTATCGTTTAGCCTGTTGTTGCTGGTTCATGTCTGTTCTTGGTGTTGGATTTTGTCAAATAAATTTCCCCCAAAATGTGACTTAAACTCCTGTGCGACTTATATATGTTGTTTTTCCCCTTTACGGTGCATTTTATGGCTGATGCGACTTGTATTCCAGAGCGACTTTTAGTCCGAAAAATACGGTATGTTAGGAACTTCCAATAAGAGACTTCCAGTCAAATGCTCCATTGCTTACAATGAATTTCACTTCACAGAGTGGTGTATTTGAACGGTTTTCTACACCCTTTTTTACGAGCGATCATTAGTCCTCATTGCATCGAAAAATGTCTTGTACGTCTTAGGAGCTTGTTCCGCTGCTGGCGGTTGTACTAACAGGCAGAGGAAGTTGAATCTGTTAGTACAATAGCCCTTGCTTTCCCGGATGAGAAAAGAGTGCGCTTGTGACTCCAATGCTTCTAGCATCTACCCGGGAATGAAGAACACAGACAAATTAGTCAGACCATGTTCCTACATTAAACCACTGGAGGGCATTCAATGGCTGAGTGCCACAATAACATTGGGTTTTATTTAAATGTGTGTGGAAGACTTTGTCAACCTTTGAAATTATTGGGAGGATCGCTGCAATATTCGGGATTTTATGGACAATAACTAGCATGTGTGTGTAAGAGTTAGGGTTAGGGTTAGAAGAAGGAAGAAGTTTAGCCCGTAACATTCTATACTATTTGAAGCTGATTGTTCTTATAATTGCAGCAGGCGTTTGAAGTTGACATAAGTGGAGATGTTCACATGAACTTTGAAGAAGGATTGCAGTTGTATGACATTGTGCGATTTGAAGCTTGTTTAATGAAGCGTCCTGGTCATGTGGGTACAAAGTGGTTTGGCTGCAAACAGATACATCTGCTTGAAGCTAAACAAAACTATCTCCACCATCTTTTAACAAAACGTAACCAACTTTATTACTGTGGAGCCCTGAGAGCTTTTCAAATTCCTCACGTCTGACGCTACAAAAGTTTGTTATGTAGTTAGATGTGACTGTAACTGGCCACTTTTTTGTCATCCTCCTACCCCGCTAGATTGA
The DNA here is from genome assembly GCF_024217435.2 of Syngnathus scovelli. NCBI lineage: Eukaryota > Metazoa > Chordata > Actinopteri > Syngnathiformes > Syngnathidae > Syngnathus > Syngnathus scovelli. The sequence continues at coordinate 3,074,042 of NC_090850.1, read as the reverse complement.
AACGTGTTGCTGGGTTTGAGATAACACTTTTTATGTAATTTTGGTGAACTAATCTTTAAAGTAATACATTTAAGAACTGAGAGGTGAGAAGAAAACGCCAACTGTGTCCTCATAGCACATTGGAGCTCGCTGTCATACAGCATGCCCTCTTTGTTAAACAATAAAGATGGTATGTTACGTGGTATCTGTTTGTGTGTGTTACAACCTTCACCTGATTTGTTTGTGTCCGTCCACAATCTGCGGCATGAGTGAGCGCATGTGATCGGCAGAGGATTAAAGTGTGACGGGTGTTTATCTTGGAGCGATGGAACTGTCAATCCCGATTAAGACACATGCTCACTCCCCTCTTCCTCTGCCTCCTCGTCCTCCTCCTCTTCCTTGGCAGATGGACTCATTTGGAAACACTGTTGAACCAACACTACCCATTCTCTGTGCAGTCATCAAAGGGAGGCAGATAGACTGTATATTATAGAGAGGAAACAATATAAAGAATATGGAGTAGGCTTTTGATGATGTCTGAAAAAAATCAAAGAATGAAGCGTTTACAGTTATGCTAAGGGGGTGTGAAAGAAAGTGCGAAAGGATGGAGGAAGACGGTTGTCTCACAAAACATCAAAATCTGTGGCTTTTCTTCACTGAATTAATCCCTGGGCGAGACTACTTAATCTATTCTTGATACATATGCCAATAAACATGCAAGGTCCGTGTACCTTCCGTTCATTCTACTTTTAATTCTGTAACACAAATCAAAACAACGAATTTAGTATCATATTTTCTATAAAAAGATAGGATAACCATTTGAATGACAACAGAATATTTTCTGCTTTTCAGCCTGGTTGATTGGCGTAGCGAAAAGCACAGGAAGTAATGCAGTAGCCTGACTTTCAGCGTGTTGTAGGTGAAGTTAATGACTGTTCATGTACAATGGACTAAAATTCTATCTGAACACAAAAATTAAAACTGCTCACACTCATAGCAACACATCTTTGCCCCATGCCTAAATGTAATAAATTGATGAAATATTAGTGTTCAAGAGATGTAAAGCGACCATTTCTCTTATTAAATTTCCATAGGTCTTCAAACACAGACATACAGTAGAAGGGGCGCGTTCGGAAATTCACACTGACATCTATGCACTACTCTGCGAATGGGTGTGTTCGGCGAGGAAGAGTGCGCTGCGCTGCGCTGCGCTTCCATTCATTTCCAAATGTAGCCAGAACTGGCTCTCTATGGGCGCGTTCAGAAATTCACTATGCACACTAGTTCAAGTGCAACCATTCAGAAATTCGGTTTGTTGGTCGATATTTGCCATTTGGAAATTCAGATTGGTCCAAAGACAGTGTACTAATGAACCCTGAAGTATGAGATGAAAACTCCTTATTTTTTCCGCTGAAAACACTACAGGCTAGGATCCCTGTTTGTAGTAAAACTCTCCAAAAAACCAACTTCACTGTCTGCATCGACCATTTAGAGTGTATTACCTCAATATTGCAAATTGTGCCCTCTAGATGTTAGGTTTACATTTTGCAGCAAATTTGTGCTGATGGGCTTTGCTTTCATTTCATTCTTGATGGATCTCAATAACATGATACAGGCGAATATTTAAGTAGCATTAGCACCTTAAAAGAGAAAATGAAAAATGTATTATTCCTGATTAAATGTGCATTTAGCACTTTTCCCAGACTTACTGGTGCAACTATCTGCCATACACTTTGTAACTTTCCCTCGAGAGACAGAAATTACCGTGAAAACTCCACTGAGAAATCGGTGTACAATATTCAAGTTAGGTAGGTTTAGAGATTGGCAACGTAAGATGGCCACAGGTGGCTTCACTCCTCCCGACAGTGCGTAGTACGTATGCAACATTTATAGTCCGTTCTAAATAGGCGTGTAAATTCAAACTGCCAGATCGAATCTTCTTCTCCTAAAGACGGGCTAAAGCACTGCTCCCCGTTCACCTTGTAATATTATATATTTTTTATTCATATTATTGTTTTTATTAATATTATAAATTTTATAAATATTATTATTAATTTTACAATATTCCCGTATCCGTTGGAATAACATACACTGCTCAAAAAAAATTAAAGGAACACTTTGAAAACACATCAGATTTCAATGGTGAAATTTTTTTTTTGGGCTATCTATACGGTTATGAACAGTTTAATGTCTCAGGAACAAAAGGATGCCACATCTTTTGATGGAAATAAAAGTTTTCAACCTACAAAGGGCTCAGTATACAGCCAGCCCAAAAATCAAAGTGAAAAAATGATATGGCAGGCTCGTCCTTTTTGCCTAAATTCAATTTCTGCAACTCAAAATTCTTTTAAATATCTTGTGTGGTCCCCACGAGCTTGTATGCATTCTTGACAACGTCGCGGCATGCTCCTAATGAGACGATGGATGGTGTCTTGTGAGATGTCCTCCCAGATCTGTCTAAGGGCATCAGTGAGCTCCTGTAAAGTCTGAGGAGCAACCTGGCGGCGTATGATGGACCGGAACATTATGTCCCAGAGGTGTTCTATCGGGTTTAGATCAGGTGATCGTGAGGGCCATTCAATTGTGTCAATTCCTTCATCCTCCAGATACTCTTGCCACAATAGACCGGGCATTTTTGGGGATCAGGAGGAACCCAGGACCTACTGCACCAGCGTAGGGTCTGACCATGGGTGCAAGAATTTCATCCCGATACCTCAGACTGCCGTTCTCTAGCCTGTAGAGGTCTGTTCGTCCCTCCATGGAAATGTCTCCCCAGACCATCACTGACCCACCACCAAACCGGTCATGCTGAATGATGTTGCAGGCAGCATAGCGCTCTCCTTGGCTTCTCCAGACCCTTTCACGTCTATCACAGGTGCTCATGGTAAACCTGCTCTCATCTGTGAAAAGCACAGGGCGCCAGTGGCGGACTTGCCAATTCTGGTGTTCTATGGCAAATGCTAATCGAGCTCCACGATGCTGAGCAATGAGCACAGGAAACACTACAGGACGTCGTGCCCTGAGGCCACCCTCGTGAAGTCTGTTTCTGACTGTTTAGGCAGAGACATTCACACCAGTATAGCCTGCTGGAGGTCACTCTGTAGGGCTCGGGCAGTGCTCAACCTGTTCTTCCTTGCACAAAGCAGCAGATATCGGTCCTGCTGATGGAATGAGGACCGTCTATGGCTCTGTCCAGCTCTCCTAGAGTAACTGCCTGTCTCCTGGAATCTCCTCCATGCTCTGGAGATTGTACTGGGAGACACATCAAATCTTCTTGCAACAGCACGCATGGATGTGCCATCCTGGAGGAGTTGGACAATCTGGGCAACTTTAGGAGGGTTAAGAAATCACCTCATGCTCCCAGTCTTGATAATGACTCTAGCTAAAGCCAACATTTGTGGAAAAACAGTTAAAAAAGATCAAGAGGGAGGAACTTGAAATGGCCTCCACCTGCAAAATCAAAGTCAAAGTCAAAGTCAGCTTTATTGTCAATTTCTCCACATGCCAAAGACACACAAAGAAACCGAAATTTCGTTCCCCCTATCCCACGGTGACAAGACATGGCCCACAACAGACAAACAAGTAAACAAGTATAACAACAGCGTGCTGAATAAATAATGAATAAATGACACAATAAATAAATAAATAAATAAGAGGAGCAAAAAAGGAGCAAGTGCGCGTACAGCAGACATTCCAGAAAATAGCGCAGCAGTGCCGCACGCTACGCAGAAGGGGGTAGCGAGTTCAGGGTCCTAACAGCCTTGTGAAAGAAGCTGTTGGCGAGTCTGGTGGTGCGGGAGCGCAGGCTCCTGTACCTCTTCCCAGAGGGCAGAAGGTCAAACAAAGAGTGAGCCGGGTGACTCACATCTCTCGCAATCGAGGTTGCCTTGCGGGCGAGATGGGAAGTGTAAATGTCCTTCAGGGAGGGGAGCGAAGCACCAATAATCTTACCAGCCGTATTCACTATGCGCTGCAGGGCCTTCAAGTTCTGTTCAGTGCAGTTACCACCCCAGACAGCAATGCAACTGGTGAGGACGCTCTCAACGGTGCCACGGTAGAATGTAGACAGGACTGCCTGAGGAGCACATGCACGCCTGAGCTTCCGCAGGAAGTACAGGCGTCGCTGAGCTTTCTTTGCCAGTGACGATGTGTTTGCGGACCAGGAGAGGTCCTCACTGATGTGCACCCCCAGGAATTTGGCGCAGCTCACCCTCTCCACCACAGCACCATCGATGATCAGCGGCAGGTGTTTTGTGTGACCCTTCCGGAAGTCAACAACGATTTCCTTGGTCTTGTTGACGTTCAGCAGGAGGTTGTTGTCCCTGCACCACGTGGTCAGAAGGTCAACTTCCGACCTGTACCGAGTCTCGTCGCCCTTCGTGATGAGACCCACCAGAGTCGTGTCGTCAGCAAACTTCACTATGCGGTTAAGTCAAGTCAAGTCAAGTTTATTTGTATAGCCCTAAATCACAAACAGTCTCAAAGGGCTTCACATAGCCAAAATTGACAATTATTCTCAAAGCATCCCCTGATCATAAGCTCCCAAAAGGGCAAGGAAAAACTCAAAAAAAACCCTACCAGGGGAAAATGAGAAACCTTGAGAAGGGACCACAGATGGAAGGATCCCCCTTTCAGGATCACCAGGTTATAATGGATGCAGAGAGTACACAAGTAATACATAATATGAAAATCAATGAAAAAAAATGGATGTCGGAGGTGTCCTCGATTGTCCTGGCAGTGTCCTCAAGGGGGCCGAGCCGCAGCTCCCCCATCCCGAACTGGTCCCCGAGAATCCAGCCAGGGCAGAGAGAACAGAACAAACTCCGGCCAAATCGGCCATCACAAGTTAGTTAAAGGCCATCTCATAGAAATGTGTCTTTAAACGTGTCTTAAATGTTTCTACTGAGGTAGTAGTTCTAATATCCATTGGTAGGGCATTCCAAAGCTCTGGAGCCCGAATAGAGAATGCTCTAGACCCTGCAGACATTTTCTTGGCCCTCGGTATAACTAAAAGACTAGCGTTTTGCGAACGAAGGTTACGAGACGGAACATAAGGAACGACTAGGTCGACGAGATATGAAGGCGCTAAGCCATGCAGTGCTTTATAGGTCAGTAGAAGAACCTTGAAGTCACATCTTAAATGGACCGGGAGCCAATGTAATTCGGCTAATATTGGGGTAATGTGATCACATTTTCTTGACCGTGAGAGCAGCCTCGCAGCGGCATTTTGCACTAACTGTAGACTTTTAATACTGGATTTAGGAAGACCAGAGAATAATACATTACAGTAGTCCAGGCGCGACGTGACGAACGCATGTATAATAGTTTCCGCATCCCCAGTCGAGAGGATAGGACGAATCTTAGCAATATTACGAAGGTGAAAAAACGCAATCCTGGTTATATTCTTAATGTGTTTTTGAAAGGAGAGCGTTTGGTCAAATATTACCCCGAGATTAGTTACCGTATCACTCTGAGTGATAGTACGGTTATCTATAGTTATAGTGGTTTCCTTAAATAAATGTTGATAACGAGTAGGACCAATTATCAACATCTCAGTTTTATCCGGGTTAAGACGAAGGAAGTTGAGAGACATCCATTGTTTAATCTCCGCAAGGCACGCCTCGAGATTACAGCAGTCCTGTGGATCTGTCATCGATAACGGCATATATAATTGGGTGTCATCCGCATAGCATTGAAAACTAATATTATATTTACGTATTATGCCCCCAAGCGGAATCATATAAATATTAAATAAAATCGGTCCGAGTACCGATCCCTGTGGGACACCACAAGTAACATTATAAAGCTCAGAGGACGTATTACCATGGACTACTCGGTGCGTCCTGCCTGATAGATAGGAATTGAACCAGCTTAGTGCTGACCCTGAGATACCAACACAACTTTTAAGACGCCCTAATAAAATATCGAAGTCTACAGTGTCAAAGGCAGCACTAAGATCAAGTAGTAACAATACAGACGACGTATTTGAATCCATAGCTATGAGGAGATCATTAGTCACTTTAGCAGGTGCTGTCTCTGTAGAATGATTGGCTCTAAAACCAGACTGAAAAGAGTCATATCGATTATTATCGACCATGTAATCAATAAGCTGCTGTGCTACTACTTTTTCGAGAAGTTTTGCTATGAATGGGAGGTTGGAACTGGCCTAAAATTACTGAGACAGTCCGGGTCAAGATTTGCTCGCTTAAGTAGTGGTTTAATAATAGCGGTTTTAAAGGCCATTGGCACTATCCCAGAGGAAACAGACAGATTGATTATATTTAAGATGGACGGTCCTAAAATTGGAAATAATTCTTTAAGTAGTTTGGCTGGAAGCGGGTCGAGTAAACATGTTGTTTGTTTAGCCGTACTAACCAATTTTGTAAGCATTTCAAGGGACACGCTTTTAAAATTTGAGAGGGTTATTGCATGATCTCCAGCGCTAGTAACCAGCGGAGCGATTGGCATGGTATTCTTGATCTCGTCCCTAATGGACTCAATCTTTTGAGCAAAAAATTTCATAAACTCGTCAGCTGAGTGGAAGGAGCTATCGGGGGTCGGCTGGCGCAGAGTTAGCTTTGCCACTGTATCAAATAAGTATTTAGGATTATTTTTATTAAGATTAATGACTTGCGAAAAATAACGAGTTTTTGCTAAAATAAGCGCATCTTTATATTTCAGGAGGCTGTCCTTCCATGCCTGATGGAAAACCTCAAGTTTGGTTAAACGCCATCTGCGCTCATGCTTTCTACATAATTGTTTAAACGTACGTGTTTCATCTGTGAACCACGGAGTTGGCCATCTACAGCGAGTTTTCAGACGTAGCGGTGCCACAGAGTCGCACGGTTGTCGCTGTAGGTCGCAGTGCAATCATGCGTCAGCAGGGTGAAGAGCAATGGACTGAGCACGCAGCCCTGGGGGGGGCCCCGTACTCAGCGTGATGCTGGCGGAGATTTTGTCGCCAACACGCACCACCTGAGGCCTCTGACAGAGGAAGTCCAGTAGCCAGTTGCAGAGGGAGGTACTGAGGCCCAGCTCGTCGAGTTTGCAGATGAGTCGCTGCGGCACAATGGTGTTGAAGGCAGAGCTGAAGTCCACAAACAGCAACCTCACATAAGAGTCCTTTCTCTCCAGGTGTGTGAGGGCCGAGTGGAGGGCAGAGCAGATGGCATCCTCAGAGGACCGCTTGGCACGGTACGTGAACTGGAAAGGGTCAATGGCGGGGGGGAGAACGGATTTGATGTGCTCCATGACAAGCCGCTCAAAGCACTTCATGATGATGGGCGTCAGTGCACGGGGCGGTAGTCATTGAGGCAGGTTTCTTCGGCACGGAAACGATGGTGGCAGCCTTGAAACACGAGGGGACGATGGCCTGCTGCAGGGAAACGTTAAAGATGTCCGTGAAGACACCCGACAGCTCCCCGGCGCAGTTCTTCAGCGCTCGACCCGGGATGTTGTCAGGGCCCGCCGCCTTACGGGTGTCAATAGCGGCAAGCGCCCTCCTCACACCGTCGGCAGAGAGGCGCAGGGGCTGCTCGTGTGGAGGCGGAGTGTTCTTCAGCGGGCAAGTGCTGTTCTGGGCGTCGAAGCGAGCAAAGAAGCGGTTCAGATCGTTCAGCAGACGGACGTCGCCCTCACAGCTCCTTGGCGCGGGCTTGTAGTCAGTGGTGGTCTGAATGCCCCGCCAAAGGCTACGTGCGTCCTTGCTGTCCTTGAAGTGGGTGGAGACCTTGCACGAGAACGCCTTCTTCGCTTCTTTGATGCCTCGGGACAGGTCGGCCCTCGCTGTCCTCAAGCCAGCCTCATCCCCCGCTCTGAAAGCCTTGTCCCTGGCCCTCAGCAGTCTGAGGACAGCCCCTGTCAGCCACGGCTTCCAGTTCGCTTGAGTGACGACGGATTTCGAGCAAGTCACATCATCGATGCACTTCGTGATGTAAGAGGTAACAGAGTCAGTATACTCCTCTATGTCCGTCCGATCGTTGATCGTCTGCTTAAACAAGTCCCAGTCAGTGGTGTCAAAGCAGTCACGAAGTGCATCGGAGGCACCCTCAGGCCACACCCGAACCCGCCTCCGAACCGGCCTGGATGCCTTCACCAATTGTCTGTATGCGGGCAAAAGCAAAACGGTGAGATGGTCAGAAAGCCCAAGATGGGGAAGGGGGGTGGCTTTGAAAGCTCCCTTTTGCGCAGAGTAGACCAGGTCCAGGAAGCTGTCTCCACGTGTCGGAAAAGTAACATGCTGGTGAAGCCTCAGGAAAACAGACTTCAGGTTGGCATGATTGAAGTCTCCAGCGAAGATGGTGAAACCGTCAGGGTGTGCTGTCTGCTGTTCACTGACAGCCTAGTACAGTTCACCAAGCGCCGCGATCCTGTCGCCTTCGATGTTGGTAGGCGGGATGTATACCGCGACTAGCAGAATCGCGGTAAATTCCCTCGGCAGGTAAAAAGGACGGCACTTGATGATCACAAACTCCGCAAGTGGCGAGCAGTGCTTACATACCACCACAGAGTCCCGGCACCATTCCCCTCGGATGTAGACGCATATTCCACCTCCTCGCGACTTTCCCCCTCGTACAATGGCACGGTCCGCCCGATGGCACGCTTGCCGCTCCAGATGCACAGCAGAGTCCGGAATGTTGTCAGTCAACCAGGTCTCGGTGAACACGAGCACACAGCAGTTCCGCACCGTCCGGTTCGTACCGCCGGGCGAGCTGGGTTGGCCGCCAGCCTGGCCCGGACGCCTTGTCCCTCTTCTGCCTCCTCGCACACCATTTCCGACGGCTCCCAACCGGGGGAGGAATAGCGGGCGAGGTCGGCGACGTTTCAGGACGTAGCAGTCCGACCGCCTTTAATGTCGCCGCTTCAAAGTCCAGAACGCCACAAAACCCACTTCTGCCGATGTCGACCAGAACCTGCCTGCTGTACTTGTAGCACGATAAAGCACGACGAGGCGAACACATAAGACTGTCGGACGGACACTCATTAGACGAACAAATCACCGTACTGACGGGACAGAGAGTGGCTGCTGCGTGTGCACGCGCCGCCATCTTGAAAAAAAAATCAGTCCTGTTTTGGGGACCATCTCATTGTTGCCACTCTAGTGCACCTGTTGTTAATTCCATCAACACCAATGCAGCTGAAACTGATTAACAACCCCCTCTGCCTGACCAAAACCTTATCAGAAAAGTCTAATTGAAATCAAGCCATACCCTGATAAAAAACTGTTACTTTAATTTTTTTGAACAGTGTATATTGGATTTTTCAAGTTTATCTGGAAATACAAAAACAACACAATGGAAAAACAATACAAAATTGTGTTTCAAAATCGGAAATAGAATTAAGGTATACTGACCACAACTAATACATTTATGTCAAAAACGCAGGTGCTGTGGATACGAGGCCGCTTCGTGCGCTGGCATGCCCAGATGAGCGCTGCGTGGCCCCAAACACACTAGACTAGAATTGCACTGGCACGAACATTTTGCACATGTAAAGCCCTTTGAGACTTATCTGTGATTTAAGGCTATAGAAATAAACTTGACTTGACTAAATTGCCTGGGTTATCTTTTTGTTTATATGACAAGTATGAGCCTTTCATGCTTGTCCGCCTAGCCATCTTTGAACACCCTCCAGTTTTCTCATCGTACCCGCACCCCCTCTTCATCAATCATTCACCCACACACTCTGTGGCATCCCCATGCTCCCAGTTGGTGTTTGCTAGTTGCAGAGGACACATACATGTGAGTCCACACTTCACACAAACATGCAGCATATACTCAACCCAGACACACACTGCACTGTTGCAGCTGTCAGTCACCCCTGTCATGGCAACAGCTTCCTGTTTAGATGTGGTGAGAAAGAAATGTGATGAATATTCGGACAAACTCGGCATAGACATTGTTCCACATAACAGTAAAGTAAAATGTTCAGTGTGACAATAGTCACACTTATGTACAGTTGAATAAAGCTTCGGTAACTGAAGAATAAAGAAGTTATTTGCAACAGAGAAAAGATTACTATGATTTTGCATGATCTAAAGAAATTCCTAGGCAAGGTTCCAAAAATATTTATCCGGGATGGATGGATGGATGGATGGATGGATGGATGGATGGATGGATGGATGGATGGATGGATGGATGGATGGATGGATGGATGGATGGATGGATATAGTATAGCTATATTTACATACTAGAGAGAGAGAGAGAGAGAGAGAGAGAGAGAGAGAGAGAGGGATGGACGGACGGGCGGGCGGACAGACGGACAGGTAGGTAGGTAGGTAGGTAGGTCGGTCGGTCGGTCGGTCGGTCGGTCGATCGAAAAAGGCACATACTTCTCAGGCAGCGGAATCGCTAATGCATTATGCATGCTACAAAACCAAAAGTTAATGAATAAAATACATGATGTCACTTGTCTCCTGACAAGTGAATATTAATTCACTAAATGCACTGACCAAGTAACTGTACATTATAGAACACAAAAATGAGAAACTGGATATTTACGGCTTGAACGTTGTGAGTCGTTGTGGGAGTCTTCAACTTCTTTTTACCGTCTGAGGGAGTCATGTATGCATAGTATCACATTTTCAACGAGTTGATGACTCACGTGTCCATACCATATTGTATAAGCAGCAATGGAGAAAGGAGAGAGATTTGCGTTTTCATGATAAAAATAAAAATAAGTCACTATTTTCAATTTGTCAGCTGAAAATAACAGCACACTCTGTGCTGTCGACAGAGTGGTATCTAGCTTCAATAACGCTATGTCAAAAAACATGAATCATTGCACTGTATGCGTTCAAGCTTAAAGAGAACATTTGAAAAGATTGTGTGACAACAGGGGGTCTCCAGATATATTCCTAGTATTTTTAAACAATGTACATTAAAACTGAGTTTTGCATGACAAATTTCATAAATACTGTATGTCTTTATGGACGACTCAGTGGCCTCACAGTTAGGAGGGTGCCGATTTGATTCCACTTCCGACCCTCCCTGTGTGGAGTTTGCATGTTCTCCCTGTCCCCGCGTGGGTTTTCTGCTGGCACTCCGGTTTCCTCCCACATCCCAAAAACATGCTTGGTAGGCCAATTGCGCACTCCAAATTGCCCCTAGCTGTGAGTGCGAGTGCGAGTGCAAGTGCGGATGGTTGTTCGTCTCTGTGTGCCCTGCGATAGGCTGGCAACCGGTTCACGGTGTCCCCCGCCTACTGCCCGATGACTGCTGGGATAGGCTCCAGCACGCCCGCAACCCCCGTGGGGACAAGTGGTATAGAAAATGAATGGATGGATGGATGTCTTTATTATATATTTTATTTAAACATATTTATATATTATATATATATGTTAAGTGAAGTCTTGAAAGACTCTCAAGCCCATTCATGTTTTGTGAAATCTCAAAAAATAATAATAAAAGTAAGCAAGTCAAAAAGCTTGCTTTTATTTTTATTGTTTTTAACCTAATTAATGTCAACGTTAAAATGGCAAAACCAGGTGTCATTTTCATTTCAAGCAGAGTTGTCACTATCTGCTGAACGTAACTATTATTTGCTTATTTTGTATTGTCTCATGTTTTGTGTTAAATGCTGCTTACTCTGTATCCATTGCAGCCTGGTCATCCTGGTCCCCGTCTCAAGGTTTCTCATTTTCTCATCTGTGACTTTTCCTTGCCTTCTTGGGAGTTAAGGTTAGGGGAGGTTGAGAATAATTGTCAATTTTGCACGTCAAGCCCTTTCAGACATACCGTATTGGCCCGAATATAAGACGACCCTGATTATAAGATGACCCCCTCTTTTTCAAGACCCAAGTTTGAAAAAATACTTTTTGAACACCAAATTAAATTTTTATACAGAAAATAATTACATCTGAAACAAATGATTATAACAATATCTTCGAGAAAAAAAGCATATTATTTTGCCTCATTCAAATCATGCAAAAACTGTCTGACATCTTAATATCTGAACATTTAAATATGTAAACTAAAGTGCAATCACATTTGTAAATGAATGGCTTCTGGTTTTTGAAACGTAAATAAACCAATCTACTGTGATAAAACAACAAAATTGCAATAACTGCATTAACCATCAAAGTAATAATTGTCAGGCAGGGAACAAGGCGGAGGACTCGGATGCAGAGTCTTTCTTTTCACGGATTTATTCCAACAGAAAGATGACCAAAAAGACAACTCAAAGCGCCTCTTGCGAGGGAAACACTCGGCAAAAAGTCCAAACAAAAAGTGTCGCACTCGGGCGAGACAAAAAGGGCTATGGGGAACAAGGCACTAACAAAAGGCGTCGCTCTGTGGCGAGACAGAAAGGAGGAATCTTACTAGGAATTCGTACGGCAAGGAATCGCTGGTGGTCGGGACGAGGCAAGACACACTGGCACAGGACAAGGGGAAGACACGGACTAAATACACACAAAAGGGCTGGGACACAGGTGCTGACAATTAGTGTCAACCACACAGGTGCACACAATCGGGATCAGGGAATACAAGACAACAGAAACAGAGGAAGGAACCACGAACTGAAACGGAAGGGATGACAAAATAAAACAGGAAGTGAAGTTACGACACAGACAAGACAAAAATCCGGAAAATAAACGTGACCGCATGACAATAATAATAATAATAATAATTAATAATTCATTAAATTTGTATAGCGCTTTTCAAAAACCCAAAGATGCTTACAGGGAACAAGGCAAAGACATACAGGAGGGGAGGGGGACGGGGAAGAGACAATGGGATAAAATTAAGAAGAGGAAACCAATTATGGGTAGGGGAGGTCATAGGCTTGAGAGAAGAGGTAAGTTTTTAGACGGGACTTAAATATGGGGAGTGTGGGTGAGTCACAGACAGACTGAGGGAGAGAGTTCTAGAGTCGGGGTGATGTGCAGAAGAAGGCTCTGTCACCGAAGGATTTGAGTTTAGATTTTGGGACTGTCAGACGTGAAGTATTGGAGGATCGGAGGGGATGGTTGGGGCAGTAGGGGACAAGGAGGTCGGATAGATAAGTGGGAGCCAGGTGGTGAAGGGCTTTGAAGGTGAGGAGGAGCATCTTGAATATGATACGGTCCTTAATGGGGAGCCAGTGAAGAGAGTGGAGAACAAGAGTGATGTGTTCACGGGACCGGGTGTGGGAAAGGAGGCGGGCAGCAGAGTTTTGGACTAATTGAGGTCTATGGAGTGAGTGAGCAGTGATTCCAGTGAGAAGGGAGTTGCAGTAGTCGAGCCGGGATGAGATGAAGGCGTGGATGAGGGATTCAGCGGCAGGGAGAGAGAGGCAGTGCCGGATTTTGGCGATGCGTCAGAAGTGGAAGTAGGAGGTCTTAACAACTGAGCTAACATGAGGGTGGAAGGACAGTGTAGGATCAAAAATAACGCCAAGGTTGCGTGCCAGAGGGGAGGGAGTGATGTTTGAGGAGTCAATAGTGAGTGTGATGGGTCCAGTTTTATTAAGGGAGGATTTAGTGCCTATGAGGAGGAGCCCTGTTTTGTCACTGTTGAGTTTGAAAAAGTTGTGGCTCAGCCATGTTTTTATTGTAGAGATGCAGGTTTCAAAGTGGGTGAGGGGAGGGTTTTGGGTTGGTGTGGTGCGTATATAGATCTGGGTGTCATCAGCGTAGCAGTGGAAGTCCAGATTGAGTTTGCGGATGACATTCCCAAGGGGAAAGAGGTAACAGATGAATAGGAGGGTGCAAAGAACTGAGCCTTGGGGGACCCCCTGTGTAACTGGGGAGAGGATGGATGTGTGGCCGGAGAGAGAGATGAACTGGTTTCTGTTGGCGAGATAGGAGGTGAGCCAGTCGAGTGCAGTGCCCTCAACACCTAGTTGGCGCAGCCTTTGAAGGAGGATGGAATGGTTCACAGTGTCAAAGGCTGCGCTAAGGTTGAGTAGTAGTAGGATGTTGAGGGCACCAGAGTCTGCAGAAATGAGCAGATCGTTGGTGACTTTAACAAGAGCTGTTTCGGTGCTGTGAAGTGGGCGGAATCCGGACTGGAAGGGTTCATAGAGGTTGTTGGACTGGAGATGGCTGTGGAGTTGGGCGGAGACAATGCGTTCAAGGGTTTTGGAAAGGAATGAAAGGTTGGAGATGGGATGGTAGTTGGAGAGGTTGATTGGGTCCAAGGTGGGGTTTTTGAGGACAGGGGTGATGGCTGCAAGCTTATAGACAGTGGGAAAGTGGCCAAAGGATAGGGTGGTGAGGTGAGGGAGGAGGACAGGGAGGCAGGCCTTAGCTAAGGTCGTTGGAAGGGAGTCAAGAGAGAAGGTGGTTGTCTTGGATGCGGTGATGATGTCTAGGATGGTGGAGGAGTCGACAAGGGAGAAGGGAGTGAGAGAGGTAAAGGGCGGGAGGTCAGGAAGGGGGGCAGGAGAGCAGGGGAGGTGGGGGAGGAGGAGTTATTGATGGTGTCGGTCAGAGAACTATTGATTTGGGCGATTTTGTTGTTAAAGTTGACAAGGAAGGAGTTACAGAGGGCAAGTGAGGAGGGTGGCTTGGTGGCTGGAGCAATTTGTTGTTGATGGTGGAGAACAGTATGCGGGGGTTCCGGTTGGTGTTATTAATGAGAGATGAGAAGTAAGCAGATTTCAAGATGCACACGCAGCGGCCACTCTCTGTACCGTCAGTACGGTGATTTCTTCGTCTAATGAGTGTTCGTCCGACAGTCTTATGTGTTCATCTCGTCGTGCTTTATCGTGCTACAAGTAGAGCAGGCAGGCTCTGCTCGACATCAGCAGAAGTGGGGTTTGTGGCGTTCAGGACTTTGAAGCGGCGACATTAAAGGCGCTCGGACTGCTTCGTCCTGAAACGTCGCCAACCTCGCCCGCTATTCCTCCCCCGGTTGGGAGCCGTCGGAAACGGTGTGCGAGGAGGCAGAAGAGGGGATAGCACGGAGGCATCCGGGCCAGGCTGGCGGCCAACCCAGCGCGCCCGGCGGTGCCCTCCATTCTTCTGGCGAATGTTCGATCGCTGGACTACAAAATGGATTACGTTCGCCTGCTGAGGACGGTGCGGAACTGCTGTGTGCTCGTGTTCACCGAGACCTGGTTGACTGACAACATTCCGGACACTGCCGTGCATCTGGAGCGGCTAGCGTGCTATCGGGCGGACCGTGCCATTGTACGAGGGGGAAAGTCGCGAGGAGGTGGAATATGCGTCTACATCCGAGAAGAATGGTGCCGGGACTCTGTGGTGGTATGTAAGCACTGCTCGCCACTTGCGGAGTTTGTGATCATCAAGTGACGTCCTTTTTACCTGCCGAGGGAATTTACCGCGATTCTGTTAGTCGCGGTATACATCCCGCCTTCCAACATCGAAGGTGACAGGATCGCGGCGCTTGGTGAACTGTTCTAGGCTGTCAGTGAACAGCAGATTGCACACCCTGACGGTTTCACCATCTTCGCTGGAGACTTCAATCATGCCAATCTGAAGTCTGTTTTCCCGAGGCTTCACCAGCATGTTACTTTTCCGACACGTGGAGACAGCCTCCTGGACCTAGTCTACTCTGCGCAAAAGGGAGCTTTCAAAGCCACCCCCCTCCCCCATCTTGGGCTTTCTGACCATCTCACCGTTTTGTTTTTGCCCGCATACAGACAATTGGTAAAGGCATCCAGGCCGGTTTGGAGGCGGGTTCGGGTGTGGCCTGAGGGTGCCTCCGATGCACTTCGTGACTGCTTCGACACCACTGACTGGGACTTGTTTAAGCAGGCAGCCACCTACAACGATCGGACAGACATAGAGGAGTATACTGACTCTGTTTCCTCTTACATCACGAAGTGCATCGATGATGTGACTTGCTCGAAATCCGTCGTCACTTGCGCGAACTGGAAGCCGTGGCTGACAGGGGCTGTCCTCAGACTGCTGAGGGCCAGGGACAAGGCTTTCAGAGCGGGGGATGAGGCTGGCTTGAGGACAGCGAGGGCCGACCTGTCCCGAGGCATCAAAGAAGCGAAGAAGGCGTTCTCGTGCAAGATCTCCACCCACTTCAAGGACAGCAAGGACGCACGTAGCCTTTGGAAGAGCATTCAGACCATCACGGACTACAAGCCCGCGCCGAGGAGCTGTGAGGGCGACGTCCGTCTGCTGAACGATATAAACCGCTTCTTTGCTCGCTTCGACACCCAGAACAGCACTTGCCCGCTGAAGACCACTCCCCCCCCACACGAGCAGCCCCTGCGCCTCTCTGCCGACGGTGTGAGGAGGGCGCTTGCCGCTATTGACACCCGTAAGGCGGCGGGCCCTGACAACATCCCGGGTCGAGCGCTGAAGGACTGCGCTGGGGAGCTGTCGGGTGTCTTCACGGACATCTTTAACGTTTCCCTGCAGCAGGCCATCGCTGTCTGGGGTGGTAACTGCACTGAACAGAACTTGAAGGCCCTGCAGCGCATAGTGAATACGGCTGGTAAGATTATTGGTGCTTCGCTCCCCTCCCTGAAGGACATTTACACCTCCCATCTCGCCCGCAAGGCAACCTCGATTGCGAGAAATGTGAGTCACCCGGCTCACTCTTTGTTTGACCTTCTGCCCTCTGGGAAGAGGTACAGGAGCCTCTTATTTATGTATTTGTTGTGTTATTTATTCATTATTTATTCAGCACGCTGTTATACTTGTTTACTTGTTTGTCTGTTGTGGGCCATGTCTTGTCACCGTGGGATGGGGGGAACGAAATTTCGGTTTCTTTGTGTGTCTTTGGCATGTGGAGAAATTGACAATAAAGCTGACTTTGACTTTGACTTTGATTTGGCAGCTAGAAGAGCATCACGATAGGAGGAGATGTGTTGTTTGAAGGTTTCAGCATGGACGGTGAGGCGGGTTCTTTTGTGGAGGCGTTCGAGTTGACGGCCAGTTTGTTTCATGGAACGGAATACCGGGGTGTACCAAGGGGCAGAGTTAGTGAATGTAACAGAGGAAGTTTTCCAGCGGGCTAGGGAATCAAGGGAATCAGAAAGGATGTTGTTGAGCATGGTGGCAAGGTCATCAGGGGAGAAAGAAGTGGGGTCGGAGGGAAGGGCAGAGGATAAGAGCTGGCAAAGCGTGATTGGGTTTACAGTCTTGATGTTGCGGTAGGAGATGGTGCGTTCTGTGGAATTATGAGGCAAGGGTAGAGGGGCGGAGAAGAGGATGCAGAGATGATCTGACAGTGGAAAGGTGAGAGGACAGGGGTTGGATGTGAGTGGAAAGGAGGAGCATACTATATCCAGGGTGTGGCCTTTGGTGTGGGTGGGGAAGTTGATGTGCTGGGTGAGATGGAAGCAGTCCAGAAGGGAGATGAAGTCAGACGTCAGTGGAGCAGTTGGCTGGTCGATGTGGATGTTGAAGTCACCGATGAGTAGGAGGCAATAGGAGACTGAGGATACGATAGTGAGGAGTTCGGAGAGTTCAGAAAGAAAAGACGGATGTGACTTTGGGGGGCGGTAGATGAGAACAGCAGTAGTAGAGTTGGGGAGGGAAAAAGCGAGATATTCAAAGGATGAAATAGATGGGAGGTTGAGGTCCAATTCAGTGATGGGTAGGGACTGCTTATGAAGGACAGCAATACCACCTCCTCGCCCAGAGAGGCGGGGTTTGGCGATGTAACTGTAGTTGGACAGAGTGGCTTGGTTGAGAGTAAAAAAATCCAGGGGCTGTTGCCATGTTTCACAGAGAAGAAGCAGATCCAAGTTATTGTCCAATAGTAGTTCAAAAATAACTAGGGATTTGTTGGAGAGGGAGCGACAGTTCAGCAGTGCAAGGGAGATGGATGAAGGAGTGGGGGGGAGGGGGAGCGGAGATTGTTGAGGTTGGCAGTACGGGAGGTGGGGGTGACGGGGTGGGGGGGTGGGGGGGGGGAGAGGTAGTCCAGAAAGAAGGGATGGGTGAGCCATCAGGGAAATGTCGGTTAAAAGATAGTCCAGAGCTACGGTGGATGTAGCGGTGACGGCGGAGGATCTCAGCCTTGCTGGCAGTTGAGGCAGCAGCAGCAGGGAGACGTTGATTATTGTTGAGGTGATGAAGATCAGCAGCAGTGTAGACAATTGGGCGAGAAGTTGGTGGAACAAAAGCCCGGAGTAGCAGAAGTGATAGTTCATGGAGGAGATGAGACGTGACAGCAGCTGGGAATAATCCAGATAAAATGCTAGGAGTGGCTAGTAGCTGGTTAGCTAGAAGTTGGTAGGCAGTGAAATGCATGGAAGCAGCAGTGGACCGAGTAGTGATGTTGGTGGAGTGGGTGGTGGTGTTGGTCGATCCCGACTGTACCCGTGCAAACGGCAAGCCCCAGTGTGTCATGGCGGCACATAGCCAAGCCACGACCAGCGAGTTCGCAGCGAGCGGGTGCTCCCCCCGAGGACGCCGGCCAAGTGGCCAGAAGGTTGGGTTAGAGCTGTTTGCCAAGCCAAGAGCGAGCAGCTACAGGCTCAGAGCCGGGAGGTAGGAGGGTCCGGTGGTGGGTTGGCTATCTGGCTAGCGTAGCTCGTAGTCCGAGGGAGCGGGAACAGAGAAGTGCGAGCAGAGCTGCAGAGATACGCGGTGGGCAGGTGAAGAGGCGAGAAAAAATAAAAGAAAAAACGGGCAGACTTAAAACGGTTAACACAAAACAGATAGGGGACAAACAAATAGCGGACACGGTTTGGGGTAGAAGCGGCAGTCAACAATCCAGACGCCAGCATTGCTCTAACCCGGAAGACAAAAAAAGATATGGGAGGAAAGTGAAGTCTAACTGTAACTGTAGTCTTGAAACAAATCTGAATAAGGAAAAACATTGCAATAAAATAATGCAAACTGCTACCGCTATAACCTGAGAACTGTATAGGGCAGGGGTGTCAAAACTTTTTTTAGTGAGGGCCAAATACAGAAAAATAAACAAAGGGCCGGGCCACACACTAGAGGTGACATACTGACACATGAATACTGTGTATTGTGAAGAACATTGCACTCAGTGGGAGCAGTGATGCTGCCCTTTGGATTGAAGGATGGCTGACATGTCAGGAGAAAGTTTGGTGGTTGAGACACGAAGGACTTCACAGAGCTGGCTATCAGTTATTCTGGTTCTCAGTCTGTTTGTTCACATATGTATGTCGAGCCGAACAGGCTCATCATTCTTTTTGCGTGGCGTCTCATCAGAGGAAACTTGGCATTATCCAAACTCTGATAGAATTCGGGGAGGGGGAGAAGCTGATGCTGACTCTTCAGAGAATCATCACATTGAATTTCAATCAGGTCTAACTGCAGACTCTCTTCCACTTCTTCTGCATCCACCAGGAAGGGGGTTGAGAAGAGCTTGATTTGTTTTTCAATGGCAGAAAAATCTTGGAAACGCTGGTTGAATTCCGTCATGAGAGAGGAAATCACAGACACATATTTCTCCTTTTTAGCAGAAAGGTCGGCGTTTGGAAAAGCAGACTTGATTTCAGACAGCGCAGGGAAGTGTGCAGCATTAAAGGCTCGTAGTTGTGTCTCAAACAGGCGGAGCTTTACGCAGAAGGCTTTCATGTGCGCATGCAGGTGTGGCACCAGCTGTTCTTTGCCTTGTAGGTTCTTGTTCAGTGTATTCAGATGATGCGTAAGATCAACTAAAAATGCCAGGTCTGCCAGCCACAGAGGGTCACTTAACTCATGAAGAGGTCGGCCCTTCTCTTTTAAAAACTGGTCGATTTCTGATCTCAGCGAAAAAAAAACGCTGCAGCACAGAGCCGCGGCTGAGCCAGCGCACATCAGAGTGGTAGAGTACATCCCCGTATTCAGCATCCACATCAGATAGGAAAGCCTGAAATTCTCTGTGGTACAGTCCTCTCGCTCGAATTACGTTGACAGTTTTTACGACAGTGTTCATCACATCGCCCAGCTGGACAGTCTTGGCACACACTGCTTCTTGGTGGATTATACAGTGCATCCTAATGAGCCTCACCTCTGCTTTCTTTTTACCTTGGCGCACACCAACGATGCCATTCTTTTGCGCTCACCAGCCATGGCCGGAGCTCCGTCCGTTGTTACTCCACAGAGCTTGTCCCATTTAAGCCCCATCTTTTCAACTGCCTCTGACACAGCTTCAAAAATATCTTTTCCCGTCGTTGTGCCTTTTAGGCTCATCATATCAAGCAGCTCCTCCGTACAGCAAAAATTATCATCTACTCCCCGCAAAAAAATTAACAGTTGCATTAACTGTGGCATCTGTGCTCTCATCGCATGCTACTGAGTAAAAATCAAAAGCACAGGCCTTGTCTCTCAGCTGGAGTTTCACATTAGCTGACAAGTCCTCAATTCTCCGCACCACTGTGTTTCTGGATAACCTCACATTGTTGAAATCCGGCACTTTTTCTGGGCACATTACTTCTGTGACTTTGATGGGCACATTACTTCTGTGACTTTGATGAGGCACTGCTTTATGAAATCACCGTCTGAAAACGGTTTGCCGTGCTGGGCAATAAGTTTAGCGACTTCGTAACTTGCTCTTGTGGAGTTTTCCTGTGTTTTGTTGGCACGAAAAAAAACTGCTGTTGAGCTTGCAGGCTAGCTGCCATTTGCTTAACTTTCTGTGCTCGTTCAGCACCGGTGTACGATGTGTAGCTCTGATGTTTGGTCTCATAGTGCCGACGGACATTATACTCTTTCATCACAGCAACATCTTCATTACAAATCAAACAGACACACTTTCCGTTGATTTATTTGAAGAAATACTCATTTTTCCACCGTGTTTGATATCTTCTACACTCACTTGCTATTTTGCGTTTCTTTGGTGCAGCCATTTCTGGTGACTAGCGGTAAAAGTTTTTCTTTGCTTGATTTCGTTTGTTTGACAGGCTCCATCTAGTGTTGAAACTGAGAAGTGCAGCAGAGTTGAGCTCAAGCTTCTTGTGCGGGCCATATTCAATTTTGTTTTCAGAATTTGCTCCGGGCCAATAAAAACTGGACCGCGGGCTGCAGTTGGCCCGCGGGCCATAGTTTGGACACCCCTGGTATAGGGTGTTGGCTCGGATGGTTATGCTCTTTTCGCCCCCGGGTGTCGATCAGAACACAGGAGGGAAGACGTGGTTCAGTTTTGATTGCTTTACTGAATTATTGACAAAAAAGTAACAGGCACTCCGGCTCATAGGGGCATACAGGCAAACTGGCAAAAGGGTATAGGCACACGTTTGGTCGTAAGGATGTGAGAGCAGGTGTGTGTAGTGTACATGGGTGAATCTTTGGGTGTGTGAATGTGATTCTTGTGTGTGTGTTTATTTTATGAAGCGTGTGAAGGGTGTGTGTGTGTGTGTGTGGTGTGTGTGGTGTGTGTGGTGTGTGTGGTGTGTGTGGTTTTGCAACAGAAAGAAATACAGCACGAAAGTCAACACTCAACTTCTGACGTCACACAACACTAGTAGACGGCACACATTACATAACTAACTGCGCGTAACGGTCCCGCTATACTATCCATCCATCCATTTTCTGAACCGCTTAGTCCCCACGGGGGTCGCGGGCGTGCTGGAGCCTATCCCAGCCGTCATCGGGCAGTAGGCGGGGGACACCCTGAACCGGTTGCCAGCCAATCGCAGGGCACACAGAGACAAACAACTCGCACTCACACCTAGGGACAATTTGGAGTGATCAATCGGCCTACCAAGCATGTTATTGGGAGTGCCCGGAGAAAACCCACGCGGGGAGAACATGCAAACTCCGCACAGGGAGGGCCGGAGGTGGAATCGAACCCGCACCCTCCTAACTGTGAGGCGGACGTGCTACCCAGTGCCCCACCGAGCCGCCTCCCCCCCCGCTATACTAAATAACCATAAATGAAATACTCTCGGCAACACACCTGTCAAACGCACCTCTCAAATTAAGGTGCCCCAGGCTTCCCAGTAACGGGTTTATTTTAGCCGGGTTCGGAGATTCGTCCGTAATCTAACCACCCGAGTTAAATTAACTCCTCCGGAATCAATCTAATTTCTGTACGACGCCAATCCCTCTCAAGTCACCCGAAGCGCGTGCCGAGTAACTCAATTCGAGGCAGGACTTCGAAGTGACCGCATCGTATTGATGGCTCCCCGCTAATGTTTGAAGTTCTTATTCGTTACGGATATTTTTTAGATGTCTTTGTTAAGACCTCAGGGATTCGTTTGTATAGCGCACCCAAGCACTAGTTTCGCCGAAGTAAATGTTAATATGGGTCCGTTCCACTTGGTCGCTCATGCAGCGAGCCGACCAACTTTTTTATTCGAAAGAGAATCGAATTAATAAAAGTGTGACAATAATAGCATTTAAGAAGAAAATTAATGCACCCTATATGATTAATTCTAACTTCGTATACGTAGATCTAGCACTTGACTGTCGGAGTTCTTCACCCCACTTAATTGCTTCGAAAAGAATAGCGACTTTCTTAAACTGAATAAAAATGTCGTGCTGTATTTAGATTTGCCCAATAATTAATTTGGAAGGCAAGTCTATTTTTTGATCGTGTCCTATTTAACTTTTGACGCGGCCCGACAAAAAGGGGAACTGGGCCGCGCCCGACGGACAATCGAAATACTTTTATCCTCCACCAACTTCACTGATTTATTTTAATCATCGTCGTTATGTTATTTAAAGGAAGTAAATTCTCAACCGAATTCACTTTCAACGAACTCAACTCTTCCGTTAAATATTTACGAAAGTTATTTAATTCTCTAACTTGCTCAGAGTTACTTTTTACGCGGCCCGTCAAAAAGGGGAACTGGGCCGCGCCCGACGGACAATCGAAATACTTTTATCCTCCTCCAACTCCAATGATTTATTTTAACCGTCGTCGTTATTTTACTTAGAAGAAGTAAATTTCCAACAATTCACTTTTAACGAAATCCACTCTTCCCTTAAATATTTGCGAAAGTTATTTAATTCTCCAACTTCCTCGGAGTTACTTTTTCCGCGACCCGTCAAAAAGGGGAAGCGGGCCTGAGCCTTTCAAATAGTTAAATAACTTTCCGTTCTACACAAAACCAATAATCTGATTTAAACACTTCCTTTAATTTTATTCAGACGAAACAACTTTCGAACAGATCGAAATTCACTCGTGGCTCAGATAACTACGGAAGTTATTTAAGTCTCTAACTTGTTCGGAGTTCCTTTTTACGCGGCCCGTCTAAAAGGGGAAGCGGGCCTGAGCCTTCGGTTGCATATTTAGTACAAATCCGCGCACAACGAAGTAAGTAATATACAAAACACATTTATTGAAGAAACATGGAATAGAATTACAAATCTCAATTACTCCAGAAACTGAACAATTTCGCTCACTGATACCCGTGTTAATAAAATCATTCAATCCCAGAACAATTCGATTGCAAAACACAGTTCATAAAAAAGGGAAGAGGTAATTACCAGCTGCGTGCTATTTTTGGTGGAAGCAAAGTCGAGTGATCAGTTGGATCTTGCTTCTAAAATCCAAATTAGAGAAACAGGCTGGCCACGAGGAAGCCGGCGGCCCGATGACTATTCCCCCCTCTCGCTAAAATACATAAAAACGGTCATCCTCACCAATTTCTCGTTTAAAGTTGTCCAGTCCAATTTTTAGGAGTAAATCCAAGTTAATTTCAGTCCAGTGATCCTGCGTCTCACACAAAGATCTTTGGGACTTTGGAAAAAATCTTGAAACTCCTCCGGGCCTCTTCACGTATAAGAGCTCTTTTGGGGGGAAAAGCCTTGAAGCTTCTCCAGCAGGACCTTTTATAGACCTCTCCGTCCCCCCCCTCCCCTTTCTTTTCTCCGGTACTTTCCCTATAGGGTAAGACTGCCCAGTTTTCCCACGCCTATAGAAGGGACTGGCCAGCATTCCCACGCCTATAGAGGGAACTGGCCAGTCTTCCCCCGCCCATAGAGGGAACTGGCCAGCCTCTCCCACGCTTCGTTATCTGTGGCCTTTAGCAGCTGTTTCCGCCCTGACCACGCAGTACTTTCCACCAAATGCACAGCTAGTGGTAAAACCTTTCACTTCCCCTTTTCACCTTTGACCTACTTTCTGTTACATGAATTGATCGAATTGACAAATAATATTGCTTTAAAGCGGTTACAGAATACATTTTTAGCCAAGCAAAAAAAAATCAAAAAATAAAAATCACATAATAAACATTTCATTTGTGCTTCTCCAAACAATTTATGTCACGCCACTATTCTCAGTGACGGGTCCCTTGATCAAATTGACAAATAATATTGCTTAAAGCGGTTACAGAATACATTTTTAGCCAAGCAAAGAAATAAAAATAAAAATCACATTTGTGCTTCTCCAAACAATTTATGTCACGCCACTGAGAAGCCACTATTCTCAGTGACGGGTCTCTTGATCAAATTGACAAATAATATTGCTTAAAGCGGTTACAGAATACATTTTTAGCCAAGCAAAGAAATAAAAATAAAAATCACATTTGTGCTTCCATGCGTGACTCACACTCTGACACCGTGTTCCTTTTTTATATCCATTTTAACCGGTTTAGCTTATTCTGGCCCCTCTTTTGGTCTCACGTTTTGGTCTGGCGCCATCTTTTGGACAAATTTGGAATTTCAGCTCTGCCAATTTATTCCTGTGAACAATCCATATTCTACCATTTGGACCATCTCTACCCCCATGTTACACGACACACCAAACATAAGTCACCGAGACAACAAAACCGTTAGTCACCGTGCCGCTGCGTAACGGCTAATCGTACGATGTGAGGCAAACTTAAAGGAGCGCGCCGAAGCTATCAATCAAATTGCGCACACACGAAACAAACCGCGATCAGACAAACGGCACAACAGTAGACAGTACTAACAATGAAATATATATACCGTATTTTCCGGACTATAAGGCGCACCGGACAATAAGGCGCACCTTCAGTAAATGGCCCATTTTAAAACTTTGTCCATATATAAGGCGCACCGGACTATAAGGCACACCTTCAAAAAATGGCCCATTTTAGAACTTTGTCCATATATAAGGCGCACCGGACTATAAGGCGCACTATTACTGTGTTAATTTTCTCAGACAGTCCTGTATAGGGGCCAACCATTTGCACCGACATTCCACGAACCATTACCATTGTGAATAAACTTGTAAATATGTAACTATATCCTTTGCAGATAGGTTGATATTGCAAATGAGAATCTGTGTCAGGCGCGGAGCAGGGAGAGGACTCGAATGCAGAGATTCCAATGTCAAAAGATGTTTTTATTGCCTCCACTGGTAGTAGTAACAAAAAACGCCTCAATATGAGGGAAAAAAGGGGGAAACTAAGGCGCCTCGAACCGAGGGAGAAAAAAGAAGAAATCAAAGCGCCTCGAACCGAGGGAAATACTATAACAAGATAGCGATGTAACCAAGTTACCATGGGTGATCAAACAAGGCTTCTAGGCTGTACTCGAGGATTTCGTGATCGCTAGTGTTCTTTCACAAGGCAAGACGCACTGGCACTGGACACGGGGAAAGACGCGGGTTATATGGACACAGGAGGGGAACACAGGTGAAGACAGTTGGTCATTGACGCAGGTGCACGCACTTGGAATCAGGGGTTCACGTGACCGGACGCACAGCGGAAGGACACACCGACTGGAACGAGAGGAAAATTACACAATAAAACAGGAAGTGACGACACATGACAGCATGACAATCTGTTGTCAATTGCACTACCAGAAAAGTTAAAGATTAAAATAATAACAAATTAACAATTTTATGAAAGTTGAATAATTTTTTTAGTAATGTATTAAGTTTGTTTTATTGTTGTTATTGTTGTATGAATAAGAAGGGTGATATTGGTGTTTATGACTACAGTAAACAGGCCAGGTTGCATCATGTCAGATTTTTAATCCAAATCAAATCATTCTCCATTTTAACTCTTTTATGTCAACTTCAAACAAATTACTTTATAATCACAAAATAATGATCCATAGACTTTTTGATTCATAGTCTTCAGCGGGCCACTTATGACTTATTTTATGACGCAATGCTTCGGGCCAGTTTAAATTTAGACGCAGGCCGCATTTGGCCTGCGGGCCGGAATTTGGTCTGTATATAAGGCGCACTGTCGGCTTTTGAGAAAATCTGAGGTTTTTATGTGCGCCTTATAGTCCGGAAAATATGGTACTCACTTTGTGTCAAAGACGCACACGATCACAGCAACATACTCAGTCGATACCAGCAACCTTTAACTTAGCGCTGCGCACAAGCTCCAACAATCGCGATAAGCTGAGGTAACTCACGCGAGACTTAAGGCGCGGTGACGCAGCTTCGCTTTAAAGATATCTGGCGTCATCTAGCATTTTGAATGGTTATAATGTCTAGACCCTGAATGTAAGACGACCCCAACTTTTTCAGTCTTATTTAAATGCAAAAAACACCGTTTTATATTCGGGCCAATACAGTAATTGTGATTAAGGGTTATATAAATAAATTTGACTTCACTTAACTATTAAAGAAACGCTACTTTTAAAATCAGGTAATCAATTAATAAGGCTATTTTGGATATGGAGGTAGGCGGCATGTTTGAGCACTGGTTAGCACGTCCGCCTCACAGTCCAGAGGTTGTCGGTTCGATTGCGGCTCCAGCCTTCCTGTGTGGAGTTTGCATTATTTCCCCGTGCCTGCGTGGGTACTCCAGTTTCCTCCCACATTCCCAAGACATGCATTGTAGGCCACACATCCAAAATTGTCTGTGGGTGTGACTGTTTGAGTACTTGTTCAAGATTCAAGAATTTTTATTCGCCATGTTTGAGCGTGCCAAACAAGGAATTTAGCTTCGGTACATCACAGCCTCTGTTCAACATTTAGGTGACTAACAACACTCAGGACGTGAGTGAATATGACAAATATTCTCGAACATCCCCTAATCTTAAACTCCCAGGATGGCAAGGAAAAACTCAAAACTCCAACTAGGGGAAATGAGAAACCTTGAGAAGAGACCACAGATGGGAGGATCCCTCTTCCAGGATGACCAGACTGCAATGGTATGCTGAGAGGACACATAGTACAAATAATGTAGACAATTCAAAAAAGGTGTGGAGAGCAGGATGTTATTGCACAGCAATGACTGAGACTCTAAGAGTGGTGTGAGTTCATCAGAGCGACAGCCTGGGAGAAGAAACTGTCTCTGTGTCTGCTGGTTTTGTCGTACAGAGCTCTATAACGCCGTCCGGAGGGGAGCAGTTCAAACAGACTGCAACGTGGGTGAGAAGGTTCTATAGAGATGTTACTTGCACGTTTCCTGGTCCTGCACAGGTACAAGTCTTGGATAGATGGGAGGTTGATTCCAATGATCTTTTCTGCAGTCCTGATTGTCCGTTGCAGTCTGTGCTTGTCTTGTTTGGAGGCCGATCCAAACCAAACAGTGATGGAGGTGCAGAGGACAGACTGGCAGTATAGAAGGTCTTCAGCAGCTCCCGCGGCAGGTTGAACTTCTTGAGCTGTCTCAGGAAGTACAGCCTCTGCTGGGCCTTCTTCCGGACAGAGTCTATGTGGCTGGTCCATTTCAGGTCCCGAGAGATTGTGGTTCCCAGGAACTTGAAGGTGTCTGTGGAGAGAATAGTATTACTGCGGATAGTGAGGGGTGAAAATGGTGAAGCGTCTCGCCTGAAGTCCACTGTCATCTCCACAGTCTTGAGTGGGTTCAGCTCCAGGTGGTTTTGGCTGCACCAGTGAACCAGCTGCTCCACCTCCTGTCTGTACGCAGTCTCGTCACCGTCCCGGATCAGTCCGATGAGAGTGGTGTCATCTGCATACTTCAGGAGCTTCACAGGAGAGTCACCTGAGGAGAAATCGTTGGTGTAGAGAGAAAAGAGCAGTGGGGAGAGAACGCACCCCTGAGGGGCGCCAGTATTGGTGGTCCGGGTGTCAAATGTGATGGTCCCCAACCTCGCATGCGGTCTCCTGTTGGTCAGGAAGCGGGTGATCCACTGACAGGTGGAGGCAGGCACAGCGAGCTGGATGAGCTTCTGTTGGAGGATGTCAGGAGCGATGGTGTTGAACCCGATGGTGGAGCTCTTGAAGCACGAGGGCACCTCACACAGCTCCAGGGAATGGTTGAAGATCCGTGCAAAGGTGGGTGCCAGCTGTTCAGCACAGACTTTCAAGCAGGAAGGTGACACGCCGTCTGGGCCCGGTGCCTTCCTGATCTTTTGTCTCCGGCACTTCCTCCTCGCGGATCTGGAGTGCGGGCACGGCCTCTGCAAGAGAGAGAGTCGGTGACAACAGTGATGAAGGTGTGGACAGAGCAGTTGTGGGGGGAGGTGAGTATGTTGATTGTGCTGCAGGAGGTCCTGTTGTGTGGGAGGACCGATCAAACCTGCAGTAGAACCTGTTTAGCTGGTTTGCAAGCCTTGGGCTCTCCACAGGATGGGGGGTTCGTTTCTTGAAGCCCGTGATGCTCTGCAGACCTTTCCACACTGTTGAGGGAACAGGATTGGCAGAGAGGTGTCTCTCCAGGCTCTCCCCGTAACATCTCCTGGCTTTCCTGACCTCTCGGTTCAGTGTGTTTCTGGTCTGCTTGAAAGGGTCCCGGTCGCCGCTCCTGTAGGCCTCCTCCTTCACTTTGCGCAGCCTCCTGAGGTTCGGTGCAAACCAAGGTTTGTCGTTGTTGTACGTGCAGAAGGTCTTAGTCTGCACACACAGATCCTCACAAAAAAAGGATGTATGATGTGACAGTGTCAGTGAGTGCATGCAGGTCTGAAGTTGTAGCTTCAAAAACTCCCCAATCGGTGCAGTCAAAGCAGGCTTGGAGGTCCTGCCTTGACTCCACTGTCTACTTCCTCACAGTCCTCACCACAGGCTTAGAAGTTTTTAATTTCTGCCTGTAGGCCGGGTTCAGATGAACTAGACAGTGGTCCGAGAGTCCTAAAGCTGCACGAGCCACAGAGTGGTATGCATCCTTTATTACGGTGTAGCAGTGGTCCAGCGTCTGTGCCCCTCTGGTGGGACACGTTATGTGCTGTCTGTATTTAGGGAGTTCATGTGCGAGGTTCGCCCTGTTAAAATCACCCAGAACAATGATTAGTGAATTTGGTAGAAGTTTCTCCATGTCTGTCACCTGGTCAGCCAGCATCTGCGTGGCTTCACTCGCACGTGCGTGTGGTGGAATGTAAACAGCCGCCATGACGATCAAGGAGAACTCCCGTGGTGAATAGAACGGGCGGCAGTTTATGAAAAGTGTTTCTAGGAGAGGGCTGCAATACTCTTTCAACACCGTGACATCAGTACAACAACGTTCATTAATATAGAAACAGAGACCACCTCCCTGCAGGCTGCACGCATTAGCCGAAACCCAGCTAGCACCACGGCGTGGTGGGGGGTGCGTCCGTCAAGCCACATTTCAACGAAGCTCAGCGCGGCGGATCTGCTGAAGTCCGTGTTCCTTGAAGTGAGTACCAGCAGTTCGTCCATTTTGTTTCCAGGGAGCGGACATTCGCCAGATGAATTGATGGTAGGGCAGAACGGAACCCTCTCTGCCTCAGCTTTACGAGGGTTCCGGCGCGTTTGTCACGTCGTCTTCAACGTGCTAGCTTGTATAGCACCGCCGCTCCGGCTAAAATCTCCGTCAAACAGTCTGGATCAAAGAGAACAGGAGAGAAAATACTAGGAGAAGACTGTCCGATGTTTAACAGCGTTTCTCTGGTAAAAGTGATGCGGGGTGGACAGCAGAGGACATAGAAAACACACAAAATAAGACAAAGTAACAGAGAGCGACTCACTGTAGCGGTCATCCGCGGCGCCATCATGACGTGTCTATGTGTGTCCTGCAATTGGCTGGGGACCAGTTCAATACTCCGCCTACCGCGCTAAAGACAGCTAGAATAGGCTCCAGCATACCTGCGAACCTCATGAGTTTGTGAGGTTTGGATGAATTGATGGATGAATGGACGAATGGATGGATGGGTATGGAGGTCGAGTACTTCCGGTCGCTACCATGAAACTCTGTACATGTACATCTGCTGACATGTCAAGTTACCATAAACGACGATTGACCTTATTTTTTGCTCCGGTTATTCAAGTATCAGTAAAAACTAATAATAAAATAATCATAAGCATATACTACGACTAACTGCAAGATGAGACTAAATGCTCTGAGAGGTAGTGAGAAAGAGCACAGCTTCGTGATCCGCCAGGGGGCCAAGCATTGAGAAACAAAGACCAAGACGGACAGACTATCTTGGTCAAGTCGATTATGCAACAGTTAATTTGTCTCAGAAAATATATTAACTAAAAAGCTGACCATAATCGCTGGCACACTGGAGAGCAACTCCTTCGTCACTACTCAGTGAAAAAAATTCCAGCTTGAAGAATATGCCTCATACAACAACCAACGTGAACAATTTTAAGAAGGAAGTTAATTTGTTTTCCTCCAAATAGCATCCTGGTAGCTTGGAATAAACGGAAACCAGGAGCTTATAAACCCTCAAATCTTTCCACTGGTGATACTAATGAACTGCCGTGCAGTCTTTGCCCCTCCCTTTACTTTTCCCAATTTTTATCGGTACATCTTTTTCTGTTTGCCTCCTTTTCTCTTGTGATTGTCCAATAATAGCACACATTATGCACACTCGGTCTTAATCAACACTATCTAATTAGCACCTCAAAGCCACCTGGGAAATTGCGAAAAAGCATGGCTTTTCCCTCTCTCACTGCTGACCTTGTATATCAATCTGAGTTGCATCCAAAACAGAAGTGTCTCAGTCTGACCGTGTAACACGGATAAAAGCAAATGAACATTTATGGTAGTACAGTTGATTTTTGTTGAGAAAATGCATCGTCATTTCACTCATCCTGTGTCTCTACATGATAATGACAGGAGTGTAAAACAAAAATTGGTTTTATACTTTTTGGGTGACTTTGAAAGCTTTCATTCATAACATCAATTAACAAGTTATGTTATCCTTTCTTGATTACATTGCAAAGGATAACAGCTTGTATGTTTTAGATTACGATTTTATTATGAGACCTTTACATACAAGGTATATTGGAGTAGCTGCTGTGTTCTTAGTTCCTTCGGTAAGAAACAACAGATTTTCCTTCTCCATCATTAACTGTGTATGACTTCATTTCAACTGTGCGATCCCAGTTTAAATGGCAATAGCTGTACCAGTCAGCAGCAAATTAAACGTGAAGCAGATGCTCAATGCTTTTAACAGCAAGCTATTTGGAATGTTTTTTGCGAATGGATTCATAAAGTGTTTTCAAGCAACAGCTTTGTTTTCTTAATTGCCATTTTGGATTATTTACTGTTGTAACAATGCGCTTTCGTGGCTAAGGAATTAGAACACATTTGCAAAAAAAAGCATATAGATTCATGTTGAATGTAGTGTCATTCGAGGATGATCAGCATTTGGAGGGATTTTAGAAGAAAATTAATCTTAACTTATCCATCCATCCATTTTCTGAACCGCTTAGTCCCCACGGGGGTCGCGGGCGTGCTGGAGCCTATCCCAGCCGTCATCGGGCAGCAGGCGGGGGACACCCTGAACCTGTTGCCAGCCAATCGCAGGGCACACAGAGACAAACAACCATTCGCACTCGCACTCACACCTAGGGACAATTTTGGAGTCATCAATCGGCCTACCAAGCATGTTTTTGGGATGTGGGAGGAAACCGGAGTGCCCGGAGAAAACCCACGCGGGCCCGGGGAGAACATGCAAACTCCGCACAGGGAGGGCCGGAGGTGGAATCGAACCCGCACCCTCCTAACTGTGAGACGGACGTGCTACCCAGTGCTCCACCGAGCCGCCTTAATCTAAATTAATTAATTACAAATATACTTTTCTTCACCTATGTATGTATGCCATTGATATGCAGAGCAAATTTAATGTTCTCCCATTAGATAGCAGAAGGCCCTGCGTCTCCACCTGTTGTCATTCACATACGTAACTGAGCGACTTGTGACTTTCTGCGAGTATTTCTAGTTTGTGTTCAATTTCAGATTCCATGCAGATTTATTAATGAATTAAGTCTGGATCGTCAGTATTTCAATATCCATTCTTTTTGTAATATTTTTATTTGGTGATGTGATGCAAGATTTTTCTTATGTAAAATAAGCTCCAAAGATCAATAAAGCTCGGGAAACAACGATATAATCTAATACAGATACAAAATGAGAAGGATAATGGCAATTGTATTCTATAACGCATGATTCACAGAAGTCATGTAGCTCTTTATGGAGTTTCTTGTTGCTTTTCCCCTTCAGTTCCTGACTTTCCATTACAAAATGTGCAAACAGTCACATGCACACTACGGTCTGAATTGGGTTAGGTCTCGAAAGGCCCATGAAGGTTTGACGAGTACAGTCCACGAGAAGGTGACCTACTTACTTGGAAAAAAAAAAAAACTACTTTATCTTAAGCAATTGCTCTTTTTCTTCATTTGCTCTTCTGTGTTTCAGGTTTCAGTCCATGTGACTCTTAAAGTTTGATGACATTCTATTAAAATTTAGTTTTTGCTTGATTTTGTTAAGAGGAAAAAAAATAAAAATGAAATGTTGAACATACATATACATACATATACATATGTATGTATGTATGTATGTACATATACATACAATTTTCTTTCTGCTTGATTTCGTTAAGGGGAAAAAATAATGAAATGTACATAGCTTTTCAAATGAGCAGAAGTTGCTATGTTGTTTTTCCATTTATTCTATACCAATTATAGAAACTGCAAATGTTAATTTCTAACTGAGGGAAATCTGTAATGTTTGTGTGTGTCTGACTTCATAAGACCAAGTCGGGTTGTTGTGATGCGTCTAGTGTGTTGGTGGAGTGGCCAGTGCATGTCACTTCTCACTGTCAACCCTCACCGCTGGCTCGCAGTATGCAAACGGGAGAGCCGAGTGCGTAAGTCTCTCCCTGCCAGTACATAGCCTCTCTAACAGCAAGCCCTATGTAGTGCCTCCACGTGGCGACACATGGTAACTGGGTACAACACGAACCCAGGCAAAACTACAAGGAACTCGGAGGAGGTCTGGCCCCTAGACGCACGCAGGCCCACCGGTGTGTGGACACGCCCTGGTGCCCACGAACCAGCCCCCAACTATGGGTTAAATAGTACCACTGCCCAGTGGCTCCTCGGGAGAGGAATGGGCTAAGGGAGTCAACCCCTACAGAAAATCAATTTCCCCTTGGGTTGGTGTCAGGAAGGGTATCCGACTGTAAAAACCTTTGCTCCAAAAATATTCTCAGTATAGCTAGACAAACACAGAAGAGGCGGGGTACAGCCTTAAGTACCCCGTGGGCATTTTCATCAGCCTACGACAAAAAGAATGATGGAAAAGGAGGCCAAACCGCAGGGGGATATGACGGCTCTCAGCCCGATGGACTGCGGGGAGGCCTGAACCGGAATAGAGAGGGGCAGGAGGCACGTGTTAGGGTGGCTACATGGAACATCGGCATCATGTCGCACCGATCCGGGGAGGTGGTTGAGGCTCTACACAGGAGAAAGGTGGATGTCTGCTGTGTCCAGGAGTCGAGATGGAAGGGTGGAAGTGCAAGGATGCTGGGTGCAATCGGCAGAAGGTACAAGTTCTTCTGGCAAGGCTGCAATGAAGGGACTGGTGGTGTTGGAGTACTTATCGCTGAAAAGTGGATAGATCAAGCTAAGCATTAGCAGGGTAAATGAGCGGATCATCTTTGTGAAGTTGATCGTTGGGAAGCGCCTGACAAACGTAATTTCAATCTATGCCCCTCAAGTTGGCAGAAGTCACGACGAGAAGGATGCGCCCTGGGACAAGGCCATCATGGTGCTGTCAAGGATCCCCCAGAATGAGGTCATAATTCTGGGAGGTGATCTGAATGGACACGTGGGGAGGGAGTCAGATGGATTTGAGGGGGTACATGGGGGACAGGGGTACGGCATGCGGAACGCAGAAGGAGAGAGGATCCTAGAGTTCGGCGACGCACTGGAGCTGGTGCTGTGCAACATGCTTTTCAAGAAGGACGAAGCCAAATTAGTAACATACAGTTCGGGTGGCTACAAGAGCACAATAGATTACATCATGGTCAGAAAGGAGGCCCGCGTCCTGGTCAGGGATGCCAAGGCAATCCCCGGAGAAGAGTGTGTGTCTCAGCATCGCTTAGTCATCGGAGACCTAACTCTGCGAATCAAGAAGGTAGGGGCTAAGAAGCATCCTCCCAAGTTGAAGGTGTGGAAGCTACATAGCGCAGGGAGTAAAAACGAGTTTAGGGAGAAGATTGAGCATATAGCAGAAGAAGTGGAGGAGATGATGGAGTCGGGTGGTGTGGATGGCAAGTGGCAGGCAATGAAGAAGGCTCTGCTTGAAGCTACAGAGGAGGTGTGCGGATGGTCAAAGGGTAAAGCAAGACAAAGAGAGACATGGTGGTGGAATGACAGCGTCGAAAGAGCGGTGAATGAGAAGAGGAGGTGCCAGAAAGTATGGAAGAAATCTAAAAGGGAGGCAGACCGAGCACGGTATGTAGAGGCAAGGAGGGCGTCACGGACAGCAGTGTGGGAGGCCCAAGAGACCAAGAGGAAAGAATTTGCAAGTGAATTGGAGAGTGAGAGAGGACCAAAGAGCTTCTTCAAGATAGCAAAGCAAATGGTTAAGGAGAGGTGTGATGTGACCGGTGGAAACTGTGTAAAGGATGAGGATGGAAACATCGTGACAGACAACAGAGGAGTGAAGGAAGTATGGCGAAGGTTCATGGAGAAGCTGCTAAATGTGGAGAATGACTGGGATGGAGAGGTGGGATGCAACGAAGTGGAGGGTGAATGTGGCCTGATCACACGAACAGAAGTGGGGAAAGCCATGAAGGATGGAAAGGCAGCTGGACCATCTGGAGTGGTGGCAGAGATGCTAAAGGCAGCGGGAGACGTCGGTGTGCAGTGGATGACTGACCTGTGTAACAGTGTCATTGCTGAGGGACACATTCCGGAGGACTGGACAAGAAGTGTCCTGGCTATTCAAAGGGAAGGGGGACCCACTTGCATGCGGGTCATACAGGGCCATAAAGCTGCTGGAGCATGGAATTAAGTTGTTAGAGAGGGTGTTGGAAAGGAGGGTGAGGTCACGGGTAGAGGTGGACAAGATGCAGTATGGCTTCATGCCTGGTAAAGGTACAACAGACGCATTTTTTGTCATCCGACAGATGCAGGAGAAACACCAGGAGAAGAGGAAGAGGTTGTACTTCGCTTTTGTTGACCTGGAAAAAGCATTCGACAGGGTGCCAAGGGAGGTGGTGAGATGGGCCCTAAGGAAGTCGGGCGTGGAAGAGGGACTGGTTAAGGCTGT
Organism: Syngnathus scovelli; assembly: GCF_024217435.2. Taxonomy (NCBI): domain Eukaryota; kingdom Metazoa; phylum Chordata; class Actinopteri; order Syngnathiformes; family Syngnathidae; genus Syngnathus; species Syngnathus scovelli. The sequence goes on along the minus strand of NC_090850.1, from coordinate 3,038,891 downwards.
GATGACTCTCTACTGCAGAGCATGCACAGCTGTTAGAACAGGAGTTGGCGACAGTAATGGGTTTGAAGTAAGGGTAGGGGTGCACCAGCGATCGGTGCTCAGCCCATTATTGTTTGCTGTCGTGATGGATGTAGTATCGAGGGAAGTGAGGGGTGGACTACCATGGGAGCTGCTCTACGCGGATGACCTGGTATTGATGGTTCACAGTCGAGAAGACCTAGCTAGGAAGCTAGCAGCCTGGAAGACCTGCCTGGAAGTGAAAGGAATGAAGGTGAATGCAGCAAAATCAAAGGTCATGGTCGGTGGTGCTGGCCTGGGAGTGGTACCACAGTCAGGAGCATGGCCGTGTGAAATGCAAGCGGTGCAGGGGAGAAATCGCCCAAGCAGACCCAGCTGAGCAAGAGGGGCTCATAGTAGATGGGGAGATGTACGAGGTGGTGGACAGCTTCTGCTACCTTGGAGACATGCTTAACGCTGATGGGGGGGGTGGACCTAGCAGTGACCACAAGGGTGAGAAGCGGGTGGAAGAAATTCAGGGAACTCATGCCCTTCTTAACATCTATGGCCCCATCCCTGAAGATGAGAGGCCAAGTGTACTCAGCCTGTGTTAGAAGTACTATGACGTACGGAAGTGAGGCATGGGCCCTGAAAACAGAACACGAAGAAAAACTAAACAGAGCAGAAATGAGGATGATCAGATGGATGTGTGGTGTGTCAATGAGGGAGAAAAAAACCAGTGCAGAGCTGAGAAAGAAGATGGGAGTGGAGGCCATAGTGGATGTGGTGAGGAGAGGCAGACTGCGATGGTACGGACATGTAGTGAGGAAGGACGAGAACGACTGGGTGAAGAAAGTTATGTCGTATAACGTAGAGGGAACAAGACCCAGTGGCTGACCTAAAAAGACCTGGCAGACGACCGTGTCAGCCGACATGAAGGCACTCGGCATCAACCACGGCCATGGACCGTTCCCGGTGGAAGAAAGCTTTGTTTGTTTGTTTATTTATTTCGAACATTTAAAGAAATACAAGAAAGAAAGTAACAATACTGAAAATAATAACTCCATAGTACAATAGAGAAGAAAGAAAAGAAAAAAAAACATTGCGTTATAAATTTTCACTTTATCATAAAAATCTTATTTGTTCAAAAGGGAGTAGAAGGAAGTCTAGGCTTATCTAGCTCTACCCCTAAAGCCATATCAAGAACCCAGTCTAACCCAGCGGTGCCTGGAAAACGGACTTTAAACCGACGATGATGATGATGGAAGTCTGTAATGTTACTTTTTTGCTAAATCAAAGGAGGTTCAAATATTATATTTATATATTAACTATATTATTTTTTGTTTGTTTATATATTTTATTCCTACATATTCATTATATTATATATTATACAACTATAATATAGATATTACAGTAATCCCTCGTTTTTCGCTGGTAGATGAAATCCGTGAAGTAGAAACCTTTATTTTTTTTACCATTATTATACAGGTATAGCATCGAAACCAAAGGACAAAACTTGTTTTCAGTCCCAAGCATTTGTTTAACAAATAGAAGTAAACACTTTCTTCCAGATAACTACAATAAAATAATAATTTAAATCATCAGTACATAGTGCGCCTCTGCGGCCGGACTCCGCTCTGTAGTGTCTTTTTTATCAAGCCATAACACAATGCACTGTGAGAAAAAAATCCGTGAAGCAGTGAGGTCGAGAAAAGTGAACCGTGATATATGTAGCGAGGGATATACATTTTATATAAATATAATGATTATCTAATTTATTTATCAATTATATGGGTATATATCTACGTTATTTTTATATCTGTCTTGTTACATATTGTTTTATATATTGCATATTAAAATATATTCAGGACTTAAGAGCAATTTTTTTAATATATTTTTTAGGACTCGAATGCAATACAGTATTATTTCTAATGGCATCGGTTGTGGAAGTATGAAGATTGACCACTAAATGGCGCTACAATCACTTGTAGTCCACCAGCGAGCATGCGTTGAGCCCTTTGAGACATTTTGTTATTAAGGGCTATATAAAAAAAAAACTTGACTTGATTTGACATGCTAATGATCTTAGTTGTTATTTTATCTGGGCTCTAGGGATTTAACAAAGGAACACTAGTGATGGTTCTTTTTTTTCCAATATACAAATTGATATATACAAAATGAAGTTACAAGTTTTTACCAGCTACAGCAGTAGCAGCAACAGCAAAGTAACCAAGTGGTTAGCATGTCTGCCTCACAATAATGTTTGAATCCCTGCTCCAGTCTGTCGGTTTGGCGTTTGCCTATTATCCACGTTATCTTTTATTTTGGTGGGGTTAGTGGTGGTGGTAGGTGAGGGGGGGGGGGGAGTCCCTCTGGCTTCCTCATACATACCTAAAGCATTACTGATGGCTCTAAATTGTCCATACTGTAGGTGAATGGTTGTTTCTATGTGCGGCCTGCAATTAGCTGGCAACCAACTCAGTCCCTCGCCTCTCACCCAAAGTCATCGAGGATAGGTTCAAGTTAACCCTTTCCCCAAGTGCTATTAAGGAAATGTGGACAGCTGGATGTTCTCAGTATGGTTTTATCTTCTCTTATTCTTTTTGTTAATTGCATGATTCGTGTATAGCCTACTGTACATATCATAAAGGACAACAATGGAAGAGTGGTTAACACTTCTGACAAGGTGAATTGCCTGGAGCGTTTTTATGTGGAGTTTGCATGTTCAACATGTGTATGTAAGTGGCCCACAGTTGCTCATCTTTACCTTTGGAACTGAAGCGTCACATTCAAGTCCCACTGTGGACAAAAAATAAAATAGCATGTTGTTGGAAAGAGTCAAGCTTGCTTCCAGTTTACTTTTGAGGTCAAGCACTTTTTATGTACCCCTATCACTTTGATGTCCCTCTTGCGTGTATGATCTGGTTTTCTCCTTTTCTTTTTTCTTTCTTAGTGTGCAACACAAACATGCAGCAGAGTGTGAGTTGAAATTCCCCATTGGGGATTTCAATGAGCATAGTAAATGAGCAATAAGATTAAATCAAATTGTGCAGGTTAGTATGATCATGTGGGTCTTAACAAATGTGGTCACACTGTTATCAAATGACTGTATTTGAATTTTTAGCTCCATTAATGCGGTTTCTGATTATGTCAGTCCCAGCAGTCATGAAGAAGCCCAAGGCACAAGGAGGAAGCTGTACAGTGCGGTCCCGGGGAGACACTTTTTGGTGGTTCGTCCTTACACTGCCCAGGCCGAAGGAGAGATCTACCTCTATAAGAATGATAGAGTCAAAGGTAAGATTGTAAATTGCCCTTTCAATAGAAAAGAAGTCTTGCAAGACTTTCACAATTCCCTCCTGTGATACAGTAGACCTAACTTAACCTAAATCTCGTCAAATTTCAAACAATATATATCTTTGTTTTTTATGTGAGTGTTGTGTTCTATCTGATACATCATATATTTACATACCATTTTTGGTGTGGAAAAAAAAATGGTCAAAATAAGGTCTTGTGTAGCAGAATTTATTGAATTTCCCGCATTGAGCTCTGGGCTTGAAACGATTTAAGCACAAAAGTAAACACAACCGTTAGAGAAAATGAGCTAAATTGGAATACTGTATTATTTTTGTTTTTATGTGAATTGATAATTGACTGAGACTGATCCCCTTTTTCACCCTCCCCACCTTTCCCCTTAACCCAGTTCTCAGCATCGGAGAAGGTGGCTACTGGGAAGGCAGCGCCCGCGGCCAGGTGGGCTGGTTCCCGGCCGATTGTGTAGAGGAGATACTGGCCAAGGCCACTGAGGAGAGGAGCTGTAAGTTGCATCAACACTTTTGGCATGGGGATGGATTTTTTTTTAATAGTACAGGGCATAGCTGCAGCAGTAGGATAGCAAGGTCAACGCAGGATGCTAAAGTTCCCAAGGCCATGCAAGTGGTTATTTTTTCTCCAATACATGAGTGTCGTGTGTTGCAGGCTTTGTGTTTTCTGAAGCTGTAGTACACAAAGCAAAGTGCTGCATCGCCCTGCTAACTCAACTGTGGTTACTTTGATTTCCCCTTGGGGCAAGCTAATGAATACATCACACCACGTTACGCTCCCAGCATCACAAGTTATCCTCGTTCATGCACATTGAAATGTTGTCTTGTACACTGCGACTCTGAGTGATTCAGTTTTTTCCCACCTCTTTGTATTGGCATTTCTGACTGTTTTATTACTGACATTATCGTAAAGCACAATGTTGCATGGGCCAAGTCCGGTCTTATTTTAATTTGCTCTATTTCCTAAGCTAGTGTGTCACCAATGATCAAGGCAGATGGGAAGCAAATTGCTCTGCTATCTCTGGTTCTTTGCCTTCCTCTGGGTGGCCTATTTTACAGTTTGACTCAAGGCCTTTGGCACAGGGACCTCCTCTAATGTGTTCTGCCCAAAGTGCCCCAAGCTCAGCTTGCAAACACAACCCCTCCAAGGATAGTGTTATAGCATGGTGACTCGCAGTCTTATAGCCTCATTTAAGACATGCTTGCATGCATGCGGGTGTGCTATTTATTAGGAGGGGACGAAGAAAAGTAGAAGTGTCAAGTTATTAAACTGGTCCCATTGATTTCTTGTGATTTGTTTGGTTAATATTACTTTTACCTTTTTAACATTACTTGGTGTTTTGTTTGGTTACTTTCATTTGACAGTAGCTTTCCTCTTGCCTCTTACCTGAAGGGTTAATATCCAGCATCCTTTACACATATGCATGTCCACTGTGTCATAGCTACTGTCTCAGAAGTATACAAAACATTTTTTTCTTTCGAGAAACCTTCCCCGGCACTCCTAACCCTCTGACACTTTCTACCACCTGTTCCATCCTCTCTGTGATCTCTTCTTCACCTCTCCCATACTCCCATTGGCTCTGAACAGTTGAGCCCAAGGACTTGAAATCCTGCAGCTTCTCAAGTCAAGTCAAGTCAAGTTTATTTATATAGCCCTAAATCACAAACAGTCTCAAAGGGCTTCACATAGACAAACAAATTGACAATTATTCTCCATCTCTACTCCTTGTAATCTTACCATTCCGTTGACCTCCCTTTAATTGTGAAACTTGTACTTAGTCTTGCTGCAGCTGGCCTTCATTCCCCGCTTTTCCAGTGTGCTTCCACCTGCTCCCAACTCTCATCACAGATCACAATGCCATCTGCAAACACCATAGTCCATGAGGACTCATGTCGTAGCTCACCTTTCAATGGGTCTAACTCTGTTTTTAAACGGTGCATCACATGGATAGGCAAGTAGACAGAAGGTGGCATAGATTTTCTTTTCTCTTCTTTACAAAGCAGATGTCCCGTATGCAGGACACTGTAACGTTGAAGAGCGTTGAAGAACATACAGTATGTGCGACCCATAACTATGAAATAGGGCTAATGTTGGCAAATGCAACAAAACAACAACAACAAAAACAACTGCAACTTTTTACACAGTATATATTTCTTCCAAGTTAAAAGTGGGCTGAACTTTCCATCTTTGGGCAGACAGAGACAAGCAATGCAGGATATGTTGTTTTAGACTTAGACTAAATTTTAGTCATCCCTTGGGATTGCTCCCTCAGGAAATTCTGGTCAGGCAACGAGAGGGATTACCTGGTTTTGCATGGTGTGTGTAATACTTACATTCAGACTTAATGTGATTGTTAAAAAGAAAAAGGTTTGTTAAAGGGATTTTTATAAAACCCTATTTGTAACACTTAAAATCAACTCCAAGTCTTGTAATATATTACCACTTGCTGATCTTTATGTATAGGCGGCTCAGTGCGGTACTGGTTAGCATGTCCGTCTCGCAGTTCAGAGGGTGTGGGTTCGATTCCACCTCCTGCCCTCCCTATGGGGAATTTGCATGTTCTCCCCGTGCCTGTGTGGGTTTTCTCCAGGCACTCCGGGTTCCTCCTACAGCCCAACAACACGCACGGTCGGCCGATTGAGCATTTCAAATTCCCCCTAGATCTGAGTGTGTATGTCTCTGTGTTCCCTGCGATTGACTGGCAACCGGTTCAGGGTGTCTCCCGCCTACTGGCCAATGACTGCTGGGATAGGCTCCAGCACGCCCGCGATCCCCGTGGGGACAAAGCGGTACAGAAAATGGATGGATGGATGATCTTTATGTGTCCCTGTATTAAACCTGGAAGTTGTGCTCGTAAGTTAAATGGATGTGAATAGTAAATTAGCCAGCTAATAAATCTCAGTTAATGTGAATTATGAAGCCTCAGAATTGGTGTCTCATCTGTTGGATTATATTGACTTTTTCTTGGACTGACGATGGACGGACCCCTTTTCAAGGTCAATGACATAGGTCGACATAGGCCCAGGTCGAGGCCAAAGGACGGACTGCCAAAATTTGGTAAAGTGTCCAAATCACAGAAAAGGGGTCCCAAAAAAGGGCTGGGCACAAAAACAAAGACACAAAAGAAAAGGCATTATTTGGTAAATTCAGCTCAACAAAACATTGCTTTGATTTGTTCCTTCTTGCATTTTATCTCATGACACACTAATTGTGCACACGTACGTGCACACAGTAGCCGAGTTAGAACTCAGCCTTCGTTGCCCACATTGTGTTGTTTGCTCAGTTAAGCTAGTCTGTTGCATTACATGCAAACTCAGTAAATGTGCTAATATGGAGATGGACAATAGGCTTTGCACACAGTTGGAATCATTCCACCGTTTCTTAGGTAAGCGTAGTCGCCCATTACAGTCTTTGATGATGTGCACATTTCCTCATGAATAATGAGAAAACATTTACAGGAAGTCAAAATTTGGGTGAAGGCCAAAATTATGATTTCTGAAACATTTGGAATAATCTATTTACATGCATGGGTGGACAGAGTTACTCCCTCATTTAGGCATTTAGGTATATGGAGTCAAACAGCGACGCTTGGATGACGTCGTGACGCAAATACTAGATGTCAATTCCGTTTGTTATGTTCTGCCATCAATATAACACATTATAGTCATGTCTAGGGCTGTCACAAATGAATCTTTTTGGAATTGATTAAATCTTCTATCAATTGTTCCATCGATTCTGGGAATCCAATACATATTATATACATAATACACAGACATATAAGTGTGTCTATATTCAAACTGTGTCATTTATATTGTAGAGACAGAAAATAAAGTGAAAACGCAGCAGAAAAATCACTGTATACAATTTAGGCTCGCTATGGCAATACAACGACTTAGTGGACTGAAAAAAACAAAAACAACAAGGTTCCTTGCGGTTGAGCATGTGGAGAACATGAACCACTGTCTCATTCAACGGAGGAAACTCAATTGCATTTAAATGACACAATATTTGAGTTAGAAACGAAGTAACCCATGCCTATTATTTCCTGTTTTTAAAAACCTAAATATCTTCTCATTTGGGTTCTTATTTTTGTGCACATTTTTGCATGACCTTTAAAAACCTGAATACTTCGAATATTCTGGTTTCAAAGGGCTAATTGACTATAGACTGCATGTAACATAGTCAGTTCTTCTACCTCTCTCACTTTCTATCTTTCTCGCTCTTGCACTCTCGCTCTCTCACAATTTGTCTCTGTCTCCGTCTCCGTCTCTCTCTCTCTCTCTCTCTCTCTCTCTCTCTCTCTCTCTCTCTCTCTCTCTCTCTCTCTCTCGCTCTCTCTCTCACACACACACACACACACACACGCACACACACACACACACACACACACACACACACACATACACGCACTTCTGCTAACCCTTCTCATTGAATAGCTATGATGCAGCAGGATTAGGCCCTGCTTAGACATGCTTTGTTAAAGTTCAGGTTAGCATTATTCCGTCCTTGTGACGCCTTATAGCAACGTAACCTAAAGTATACTAATGCATGTTTATGCACCAAACCATCTGTTGTACCTTGTAGTTAATTGGAAGATAATGATACTGGTTTATTAGTAGTAAAATTGACCAACACCTGCAATTAAAACAAATGACTACAAATAAGACTAATCAAGATGGGTGGGGCAAGAGTCTGATAGTGGGTGAGTTATTCTTTAACCTCAGTTAATTACCATAATTTTATAACACCAATAAAACAGACCCCGACAAAGAGGTGAACAAAATTTAGCAAGAGATTAGGAGGTGACTCTCTTCACTTAAGGCAATATTCTTCCGATCAAGTTGTTTGTTTGTTTGTTTGTTTGTTTGTTTGTTTGTTTGTTTGTTTGTTTGTTTGTTTGTGCTTTAACACTGCTGGCTTGCACACTTTTCATCAAGTACACTCATTTTCTGACAGACCTAACTTTGCAAATCTCCAGGATTTAATTCAATACCTAGCACGTAACACCAGCGGGGTGGGAGCAATTATGCTATAGTTGTTCCGTAGCATCGCTTTTTCTTTTTTATTGCATATGTAAACTTTGGACAACTCCTCACCTTTTTATTTTTTTTAAATTGCTCTTATGCTGTTGCTGGATCATCTTCTTGCAGTTGCTTCCTCCTTCCTCCAATCTAACACTGTGGGCAGAGTGTTAGGGGGAGAAAAAAATGCTCCTGTAAAGATGACAAGATGTAAGCCGGATCAGGGGGTTAGGATTTCTGTGAAAGTGTGACAGCTGGTCTGGGAGACTATGGTGAAGTGAAAGACGAAGCATTAAAGGAAGTGAATAAGACAAACACGAAGACAAGACGCTGGAATGAAAAGGCCTCATTTTCGTTGAATGTCTTGTAATTTGAAGGTGCTGTTTTCTGGAGTCGATGTTTTTACACAGTTTTTTTTTCCTGCACACTCAGGAGATAACAAAACCAACACCATGTGGCCACTTGCCAAGCAGCAAAGACTAAAGTTTACTAAAGTTTGAAAGACAAATGGACAGGTTTTAATCTCAGGAAGCAAACGACCTTTAGCTTTGCAAATTTTATCCTAGTCCTACAGCACTTTGTATGAATTAAACAGCACAATTAAACACCAAAATATCGGTGTTTTAAGATTCTTTGTCGATTTATGGAAAACTGATGAAGACTGTAGATGCGATGTGTTTTCATTCATTACTGAGACATTGTGTGTGTGTGTGTGTGTGTGTGTGTGTGTGTGTGTGTGTGTGTGTGTGTGTGTGTGTGTGTGCGTGCGTGCGTGCGCGTGCGTGCGTGCGTGTGCGTGCGTGCGTGCGTGCGAGCGTGCGTGCGTGCGAACGAGCGTGCGTGCGTGCGTGCGCGTTTAAAAGTAATGTTTCGATGGCTGAAGTACTTCATCTTGACGTAACGCCAATGATGTAATATTAACATTGATGTTATTGTTCTGATGTATCAGATTCCCGAGTGGACCGTGCTGACAGACGGAAACTGTTTAGACACTACACTGTGGGATCTTACGACAGCTTTGATGCCTCCAGGTAAACACATACTCTGTCATCATCTAGTGAAATTACCTTTATTTCATTATAACAGTGGGACAATCTTCAACCGTTCCATGTTTCTAAATGTCTTAAAAATTGTGAAGGCTGTTACAGACGTCAAATTTGTTTTAAATTTGATCGATTGAGCTTGCAGTCATCAGACTAGTGCATGTTCAATACAGAATACAAGTTTCTCCTTTTTAGTTCAGTAAATAATTTAATTAAATGTGACATTCAATCGCAAGCATTTCAAGATGGTGTGTGCCGATGTTCCTTTGCTTTGCTGTCTTGTTTGCTGCTATTGGATTTACTTGAATGCGTGTGAGCATATGCATTTGCATGTGAACAATTACGCTCAAGATTATTCAACCACTACTATAAATTACATTGATTTGCAAACTTTGAAGAGACGGCCATGTATGAATCAGTTTTGCTAAGCTATTCAATTAGCTTATACTAATCATCAGCAAATATAAGGTCGTGTTAGATCACAGTAGTCATTTGTCCAGCATCATCAAACATCATCATCAAGTGTCTTTTTTTTTTCATGTTGTGGTTGTATCCCGCACTTGGAAACAGGCAAGGCTAGAGTATTAGTGTTCTCCTGGTTGTCCGTTCTCCTGGTGGAGGGCTGCATGTGAACTCAGAAGGGAATAATTACATGACCAATTATTTTGAATTTTATCCGTACATTGCTTATAGAAAAGGGTCTAAAAATGCGGGAGAAATGGACAAAGAACACCCCCAAAAATATTGGGGGAAAAATAGTACACAGCTTGTCACTCTCATGAGTAACAAGGTTAGCGTGGAAAAAAAGGAAGTGTCCTTTTCTTTTTTTCACTTTTTTCACACAAATGGGTGCCATCAAGTAGGGTTTGACAAAAAACTATACTATACCAAATATCAATACTTGTTTGCGTGACATGTGCATCGCAAGCGTGAGTAAACAACCACAAAATATAAAAGGCAGATTAATAACTTCTATTGCCTTTTATGGGCACATCACCCCTGCCAACATGGCCACCCTTTATGTCTGTTCATTGGTTTAATGTTGCCAATGCCAACATGGCCATCACATAGGCATGCCTATTAGCCTTTAGTAGGACTGGACGATTAATTGAAAATGTAATCATGATTTTAAGTTTGGCTTCCCTCATTAACACCATGACTACAGAACGGCGCGGTATGCTTACAAGTTCCCAATGTTGAGAAAGAACCCTGAATGCGCCATATTGCTTGCGTAGCAAATTTATTTATTTATTTATGTATTTATTTATTTATTCATTTACTGGGCATTTTCTGTGTTTTTAAAATGAAAAAGTGCAAAACGATGTTGCATTATTAGGCTAGTGAAGAAAAGGATTATCCCTTCCCCTTATTATTTGGTTAAGCCAAGGTTCTACTGTAATTACCAATAAAAATGGGAACATCTAGTGCAGGGGTGTCCAAACTACGGCCCGCGGACACATTTATGGTTATTTAGTATAGCGGGACCGTTACGCGCAGTTAGTTATGTAATGTGTGCCGTCTACTAGTGTTGTGTGACGTCAGAAGTTGAGTGTTGACTTTCGTGCTGTATTTCTTTCTGTTGCAAAACCACACACCACACACACCACACACACCACACACACCACACACACCACACACACCACACACACCACACACACCACACACACCACACACACCACACACACACACACACACACCCTTCACACGCTTCATAAAATAAACACACACACAAGAATCACATTCACACACCCAAAGATTCACCCATGTACACTACACACACCTGCTCTCACATCCTTACGACCAAACGTGTGCCTATACCCTTTTGCCAGTTTGCCTGTATGCCCCTATGAGCCGGAGTGCCTGTTACTTTTTTGTCAATAATTCAGTAAAGCAATCAAAACTGAACCACGTCTTCCCTCCTGTGTTCTGATCGACACCCGGGGGCGAAAAGAGCATAACCATCCGAGCCAACACCCTATACCAGTGGTGTCCAAACTATGGCCCGCGGGCCAACTGCGGCCCACGGTCCAGTTTTTATTGGCCCGGAGCAAATTCTGAAAACAAAATTGAATATGGCCCGCACAAGAAGCTTGAGCTCAACTCTGTTGCACTTCTCAGTTTCAACACTAGATAGAGCCCGTCAAACAAACGAAATCAAGCGAAGAAAAACTTTTGCCGCTAGTCACCAGAAATGGCTGCACCAAAGAAACGCAAAATAGCAAGTGAGTGTAGAAGATATCAAACACGGTGGGAAAATGAGTATTTCTTCAAAGAAATCAACGGAAAGTGTGTCTGTTTGATTTGTAATGAAGATGTTGCTGTGATGAAAGAGTATAATGTCCGTCGGCACTATGAGACCAAACATCAGAGCTACACATCGTACACCGGTGCTGAACGAGCACAGAAAGTTAAGCAAATGGCAGCTAGCCTGCAAGCTCAACAGCAGGTTTTTTTTCGTGCCAACAAAACACAGGAAAACTCCACAAGAGCAAGTTACGAAATCGCTAAACTTATTGCCCAGCACGGCAAACTGTTTTCAGACGGTGATTTCATAAAGCAGTGCCTCATCAAAGTCACAGAAGTAATGTGCCCAGAAAAAGTGCCGGATTTCAACAATGTGAGCTTATCCAGAAACACAGTGGTGCGGAGAATTGAGGACTTGTCAGCTAACGTGAAACTCCAGCTGAGAGACAAGGCCTGTGCTTTGGATTTTTACTCAGTAGCATGCGATGAGAGCACAGATGCCACAGACACCGCACAACTGTTAATTTTTTTGCGGGGAGTAGATGATAATTTTTGCTGTACGGAGGAGCTGCTTGATATGATGAGCCTAAAAGGCACAACGACGGGAAAAGATATTTTTAAAGCTGTGTCAGAGGCAGTTGAGAAGATGGGGCTTAAATGGGACAAGCTCTGTGGAGTAACAACGGACGGAGCTCCGGCCATGACTGGCGAGCGCAAAGAAATGGCATCGTTGGTGTGCGCCAAGGTAAAAGAGAGCAGAGGTGAGGCTCATTAGGATGCACTGTATAATCCACCAAGAAGCACTGTGTGCCAAGACTGTCCAGCTGGGCGATGTGATGAACACTGTCGTAAAAACTGTCAACGTAATTCGAGTGAGAGGACTGTACCACAGAGAATTTCAGGCTTTCCTATCTGATGTGGATGCTGAATACGGGGATGTACTCTACCACTCTGATGTGCGCTGGCTCAGCCGCGGCTCTGTGCTGCAGCGTTTTTTTTCCGCTGAGATCAGAAATCGACCAGTTTTTAAAAGAGAAGGGCCGACCTCTTCATGAGTTAAGTGACCCTCTGTGGCTGGCAGACCTGGCATTTTTAGTTGATCTTACGCATCATCTGAATACACTGAACAAGAACCTACAAGGCAAAGAACAGCTGGTGCCACACCTGCATGCGCACATGAAAGCCTTCTGCGTAAAGCTCCGCCTGTTTGAGACACAACTACGAGGCTTTAATGCTGCACACTTCCCTGCGCTGTCTGAAATCAAGTCTGCTTTTCCAAACGCCGACCTTTCTGCTAAAAAGGAGAAATATGTGTCTGTGATTTCCTCTCTCATGACGGAATTCAACCAGCGTTTCCAAGATTTTTCTGCCATTGAAAAACAAATCAAGCTCTTCTCAACCCCCTTCCTGGTGGATGCAGAAGAAGTGGAAGAGAGTCTGCAGTTAGACCTGATTGAAATTCAATGTGATGATTCTCTGAAGAGTCAGCATCAGCTTCTCCCCCTCCCCGAATTCTATCAGAGTTTGGATAATGCCAAGTTTCCTCTGATGAGACGCCACGCAAAAAGAATGATGAGCCTGTTCGGCTCGACATACATATGTGAACAAACATTTTCTTTGTTCAATCAGAACAAAAGCAGACTGAGAACCAGAATAACTGATAGCCAGCTCTGTGAAGTCCTTCGTGTCTCAACCACCAAACTTTCTCCTGACATGTCAGCCATCCTTCAATCCAAAGGGCAGCGTCACTGCTCCCACTGAGTGCAATGTTCTTCACAATACACAGTATTCATGTGTCAGTATGTCACCTCTAGTGTGTGGCCCGGCCCTTTGTTTATTTTTCTGTATTTGGCCCTCACTACAAAAAGTTTGGACACCCCTGATCTAGTGTTTTACTACTCTGTGTACCAATCGAATTCTTTATTTTACTTCTCCATTGGAAGAGATTTAAATATAAGTGGAGCCCCGGTTCTCGAACAAATCGGTATTCGAACAAAAAATTCGAGATTTTTTTGCTTCGGATGTCGGACGAAATTCGGTTTTCGAAACTCGCGAGATGAGCCGAGAGGACCCGCATGCAACTGACTCCGTTCGTTATTACATTCTCGTTACTCTGAGGATTGCATCAACTCTAATCATGCCTCCAAAGGAAGCAAGTGGGAGCAGTAAAGCCATCCTAAAACACAAAGACGCTCCTAAAGCAATGCGACACTGAGCGCCCGGCGCGCTGCGGTCGCGATCGGACAAAATCAAGCTCCCTGCTCACTGAGGTCCACTTAAAGTTTGGAAAGTACATCAGGACTTTAAAAATATTTTCTAAATTTTAGCGACAGCACTTTCACAATAATGCGAACAGCGCGGTGCGGTTGCGTGGTCGGCGACGCGCTACGGTTGCGTGTTTGGCGGCGCGCTGCAGTTGCGCGATCGGATAAAAATGCGCAAATGAAAAAATGCATTAAAAAAGCGTTTTTTTTTGCTTGGAACGAATTATTTTTTTCCCATTATTTGTAATGGGAAAACATGATTCGGAGTTCGAATGATTCACTTCTCGAACAGCCTTCTGGAACGGATTGTGGTCGAAAACCAAGGCTCCACTGTAATTGTTTGCCAGTGTGTTTCACCTAACTTTGCATGAAGCTTGACCTTAGCTTGCCTGTATTAGGGTTGTGATTGTGCCCAAGTGCAGAAAAGGTGGCTGAGTTGATGCAACTTAGGTAAAAGGCTCCTGATCAGGGAGGGTCTTAGAAAAACGTACTTAATAGTCTGTGTCCTTAAGGATTTGCCGTGGCAAAAACATCAGCTATAACTCTACTCCCTAATAAACAGGAGAGAACAGTTATTAAAAGGCCACCCACTTGGACAATATAGTTATTCTTATATATTCCCAGTTGATAGCAATAATGACACTACAAGAAAATTATCGACACTTCAATTACATATTTTTGTTCTGTGTAATACTAACTATTACCATTACTTAGTAAACAACTGAATTTGTTTTATTCTCTGAATGAGTTTCATCCGAACACTTGAAGTGTAAAATTGCTGTAATTATCTAAATACCGTATTTGCCGGTGTACAGGTCGACTCGGTGTATAAGTCGACCCCCTAAAATTCGACGGAAATTTACGATTTTATGATATATCCTTTGTATAAGTCGAGCTCAATTGTTGCATTATATTAAACTTCAAAATTCAATATGCGAAATTTATTGACGAAATGTGTTCAAATTCCGGGAGGCCGTGCGCATGCGGCTGTTTATAAGCACCGCGGAGGAGATCGCGGAGCCTCATTCGACTTCCAGCGGCCGGCGAGCTCGCACACGCCGCCCGGCACCAACGGGAGGCCGGAAATAGCTCCAAGCCGAGCGGATCGGCACTTTATAAGCACCGCGGAGGAGATCGCGGAGCCTCATTCGACTTCCAGCGGCCGGCGAGCTCGCGCACCCGCCCGGCACATCCGGGAGGCCGTGCGCACGCGTCAAGTGGCCGAAAATAGCCCCCGCCGAGCGGATCGGCTGTTTATAAGCACCGCGGAGGAGATCGCGGAGCCTCATTCGACTTCCAGCGGCTGGCGAGCTCGCGCACCCGCCCGGCACATCCGGGAGGCCGTGCGCACGCGCCAAGTGGCCGAAAATAGCCCCCGCCGAGCGGATCGGCTGTTTATAAGCACCGCGGAGGAGATCGCTGAGCCTCATTTGACTTCCAGTGGGCCGCGCACTCGCGCACGCCGCCCGGCACATCCGGGAGGCCGTGCGCACGCGCCGAGTGGCCGAAAATAGCCCCCGCCGAGCGGATCGGCTGTTTATAAGCACCGCGGAGGAGATCGCTGAGCCTCATTCGACGTCCAGCGGGCCGCGCACTCGCGCACGCCGCCCGGTTCAAATTTTCTAAGTGCAACGCACAATGAGATGCATGAGAAACGGCCTTGGTTACCATCACATTTGAAGCGATGAATACGAAGTTAAATTTTATGACTCGGTGTATAAGTCGAGGTCGATTTTTTTCGGTCGATTTTGGATCGAAAAAGGTCGACCAATACACCGGCAAATACGGTAATTGAAGGATCTAAGCCTTTAAATCCAAAGGCCCCTTGACTAAAGCTCCCTGGTAAGGAAAAGCACAAGGAAAACAATTATGAACAGCCATTTGCTTAATACATTGTCACATTTATTCGATTTTTAAACCACCTATATTTTTGGGGTCACAGGGAAGTAGTGTTACTAGTCTGAATTTAGGGCGAGGCACCTTGGACTCCTTGGTTGTTATTTTTTTTCTGCATGATGCATGCTTAAATCACATTTGATCTGGTAAAATGTATAAACTTAAAGAAAAGTAATTTTAGGGGCTATTCCAGGAGAGTCTTGTCTTCCATTAGCCTTGACATCAGACGAGTGTGCTGACAATCGGTCTGTTGTCCTCACAGTGAGAGAGAAAGGTGGACAGGCAGGGGAGCCTGATGTTATTTTTCTGCATGATGCATCAGCTATCACTAAAGTGCTGATGAAGCTGTTTACTGAGGGCCTATTAAAAAGTCACATGTTGCAGATGAATACACTATTTGACTATTCTCAGAGGTTAAGAATCCCTGTCCATGATAACTGTTCGTCAAGTTCAGCAAGTTTAGAATGAGTCGTTGCTTAACATTCCCTCTTCGGAGATCATTCATATTGAGCCCCAACCCAATATTTTGCACTCCAGAAGCTGGATGTGTTTTGGGGTAAACTGGCACTTCAGCCTCACAGTGTGCCGACCAGCATGTCCCCATTCGGAGTCCCATTCCTTTAACCTTAGCACCCACCCCACCCACTGCCATCACGATAAACGATAAATTGTCAGGCTTGTATTGCACGCTGCAATGCACTGACATATCGAAGCTGTCAGATTTGGATAGATGAAGAAGGAGCATGCGTGCGCTTGTGTGCGTGCGCGTGTGTGTGTGTGTGTGTGTGCGCGTGCGTGCGTGCGTGTCTGCGTGCGTGTGTGGCTGCGTGCGAGCATGCGTGCGTGCGTGTGTAAGGGAATGCTGTGAGATAACCTTCAGTGTTGTCAACAGTGTGGGTCTCCTTCCTCTCCCGACAGATTGCGTTGCCTAAGAAACAGTTGCTAGGATTGCATCTTTCTCTCTCTCTCTCTCTCTCTCTCTCTCTCTCTCTCTCTCTCTCTCTCTCTCTCTCTCTCTCTCTCCTCTCACTGTGGCTCTCACTCTCTCTTGTTCTCTCTCGTTCTCTCTCTGTCTCTCTCTCTGTCTCTCTCTCTCTAGAGCTCTGTTCTACATTTTACCCATTTTCTCTGGCATGGTGCATGTGAATGTTCAGTGTAATCCTTGCCCCCATATGAGATGAATCTTAACAGTGCCCCAACAGTGTACAAGTGGCCTGTCACACGCTTTCGCAACTTGGCCGCTTTCCTTCACGACACCATATTATTGTCCATGATGAGACAATGAGACAACTGAATGTTTTACAAAGAAGATGACAACTGAAGGATTTATTCAAAATAAGTAGGATGACTATTCCAATAGGACTTGAAGAAAAATACAAGTCGAACCTTGGTCCAGGAAAACTTTGGGCAATTTACCAAGTTTTGCTGGCCCATCATTCATCCTTCATCTATCACCTGGGCACCCTTCCATCATCATCAGTACGCCCTTATTCATAATAGACGCCCTTATTCATAATAGACGCCCATCCGTCATTATTTTAAAAGTGCTTCCATCATTGCTTCCGTCCGTCCATCAATCATCACCACCGCAAAAAAAACCTTGTTGCCACTGTCATCAATAATAATGAATTGCAGTGACTTTATTGTTAAATGGCACAGTGGCGCACTGGTGAGAGTGTCGCCTCACAGTTCAGAGGAGCAGAGTTCAATTCAAGCTCTTTCCTGTGTGCATGTTCTCCCTGTGCCTGCGTGGGTTCTGTCTGTATATTGCAGTTTCCTCCACATTCCAAAAACATGCATGGTAGACCGATCGACCGCTTCAAATTGCAAGGTGTGAATGTTTGTGTGCCCTTCAATTGGTGACCAATTCAGGGCGTCCCCCGCCTACTGCCTGATGTCAGCTTGGATAGGCTCCAGCGTGACCGCGACCCACGTGAGGAGCAGAGGCTAAGATAATGGATAGATGGACTTTGCAGGAACCGGAACATTGTTATGAAATGAGTTCATTTTTGCCAAAAAGATTACCTGATCGATCCATGCTGGCATGAACATCAACATCGTGAAAATTACGTGCTGCTTTCCGCACAACTCAGCCTTGCACATCGTTTCCGCGTCGCACTAACAAATGACCACAAAGAATGTAAGCTCAGTGGTGCTGCAAGTCATTTACACCAAGAAGGGTGCAAAATACACAAGCAGCTGTGTGCTTCTCGATGGTCCCAAAGCAAGCAGGATTTGAGGGATAACAAGAAAGCAGCTGTGATTACTATCATTGTTGCTTAGGAAATGAAGGTAGTGATTCTTTTTTCCTTATTTAAATGAGTCATGCCCCACCTCTTCTCTGTTGGCTAGACACTCGCACAAGCAAGGGAACACCCGTGATCAAACTTGCGCAAGGCACGCCACACGACAGTTTATTTCGTGTCCTGAGTCAACAGAAGCAAGACAGGCTGGGCGTGTTTCTCTCAGTCAACTGTGAAATGGGCGTCCGTCAGTGAGGTCTGTCGGCACTTGACCTGGTTAGTGACAATTACACGAATGGATGAAAACCCATTACCGTCCATCCTCAGTCCATCTTTTTTTTAACTTTCTGGTCCCTGGGCCTTGGACTGCAAAATGGACGTCCGTCGGTGAAAGACAGACAAGACGGACTGTCACTGGGATAGAATGGCCATCTCAGATCATCATTTTACTAGGAAGTAGTGTAACTTGAAAATGTGATGCATGCTGTGAAGTTTGGTATACCAGCTGAACTTTTGTGGCAAACAAAGAGGCGATAAGAGCACCTACTGTGGCTAAAGTAGTGAGTTTTGACAAAGACGTCAAATTGAATAAGAGTTTCAAAGTTACTGTTGGTGTAGATAAGCGGAGAAAAAGCTTACTGGTGCAACTATAATACTCAAAAAGGTGAGATGGAGAGTCATTTGCTAACAAAAATGCCATGTTATTTATTCCTTATCAAGTGTGATTTTACTTATTTCTATATTGTACTGTTTATTTCTGACTACACTGCCGTAGCTGGAAAGGATTCATTCTAATTCCATTCATTTTAGTGGGAAACATTCGGTTAGCGAATGCCTTGGTCTGGAAATTGAGTCTTTATTGAAACAAATAATATTTCTGATCGGATGTTCCACTAAAGTGAAAACTAAGCAGCCTTAATTTCTTCAATTTGGGGGAACAAACAGTCTGAATTGTTTTCTTCTCCATTTTTTGTTTTCATTTTTTGACCATGACAAACGACAGCTGTGTTTGACAGTAACTTGTTAATGAATCTGCAAATGCATAACAAATGATAGTGAATTGAAGTGGCAGACATAACGCGTCAGGATTTACTGGAGCCAATTATCTGATCAGTTGGTGAGTTAAACGCAGACAAGTCGTAAATGAGGGTCACACATGCTCACACGCGCGCGCTCATACGCATACGCACACGCACACATCGTGGCAGCTCGTCTCCGTACGTATGTGCAGTGGCGCACGCCTAACGACCATCTCCATCTTCATCGAGTCTTTAAACCGGCGAGATTAAGCCCTCCCGAATCCCGTCTCGTGTTCTTGAGGAATGAGGCGCTTCCACCCAGCCTGATGTCGCCTCATTTGGAGCGCGCAGACCGAGATCGCTGGCAAGAGCTTCTGCAGTCGCAGAGGAAGCAGCGGCGGGGGTAACCGCGGCGTCAAGCCCGCTTCTCCGCTCAGGAGGCTCCCGGAGAGCACCGGCGGAAGAGGGAGGGAGGCGAAGAAGGGGATTACGTCGTCGTCCTTTTTTTTTTTTTTTTTTTTTTGAGAGGGTGGTGTCGTCTCTTTCCCGGAGATGCTGTCGCCGGGCCACTGTCATACCGTGTGATATACACAGAGCCCGGTGGGGTGGGGTCGAGGTTACCCTGCCCTGACCGGACTCGCTCTCCTTCAACATGAACCTCCACTCGGCCAGGGCGTCCGTGGCCATGCTGCGAATGATGGGCTGTGCTAACGGCCGCTCTGCTCGGAATCTTCTCCACAGTGACTGCGTGGTGGACGAGAAGACAGTGGTACTCCAGAAGAAGGAAAATGAAGGATTCGGCTTCGTCCTACGAGGAGCCAAAGGTAATTCGCACACTCGTCTGAAATGATTTAAACAATTATTTTCAGAATTCCCTTCAAATCAGCAACTCTTGAAAACACACATTCTCTCATGGTGGGTGACAAAGCCTACTTTTGACATGCGTAATATTTTGTAGTGTTTGACTTCCCTAGTATAAAAGAGCGTTGGTTTGGTGTGTTAGTTCATTGTTTTAGGGTTTGAAAGGAACTTTATTTATGATCCAACTTGCGCGCGTGTGTGTGTTTGTGTGTGTGTGTGTGTGTGGGGGGGGGGGGGGTATTGGGGGAATTTCATATTAGTCATATCATTCCACAAACCCATCTGTCCTGTTTTTGGTTCAATGCACCTTGCATAAACCATCATCATCTTTACTGAACACGGCATGAATTGTCCGTGATGTTGAGTGGCCTCACCAGGCTGTTTGATATTTCACCAAGCTTTGAGATTGGCTCTAAAAATAGACAGTTTGGACTGCTGCATTGGTTTCTATGACAATTCTCACCATGTCATAATCCACGTTGTGTTTCACTGCTGCGTGGAGCGATTGCTTGGTCTATGCTGCGGCTATGTCAAAAGATAAATTTTGTATTTCATCCTCCCTTTTTTGAGAAGCAAAAAGAAAGGGGGGGGGGTGGATAGAGAGGAGAGATTTGGCTTGAAAAACAGGAGGAATGTTCTAGTCATTCTGACACACACTGCCATCACCCTGGGGAACTGACCCAGCCAAGCTTACCCTGCAAGGGGGTGAACACACATACAAACACACAGACATACACTCATGCTCGAGCTGTCACATAGGCTTACATCCTCTTTTGCTCCCTGATAGTCTGCAGTTCTTTCTTTCCCATCTCTCGTCCTTTTTTACTGCTTTGTCCGTATCTCACTGTCACCCTCACTGCTGGACACCTAAACATACAATCACGCAACATGCTTGTGGGCCGTCTGTCTTCAGTGGGATGACTTATAGGAAGTGTCACATGTCACCATTCCACCCACAATATTTTGCAATCTCCCTGGAGCAAGCAACAGATGCACCATGTTGGGGAATAAGAAGCAACAATAACCCAATTAATGACAAGTCAAAGGGAATTGCTGATAAATCCTTTAGTTGTGACTAGTGTACAATTAATGTGGAGGTTATTCTGATTCATAATAATTGTAATTTCAGTTGACTAATGTTTTGTTTTTGTTTTTTTTACAATACACCAGTGCAAAGACTTTCCAATAACTTGAATGTGTAGTATATTGATTTACCACAGATTTCATGGTAACTATTATATAAAGCTGTCAAAGTCAAAGTCTGCTTTATTGTCAATTTCTTCACGTCAAGACATACAAAGAAATCGAAATTGCGTTTCCTACTATCTCACGGTGGAGACAAGACATATTACACCCAATTGGTCCACAGACAAACAAAACATTCAAGTAAACAATACAAAAAGTAAAAATAAGAAGGCACATATAATGAATAAATAAGAGCAACTTGGTTGAAATGGTGCAATTGTCCATACAGCAGACAGTATAATAGCGCAAAAGTACAAGTGGAGTAGTGCATGTAGAGTAGCGCAAGGCAGCCATCGTGGCCCAAAAGGACGTTACGCAGCCGAGGGTGGAGAGAATTCAGGATCCTAACAGCCTGGAGTATGAAGCTGTTGGTGAGTCTGGTGGTGCGGGAGCGCAGACTTCTGTACCTCTTCCCAGAGGGCAGTAGATCAAACAAAGTGTGAGCGGGGTGACTCACATCACTCACAATCGTGGTCGCCTTGCGGGCGAGGTAGGAGGTGTAAATGTCCTTCAGGGAGGGGAGTGAAGCAAATTTTATTTGCTAAAATTTCTCCTGTTCAGTTCAGTTCAGATTATTGTCAACACATAAAAATACAATAAATCTTGTCACGTCTCGTCCCCTGAACGGCTGGGGACGAGACGTGACAAATCTCACTTTGCCCAAGCACCAAAACGGGGCTGTTCAGTTGAATGGAATTCAAAGTGACGGATTTAGATCTTTTGGTTCAAAAATTCCAAAGGCATACTAAATGTATGTATTATGGTCTCTTAATTCTTCGGTGTCATGTTTACAATGTAATTAGCTCCAAGCTCCAGTTATATTAAGTATCCTGACTTTTAAAAAGATAATCATATTAATCACTTTTGATTGACACGGTCAGAGAGATGTTAATTTTACGGTATGTTTATTATTGTGGTTGTAGTTTGTAGTGGTGTAGAAGAGTAATACAACATACTGTGGTCCCATTTCATATTTTTAGCTAAATAACTTAATCATCAGATTGCCGAAGTGGTGATATTGTCATTTCCCTTTTTGTTCCTGTTCCTGCAAAGCGGACACACCCATTGAGGAGTTTACACCCACTCCAGCCTTCCCTGCTCTGCAGTATCTGGAGTCAGTGGATGAGGGGGGCGTGGCATGGCAGGCAGGGCTTCGGACGGGGGACTTCCTCATCGAGGTAAGAGCTGCTGAATCTCTTTTTCCGTGTGTGCGTTGCAATTGGTTAGTAAACCTTTGATCTATACAGTAAGATGGGATAGGTGGTGATGTGCTTACGTTCAACAAAATAATGCAAATATATTTTTCCAGAATATTAACGCATTTGGCATGTCTGTGTTCTTGTTGTTGCCACATCAAGATTTTGAGGCCAGTGATTTTGGCACATCAAGATTGTGAGACCAGTGATCAAGTGTTTAGGGACAATGGTGTCAGCAAAGTAACAAATACTGAGGAAAAAGACCATTGCTGGCCTATTTTTGGAGTTCTACTGTTTGCATCATCAACTGATAAAAATCCTTAAAAACAGCTGCAGTATTTGTTAGTCTTGAACCTTGTCGGCTTTCTTTTGTGTCATTGATGTTGGTGTGCATGTGCTTGCTGAATTTGGAAAATCAACGTCTAATCTAGTATATACACCCCCAAAAGATCATTTTAACATTATAAAATACAAGAATTCAATAGTCCTCAAGGTTTTTCACCAAGTTTTTAAAAAAATATATATATATTTGTTTTTTTACTGTTGCTTAGAATAAAGAGGAACGGCAAATAAAATCAGATTGGAAATGTCATAGTCTGCTGTTGAATTAATTTGCTGGTTGGAGACAAAAAAACGAGTTGCCTGTGAAAAACCTGCACAAATATGTGATGATGATTTTGGTCCTTCATTAGCTCAGTCATCTATCACCGCTGTCTTTACGAATAGCAAAACCTAACGTGGAAGTTTTTTGTTTTTCTGGCCTTGTTTAAAAACCCATGATAAAACATCCTTTGGTTAATGTTTATAAAACTTTTTTATTTTACCACCGTCAATAGTGGGGGGGGGTTACTTTTTGTTTGATGCTCTTCAACTGCTGCAGAGATTCAGTTTACATTTTGTGTTTGTCCACATTTGATGAAATAACAAATTCTATTTAGCCTAACAGCTTCAACATCATTCAAGATAGTTAAAGATATCCTTTTGCTGACTGCATTTGTGAAAATGCCAACAGCCTGTGTCATTCCAATTGTGGAATTTTGGGTGTGGTGCCTTACACCACATCTGCTTACACCTCACAATTTTCATATTTCTATAGATTGAAATTAAAACATTGGCCAGTGGGTGTTGTCACACTTGTGTTATAGTTCTGACATTCGAATGTAGAATCTCTTGAGTGGAGCTCTCACATCTGTTGTTTGAGGGGAATTTCTCCAGATCCTCAGGCTTTCTTCTACGTTCCAAAAGTTAGTTTAATTGATGATTCAGTCCATAGGTGTAAATCTCAGTCTGAATGGTCGTTTGTTTATATGTGCCTTATGATTGGCTGGCGAACCGCTTGGTGTGTACCCCACCTTTTGCCCAAAGTCAGCTGGGACATGGGCTTCAGCTCATCGGTAATCCTAATGAGTAAAGGTGTTGTACAGTGGTATTCAAAATGATTGTTTTTCTAGATAATCTGTTGCTAATGGGAGATGACCACCTTTTGACCACATACTGACATGACATATTGATGCCTGTTGCCTGTTGATGCCTTAAAAATTTAAATTCTAATGCAGCCGGTTCCCCTTTTGAACATCTTACAAGTATAGTAAATACCGTAATTTCCGGACTATAAGCCGCAACTTTTTTTCAAAATGGTGGACCCTGCGGCTTATAGTCAGGTGCGGCTTATATTAGATTTTTTTCGTGATTTTTGTGATGACTTGATCACTTTTACTCTTAACGCTATTATATACAGTAAAAGCTACAAAACAAACTGACAAATAACTCGTTTTCAAATCAGACAAATAAAAACTGGTCAAATATTTAAAAAAAAGATATTATTAAAAGTGAAGACAATTTGCAATTCTAATAATGACACACGAATTTGATGCACAATTTGTCTTCGCGGGCCACATAGAATGATGTGGCGGGCCGTATCTGGCCCCCGGGCCTTGAGTTTGACACCTGTGCTCTAAACCCTTTCTCTTACTCTGCCATGTGACTCAGAGATTACACAAAGCAGTGGTGCTGTTTGGACCATCTGCATTGTATTAAAACCCAATCAATCAGCATTTAAATTCAATTCTTCTGACATTTTGCTCACCAAAAACAAGTTGTAATGAATATGAACTTTTAATGCATTTTATTCAGAAGGTTACTTTGAATCCTGAGGCTTAAATGGCGGCGCGGCATACTTATGGATTTCTACGGCCTCCGGCCTCCAGGGGGCGCTCTAGCAGGAAGCAAGAGCGAGACAGGCGAAGAAGAGATAATGCGCCGAAGAAGACGTACTAGTTTGTGTTTACAACATTTTGCGCATCACGCAGAACGCGATCAAGACGGACATTACCGAATGCAAGCTTTTATACACAAACTGTCATTATGAGGGACAAAAGAAATGCATATGATGTCGCTTTTAAGCCAAAGGCAGTCGATGTTGATGACGTTGTGTTGTCGACTCTGGAGCGTATTTATGGATTTTTACGGCCTCCAGGGGGCGCTCTAGCAGGAAGCAAGAGCGAGACAGACAAAGAAGAGATAATGCGCCGAAGAAGACGTGCTAGTTTGTGTTTTGATCGTCTCGCGCATCACGCACACACCTACACTCGCACTCACACAAAGAAGAGACAGAACGAGATCAAGACGGACATTACTGAAAGGAAGATTTTATACACAAACCGTCATTATGGGGGACAAAAGAAATGCATATGATGCCGCTTTTAAGCTATACGTGTCGCTCGCTAGTTTAATGTAATTTAGCGCTTCGTGCATGAATAAGATTAGCATGAAGAGACCCTCATCACACTCGAAGAAATGCATAAAAGCGACGACGAAAGAGAGACTGAGAAAGTGTGAGGCGAAGGATATCTAACGCTATTCCAATTGGACACTAAGGAGGAAGACTTCGATGGTTTCAGTGCACAGGAGGAAGATGAAGACGGCTCTTTTTTTACTTTTACCGGTATGTTTTTTTTTAACCAGCCCTGTTAGTGCTGCTGTGTTGCTGCTGTGTTACCGCCGCGTCTCAATGACTTTTACCGGTATGTTTTATTGAATCAAACCCTATTAGTGCTGTGTTACTCCCGTGTTGCTGCGGTATTACTGCCGCGTCACAGGCAGTGTTTGGAAAGAAATGTTAAGGTATGTTTTTAAAGCTTTAAAAAAACTTTCTGTGTCCAGTCTTTCTTTGCTAATAACTCGCGTGCACACTTCCGCGTTGCTGCGGTACTACTGCTGCGTCACAGGCAATGTTTAGAAAGACATGTTCACGTATGTTATTAAAACATTAAAAAGGCTGTCTTTCTTTGTAAAAAACTCGTGTGCACGTGCGGCTTATAGTCCGGTGCGGCTTATGTAAGAAAAAAACTGAAATATCCCTGAATTTCAGCTGGTGCAGTTTATAATCCGGTGCGGTTTATAGTCCGGAAATTACGGTAAACATTTTGAGGTGTACCACAAACCTGTCTAATACCATTTTTTAAATGCAGATCACCAAGCTTACTCTCACTTGTTTCTTCAATCAGTTCTCTAAACTTTTATCTGCAGGCAATGTAGTTGTAGCGCTGCCGTACCACTTCTGCTATAGCTCACATTGTGACAACTGTAACTAAGATGAACACACAGAGTGAGTGACATTACAACTAATAAGTGGTGCAGCTATATCAAGTGACTTAAGGCCTATTCATACTTGCCGGGGCGTAGGCCGTGCGGACGTCACTGCAGCAATGCAGCAATGCAGCATGCAGTTTGCCTTCACAGTCGCGGGTAGCCCAGACGCGTTTTGAAAATGTGTTGCAGTTTCACTCTAACCCAGAGAATGTTGCTCTGGCTGGTATTGGCTTGGACAACACAGGGTTGCAAGTTGTGGTCGGGGTTTTCACTTTACTTTTTGAACAAGTACAAAGTGGAAATAATATAATAGAGACCGAGCCTACTAAATGATACATTTAATTGTATTGTAGAAGGCAGTGGCGTAGACCTGTAGGTAGTATGTACACTCGCACATACCAGTGTTAGTTTTGATTTTCATTCGGACTTTTGGGGTGATTGTATTTTGATCTTACACTAGGACCCCTGCTAATTTTTCTGTTAATAAATTCTGTTCAGTCAGCCCTGCACTTCTGCCTTGCCTGGCCTTCTTACTTGCATTAGGTGAAATATTTTGCACTTTATAAGTCATGCAAATAAGATGTACCATTAATATGAATAAATGTGCCCAAGAAAGACAAAGAGAAGATTGATCTTTTTTAACCACCATATGTCTTTGTCTTGGTTTCTCAAATTTCCTGAAAGATTTCTTACTTCATTATTACATAATTTTGCTTCATAACTATGTCCTTTGCTAATGTCCACATAAAGCTGCAGAGTCAAGAATTGCCCTCCCTCTCGCACACGCACACAAACACAAAACTCAAACACACACACACACACACACACACACACACACACGCGCGCGCACGCACGCACGCACACACAATGAGGTTAAGGGATGAGTCTGGGTGTATCCCACTACTCAGACAGAGCACATGGCAGCCCCAATAATTATAAGTAATACAGGAATTTGACAGATGGAAAAATCCCTAGGTGTGTGTCAAAAAGCCGAAGTTGAATGAGATACTCTATTCAGTACAACAACCAAATATTTTTCCCAAATTGACAAAAACATTGTGTCATCAGCGGCCACACTTTGGAATTGTGGTTAGGACATGTGCTTCAAAGCTAAGAGAGTCTGGGTTTGAATCTTACCTGAGCCCTTCCTGTATGGAGTTTGTATGTTCTTTCCGTGCTTGGCAGGGTAAATAATACGGTGACGTTATCCAACAGTGTAAATGTCAATGCATGTTCCTTACTTACAATAGCCCAGTTTCAAGTTTGAAAACAATGTGGTGTCATTTTGGGGGCGCGGCTTAACTGGAGCAAAAAGGTCCAGTGCCCTCGCTTAAAAACACACATTACCATATTTCAACAAACACAGCTCCCACTACATCCCATGGCTTGTCCAAGCAGGAATTGCATTCTGAAGGTTAAAGGGAGGGCAGCTCGGTGGCGCACTGCTTAGCACGCACGCCTCACAGTTAGGAGGGCGCGGGTTTGATTCCACCTCCGGTCCTCCCTGTGTGGAGTTTGCATGTTCTCCCCGTGCCCGTGTGGGTTTTCTCCGGGCACTCCGGTTTCCTCCCACATCCCCAAAAAACCATGCTTGGTAGGCCGATTGAGCACTCCAAATTGTCCCTAAGTGTGAGTGTGAGTGTGAATGTTTGGTCGTCTCTGTATGCCCTGCGATTGGCTGGCAACTGGTTCAGGGTGTCTGTTGATAGGCCCGCGACCCCCATGGGGACAAGCGGTATAGAAAATGGATGGATGGAGGTAAAAGGGAAATTATTAGCACACTGATTTTAACTTCTCACCAGCCAGACTTGTCTGTGTTACATCAGCCAGTAGGATCAACCAGCCGCGACACACAGTGAAGCTCTCTGCCCACCGCCGGACCTCTCCAACCCATCTGCTTGCCATCCATCTGGCTGAAGCAGGAGATGCCAGTCACTGCCAGTCAGCCAGCCCGTGTTGCTTGGTCCCGCCGCTAATTAGTCATTCCGTGTGCCTCAATGTAAAAAACTGTGAGACAACGCCCGGAGCTCAGCTTGTGCAAATGTAAAAGTTGGACTTTTAGGATTGGGAGTCTCCAGTGATGTGGCCCACCCTTCACCGAGTGTGGTGCACCTCTATTTTGGATAGGCAATGGAGGGAGTACCCCATATGTGGACAAAATAACCCTTAGATTTCAGTCACAAAAAAGCCTCTCCGACCACTTTGTGTTTGCTTACCTTGGTGATTTTCATTCATCAGCCAAACCGCTTATCCTCACGAGTTCGCGGGCATGCTGGGGCTGTCTTTGGGTGGTGTTCTGGTTGCCAACTAATCACAATGCACACAGACAAATAACTATTCACACTCACCCCCACGGATAATTTACAGTGGTCAATCGACCTACCATACATGTTTTTGGGATGTGTGATGAAACTAGAGTACCCACACAGGCAGTGAGAGAACATGCAAACGCCACACAGAAAGGCCGGAGCCGGAATTGAACCCTGCACCTCTGAACTGTGAGGCAGATGTTCTAATTAGTGCGCCTCTTGGTGACTTATGAAAGAAAACAGACAGATGTGACAGAAATGGCACTGAAGGTGTCGATTATAAATTTCAACATTTCATGACTGGCCAATGTGATATTATTTCAAATTTTTATTTTTGCTATTACGGCTTTGGTAACCAAAACCCAAACAAGAGGACATTTTTGTATACAAAAGTAGTGGTGTTTACTGCTGGCTTCCCTTCTTTTGCCTCCACCTAACACAGTGAAATCATAACCTACGTCATGATGACTTACAGCCTGATACAGATCTCGTTTTTTGTTCCTGTCCTTGTCTTGGAATCACTTGTGACGGCACGACACAAAAGTCATCACTCTCGTTGTTATAGTCTAATATCATCAATCGTGGAGATTGAATGTTCTCAAATTCTCTCAAATTACCATGTTTTGCATCCAATCCTACGTAAACATTATGTTGAGATATGCTAACCTGCGTTTTCGAATGAGTGCGCCAGATCTTTTTGCCTCCAGCAAAATTATTTACATTTATTTACATGATTTACAAACTCTAAAGGGAGCATAAATATAACTGTAAGAACACCCAATCAGAGGACAAGCACAATGTCTATTTTAAGCTTTCTTATGACTTCATAGCTATCGTGTCTCTTGCAAGCAGCCCTGCAATGAAAATGGGTTTATTTTGTGATTCTGCTAAATGGAGCATTATTGTTTGTGTGTGCAGCTCTTACGCTTTACAATTTCTACACCCAAATTTTTTCCCATTAGCCTCTTTACACATCTTTAAACATGTCTCCTTCTGTCTTTAAGTCACTAATGCAGATGTCGCATTGTATGGTCATGTTCAAAACTATATTGAAGGGCTTTATAATGTTTATAATGCTCACAGCTGCCCAGCCTGTAGCAAGTGAGCCATGAATTGTTGGTGTTACAGCTCATATGCTATAATTAGCATGAACAAATTAATTCTGCAGTGATTGATAACGATCATGGTACTTTTATTTTTCCAGTGAGAATGGTTTTGATTCTGTATTTGGTCCGCACGCATTTTAATGTATTTGTGTACGAGACCTACATTAAGCTACAACTGAAAAAGCATCGTCATAGCACAACCCCATTCTAAAGAACATTGTTTCACTGGAAAACATTTAAAGCGTTGTTGCGTCATGTTGTCCTACTTTATAGCTAAAAATTATTTTAAGAAACATGATCCGTTTTAAAGCCCGACATTAACAGTGTCTCGATGGTACAGGACAATTGTGGCACTGTATTGCGCCAACGCAATGGGTCAGTACAAATGCCATTAGTAAATACCATGATATCAACGCATATTTGCTCTTTTGTTTTTAATATGTTGCGTTTTAGCCACTTAAATTGTTCAAGCCATTCTACCACATTACGTTGCACATATCAAGTTCCCTCAAGGAATAGCTCCATCAACATATAAAGCCAAGAAGAAAGAGCTGTGTGGATCTGCACTTTGTACTCAGTAAATTAACTAAATTACCGTATTTTTCACACCATAAGGTACACTTAAAAGCCTTTAATTTGATCAAAAAATGAAGGTGCGCCTTTTAATAAGGTGCGCCTTTGTGTGGACCAAATTCCAAAATCTGTTAAGTTGTTTTGTGTGACTTCCGTAATATACAGGCGAAATATGAAGACCCGATTAACCAATCAGAGGACATAATGTTTTACGTAGATCGGGGCAAAAAGACAATCAGAGGACTAGACGTAACACGTAGAGGAGTACGTACCTCCGTCGCCATTGGTAAATAAATACTATCGTTTGTGCAAAATACGTACCTCCGCCGCGACTGAAAATAAATACAACTCCATCCATCCATCCATCTTCTTCCGCTTATCCGGGGTCAGGTCGCGGGGGCAGCAGCTTTAGGAGGGACTCCCAGACTTCCCTCTCCCCAGCCACTTCATCCAGCTCATCCCGGGGGATCCCAAATAAATACAACTGTTTGTGCAAATCTGTAAAGTTGTTTTGTGTGACTTTCACCAAGGTACCTACTTTGGCTCAACACCGGGCATACTCCCGAGCTCAACAATATGCATGCATTCGCCGCGCTCCTTTATTATTTCGAGTTTCATATCTATAGTCTTAGGAGACATACTCGACTACACTGCTTAGCGCTGAGACGAACAGAGAATGACAGAGCAGAAGATGTGGGTGGCTGCTGCATCGGTTCGGAAGTCGAAATTTGGTTCGTAAGTAGATGCAAAAAAACCCACGAGGCTCCGGTTCGTATCTCGAAAAGTTCATAAGTATAGGCGTTCGTAAGTAGAGGTACTACTGTAATAGTAATAATTTACACGCAAATAATAGTGATAGATGAAGTCTAATTGATAATTGATCTAACAAAATAGATACACCAATAACCAATGCTCGAAATGTTTGTGAGTCAAATTTTACATATTTACTACACCACATAAAAACACATTGAATAAGAAAACGGGAAATCGCAGATTTATCAGTTTTTTCTGAACTGTCCCATGAAGCTTTGCTGGGCTAGAACGCTGAACGCTCTATATATACTATATTCAACATGAATAAATGAAAACAAAGACGAGGGCAGTCGAAAACACTATTGTTTACAACAGCTCTTGCTCGCCCTCCTTGTTTTCTGGATGGAATTCTTAATTCTGAATTCTTAGCAAGTACGCAGTGTAAAAAAATTGGCCTGCGGGTGTCGTCATCTTCTTTTGTGCCAAGGCGTATTTTAAATCACTTTGTTGGCAGTCCAAGACCATATTTTAGTCAAGCTTACCTGACGCTATAATGCAGTGAGCATTCTCATAGCCAACTAGGACTGGCTTTAAAATCAAAAGGCAAAACCACCACCCTGTCATGATGTAAGAAGGGACAAAGAAAAAATAATGCTTTTGAGAGAGAGGAGCAATCACTGTTCTGCTATTTTTCTCTTGTCAAGTTTTCTTATTTATTAAACTTACTTATAAATCATTTTAATGATAGGGGCAGGGATGACAAGCAAAAGAAGTCTCTTTTTCTGACCCGTTTCACCATCCACTTAGGCCACATTGTAGCTTTCGATGAAAATAAATGTGAGTTTACTGACTTACTCTCCCGGGATTTGTGGAAGACATAACAGTATATTGTTTTCAAAATATTGTTTAGCATATAGGGCGGCTCGGTGGCGCACTGGGTAGCACGTCCGCCTCACAGTTAAGAGGGTGCGGGTTCGATTCCACCTCCGGCCCTCCCTGTGCGGAGTTTGCATGTTCTCCCCGAGCCCGCGTGGGTTTTCTCCGGGCACTCCGGTTTCCTCCCACATCCCAAAAACATGCTTGGTAGGCCGATTGATCACTCCAAATTGTCCCTAGGTGTGAGTGCGAGTGCGAATGGTTGTTTGTCTCTGTGTGCCCTGCGATTGGCTGGCAACCGGTTCAGGGTGTCCCCCGCCTACTGCCCGATGACGGCTGGGATAGGCTCCAGCACGCCCGCGACCCCCGTGGGGACTAAGCGGTTCAGAAAATGGATGGATGGATGGATGGATGTTTAGCATATATAAGCAGCAAGCCTAAAATGTATGTTAGGCCAGGTTCATATTGAAGGCATCCGAGATGAGTTTTTTGCCTGTATGCGACCTGTATCTGTTTTTTTAATGACAGTTTGAAGGTCTCAATTTTGCTATATTTTAAATCCGACATGGGTCACTTTTGTATGCGGTCATAGATTTGATATGTACCATATTTGTCGGACTATAAGTCGCTCGGAGTATAAGTCGCACCAGCCATAAAATGCATAATAAAGAAGAAAAATACATATATAAGTTGCACCGGAGTATAAGTTGCATTTTTAGGGGAAATTTATTTGATAAAATCCAACACCAAGAACAGACATGTCATCTTGAAAGGCAATTTAAAATTAAAATAAAATAGGCAGCAACAGGCTGAAGGTGCGGTATGCTAACGTTACATAAACACATAAACAAGGAACTGAGTACGTGCTTGACATAACATATTATGAGTTATTCAAATAACTATAGCATAAATAACATCCATTTATCGAAACATTGATATTCCAAATCGCGT
The DNA here is from genome assembly GCF_024217435.2 of Syngnathus scovelli. Taxonomy (NCBI): domain Eukaryota; kingdom Metazoa; phylum Chordata; class Actinopteri; order Syngnathiformes; family Syngnathidae; genus Syngnathus; species Syngnathus scovelli. Next base: position 3,006,382 of record NC_090850.1, on the reverse strand, counting down.
CATTCCAAATCATTAAATCCAATGAAATCTTCATCCTCGGTGTCACTTATAAACAACTTCGCTAACCCCAGAAGTAGAAGATGCAGCGCTTCCTCTTCAACGTGGCTTACATCAGACTTATTGTTAGTTGCAGTTCCAATTATTCCACAGGCCTAGAGCGTTTTAGTGTGAAAGTAACATGTGAAATGATATAGTGTTAATAATTTCACACATAAGTCGATCCTGAATATAAGTCGCACCCCCGGCAAACTATGAAAAAAACTGCAACTTATAGTCTGGAAAAATCGGTATTAGGAAAATTGTTAATATATTTTTTTAATTTATGTATTTTAAGAGAAAATTATTCAAAATAATGAACAGTATGTTATGTTGGGTGGCAGCATGGTGGGGCACTGGTTAGCATGTCCGCCTCTCAGTTCAGAGTTGCAGGCTTCGACTACGGCGCTGGCCTTCCTGTGTGGACTTTGTATGTTCTCCCCGTGGCTGCGTAGGTTTTCTCCAGGTACTCCGGATTATTCCCATATTCCAAAGACATGGTAGGCTAATTGACCACTCCAACTTGTCCGTAAGTGTGGTTGTGAGTGTGAATGGGTGTTTGTCTATGTGTGCCTTGCAATTTGCCACTCAACGAGTTCAGGGTGTCCCCCGCCTACTGCCCGAAATCAGCTGTGATGGACTCCAGCGTGTCTACGACCCTCGTGAGGATAATGGATGGATGGGTGGACTATGCCGTGCTTTCAGCAAATGTAGCATTTGTAGTACACAGTGGAGTATTTGGGGTTTGCTGCTTAAACGATGAACAAATACCGAACGCAGATTTTGGGTGCAAGTCTCAGCTCTTTAAATACACTGTAAAGAATTTCACTGTAAAATAACAGTCAATTACTGGCAGAAGGGATGCAGTAATTGTTATTTTACAATGCACCTACCGTAATTTATTTTAACATTGTATTACTGTTTTTTGAATTACATTATATTACTGTAGGATAACAGTAAATGGTGTCATAACTTTACGATGCATCCACTGTTTATTTGAACAGTTATCTACTGCATGGTTGACATTGTTGTTTTAGCACAGTTATGGCCAACAGTAATCCTTTTTGTTCTCATGAACAAGTTTGTTGCTAACTAGCCAGTATGCCTGATTCATTCTGCAACGCTACAATACGTCATACATATTGTGCTGTCAAAATCTGACTTGAGCTGGTTACTAAATAGTTTTGTGTGGGTTTGTCCTTCATTATTATTTTTTCTTGCATATCCTGGTCAAGGCCGTGGGGAGCTTATGCCTGCTGTCATCATGTTCTTCTGTGAAAATGTGCGTGACAATTTGACTTGAATTTGAAAATTCTCATTCGGCTTTAGATTATAAGAGTCACTTTGCTTAGAAATGATGTTTTATTTTATTTGTTTATTATTTTTTGACTTCAAAGACTTGGAGACTTGGAGTTGAAGGATGGTAACATGACAGATGGCAACACAATAAAATGTATTACACATTTTCTACACTGTTATTGTGTCATATACAATGTGATTCATTTATTTACTGGATGTTCACACTGCCCAGTGGCACATACAATTAATCTAAATTGCAACAGAGTGAATATCAGGCCTTAAACACAGCGCTACTACGTCGTTACTGTGCGTCCACCTCCGATTGTTGTCATGGAGACGGGTGCACCGAAATTTAGGGTTTGTCATAGTTGTGTTGTGCTATGGAGAGAAAATAAGTAAAAGAGAAGATGAATGTGGTTGTTTATACAGTAGAAAGGGACACTTTTAGACAGCAATATTACAAGAGTTATGAATGAAGTACAACAACTGTTAACTCATAGTTAATCACACATTTTATTTATTATAAAAAATCCCTTGATTTTTTTTATTCATTGATTAGCCAATTTTGATAGACTTAACTTTTTTTTAACTTTTTTTATTTTTCTTTAGCACACTTTTCCCTACTTTTACTCATCTGATTTAATGGTCTTCTGCATTAAAAAAATCTTTGATACCTGAGAAGAAATATATTTACAAATATAAATATATTTAATATATACTATGAATGCTCTGATCAATCGGTGGCTGAGCGTTACTGGCCGATATTCGTGAGAAAGTGATTGATCATTGAATTCAGTCAGGCCCTTGATGGCCAATCAGTCACATTTTCTCTGGCTCTAACTCTGGTGAAAGTATTTTCACAATGCTATTATTTGTTTTTAGCATAATCTCACAATTTCACAAACAACCTATAGCCACAGTTTGTTTGAAAAAAAAAAAAGAAACTGACAAATGTTAGCATTTAAATATGACGGACATTAAATTACTGACAACAGAAACACACTTGTATAGCTATGGTCTTCTTCGCCGCCTTTTCTTTTTCATCTTTTCCGGCAGCCGCGAGGACCATTTATTTTCTATAGTTTTTCAGTCGCCGCATCGCAAAATTTGGGCACCATAAAGCCTTGTGTAACGCTTCCACTATAAACAGATGTGTGATATCCCTATCCATCCATTTTCTGTACCGCTTGTCCCCACGGGGGTCGCAGGCGTGCTGGAGCCTATCCCAGCAGTCATCAAGCGGGGGACACCCTGAACCGGTTGCCAGCCAATTGCAGGGCACACAGAGAAGAACAACCATCCGCACTCCCTCCTACGGGAAATTTGGAGTGCTCAAACAGCCTACCATACATGTTTTTGGGACATGGAAGGAAAGAGGAGTGCCCGGAGAAAACCAACACAGGCACGGGGAGAACATGGAAACTCCACAGAGGGAGGGCCGGAGGTGGAATCGACCCGCAATCTCTGAACTGTGAGGCGGACGTGCTAACCAGTTCCCCACTGTGCCGCCATACCTTATATATAGTATATATTTTGTTTTAAACCACATTTTAGAGCTACAATTTCAATACGAATACCGTGACAGTACGATATATTCAAGGATATTGTGCTGTCAGAATATGACTTGAGCTGGTTACTAAATAGTTTTTGTGTGGCTTTGTTCTTATGCTCCCCTTACAGGTGATTCATTCATTCATTTTTTTTGGTCGCATATCCTGGTCAAGGCCGTGGGGAGCTAATGCCTGCTGACATCAGACGTAGGGTCGACTGCACTCAGGACTGATCATTCATCAATCACATTGCACATAAACTATTCACACTCACATTCACACCAGAACTGAATGGCAACTGAACCCATGCTGTCTACGTACACAGAAGTCATACGAGGGTGCCACTACACCATTAGTGACTACTCCCTTTACAGTTGTTAACTGCAGCACGCATCGGAAAATAAATTATTGTTAATTAACATGCTTTTGTGGAGCTGACTGCAGTGCAGTGATTTAGAATCTAGACACTACTACTGAACAGCATCAAAGAAACATTTTGATGCTTCACGTCATTTATGCTTCACGTCTTATAAATCATTCTGATTTGGAGCCTCTATGTCACATATGTCAGAGTCAAGGCCCGCGGGCCACATCCGGCCCGCGAGAAGGTTTTTTACGGCCCCTGGGATAATCTTGATTTATTATTAGAACCGGCCCGCAGACCGCAGCAAGCCGGCAGCCCGCAGATCTTTTACACGCACCAATACTACATTTCCCACAATGCAACGGTGACGCACCGAGCAGTACGCTGCTTCATTTCAGTGTTTATTATTAGCACAGCAGTCGTCAGCATAAGTGTAAAATTAACTTTCAGATACCCATCAAAAATGGCAAAAAGGAAGGTGGACACTGAGAACCGGGGGTTTCAAACAAGGTGAGAGTCGGAGTATATGTTCATGGAGGTAGCTGGAAAACCTGTGTGTCTTCTGTGTGGAGAAAGTGTGGTGGTACTAAAAGAGTATAATCTGAGACGACATTATGAAACGAAACACGCGGACAAAAACAAGAATATGGACATGGAAAAAAGGCTACAGAAGGCCGAGGAATTCAAACGAGGCCTCAAATCTCGACAGGCTCTGTTCAAAAAAGCTAAATCACAAGGCCAGGCTGCTGTCAAGGCCAGTTGGCAGAAGAGATCGCTAAATCAGCCCGGTCATTTACGGAGGGGGATTTCATCAAAAACTGTATGATTAAAGTTTGTGATGAAATTTGCCCAGAAAAAAGGCAACTCTTTTTAAATGTGAGTCTGAGTAGAAACACCATTGCCGAGCAAGTAGACCAGTTGTCCACCAATCTAAAAGAGCAGCTTGTGAAAAAAGGAAAAGGTTTCATCGCATATTCCTTGGCTGTGGATGAGAGCACCGACATTTCTGACATTGCCCAGTTGTCAATTTTCATCTGCGGAGTGGACTCCAGCCTAAGCGTGACAGAGGAGTTTTGGGCTTTACATGGCACAACTACGGGGCATGATTTGTATAAAGAGGTGTCAAGATGTGTAAATAAGATGGAGCTGCCTTGGGAAAAACTCGTGGGTTTGACAACCGACGGAGCACCTGCGATGTGTGGACACAGGAGCGAACTGGTGGCGAAGATACGGGAAAAGATGCAAGAGGAAAACGCGACAGGTAAGCTGGCAGCTTATGATTGTATCATACACCAGAAGCGTTGTGCGGTAAAGCCTTGAAAATGGAACATGTGATGAGCATCATCACACGCGCAGTTAACTTTATCAGAGCCAAAGGTTTAAATCACCGCCAGTTCAAGGAATTTCTGATGGAGTTAGAAACGGAGCATGGTGATTTGCCTTATCACACAGAGGTGCGATGGCTAAGCCAGGGAAAGGTGCTCCAAAGATGTTTCGAGCTTCGTGAGGAGATTTGTCTGTTCTTGGACAGCAAAGGGAAAGACACAACACAACTCAGAGACGAGATGTTTCTGTGTGAAATGGCTTTTCTTTGTGACATTACGAGTCATCTGAATGCAATGAACTTGCAGCTGCAGGGTCGGGATCGTGTCATCTCTGATATGTACAGTACAGTGAAGGCATTTAAAACCAAACTGACTCTGTGGGAGACGCAGATGTGGAAAGAAAATTTGAGCCACTTTCCCATCTGCCAGACTATGAAAGAGAAGCTCTCTACCAGTGCGTTCCCGAGCGCACAGTTTGCTGATAAAATAGGTATGCTTGCCGCTGACTTTCGACGCCGATTTGCTGACTTTGAAGCACAAAAAAACAGGTTTGAACTGCTCGGTAACCCATTTGCTGCTGACGTGGAAAGCTCACCACCAAACCTCCAAATGGAGTTGATTGACCTCCAATGCAATGATGCTCTGAGGGCAAAATATGCGGCAGTGGGTGCTGCGGAGTTTGCCCGTTTCCTCCCCGACACAATGCCCCAGCTGCGCATCCAGGCTGCTCAAACGTTGTCTATGTTTGGCAGCACATACCTGTGTGAACAACTGTTTTCTTTGATGAACCTGAACAAAACATCACACGGAAGTCGACTTCCCGCTGAACACCTTCACTCAATTCTGAGGATTTCCTCAGCTCAGAGCCTTACCCTGAACATTGATGAACTTGTGGAAAAGATTTCTGTGCAATCACATATTTAGAGTTTTTACTCAGTTCAAGTTTAAAAGTTAAAGTTTAATATTTGTTTTCACTGCATGTTACTTCTCCTTGAGGAAAGTGTTTTTGTACTGATCTCCCTGTGCGTTATGTACTTCATGTACGTTGTCACAGTTCATCAGCCAGCCAAACTCATGTATAGAACACTTGAGCCAGGATTCAGAGCGTCTTGCTCCCTTTATTTCGATTCAGTGTTAAACACAACGAGTGAAACTGCAAGTGAAACAACAAACACACTTAGTTTCTTCTTATTTTATAAACAATAATAAAGTTATCCAATAAAACAATGATAACTTACAGCCGTTGATTCCATGAGCATAAGGAGAGGAGAAAGTTTTGCTTAGATGACGCGAGTAACGCCAACGTCTCTCCACTCATCAGATGTCAAGTCGCTTCAACAAAAACATGCACAGCTTCCGGTGCATTTCAAAATACATTTCCGGTTTGCTTCCGAACGACAAATAACCATTGCGTATGCTTCTTTACATAGAAAACATTACATCATGAAAACAATTCTGAGGGCAGAACACTTCCCGTCTGGCATTTAATGCCACTAACCTTTGAAACTACTTTCCTTTTTTCTCAGTCCACTTTTAATCCGCTTTTTCCATGAGAAGGACCACTTCAGAAATGGGCCGCAGGTAAGTTTTCGAGATGCCTTGGGATGATGTCCTCACCTCAACCTTCCGGACCTTCCCATCACTGCTCTTGGGTGTGGATATGACCATAGCCATCGGCCACTCATTCCTTGGCACTTGAGTTTGCTTTAGCAGCACAATGTCCCCTGGTTGAAGGTTGCGTTGTGTCCTGTGCCACTTACGTCTCAGATGAAGAGTGCTCAGGTACTCATTTCTCCAACGGTTCCAGATACATCCAGCCCCACATAGCTGAAGGGTGGAGAGGTGTCGAGTCGCTCCGGAGGGAGGTCAGCCATTTTTTGCACTTCCACCTTCCCTCTCAGCTTACGGCATGTCACACAGTGATAGAGGATAGAGCTCACCAGCCCTTTGCCAGCGACAATCCATAGTCCAGCTGCCCTGATGGCTCCCTCTGTGAATTGTCGCCCCTGGTGCTCTACCTCTGCATTATGGTGTTCCACAAGCAGCCTGGTGACCTGGTTTTGCTTCGGGAGGATGATTGGGTGTTTTATCTCTGAGTCGAGAGAAGCATGCCTGAGGCGCCCTCCGACCCGCAGCAGGCCCTCACACATGTAGGGGTCCAGGGTCAAGATCTGACTTGAGTTAGAGACTTCTTTGTGTGCTTTAAGAGCAGCGTATTCATCTGGATATACATCTCTTTGGACAGTCTCTAGTATGAGTCTCTTGGCTGCTGCAAGCTCCTCAGGAGTGCGAGGTCCGCTGCACTGATGCCAGCCTTTGCATGCATGCTGTGGTGTGTCTGTTGAGTCTGAGGTGGAGATTGACTTGTGAGAACGTGTCTGATGTATCAGAAAGGAAACGGCTCTCAGCAAGGAGCTCCATTTTGAAAAACGCTGGAATCTTGAAGAGTTAAGTGGCTTGGTTTCGATGTGCGTAAGTAAAGCTGTCACTTGCGGTCTGACCTCCACATCTTTTCCAGGCTCTATCAGATCGAACTGAATGTGCGTGTCCAGCTTAGGAGTCTTGTGAAGAAAGTCGGGTCCTACGAACCACATTGTGTCCATCAGCTGTGATGCAGGTACTGACCTGGTGGCTAAATCAGCAGGGTTATGTTCCGATGGCACATAATGCCACTGCTCAGGAGAGGTTGTTTGGCGAATACGATGCACACGATTGTGCACGTACACAAAGAAGCGCCTTGAGTCGTTATAGATGTATCCGAGGACCACCTTGCTGTCGAAGTAGAATTTCACAGCGTCTGGTTTGTGGTCCAGTTCACTCAAGACCAACTCTGCCAGCTCAACAGCCAGGACGGCACCACAGAGCTGAAGTCGTGGGATCGTAGCCTCCGGCTGCGGTGACAGTCTAGCCTTTCCCATCACAAATCCCACTTTGCAATGGCCCTCCTTACTGACTGCTCTTAAGTATGCAACCGCCCCTATAGCCCAGTTAGATGCATCACAAAAAACACACAGTTCTGTGTACCTTGGCTCCGAGAGTGACATTGAAACATAGCAGCGGGGCACATGGAGGCTACTCAGCTCTTTGAGTGATGATTCCCATGTTTTCCACATGCTCGCCTTTTCGTCAGGGAGTGGAGTGTCCCAATCCTGGACCCCACTGGACAGCTCTCGCAGTAGCAGCCTGCCTTTGATGGTCACTGGGGCGGCCAGACCCAGCGGGTCGAAGACGCTGTTGACAACCGACAGCACCCCACGGCGAGTGTAAGGCTTATCAGCAATGGCCACGTCAAAGGTGAGCATGTCTGTGTTAATGTCCCAGCATAAGCCTAGGCTCCTCTGCGCAGGGAGAGAATCATCATTATGCCCCAGCTCTCTAATGCCAGAAGCCAGTTTTTCAGGTTCGAAAGCTTTCATCACAGTGACACTGTTTGATGCAATTTTGTGCAGCTTCAAATTAGACTCGGCGAGTGAGGCACAGGTAGGTTTCAGCAGGTCTATGGCAGCAGACTCGGTGGGCAGTGACACGAGTCCATCGTCAACGTAGAAATGTCTATGAACAAACTGTGTTGTGTCAGTGCCATACCTTGCTTCGCCTTTCTTGGCAGCACGCCGTAGTCCATAGATGGCTACTGCAGGCGATGGGCTGTTGCCGAAGACGTGTACTCGCATGCGGTACTCTTGAACCTCTTCAGACAGGTCATTGTCTTTGTGCCACAGAAATCTGAGGTAATCTCTGTGCTCATGCCTCACCAGGAATCCATAAAACATCTGCTGGATGTCCGCAGTGACAGCAATGAGATCTTTCCTGAAACGCAGCAGCCCGCCAAGCAGAGTGTTATTCAGGTCGGGCCCTGTGAGAAGCACTGAGTTGAGGGAGAGGCCGTTCAGTTGGGCGCTTGAGTCAAACACGACCCGTATTTGCCCAGGCTTCTGGGGGTGGTACACACCAAAAAAGGGCAGGTACCAGCATTCTTTTGTGTCGTCAATGGATGAGGCAATCTCTGCATGGTTGTTTTCAAAAAGCTTTTCCATGAAAGAGGAAAACTGCTCTTTCATCTCAGCGTTTTTTCTCAAAGTGCGCCGTAGAGAGCTGAGACGAGACAGGGCTTGCACTCTGTTATTTGGGAGCCGAGGTCGAGGTGACTTAAATGGTAGGGGAGCTACCCAGTTATTCCTTTCATCCTGGGCGACTTCTTTTTCCATAATTTCCAAGAACAATTCATCCTCAAAGGACATGGCACACTTGTTGTCACTGTCTGTTCGTTGGAAAACAGTCTGCCCGAGCTGATCCTTGACTGGCAATGCTTTCAACGTATGTGTAGTGTGGCTATGCTTGTCCTCCCCGCCGTAGCATGGTTTCTCTTTCACACTGATGCTGTTTTGGCAAGGAATGAGAAGTGATGGACGTCCATTTTGAAGCACATGAGTTTTGAAGACGCTCAGGGTTGGTTTGTGGGCGTTGTCCAGGCAGACTTCGCCTATAATGACCCAGCCTAAGTCCAGGCGCTGGGCAAAAGGTGCGTTATCAGGACCGTTGACTTGATCTCTCACTTTGTGTGCACGTATCATATCTCTCCCCAACAGGATCATCATCTCTGCATCAGGATCCAGGTTGGGAATGAGAGGAGCGAGATGCTTCAGGTGCGCATGTGTGAGGGTTACCTCTGGAGTTGGAATCTCAGATTTGTTATTCATTATTTCATTGCACTCAATGAGAGGTGGAAGGTCTAGGCGCACACCTCCGTTCACTGCTTCGACCTGAAAGCCCGCCGCCTTCCTGCCGATCATCTCTGTGGTGCCGGCGCAGGTCTTCATCAGGTAAGGGGAGAGGCTGCTCTCGACTTTGAAAAGGTGGAAAAATTCAGAGCGGGCCAGTGAGCGGTTGCTCTGATCGTCAAGTATGACATACATCTTGACAGAGCGATCCGGCTGTTCCCGAGGGAAGACGCGCACCAGGCACACCTTTGAGCATGAACGTGGGAGGTTGCCCTTGCCACAAACTTTAGTGCATCGTGACGTCACTTCGAGTGGGGAATTGCCTTGTGCTACTGTGTCTATTTGTGGAAGGGCCGATTGATCGGGAGGCAGAGAGGTGTCTGGGTGCATCGCAGAGCTGTGTCTTTGGCTGTCACACTCACCACATTTCAATGATGCCTGACAATCCTTGGCAAGGTGGTTTGGGGCGCAGCATTTAAAACAGCGTTTATGTTCTTTAAGAATGTCTTTTCTTTCCTGTAATGTTTTCGCTCTAAATGATCTGCATTTTTCCAATGGGTGTGTTTTCTTGTGCACAGGGCAATAATGAGCCGGATCATTGTTTTCCTTTCCATCTTCCGTAGAGTTTAAGGTGTTTGCATCAGTGGTACCAGACACGTCTGTTTTGCGCACAGATACAGCAGTCTTAAATTCACTTGGCTTGAATGGAGCTTTCTCACCTTTGCCGTACGGCTGGCTACTGATGGACAGGCTGAAGTTTGGGTCGTTTCGAGCCTTGGCTTGGCCATACACAAAGTCCACAAAAAACGAAAAGGGAGGGAAAGATGTCCTGTAGCGCTCCTTGTACTTTGAGCCTACACCGAGCCATTTCTCCTGCAGGCCTGAAGGTAACTTCTCCACGATAGGCTTTATCCCACGAGGCGTGTCGAGGTATGCAAGGCCAGGAAGATATCCATCGTTTTTGGCTGCTAATAGCTCCATGAGGAGATCACTGAGCAATCTTAGCTTCGTGTTGTCTCTAGCAGACAGACGGGGAAAATCATCCACTCTTTTGAACAGGGCATTTTCAATTATTTCTGGTGCGCCATAGCATTCATGCAGTCTGTCCCAGGACAGTTGTAAAGCAGCTTTGGGCTTGGTGACATAAACAGCACGGATCCTCTTTACATGTTCAGACGAGTCTTTACCGAGCCACTTCACCAAGAGGTCTAGCTCCTCACTATATGATAAACCTAAGCCTTGTGTTGCATTTAGGAATGAGGACTGCCATGCCCTAAAATTCTCTGGCATATCATCAAATTTTGTGAGGCCCGTAGTCACTAATTCTCTGCGAGCAAGAAACTTGGCAAAGTCTATCATTTGTGGAGGGCTAGCATGAGGAGGAGAATACCGACCTTGTTGCATATGTGGACTGTCAGGTGGCTTTGGGGCAGATGTGTGCCTTGCTGCATGTAAAGACTGAGTCGGGGTTCCGATGTCACTCTGAAGAGGCCTGAGGTTATCACGCAAAGGCCTGGAGTCATCCATGCGTGGTGGTGTCGTAGGTGTGGGTGATGACTGTCGTAGGAGGCTGTACTCACAAGGTCTGACTGGACCATGAAATGGGGGGCCATAATACGGAGTGTTGATTGCCTCTTGGAACTGCTCCTTTACCTCACGTTCCTCATTCACTGATGGTCTGCAGACGTTGTGTGAGGACCTCTCCTCAGCTGCCGCAGGTGGTAGACTATGCGTGGGTTCGCGGCGCCAGACTCCACTGTAGGCTACAAGGGACTGTGGGTTGAGCTGTGTTTGGCTTTGCACATAATCTTCAGTGCGTTTTTGAGCCACATGTGCTGGCAAATGACTTTTTATACTCAGCACATCTTCATTTTCTATAGCTGCAGCTGCTTCCAATACTTCTGCTCTCACACGTGCCACTTCTGCTTCCTTTTCAATTTCTAATTCTTCTAAATCTATGTCTAGCCTAGCTCGTTGCCTTTTAATTTTCAACTGCTTCCTTGAATAGGCTACCTTGGTTGCCGCTGCTTCAGCCGAAGCTCTGGCTCTGGCAGCTGCCTCCAGAACGGAATTGTAGGATGATGAGTGCTTGGAGTTAGCACTAGCTCTCGATCGACTGTGGACTGATGACTTGGAAGATGAAGGTCGACGTGAATTCTCTTCAAAGTCCACCGTTTCCATGTCGATAACACTGGATACATCTTCGGCGGCCATGTTTGAATCTTTCGTTGTTTCCTCAACTCACTGTGGTACGGCTTTTCACTGTGCTGATCTCCCTGTGCGTTATGTACTTCATGTACGTTGTCACAGTTCATCAGCCAGCCAAACTCATGTATAGAACACTTGAGCCAGGATTCAGAGCGTCTTGCTCCCTTTATTTCGATTCAGTGTTAAACACAACGAGTGAAACTGCAAGTGAAACAACAAACACACTTACCGTATTTGCCGGTGTACAGGTCGACTCGGTGTATAAGTCGACCCCCTAAAATTCGACGGAAATTTACGATTTTATGATATATCCTTTGTATAAGTCGAGCTCAATTGTTGCATTATATTAAACTTCAAAATTCAATATGCGAAATTTATTGACGAAATGTGTTCAAATTCCGGGAGGCCGTGCGCATGCGGCTGTTTATAAGCACCGCGGAGGAGATCGCGGAGCCTCATTCGACTTCCAGCGGCCGGCGAGCTCGCGCACGCCGCCCGGCACCAACGGGAGGCCGGAAATAGCTCCAAGCCGAGCGGATCGGCACTTTATAAGCACCGCGGAGGAGATCGCGGAGCCTCATTCGACTTCCAGCGGCCGGCGAGCTCGCGCACCCGCCCGGCACATCCGGGAGGCCGTGCGCACGCGCCAAGTGGCCGAAAATAGCCCCCGCCGAGCGGATCGGCTGTTTATAAGCACCGCGGAGGAGATCGCGGAGCCTCATTCGACTTCCAGCGGCCGGCGAGCTCGCGCACCCGCCCGGCACATCCGGGAGGCCGTGCGCACGCGCCAAGTGGCCGAAAATAGCCCCCGCCGAGCGGATTGGCTGTTTATAAGCACCGCGGAGATCGCTGAGCCTCATTCGACTTCCAGCGGGCCGCGCACTCGTGCACGCCGCCCGGCACATCCGGGAGGCCGTGCGCACGCGCCGAGTGGCCGAAAATAGCCCCCGCCGAGCGGATCGGCTGTTTATAAGCACCGCGGAGGAGATCGCTGAGCCTCATTCGACTTCCAGCGGGCCGCGCACTCGCGCACGCCGCCCGGTTCTAATTTTCTAAGTGCAACGCACAATGAGATGCATGAGAAACGGCCTTGGTTACCGTCACATTTGAAGCGATGAATACGAAGTTAAATTTTATGACTCGGTGTATAAGTCGAGGTCGATTTTTTTCGGTCGATTTTGGATCGAAAAAGGTCGACCAATACACCGGCAAATACGGTAGTTTCTTCTTCTTATAAACAATAATAAAGTTATCCAATAAAACAATGATAACTTACAGCCGTTGATTCCATGAGCATAAGGAGAGGAGAAAGTTTTGCTTAGATGACGCGAGTAACGCCAACGTCTCTCCACTCATCAGATGTCAAGTCGCTTCAACAAAAACATGCGCAGCTTCCGGTGCATTTCAAAATACATTTCCGGTTTGCTTCCGAACGACAAATAACCATTGCGTATGCTTCTTTACATAGAAAACATTACATCATGAAAACAATTCTGAGGGCAGAACAGTTTTTGATTAATAGATATTTGCACTTTATTTTATTGTATTTCAATCCAATTATATTTTAAAAATATTTCAGTTGAGTGGATTTTTTTTCTTTGAAGTAAATTTAGCCCACTTTTGCTAAAATAGAAAGTTTAAAAGTTAAAGTTTAATATTTGTTTTCACTGCATGTTACTTCTCCTTGAGGAAAGTGTTGTTTTTGATTAATAGATTTTTGCACTTTATTTTATTGTATTTCAATCCAATTATATTTTTAAAATATTTCAGTTGAGTGGATGATAGAAAATTTCTATTTTTTTCTTTGAAGTAAATTTAGACCACTTTTGCTAAAATAGAAAATATAGGTTACTGATGGTGCCTTAAACAATACAGGTTTCTTTCATTTAATGTTCATGTTATGGGGATTTTTATATAAAGGAAATTTGTCTTTTGTGTCTGTTGAAAATTAAAGATTACTGACAGAGCCATAAGAAAATATTGCTTTATTTATCTGATCATATTGGAATATATTTGTTAGGTTTTCAGTAGGTTCAATTAGGTTCACTAGACTATATGCGTCATTTAAAAAAATTTCAATGAACATTCGATCAGTCCGGCCCTCGGCTTGTAGCTAAATTTTTTATTTGGCCCTCCGTCCATTTGACTTTGACACCCCTGCTCTATGTGATTGTCTACCCATTTACATCTTCTTCAAGTGACCCTTATCCAGACATCGATATGCCTTCATATGTGTGAATCAGTCATAGTCGGTTGAATAAAAATACAGGATCTCATTAGGGTAGATTGAAAGGGGTTCAGTTTTAGTGTGGCCCATTTGAAGTTTGGCCAAATATTTACTCAATATTAATGCAAAACTAAAGTCTACCCTCACAGATCAGTTTCACCACACGGAAGCCCTAAAGACACAAAAAGTCACATGACTTAAAGTCTTAAAATAACAGAGTGGTAACACCACTTCCTATAAATAATAAATTTATCGGTGCAGCGCATAAAGAGCAGCATGCCTGAACCTGCTGTGCTCTGGGAGCTGATGTTTATTTTTAAATCAAGCCCAACGCAGGGCACCGTTGAAATGCGGCATGAGAGCAAAACCTTTCAAGTTGGCTTCACAGAGACAAGAAGCAAATGGGTCGTGACATTTGGCAGAGAAGCCCATTGACATAAAACAGAAACAAATGAATTTGTCTTTAATGATGACTTGTTATGATGATCCACCCCTCCGAACAGTGATCAAAACCTCAGCACCACTCCCACCTTCAGCAGTATCACACAGCAACTGTTGCTAAGCAACCACGAACATGCTATGTGTCACTGTGGACACACTGATAATGCAGCTTTTAAGAGTAAAGCTTCACTGAGACGCTGGAGATGCAGATGTGTGATTTGCAGTATCAAAAAACGATGCATTGCTTAAAAGTGAGTTAAGTGCTGGAGGATGGATTTATCAGCATCTGCACAATGTGTTGTATACTGTTAGAGATTTGCTCACTCCAACTTATTTTGCAAGAACCAAACAGAAGACAAGCAAGTTCTTTTAGACACCTGCAGGTGGAGAGTCCATTCGTCGCTGTCTGAACAGCGATTATCGAATGAAGTCTAAAAGTCTCCTCCCTGCAAGGGCATATTTATTAGGAGGAACAGAGTGGGGGTGGGAGTGGACAGGTTTGGTGAACCCCCGGCCTCTGATAAGATCAGAGCAGGGGGTGTTTTACACTATTGTGGGAAACAGACTCTGCATTGTGAGGGCCAGACGTGATTGATTTAATTATTACATTGTGAGGGCCAGACGTGATTGATTTAATCATTACATTGTGAGGGCAAGACAGGATTGATTTAATCATTACAGTCTACATTCCAACATAATCATAGGATCAAACTAACCTGAAAACCCTAACATATACTTTGTAGTTTTGGAACATAGTTGGTAGTTCTACCACTAGTGATTGGGGTTGATTGTAATAACTAATTCCAAAGTCATCAGCCACTCAAAAACATTTGCCATGTCGTAGTGACTAACAAAATGTAGCTTTCTTGCTGTTATTGCATGTGTTTATATCCACGTTGTAGAAGTAGTATTATACACAGTGGAACCTGCAAAGGGGAATGCAATTTGTTCCCTGGAGATTTGTTATGGAAACATTGTTTTGGGTAGTTGTTGTAGTTAAGACCAGACATACCGAGACGAAGACATTACTAGGACTCGAAAGTATCTCAACCAAAACAAGACCAAGACTTTTGGAGGTCAAATTGCGACAAGACACCCACCCCCCTAAAAAAAAAAAGAACAAAATCTGGTGGTATTTACTTTGCACCAGTTAGCACAGTGTTAGCTTTCAGTTTCATTGCTGAGCCAAATGATCAAATTTCTGCAGCTGAAGCACCAACATAGAGGACAATGTAGACTAGAACTATCTCCCGTTGATCGTGTGTAAAACATGGACTGGTGTAATGAATAATGTTTTCATTGAATGAGAATGAGAACCCGCTTAGGGGTTTGACGAATACCTGGCATGTTCATTGTTTGTATTTGTGTTAGCTTGCAGTGCGATGAAAGCTAAATTGGCTGTAAAATTAAGTCACAGTTAGCTCTGAATGTTAGCAAAAACAAAAGCATCACAGATGAAAAAGAGCTTATTTTTGCTTATTGTCTTAGAATGGGGTGTTCTGATTTTAACTTTGTTTATTTAACGGTTACTTTAGGCCTACTGTACTATATGAAATCCTTTTGGAAACTAAACTTAATTACTGATGAGTTTTTTTTTTAAAAATTCTAAATTTTCTGGGTCGCTGCATCTTAAGTAGTCTTCCCTCTCGCTTTCTGTGTGCAGGGTCTGTAGCACTCCAGGCGACACCGGTAAGGAAGCGCAGCACCCGCCTTCCGTGTTTGTCACTGTTCACATTTCTCACTGATCACAATTATACTGGCTTGGTCTTCACTGGTTTTGATTAAATATATACAGAGTCCGCCCTGTCAGAGACCGAGACAAGACAGAGTAAAAATGGTTTCAATTCCGAGACGAGACAAAGACAGAGCAATGACATACCAGCTCTGCCGAGCCCCTGAAGCCGACTAACCGAACCTTTTGCTGCATTGCATGTCTGCATATCATATTTATTTTACAGGGCTTTGGACTGCGACCTCAAATAATTCATTCATTCATTCATTCATTCATTCATTCATTCATTCATTCATTCATTCATTTTTATTTGCGTCCAACAGATCAAGGAGAAACCAGCAGACACATATGTTCTCAGCCAATCAGAGATAGTGAAGGGCGGACGCACGCATGCACGCGCGCACGCACGCACACACACACACACAAGTGTTGGAATATCTGGACCACAGTCAACAAGAGGAGGTTCCCAACTGTGAATGGAAACATTACACAACATTCTACATTTTACATGAATTTACACAACAGTGCACAGTACAGTACATTCTTTGAAAATTCATTTTTTATACCAGATATATTGAACAGAATTTCAATATACTCTGTTCGGTGGTGCACTGGTTAGCATGCCCGCCTCACAGTTCGGAGGGTGCAGATTCGATTCCACCTCTGGCTTTCCCTGTGTGGAGTTTGCATGTTCTCCCCCGTGAATGCATAGGTTTTTCCTGGGAACTCTGGTCTCCTCCCACATCCTCAAAACATGCTTAATAGGTCGATTGAGCACTCCAAATTGCCCATCGGTGTGCGTGCGAGTGCGAATGGTTGTTTGTCTCTGTGGCAACCAGTTCGGGGTGGTTCCGCGGGCCGTACAATTTAAACCCCTGATCTCGGGTGACGTTAAAAGAGCTTAAAGAACAAAAAAGGACAGCTGAATCACACTCATCGCATGCTTGCTGCAGAAGCACCATGGTGTACTTTCACAACGTCGGGAAATTGCAAGCGCACTGCGCTGCATATTCATTATTTTACGTTGATTGTAATATTTTTACATAAGAATGTGTGCATGTTTGTGAAGGGATTGCATAGAGACTGTAGTTTAGGTGTGGGTTCAACTTTCTCATTAAGTGAAACTTGACCCGCTGTCTTACCAATTAAAAAAAAAAGATTGTATTTATTTATTTTTAAAAAATTGGGACGAGACCTGATTAATTAATTATGATATAGTATCAGTGTATAGCATCTTCAGCAATGAAACAATAAACCTGCTCCTGAGTGTTCCAATGATTTCTTCATCTCACTTTTAAGCACCACCCCATTGACATGTTGACTTCATAAAAATCGTCTCACTTGTTTTCACGAATAGAAATACAGGTAAAATGTACAGATCTTGCAACAAGACACGTGCTGAAGAAAAGAAAGCAAATCAACATTGTCACGAAACGCCCACCTTAATCATCCATCCATACTACCTCCATTTTCAGGACTGATTGTCCTCATTATCATGTGTGTACTGGGGCCTGTCCGAGCTGACTGTGACTATAAATCCTGTAGTGGTTATTTGTGGAAAATCCTCACAAATCTTAATAATAATAATAAACATTTATTGTTGCAGTCGTAAAAGCTTTCTAATAAACGAGTTGCTCTGTCCCCCTCTCCTTCTTCCTCCCTACTTTTATTGGATAGAACCGGCCCAGCCGCCACAGACCGGATTAAAGTAATAGTTTATGCCTTTATTGGTCGGATTAGAATTGAGCTATTGATTAGGTGTCAGTAACTGCAGTAGAAAACCATGCTTATCATCAAAGAGGATTGAAATCCAGATGAATTACCATCTGACCACTTTCAGTTAAATGCAAGGAGGATAAAAAGCATTTTTAGTTAAGTTGAAGAAAGGTTTCTTGTCCATGTGAGCGTGTATGTATGCCTCTATCTGTTACCATCACTGTTGTATAATATGGTGGCGGAAGTTGATTACGTAATTTTAACTCTATACAAAATAAATGTGCGTGTTTGTGTGAAGGAGGTCATCGTGAAACAGCTGTTGTGGTGTTTCTAATGAATAAAATCCCTGTCCCAGTGATGTGTGTTCCCACTGCTTTACTGTGTGAGAGTAAAAGAGATTTTTCACTGAAATCCTTTTTCATGCCATCTCCCTCTGTCATTTCCATTATCCTACACTTACGCTATCCATAGATATTATTGAGAAATGGAGGTGTGCGGGAGAGTCCATCAAGCCTGAATTTCTACAGTTGAAAAGGGAGATAGTAAAGGGCATTCTATCTGATCTCAGATGTTATTGTAGTTCATATTGTCAGCAGACATTGGAGCTGACTAAACATTTAATCTTTTATTTTTTATTTTTACTAATGTTTAAGATCGCCAGACAAATGTAGATAGCAGACAAAAGCTATAGAAAGAAAACTAAATATAGTTTCTAAAACTACCTGGACCTGTATGGAGAAAGTACTTGATCTCTAAATTTAGTAGCAGGTTGAAATTAAACGTTTTGTCTATGCCAATGTGTCTTGTACTAATCTGTGGAGATATTTTGGTCCACTCCTCTTTAAAGAATTGTTTTAATTCAGCAACTCTGGACGGTTGTCGTGCATGAGTGGTTTTATTGTTTAAGTCATGAACACTGACCTTAACTGAGGCAAAGGAGGTCAGCAGTTCTTATGACGCTGTCCTGGATTCCTTTTGACCTCCTGGATGAGTTGTCGCTGCTCTCTTGGTTGGGTATTTTTTTGTAGGCAGGCCGTTCATCACTGTTCCATGTTTTCTCCATTTGTGGACAACAGCTCTCACCTTGCTCTGCTGGAATCCTGAAGTTCTTAGAATGTTTTCCCCCAAACCTATGAATGTCAATTACCGTATTTTACGCACTATTAGGCACACTTAAAAACTTAAAATTTACTCAAAAAACCACAGTGCGCCTTATAATGCAGAGCGCCTTATATATGGATCAATTGATGAATTTGTTGATCCATACTGGTTGTAAACAGCGCTCTGCCAAAATGTTTCAGTAGGTTTTAGTACGACTAGTAAATTACAAGGTCGCATCGCTTCCCAGCATTACGGGACCGTGGTCAGGGGGCGTCATTGAATAGCTGTTGTACCCGCGAGGCTATATTATTTCAAAATACGCTGCTCCGTTAATGTTTTCGAGTACGTTTACGGATCAATATCCAACGGAATCATAAATATGCAGCACCAATGTGTTAAATCAGTCTTTAGTCGGTTCCCATCACTTTTATGGGAGAGTGTTTGAGTGTTGCTAGCTCAGTGGCCTAGTAGTAGAGTGTCCGCCCTGAGACTGGAAGGTTGTGGGTTCAAACCCCGGCCGGGTCATACCAAAGACTATAAAAATGGGACCCATTGCCTCCCTGCTTGGCACTCAGCATTAAGGGTTGGAATTGGGGGGTTAGATCACCAAATGATTCCCGAGCGCGGCACCGCTGCTGCTCACTGCTCCCACGGGATGGATCAAAATCACATGGGGATGGGTTAAATGCAGAGGACAAATTTCACCACACCCAGATGTGTGTGTGACGATGATCATTGGGACTTTAAACATGATTGTTTACATGCACGAGGCTATTTCATCTCAAAATAGGCTGCTCCGTTAATGTTTCGAGTAAATTTACGGATCGATATAGAAAGGAAACATACTAAGTAAGCAGTACCAATGTGTTAGAGCGAACTTTAGTCAGTTCCGATCATTTTATAGGAGATAGTTTGTGAAACGCGATTGTTTACAGGGGGCTGCCACGACACTTTGCTGTGGCTCATGGGAGTCTGCGAGCTGAGGCTCATGGGAGTTTGCGGGTGGCTAATGCTATAATGATAGCTGCTATACGCACGAGGCTATTTCAACTCAATATAGGCTGCTCCGTTAGTGTTTCGAGTAAATTTACGGATCAATATGGAAGGGAAACACAAGTAACTTTAGTCAGTTCCGATCATTTTATAGGAGATAGTTTGAGAAACGCGATTGTTTACAGAGGGCTCATTGGTTATTGGCTAGTGGATGCATGCCGCAACCCTAGTTAACCTCAGTTTGTTGCAGTATAGCTTCTATTTTATGCGCCTTTTAATCCAGTGCGCCCTATAAATGAAATAATTTCTCAAATAAAAAATTGAGGGTGTGCCTTATAATCCAGTGCGCCTTTTGGTGCGAAAAATACGGTGCTTAATTTCCCATCTGGTTTTGAATTTCTGTACATTGTGGAATTTCATTGCAGCTTTTGAGATCTTTTGGCTGACTTAATTTTTGCGCACATTTTATATTTAAGTGATTTCTTGATCAAACAGCTCTACAGGTAATCAGGCTTGGGTGTAGTCGGTGAAAAGGAACTCGCCTTTCCAAAGAAAGTGATTAGCCACAGTTTACTTCATGATTTAACAAGCGGGAGAAGTAACCTTTCACACAAGTCTGGGTAGCTTAACATGTTTTTTTTCCACTAATAAATCATTTGTTTTAAAAAAAAATGCATTTTATGTTTGCCTAGGTTATGTTCGTCCAATTTTTGGTGCTGAACTGTGTTGTAATTATCTTTGAAGACAGCGTGGGCAGAGATTGATTTATTGCACTTTGGCATGCCGTGAATATTGCATGTTACTAAACTTGTAGGTTGAAGGATCTTGAGACAATATAGAACCTCCCAGCGAGAATCTCTTTGGTCACGTCAGTCAGTCAGTCAGTCAGTCAGTCAGTCAGTCAGTCAGTCAGTCAGTCAGTCAGTCAGTCAGTCAGTCAGTCTGTCTGTCTGTCTGTCTGTCTCTGTCTGTCTCTGTCTGTCTCTGTCTGTCTGTCTGTCTGTCTGTCTGTCTGTCTGTCTGTCTGTCTGTCTGTCTGTCGAATACCACAAATAATATTTTTGTTGTTGTTGCCATTCTGTTTCATTTACTTTTTTATTTTTATTTTATACTTAAAAAAACAAGCATTTTTTATTGGAAAGACTTTATTAGAAAATAACTACATTTTTGCAAAAAGGCAGTATTTTAAACTTTGACCCTTCAGATTGTCTGCAACTCCGACAAGCATACGTAAATACATTTTTTGGAGTTTAGAAGGGGGGGAAGGTCATGTAGTAGAATCAGTGTAAATAAGTGAAGCGGCAAAGTTGGTGAACACACAAAAATTTAGGCACTGCCGAGAATTTTGTTTACGGCTGAGCAAGAATGTTGCTGCGACCCTTTTAACTTTGAGAAGAGATTAGGCACTAACATTGCAACAACAGCATTTAAGCATATGAAATGCCCACTGGCCAAAATTGTACAAATGCATACAATTACAGAGTGAAACGGCAATGAATTCTTAGCATGCACATTAAACTTTGGACTTCATGAGGAACAAAAAAGAAAAACACTTAAAATGTTTAACAATGCAATCGGCACAAACATCTTGTGATACTATTTGACTGGTAACATTTTAAATGTTTTTATGTTTTCATTGGACATACTAAAATTTTAACTAATATTGGTTACCATCATATTATGAGTAAATGTTGCCCATTGTCGTCCTTGAAGGGGGGACTCCCCGATCTGTGGCCCCTGCTCAAGAATTTTTTTTTTCTCTGATGTTTTTTTTTTGTTTCTGTTTTAGTAGTTTTAGTTTTTCCTTACCTTAAAATTAAGAGAGGTCGTCAATATTGTCAAGTGTAGGCATGTGAAGCCCTTTGAGACTTTTTTGTGTGATTGAGGGCTGTATAAATACATTTGACTTGACTTGACTTTTCATTACGATATAGCAGGAACCCAAATAAAAAAAAAATACGTTTGGTCACCTCATATTACATAAACATAACAAATTGTTGAAGCACTAGTTTTGAAATTGGAGGCCAGTAAAACTGTTTGTTCAGTTATCAGTATTAGTTATAGTTATTATTATTCAGTTATAGTATTTATTTTTAAAAGGGAGATCAGTAACACAAAACACAAATGTCAACATTTTTCAAAGTGAAGAAAATTTACAATTTTGGTATTTTAGCATGAAAAATCAAGTGCAAATAAGGCCACATAAATTGATGTACTAGAACAGATCTGGACCTCGGGCCTTGAGTTTAACACCTGTGCTACGTATGTAGTCAATACTACAAACTGTTGTTTTAAACTTAATACGAGAAAAAATGCACTCCAGTAAAAGCAACACTTGAAGTTTCAAGTGAGAAGTAATAAATGATATCGTGTCTCCTCAGCAGAAAACTCTTCATCTGTGCAACGTGCTGAATGCGCCATTTAAGGAGCAATGAACCATGGTGCAATGACAACAAGCTTTAAAAGGGAATGCAAAATACCAATGTAATTGCTTGTCAGGTTTCGGATCACAAAGAGGATGAGGATGCACGTACTAGAAACCACAACACAGACACAAAGAAGAATGGGCAGGGCTCAGGATGAAAAAATCTGACAAGTCATATTACATCCAAAATGATGATGAATTTAGAGATTTATTACTATACACCCAGTTGATGTGCATATTTATTCGTTTAATTGCAACTATCACTCTGTTTCTGTTCTTGCGTGTTTGCATGTGGTAGGTGAATCAGGAGAATGTGGTGAAGGTGGGCCACAGACAGGTGGTCAACATGATCCGCCAGGGTGGGAACCGGCTTTTGATCAAGGTGGTGACAGTGAGCCGGAATCTGGACCCCGAGGACACAGCACGTAAAAAAGGTAAAATCTGTCAAACAGGATTGTTCCAATTCTTTTTTAAACATAATGAAAAAAAAGTCATCATTCTGACATATCAGGTAAATTTCTGTTCATCGTTTCAAAACATGGACTGTACAAAGTTTTTCATACAATGTATTATCAACCTGCAGTCTGTAAAAAATCAGTTCAAATCAGTCGCAATCAGTTATTATTCTATCTGGTAAACATCTAGTGCATTCTGAAATGTCAAATTCATTAAAAGTTTGTTTTTCCTCCTTAGTTTAGCCCTAATTTTTAGTTATGCTGTAATACTAGTGGTTTGCCAATTTGTATTATTAATCTTAATCAGCAGTCTTTGTTCCTTGTCGAAATAAACTTTTAAATCCTCAATACATATGTTGAGTATATCCCACTATGTTCTGTGGACTATATGACCATTCAGAATGCAACAAATTCATAGTCATTTGTCTATCATCACACTTTTTTTGTAATGCGTTGCATACAGACATTTGATTGAGCCTGTAATAGTAATAAAGATCATAGCTCAAAGAGTTATAAATGTTGATGATGTTTTAGCATTTTTACTTTGAATTAGAGAATCGTTAGCCAAGGTAACACACCTGAATCTCGATTTTACACGCTTCGATACCACGCGACTTTCTGTCTAACACGGTTTAGTTATGGACCCTTTTTTTTGTTGTGAATACAATTTCAAGTAGTATTTTAAATGGATAATATAAAGACCGTACGAAGCTAAATGACTAGCACGTAAACCTTAGCGCAGTGGTTCTTAACCTTGTTGGAGGTACCAAACCCCACCAGTTTCATATGCGCATTCATCGAATCCCTCTTTAGTGAAAGATAAAAGATGTTTTTCACTGGTCCACAAAATGAGCCGTGCATGAACATCACCTTGTTCAAAGAACAAAACCAACACAATGCATGAACTCAGAAGATTTAGGTGTATCGTATTAGTGCGTCCTCGACATTTAGGAAATGCCCTTCCTTATAAAACATTTGTAAGGCTGTTTCTGGAGGATTTTAACCTCTGCATTATTTACATCCATTTTACTTCCTCATGGACCGCTTTTTTTGTGCATTACATGAGAAAGCTTCCATTTTGTGACTCCAGTTTATCAGTTTACCTCAAAAGATAACTTAAAGAAGACAATCAATAGAGTTGATTCCGTAAATAAAATGTGCTAATTGAGTGAAAAACTATTACTCAACCAAAGAATTGTAGAATGTTCTTTGATCTCCTCTGTTATCTTAACATCCTAACTGGTACTGTTGCGTTTTGTTCAAGATGTCCGTCGTTGAGCAAAGAAAACAAAGATGTGGAGTAATAGTTGGTTCTTTATTTGCAAGATCTTGGGTTGCTTCATGGCAGTCAGTACAAGTGCACTTCAGCAGATGAGAACAACCACGTCAGACTCCAGATCAGAAGGTTTTATACTCTCCGCAAGCAGGAATACGGAAGGGAAGAAAAGGGAGGGGAAAAGAAGGAAAAACATATCCTCATAAGAATGTCTTGTTATCTACTGAATGTTTTGTATCAATGTGTCATGACGTTAATGAGCTCTGCCTTATGTGTAATGGAAAAGTTACCGGCCGGGTCATACCAAAGACTGTAAAAATGGGACGCATTTTCTCCCTGCTTGGCACTCAGCATCAAGGGTTGGAATTCAAGATTCAAGAGTTTTTTATTTGCCATGTTTGAGCGTGCCAAACAAGGACTTTGACTTCGGTAAATCACAGCCACTGTTCAACATTTAGGTGACTAACAACAACACTCAGGAAATGTGAAAAATGGAAGATATTCTCAAACATCCCCTGATCTTAAACTCCCAAGAGGGCAAGGAAAAACTCAAAACTCCAGCTAGGGGAAATGAGAAACCTTGAGAAGAGACCACAGATGGGAGGGTCCCTCTTCTAGGATGACCAGGCTGCAATGGATGCAGAGAGGATACATAGTACAAACAGTATAGACAAAAAAGGTGTGGAGAGCAGGATGTTATTGCACAGTAATGACTCTGAGACTCTAAGAGTGGTGTGAGTTCATCAGAGCAACAGCCTGGGGGAAGAAGCTGTCTCTGTGTCTGCTGGTTTTAGTGAACAGAGCTCTATACCGCGGTCTGGAGGGGAGTAGTTCAAACAGACTGCAACCTGGGTGAGAAGGGTCTGTAGAGATGTTACTTGCACGTTTCCTGGTCCTGGACAGGTACAAGTCTTGGATAGATGGGAGGTTGATTCCAATTATCTTTTCTGCAGTCCTTATTGTCCGTTGCAGTCTGTGCTTGTCTTGTTTGGAGGCCGATCCAAACCAGACAGTGATGGAGGTGCAGAGGACAGACTGGATGATGGCAGTGTAGAAGGACTGGGGGGTTAGATCACCAAATGATTCCCGAGCGCGGCACCGCTGCTGCTCACTGCTCCCCTCTCCCCCAGGGGATGGATCAAAATCACACGTGGATGAGTTAAATGCAGAGAACAAATTTCACCACACCCAGATGTGTGTGTGACAATCATTGGGACTTTAAAGAAAGCTGTGTGTGCCGTGTCTGTTCTCTGATGGAGCAACTATGTTTGTATACCGTAATTTTCGGACTATAAGCCGCGACTTTTTTCCAAAATTTTGGACCCTGCAATTTATAGTCAGGTGCGGCTTGTATAAGATTTTTTTCGTGATTTTTGTGATGACTTGATCACTTTTACTCTTACCACTATTATATACAGTAAAAGCTACAAAACAAACTGACAAATAACTCGTTTTCAAATCAGACGAGTAAAAACTGGTCAAATATTTAAAAAAAAAGATATTATTAAAAGTGAAGACAATTTGCAATTCTAGTAATGAATGACACACGAATTTGATGAACAATTTGTCTTCGCGGGCCACATAGAATGATGTGGCGGGCCGTATCTGGCCCCCGGGCCTTGAGTTTGACACCTGTGCTCTAAACCCTTTTTCTTACTCTGCCATGTCACTCAGAGATTACACAAAGTGGCGCTGTTTGGACCATCTGCATTGTATTCAAACCCAATCAATCAGGATTTAAATTAAATTCTTCTGACATTTTGCTCACCAAAAACAAGTTGTAATGAATGTGAACTTTTAATGCATTTTATTCAGAAGGCTACTTTGAACCTTAAACGGCGGTGCGGCGTACTTATGGATTTTTACGGCCTCCGGCCTCCAGGGGGCGCTCTAGCAAGAAGCAAGAGCGAGACAGGCGAAGAAGAGATAGTGCGCCGAAGAAGACGCGCTAGTTTGTGTTTACATTTCGCGCATCACGCAGAACTCGATCAAGACGGACATTACTGAAAGGAAGCCTTTATACACAAACCGTCATCATGGGGGACAAAAGAAATGCATATGATGCCGCTTTTAAGCCAAAGGCAGTCGATGTTGATGACATTATCTTGTGTCTACTCTGGAGCGTACTTATGGATTTTTACGGCCTCCGGTCTCCAGAGGGCGCTCTAGCAGGAAGCAAGAGCAAGACAGACGAAGAAGAGATAATGCGCCAAAGAAGACTAGTGCTAGTTTGTGTTTTGATCGTCTTGCGCATCGCGCACACACCTGCGCTCACACAAAGACAGGAAGCTTTTATACACAAACCGTCATTATGGGGGACAAAAGAAATGCATATGATGCCGCTTTTAAGCTATATGTGTCGCTCGCTAGTTTAATGTAATTTAGCGCTTCGTGCATGAATAAGATTAGCATGAACAGACCCTCTTCACACTCAAAGAAATGCATAAAAGCGACGACGAAAGAGAGACTGAGAAGGTGTGAGGCGAAGGATATCTAACGCTATTCCAATCGGACACTAAGGAGGAAGACTTCGAGGGTTTCAGTGCACAGGAGGAAGATGAAGACGGCTCTTTTTTTACATTTACTGGTATGTTTTTTTTAACCAGCCCTGTTAGTGCTGTGGTACCGTGTTGCTGCTGTGTTGCTGCTGTGTTACTGCCACGTCTCAGTGACTTTGCTGTGTTACTTCCGTGTTGCTGCGGTATTACTGCCGCGTCACAGGCAGTGTTTGGAAAGAAATGTTAAGGTATGTTATTAAAGCTTTAAAAATCTTTCTGTGTCCAGTCTCTCTTTGCTAATAACTCCCGTGCACACTTCCGCGTTGCTGCGGTACTACTGCTGCGTCACAGGCAATGTTTAGAAAGACATGTTCAAGTATGTTATTAAAACGTTAAAAAGGCTTTCTATGTACTGTCTTTCTTTGCAAAAAACTCGTGTGCATGTGTGGCTTATAGTCCGGGGCGGCTTATGTAAGAAAAAAAAACTGAAATATCCCAGAATTTTAGCTGGTGCGGTTTATAATCCGGTGCGGTTTATAGTCCAGCAATTACGGTAAATTAATATAGAATTAATATAGAATATTTAGATATTGCTGTTGCTCCCTTTTCAGTCCCCTTTTTGACCTCAACAGAGGTCAACCAAAAGGCAAGGGCAAACTAACAAAGTGTGTCATGAGCACGGGAATATTGGAACATCTGATAAGCGGCCGGTCAATCTAACTCGTGGCTCTCAATTACAGGAGTAATCAGTCCGTAATCAGTCCGTTACACAAAGAGCGGAATCAAAAATCCATAAACCATGTAAAACGAACACAGATGATACACGTGCTTATGTCGTGGTTGGGGGAAGAGTGGTGGCTGTAGGTATGAGAGTATCAATGTCCGTGCAGGTGTCATGAGAATGTGCGTCGGAAAGTTGTACCAATTGGATGGGAGTTCGTAATTTGAGCCATAGCAGTGGAGAAACGATAAAGAGAGCAAGAGCATAAATACCTAGCATTAAGAGAGTTAATGAGGGAGGACGGGGTGGGGGTTGCAAAAGGTGATACATGATCAAAAATTTCAATGTCAGCAAGAAACCGCCATGAGGAGGAGGTCTCGCCTAAATTCTCCTGTTAAACTCGAGTGTGTGAGTGAAAAACCTGTGGCATGCTATAATGCAGGAAAAGGCTCCAACGGTCCCTTTGCCTTCATCATCATCAGTTCTCTTGCTCAGCGACGGGGGTACCGCCATGCGTAGAGCCAATCAGTTTACCGTAATTTCCGGTGTATAAGCCACGACTTTTTTCCAAAATTTTGAACCCTGCGGCTTATAGTCAGGTGCAGCTTATATAAGATTTTTTTTTTTGTGATTTTTGTGATGACTTGATCACTTTTACTCTTAACACTATTATATACAGTAAAAGCTACAAAACAAACTGACAAATAACTCGTTTTCAAATCAGACGATTAAAAACTGGTCAAATATTTAAAAAAAAAGATATTAAAAGTGAAGACAATTTGCAATTCTAGTAATGACACACGAATTTGATGCACAATTTGTCTTCGTGGGCCACATAGAATGATGTGGCGGGCCATATCTGGCCCCCGGGGCCTTAAGTTTGACACCTGTGCTCTAAACCCTTTCTCTTACTCTGACTCATGTGACTCAGAGATTACACAAAGCAGTGGCGCTGTTTAGACCATCTGCATTGTATTAAAACCCAATCAATCAGCATTTAAATTCAATTCTTCTGACATTTTGCTCACCAAAAACAAGTTGTAATGAATGTGAACTTTTAATGCATTTTATTCAGAAGGTTACTTTGAACCCTGAGGCTTAAATGAATGCGGCGTACTTATGGATTTTTACGGCCTCCGGCCTCCAGGGGGCGCTCTAGCAGGAAGCAAGAGCGAGACAGGCGAAGAAGAGATAATGCGCCGTGCTAGTTTGTTTACAACATTTCGCGCATCACGCAGAATGCGATCAAGACGGACATTACTGAAAGGAAGCTTTTATACACAAACCGTCATTATGGGGGACAAAAGAAATGCATATAATTTTAAGCTAAAGGCAGTCAATGTTGATGACATTGTGTTGCGGCACCCTTTTCTTTATTTCGTGGACCCTCATCATAGAAAATGCTAGAATAAATGGATAAAAACGACGACGAAAGAGATACTGAGAAAGTGTGTGGCGAAGGATATCTAACGCTATTCAATCGGAAATTGAGGAGGAAGACTTCAACGGTTTCAGTGCACAGGAGGAAGATGAAGACGATGAAGCTCTTTTTTTTACTTTTACTTTAACCAGCCCTGTTACTGCTGTGCTACCGCCGCGTCTCAGTGGCTTTTACCGGTATGCTTTATTTACTGAGAAAGTGTCTGGCGAAGGATATCCAACGCTATTCCAATCGGAAATTGAGGAGGAAGACTTCGACGGTTTCAGTGCACAGGAGGAAGATGAAGACGATGAAGCTCTTTTTTTTACTTTTACTTTAAC
Organism: Syngnathus scovelli; assembly: GCF_024217435.2. Lineage (NCBI taxonomy): Eukaryota > Metazoa > Chordata > Actinopteri > Syngnathiformes > Syngnathidae > Syngnathus > Syngnathus scovelli. Next base: position 2,977,536 of record NC_090850.1, on the reverse strand, counting down.
CAGCCCTGTTAGTGCTGTGCTACCGTGTTGCTGCGGTATTACTGCCGAGTGGAAAGAAATGTTAAGGTATGTTATTGAAACTTTAAAAAAGCTTTCTTTGTCCAGTATTTCTTTGTTAATAACTCGCGTGCACACTTCCGTGTTGCTGCGGTACTACTGCTGCGTCACAGGCAATGTTTAGAAAGACATGTTAAAGCATGTTATTCAAACTTCAAAAAGGCTTTCTGTGTACTGTCTTTCTTTGTAAAAAAAACTCGGGTGCACGTGCGGCTTATAGTCCGGTGCGGCTTATGTAAGAAAACAACTAAAATATCCCCGAATTTTAGCTGTTGCGGCTTACACACCGGTGCGGCTTATACACTGGAAATTACGGTAGTTGGTCTTCGCCAGTTGGTTCGGTCCAGTGCTAGGGGCTCAGCTTCAGCTAGCGACAGGCCCTGGTGATGTAGGTCCATGGTGACGGCATCGATCCATCGAGTGCACTGTTTCCAGCCGGCAATTTTTGGTTGGAAATTGAGGATAGCGTGAGTCGGGTGTTCAAGGGGGAGTCTTTTGACATGGCCATACCAGCGCAGTCGACGTTGTGCTGCCAGGTGGGATGCTGGGGGCTGTTGGGTGCGTTCCCGCAGCAAAGAGTTGGGGACTTTATCTGTCCATTTTATCCCCTCTATAGTGCGCAGTGCTCTGGTGTCAAAGCCATCGATTCTGGCAGCCTGGGTCTTGTTGAGAGGCCAGGTTTCTGCTCTGTAAAGGAGGATGGACAAGACTGAGGAGTTATATATCCTTAGTTTGGTCTCTCTTGATATAGAGCAGGGGTCTCAAACTCAATTTACCTGGGGGCCGCTGGAGGTAGAGTCTGGGTGAGGCTGGGCCGCATCAAATCGTAATCCACAAAAGTAATCCATAAAAAAGGTCCTGATCCAATCTTCTCAATTTGAACAAATTAACAGTCAGAACATGCAGAACATGAAGAACAGGAACAGTTCTTCAGAACATAGGCTTCATTTCTACTTCCTCCTACTCCTTGCTGCCAGAGACTTGGCAACGCTTCTTGAGGGAGGAGGCAACTGAGACCCTCAGTATGGCTTTAAGATGCTCATCTTTAATTCTGGACCTGTACTTTGACTTATTGAAGTTCATTGTGGAGAAGAGCTTTTCACACAGATAGGTGCTGCCAAAAAGGCACATGGTCCGCTTGAACATCCTGGAAAGCTCAGGGAAGCTGGGGGGCAGTTCTCTCAAAAATTGTCCAAGCTCCACTGTTCTTCCACTCACTTCCCTGAACTTGGCTTTGAGTTCAGTATTGCACTGCAGGTCAATTAGCTCCATCTGCAGAACAGGGGGGGCATCCTCAACATCAAAGGAGAAGGGGTCAGCAAAAATGTTAAAAGTGGCTCTGTGTGTCTTGAAGTCTGCAAACCTGTGATCAAATTCTTCTTGTAATGGTATCAGCATACTTCTCACCACTGAATGCTGTGCCTGAATCCATTTCCAGCTTTTGCTATCATTTCACTCACAACATAGCTAGCTTTCACAGCCGCTTCGTTCTCTTTGCTTGTTTTTTTGAAAAAAACTTGTTGCCTCAGTAGAGATTATTTAAGTTTGGCGACCCGATCCTCTCGCTCATCTCCCAGGTATTTTGCATACTCATCAGGAGTCATGTTTAGTTGAGTAATGACGTCTGATGTTAAACTCTTTGTTAACAGCAACTTTACCCATGCATATTAGAGAGGTTGCGACGTTCCTGTGCTCAACAAAAAAATATCCCGCCTCCCACTTCTCCTGAAATTGCCTGTGCTCATCCGCAACTTTTCTCTTCACGGCAGGTTTTGAAACAGACATGACGGGGGCTGACAAACAATGTACAGCACTAGGTGACAGTGACAAGATAATTCCCTCCACTCGCTCGTTCAAACATGTCAAAGTGCTAATTCGCCAATTAGCCAATTGCTAATTCGCCCAGTTGTCGCGAGCCTGAGCTACGGGAGCCCATACGTGTCAAAAAAAGTAAAACGGCCAGATGCATGTGCGATAAGAAATTCGCGGGCCGCACTAACACACAGCTTAGATGTCACGCAGGGGGCCGCAAAATATTGTCCCGAGGGCCGCAATTGGCACGCGGGCCATGAGTTTGAGACCCCTGATATAGAGTGATGTCTCCACAGTGATTTCCAGAGTGTTTTCATGGTAGTGGCTGCCAGAGCACGTCTCCGATTTATTTCTGGTAGCATGTTGCCGTTGCTGGTGATTATGGAGCCAATGTAGGTAAAGAATGTTACAAAATGGACTTCTTCTCCATTGATATGCAGCGGCAGAAGGGATGGGCCTCCAATGTGCATCAGTTTCGTTTTGGGCCAGCTGACCTTCAGACCCAGCTTGTTGGTTTCCCCTTGGTAGATTTCCAAGGCTTCTTTCAACTGATCAGGGTTGGAGCAAAATAGCGTGGTGTCATCTGCGTATTCCACATCAGTGAGGCTATAACTGCCTAGTTTAACCCCTGGAATACGTTATCTTATAAGTGTATCTTTCAGTTATCTATGTCTCATGTTCAATTCAATTCATGTTCAAATCATTCCACATTTTCTCAAAATGGTTCAACTGCTCAATTTCTTTTAATATTCATATTTAATAATAGGCCTTCACACATATGTTATTTTACACCATTCACTTTCTTCTTCTTCTTCTTCTTCTTCTTCTTCTATTTTATTCTCCTCACTTTTCTGTCCTTCTACTACTTCCACATAATTCAACCGATTCACTCCATTCCACTTTTGAGGTATTCCAAATATTTACGAGATGAGGGCTTCCATTTTCTCGTTCATTTTCCGTTTTTGCAAAATTCGCAAATTTACGACAAATTTTTCCCCATTCATTCTTAATGGCACATTCAACATTCCACATTTACGTCGTTCCAGTTTGAAATTCACATCATTCAGCACATTCAAATAACATTCGGAAATATCCTCGACATTCCCAAAATTGCCAAATTTCACGTTTTCACGTTTAAAATTTCCGCAAAATTTCACAAAACTTTACAAAATTTCGGTTTCACCTCTAATTTCTAAATTTTTCAAATAATTCAACTCATTCCAACATCATTCTGCAGCATTCCCCCAGACGTTATTCAGTTTCTTCACCTTCACGCGCAATTTCTCCAGAAATTGCATTATCTAGTTATTATTATTCTTTTATCAAACATATTCCCTATTCCTTGGAATTGGTCTATTATCTCCTACATTAAATGACCTTCTAAATATGTGTTGCTTATCTTGTAGCTGTATGGTTCATCACCGTTAGCTGTTTGTCTTATAAAAAATAAAAGTTAAACCTTATCATCCCTAAATTGTTACCACGCAATGTATCCATTCCATGTTGTTGCCTCTAGTTCACTCCCTTCCTTTTGAGATCCTTCTGCTCCTTCCATCACTGTATGTTGAATTCTTACATGCCCTGTTGAGGCTTCAAAAACAAGTACATTTGAAAAAACATTGAATCTCATAATTTACAAATTGATTCTACTTACTCATTTACACTCACTCTCCCCCACTTTGACACATTCACACAACGTGTTAAATTGTGTCATCAGGGATCAAAAGGGACTAACAAAGTGTATCAGTGCACAGTTTAACTCTCCTTTTAATGGACACAACTCTCTGACAAGATAATTTCCACTGAGGTGTAATTAACTAATAACTATTGTATTGATTAGGTACATTGAGCAACCTAGCCCCCTTTTGACTGAATTCAATTGGGTCCAAATGTCTTATTCCCAATTTAAAAATTTTACTTGGCTAAATTTCAACTCCTTTTAAGTTTGACGAACCAAAATATCTCATCCCACTGCTTGTTTCCTACCGTTTTAGTATACTATCTGTATTATCCAAATCTATTCCATACATTAATGCCATATTATCAAAACTCCTCAGTTATGTCAAACTCAGTGCCAAGCAAGCTTCCATCCACTTTGACCCAAGACCCACCAAGTTTGGTAACGCCTCAGCAAGGAGTTCAGTTTGGTTGTTGGACACTTCATGTTTCACGTGTCTGTACTCATCTCTGAGGATGATGTTTTTCTTCCGGAAAACAGTGCTTGCCTCCCCCCAAGCACAAAAACAGTCTTTCTTTGTTCTTGCAATGCTCAAAGCTCTTGTTGGTCAAGGCTGCAGTTGGAGTCTTGGGATCGAGTTCCAGGGCACTGGGAGAGACAGACTGGGACACCAAACTCATAAGATTGTCTACAAATTTAGTTGCCATTCTTTCCCAAATAACTTCTGTTTATCAAAATCCCCTAGTGACATTGATCTCTTTTGCATACTGTAAGTCCTGCAAACTCATTCTGTTTTCAAGCTACATTTTAGCTGACGGTTTTCTAGTCAATTAACTCATCTTGCGTCTGTGTTCCAAATGTAGTCTTAATTTGTTCTTTTCAACTCTTGACTGCCTAATAAGTCCAGATATCAATATGATGGATAGATCAATTGGATTTGTGCTGCAATTGATTCACTTGCTCCAACTCAGCTCATTGTCTAGCTCCAGAAAATTCCTTGAACTCCCAGCCGGAGCCGGAGCTCTGATCTGATTCCTCCCTTCCTCTCATATATTATTGTTGCAAAAGCCTATCTAACCTTCTTTCGGAAATTATTATTGTATCGCATTATACAAAAATATATATTGTGGGTGTTCGTTAGGCCCACAGTTACACATAGGATTGCAATGATTAGTCCAAGCATGCTTCTTTTACATCTGTTGGCAAGCAGTTAAACGTTCATCTCTCTGGGCGGCGGTTTCAATAGTCAATGTCGTGTATGAATCACACACGGCCCCTGGAGCGGGCACACCCCAACCCCGTGCCCAGCCACAGCCCCGCCCGAACAAGAGCGGGCCCGGCATTGCAACATCGATACGTCACAGGTTGGCCACCCCTGTCGCGATCATGCCGCTAATCCAAATTAGCATTGTTAATAATATGTAACAATAATAACAACAACAGTAACAATTATGTATAAACAACTTCAACAATATCACAACCAGACAGTCAAGGGCCAACACCCTAAATATGTCTGCTCTGCTTTATAGCAACAGAGCCAACGCCCTATCACCGGCCCTCCACAATAAAGACAATACACAAGCACAACAGCACAAAAAACCTCACAAATGACACAACATAAAAGAAAACCCCGGATTCCCCCTCGGAAGTTTTAACACAATAGAAAGAAAACTCCGGATTCCCCCTCAGAAGTTTTAACACAATAGAAAGAAAACTCCACATTCCCCCTCGGAAGTTTTAACACATTAGAAAAAAAACTCCGGATTCCACCTCGGAAGTTTTAACACAATAGAAAGAAAACTCCGGATTCCCCCTCGGACGTTTTAACACATTAGAAAGAAAACTCCGGATTACCCCTCTGAAGTTTTAACACATTAGAAAGAAAACTCCGGATTCCCCCTCTGCAGTTTTAACACATTAGAAAGAAAACCCCGGATTCCCCCTCGGAAGTTTTGACACATGAAAAAGAAAACTCCGGATTCCACCTCAGAAGTTTTAACACAATAAAAAGAAAACTCCGGATTCCCCCTCGGAAGTTTTAACACAATAAAAAGAAAACTCCGTATTCCCCCTCGAAGTTTTAACATAAAAGAAAGAAAACTCCGGATTCCCCCTTGGAAGTTTTAACACAATAAAAAGAAAACTCCGGATTCTCCCTCTGAAGTTTTAACACAAAAGAAAGAAAACCATAAAGAAACAACCACCTCCACATACTAAATCATTAAAGTATCAAATTTGGGGTCGGGAAAGACAATTCCTCTACGGGGCGGAGGCCACAGTTTATGAAGGAAAAAGCCTTCTTACCTTCTAAGGGTGGGGCCCCAGGCCTTCAGACGGCAGAAGAAGCTCTCCCGCTCAGAAGTCTTAAAACCGCTCAACTGGACATCACGTCAGGGTCACCAATTGTTGTGTTTTGTTCATGATGTCTGTCGTTGAGCAAAGAAAACAAAGATGGGGAGTATTAGTTGGTTCTTTATTTGCAAGATCTTGGGTTGCTTCACGGCAGTTAGTACAGATGAGAACAACCACGTCAGACTCCAGATCAGAAGGTTTTATACTCTCCGCAAGCAGGAATACGGAAGGGAAGAAAAGGGAGGGGAAAAAAAGCAAAAACATATCTTCATATGAATGTCTTATCTACTGAATGTTTTGTATCAATGTGTCATGACGTTAATGAGCTCTGCCTTATGTGTAATGGAAAAGTTAAGAAGCTGTGTGCCATGTCTGTGCTCTGATGGAGCAACTATGTTTGTATAAATTAATATAGAATTAATATAGAATATTTAGACATTGCTGTTGCTCCCTTTTCAGTACCTGTGGTAACTACTATGTTCTTTTGACCCCTCAGCTCCTCCTCCACCAAAGAGAGCTCCCACTACTGCCCTGTCCATGCGCTCCAAGTCAATGACGTCTGAATTAGAGGAACTTGGTAAGTTTGCTGGATTTCATTTGACTCCTGAGGGTCAGTGGCGGGGAAGTCGTTGTCTAATAAGTCTTCTCTTTTGCTCGTGCTTTTACCTTATTCTAATTGATTAAAAAACTAGTGGATAAAGGTAAGCGCTTTATGCTGCATGACCTTTTGCTGCCCATTTTGCCCAGCTTGTTTCTCCGCCAGCTTGCAGCATCCAAATGATGATGCTGTTCAAGTTTCTTTACTGCATTTCACTTGAGTTGGACTCTCCTTCCTCATTTCCTGTCCATTCTCACCATCATGCATGAAAGCCGCTGTGGCTATAAAAAAAAAAGTCATTAGTATGATATGAATGTATTTATCTGTCAGTATCTGTATTGATGAGCATCACCACAGAGTAGTTTTATTGTTGCATTAATATGTGGACACGATGCCAAACTGTGTACAAGGGGATAATGGGAAAAAAGAGACTGCAGAAGATAAGAAAGGCAAGGATGAAAAGGCATGGTGAAAGTATCATGAGATAGACCGAGAAGATAATGAAGTGAAATTAATGTATCCAGTTTGCAAGTGTAGTCAAATGTATGCATTAAAATATTTAATGTAGCAATATATAAGAATTTGACGTGAAATAACAGCCTTAAAGTTAAAGTTAAAAAGTCCCAATGATTGTCACACACATCTGGGTGTGGTGAAATTTGTCTCTGCATTTAACCCATCCCCGTGTGATTTTGATCCATCCCCTGGGGGAGAGGGGAGCAGCGAGCAGCAGCGAGCAGCAGCGGTGCCGCGCTCGGGAATCATTTGGTGATCTAACCCCCCAATTCCAACCCTTAATGCTGAGTGCCAAGCAGGGAGGCAATGGGTCCCATTTTTATAGTCTTTGGTATGACCCGGCCGGGGTTTGAACCCACAATCTTCCAGTCTCAGGGCGGACACTCTACCACTAGGCCACTGAGCTTAAAATATTGATAGTAAAATATGTTGGCTTGATGACATTATTTTGTTCATTTTTATTACAACTTTTAAAAATGGCCAAGACATTAGCTCTTTCAAAATAATATATTGAAATCCTAGTATTGGTGGAGTAAAAAAAAAAAACATCTTCTGCCTTATTCCCTAGCCCACTGATGTTAAACTAGCCCACCACATCATTTTATGTCAATCCCCAAAAGAAATTATGTACTAAAATACCAAAATTGCAAACTGTCTTCACTTTCAAAAACACATTTGTTGTTACCAATACCCTTTAAAATGAATGTATTATTTGAACACATTTGACTACCATCTGATTTTAAAACTAGTTATTCATCAATTTGCTACTGGAATTCCCCAAGAATAGGTAATTGGTGAGAGTAAACTGGCATTAAGAAAAACATGTACATTGAGACACTTTAATTTGTTATTAATTTTCAAATTTTTACAATATTCAAATCTGGGGGCCCAAGAACCTGAATTGCATTTTTGCCTACATTTGTATCTTTTTAAGTCAAGTCAAATTTATTCATATAGCCCTTTATGACAGAAACAACTCAAAGAGCTTCACATCTTCTGATTTTACCTACCCCAAAAAAGGACACAGTATTTTTTAGGAGGAAAAAAAATATTCAACCAAGTATTCTAAATAGATGTGTAAGTTTTTTCGTCTGTTTTTTTTTCTCAAAAAAGCTCATGATTTACTGTACACACTTTGCTCCATCATCACGAATTGCTGTACTGTGCCCCGTGTCAAAGTTGCACGAGCATGGATAGGGGTCATTGGTGAAAAAATAAATGGCAGAAGAATGAATTAACTTCTGCAGAAAAATGCTGATGGAAACATTCATGTGGTCAGCATGTTTTTCTTTCCAGATCTGCTGATTTTACTTGTTTACTTAATAGTACTGTTTTGCAGAAGTGGTAAGTCTACTGTGTGTATTATTATACTGTAGCCAGCTTTGTATTGATACTATTACATTGCTTGTACCTTATTTAATTAGAATGAAAGCAAAGTTTACTGATGGATAATAGAAACATAATTTCTAACCTATGAGTAGTAATCAAATTGATTAATGACTGTTTTCCAAACAAATGGGGTCTGTCTTGTACTTGTAAGACTGAACAATGTTTTCTGTCACTCCAAGCCACTCTAAGGAAAAAGAAAGGTGGTAAGTTATTATAGGCATGCTAACAGTATGATACTGTATATTGACTGTATTTTCTCCAGTTTTCTGCGATGAATTAACAATGTTTTTTATTTATTGTGGTTTTTTTAAACTGTTGTTGTCTTTCTCAGCCACTGCATGATTTGCTGTTGTAACATGAAAGTGTGTTCAAGGATTTATGTCTGCTTGCTGTACAACACTTTATTGTTTGTTCTTCATTTTGGCTTTTGTTTGGTTAGGATGTTTTTGAATGGTAGTCCACCAACTATTGTTTCCTGAAGCAGGCTGACACACAATTTTCTTTTGTAACACTAAAGCCTGTATCTCACTGAGCAGCGAAGGTTAGCGAGGGTTTGTGCACGGCCTGAATGTTGATTTTTCATCAGGGTTCATTCGAGGTTGCAAAAACATTTGCCAAAAGCTTTAATAGTCAACAGTTTTTGTCATTTGCAACTCTTTGCAACCTTTTAGGAACCAGGAATACCAACATTTGCTACATGCACACTCGTGACTACGTGAGATACAGGCTTAATATAAAAACCTATCCAAAACATGCCATGCTGAGCAGTGTAAAGTGTTTGAGATTGTGTTTATATGTCACCAAAACACATACCAAAAAAATAAACATTCTCTGTGAGTCAATGTTTGTTAATTGGGTCTGACCTAAAAAAAAAAAAAAAAAGGAAATTTGCTGTCATTTCTTCTTCTTTGTGTGTGTGTTTATTCTTCCTCCTATTCCCCCTGTGTCACCGCAGGCTTATATTTCTATGGTTTAGTACAGTAAATGTGTGCACATTTGTATATGTGAGGAGAAAGGTTATTCCAATAAAATTATAAAAAAATGTTCAGTCAGAGATAGGTTTCCAGGGCAACCATGTTACATGTTCTGTGATGATGTAGTTGAAATCCAATTGGGAGGCAGCTTCCAGAGAAAGGAGATGTTTATTTTTGCGTGTGAGTAGTGTGTGGATAGTGTCTGACTGCGCTGAATATATAGTAAACTACTTAAGATCATTGATTCTCCTTTCCTCCCCTTTCCTCCCTTCCTTAAACCTACCCACCTCTCCCCATTCCTCTCCTCTGTGTATAGATGCGCAGCACCTTGTAATGCATGGAAGCTTTCTACAAACGAAAGAGAAAAGTCAGGGAGGTGATGTGAGGCTAGATCAGGGCTAGCATGTAGCATCTGTAAGCATAACATATGAAGTGGGCTCATTCTAATGGCATCATCGCAGAGAGAGTTCAGCCCAGACAAGTATGCAGTCGATATCTTTTACATGTCGGATTCAACAAAAAAAGAGAGACCAGACAGAAAGCTCATGGCATACTTGATAAATGAACAATTATTCCTGATTTGGTATTGACTGAGGAAGAACCCTAATAGTTGGATGATGCTATTGAGTCGGCTGCTTGAAAAGACTTTGCACGGCTTTCAAGGCTTGACACACCCAAGACATTTCATCTCAGTCCACTTGCTCCCCCTGTACGTATTACGCTAGTGTTTTCTGTTGCAGCTTCATCCGCAACTGAGTGTGGTAAAAGGAACCCAGTGAATGATTAGCTTGCATTTGGCTCACAAGAAGCTTTGCAAACCAAAAAACAGCTTGGTAGTTTTCCCATTGTTTGTTCATGAAATCATGAATTGCCTTTTTTGCAGGTAAAGTTGAAGAGATGACGCATGCCCAGAAGACATCACCAATTGATATGAAGATCGCAACAATCAAGCCACGGCCATCCAGTCGTTGCTTGATTACACCCACTGAACTAAATGTAAGATACCACAACTGTACTAATCTGTAAGAATTTTATGAAGTTTAAATTGGAACAGGTACATGTTCACAAAATATTTCTGTTGTATTTGGCCTCGCACAAATCTGCTTGGTTCTGGAGCTGGAATGGATGGATTCTTTTTCCATTCATTTTAATAAGGAAAAGTGTGAGAACTGAGGTTCCGATGTAACTGAAGCCTGATTCACGCAGTCCGATCATGAGCCTGTTTTTATCCTGATTTCTCCCCTCTTGACACTCTTAAGGACACTCCAATTGTTGTAATAGCTACAAAGATAATTTTGTTAGATATTTCTGTCATGTGTTCGGATAGATTTTAACCGCTCAAAAGAATGTTTGGGCCACTCTGATCTCAAATTGGTAATATTCAACATGTTGAATTGTTTTGACCCAACTTCTTGTGATGTGTGCGAGACAAAAAATGTGTCCAAGACAAAAATAAAATTTATTAAAATCATTTCAGGAGATAAGGATTACAGTGTTAAAATTTCAAAATACTTGTTTTCTCTGTATGTTAGTAACAATTTTCATGTTTGCAGTCTATGTACCATGACCGCCAGGGAGTAGCAGTGGTCCCACCCACTGTGCCAGGGGCCTTTCTGGGGTTACCAGAGAAGGGCGTGCTTAGGAAGCAAAAGTCTATAGGTATGATTACATTTTAGATGTTTATGTATTGTGTAACACTGATGACGTGCAACCTGAAAAATTACAGTAACTTGTGCCCTTGTACATTATCAACTGTACCAAATATCACTTTAATGCTCAGAAGTCTTGTTCTTGCTCTGTGTGCAACAATTATATTAAATCTTATAAATTAGATATGATTATATTATAAATTATATCCATCCATCCATCCATTTTCTGAACCGCTTAGTCCCCACGGGGGTCGCGGGCGTGCTGGAGCCTATCCCAGCCGTCATCGGGCAGTAGGCGGGGGACACCCTGAACCGGTTGCCAGCCAATCGCAGGGCACACAGAGACAGACAACCATTCACACTCACACCTAGGGACAATTTGGAGTCTTCAATCGGCCTACCAAGCATGTTTTTGGAATGTGGGAGGAAACCGGAGCGCCCGGAGAAAACCCACGCGGGCCCGGGGAGAACATGCAAACTCCACACAGGGAGGGCCGGAGGTGGAATCGAACCCGCACCCTCCTAACTGTGAGGCGGACGTGCTACCCAGTGCGCCACCGAGCCGCCCTTATAAATTATATTAGAGTATAAATTAGATATATTAATTAGAATGATGTCGGCTAACTCGGCGAATTCTCCATTGATAATACTGAGTTGTTATTAAGATGATGAATCGTGGTCAGTGCTTTGGCACTTTGTTGCTGAGCAGATGTTTTCCATCACTATGTAATGAACAATATTCATTAGACAGCAAAATTAAAGAACAATTTCTTACATTATATTCTTTGGTTAGTTACATAACAACAGGTATTTTAAATTTGACACTTAAAAACTGGTCTGCTGAAAGAGTAGTGCATCTCCAAGGTGTTATCTGTCACTAAAAGTGTTTTCGTTGACCTTCCATATCTATTAGATGGCTGGATGGTGTATAGATTTTGATTCAAGTTTCTTGTTAACATTTTGATCATTTACTTTTTTATTATTGTCCTTTTTTCATTGCAAGTTAAGATCATTTGTAATGATTTTCTGAGTAAGAGTGCCGTGCACTTTAGCTTTACTTTACATTGATATTCTCTGCTTGTACTATCAAGCGTAAAAAAATAGGTTCACCACATTATTCTATACTAACCCTAATTATTATGTAAAAACAATACCATAATATAAACCCATATTTTTGTAATTGTATAATTCATTCATTGTAATATCAATTTTGTGACATCTATATATTTATTTCCTTGTTCATCTATTTATCCATCCATCCATCCATCTTCTTTCGCTTATCCGGGGTCGGGTCGCCGGGGCAGCAGCTTTAGGAGGGACTCCCAGACTTCCCTCTCCCTAGCCACTTCATCCAGCTCATCCCGGGGGATCCCAAGGCGTTCCCAGGCCAGCTGAGAGACATATAGTCTTTCCAGCGCGTACTGGGTCGTCCCCAGGGTCTCCTGCCGGTGGGACATGCCCGGAATACCTCCCCAGGGAGGCGTCCAGGAGGCATCCTGATAAGATGCCCGAGCCACCTCATCTGGCTCCTCTCAACGTGGAGGAGTAGCGACTCCGAGTCTCTCCCGGATGACCCGAGCTTCTCACCCTATCTCTAAGGGAGAGGCCGGACATCCTGCGGAGAAAACTCATTTCGGCCGCTTGTATCCGGGATCTCGTTCTTTCGGTCACGACCCATAGCTCGTGACCATAGGTGAGGGTAGGAGCGTAAATCGACCGGTAAATTGAGAGCTTTGCCTTTTGGCTCAGCTCTCTCTTTACCACAACGGACCGGTACAGGGTCCGCATTACTGCCGATGCTGCACCGATCCGCCTGTCGATCTCGCGCTCCATCCTCCCCTCACTCGTGAACAAGAGTCCAAGATACTTGAACTCCTCCACTTGGGGCAGGATCTCATCCCCGATCCGGAGAGGGCATTCCACCCTTTTCCGATCGAGGACCATGGACTCGGATTTGGAGGTGCTGACCCTCATCCCGACCGCTTCACACTCGGCTGCGAACCGTTCCAGCGAGAGCTGGAGATCACGGCCTGAAGAAGCCAACAGCACCACGTCATCTGCAAAAAGCAGAGACGCAATGCTGAGGTCCCCAAACCGGACCCCCTCAACGCCTCGGCTGCGCCTAGAAATTCTGTCCATAAAAATTATGAACAGAATCGGTGACAAAGGGCAGCCTTGGCGGAGTCCAACCCTCACTGGGAACGAATCCGACTTACTGCCGGAAATGCGGACCAGACTCTGGCATCGGTGATACAGGGACCGAACCGCCCTTATCAGTTGGCTCGGCACCCCGTACTCCCGAAGCACCCTCCACAGAACCTCCCAAGGGACACGGTCGAATGCCTTCTCCAAGTCCACAAAACACATGTGGACTGGTTGGGCGAACTCCCATGGACCCTCGAGGATCCTGCCAAGGGTGTAGAGCTGGTCCACTGTTCCACGGCCAGGACGAAAGCCACACTGCTCCTCCTGAATCCGAGGTTCGACCTCCCGACGGACCCTCCTCTCCAGCACCCCTAAATAGACCTTACCGGGGAGGCTGAGGAGTGTGATTCCCCTGTAATTGGAACACACCCTCCGGTCCCCCTTCTTAAAGAGGGGAACCACCACCCCAGTCTGCCAATCCAGAGGCACTGTCCCCGATGTCAACGCAATGTTGTAGAGGCGTGTCAGCCATGGCAGCCCCACAACATCCAGAGCCTTTAAGAACGGGCGGATCTCATCCACCCCCGGGCCCTGCCACCGAGGAGTTTTTTAACTACCTCGGTGACTTCGACCCCAGAGATTGGAGAATCCGCCTCAGAGTCTCCAGGCCCTGCTTCCTCAATAGAAGGTGTGTAGGTAGAATTGAGGAGGTCTTTGAAGTATTCTCCCCACCGACTCACGACGTCCCGAGTCGAGGTCAGCAGCACGCCATATCCACTGTAAACAGTGTTGAAGGTGCACTGCTTCCCCCTCCTGAGACACTGGTCGTGGACCAGAATCTCCTCGAAGCCGTCCGGAAGTCATTCTCCATGGCCTCACCAAACTCCTCCCACGCCCGGGTTTTTGCCTCAGCAACCGCCAAAGCCGCATTCCGCTTGGCCATCCGGTACCTGTCAGCTGCCTCCAGAGTCCCGCAGGCCAAAACGGCCTGATAGGACTCCTTCTTCAGCTTGACGGCATCCCTTACCGCCGGTGTCCACCAGCGGGTTCGGGGATTGCCGCCACGACAGGCACCAACGACCTTACGGCCACAGCTCCGGTCAGCTGCCTCAACAATAGAGGCGCGGACCATGGTCCACTCAGACTCAATGTCCCCCGCCTCCCCCGGGACGTGGGAAAAGCTCTGCCGGAGGTGGGAGTTGAAGCTCTTCCTGATAGGAGATTCTGCCAGACGTTCCCAGCAGACCCTCACAGAGCATTTGGGTCTGCCAGGTCGGACCGGCATCTTCCCCCACCATCGGAGCCAACCCACCACCAGGTGGTGATCAGTTGACAGCTCCGCCCCTCTCTTCACCCGAGTGTCCAAAACACGCGGTCGCAAATCCGATGACACGACTACAAAGTCAATCATCGAGCTGCGGCCTAGGGTGTCCTGTTGCCAAGTGCACACATGGACACCCTTATGTTTGAACACGGTGTTCATTATTGAAAATCCGTGTCGAGCTCAGAAGTCCAATAATAGAACACCGCTCGGGTTCAGATCGGGGGGGCCGTTCCTCCCAATCACGCCCTTCCAGGTCTCACTGTCATTGCCCACATGAGCATTGAAGTCACCCAGTAGAACGATGGAGTCCCCAGAAGGAGCGCTCTCCAGCACTTCCTCCAGGGACTCCAAGAAGGGTGGGTACTCTGAGCTGCCGTTTGGTGCATAGACACAAACAACAGTCAGGACCCGTCCCCCCACCCGAAGGCGGAGGGAGACTACCCTCTCATTCACCGGGGTGAACCCCAATGTGCAGGCGCCCAGCCGGGGGGCAATAAGTATACCCACACCTGCTCGACGCCTCTCACCGTGGGCAACTCCAGAGTGGAAGAGAGTCCAGCCCCTCTCTAGAGGGCTTGTACCGGAACCCAAACTGTGTGTGGAGGCTAGTCCGACTATATCTAGTCGGAATTTTTCTCTCTCGCACACCAGCTCGGGTTCCTTTCCAGCCAGAGAGGTGACATTCCATGTCCCAAGAGCCAACTTCTGCAGCCGGGGATCAGACCGCCAAGGTCCCTGCCTTTGGCCGCCGACCAGCTCACACTGCACCCGACCCCTTTGGCCCCTCCCACAGGTGGTGAGCCCATGGGAAGGGGGACCCACGTTTCCTTTTCGGGCTGTGCCCGGCCGGGCCCCATGGGCGAAGGCCCGGCCACCAGACGCTCGCCTTCGAGTCCCGCCTCCAGGCCTGGCTCCAGAGGAGGGCCCCGGTGACCCGCGTCCAGGCGAGGGAAAACGAAGTCCATTTATTTTACTCGTCATAAGGGGTTTATCTATTTATTTATTTATTTACTTACTTGTGTGTTTGCTTAGTTAATTATTGTTTTTTATGTTTACTTTGAATAGTGTTACCATATTCTAAATCTGTATTTACTTTCTGCTCACTTTCTTCAAGGTACAACAGAGGAGGAAAAACAGGGTTTCCTTACACCACCTCTTCTTAAGTTCTCCCGTAGCCTCTCCATGCCAGATACTTCAGAGGATATCCCTCCTCCTCCAGGCATTTCTCCCCCCTCACCACCTGCCTACAACTCCCCTGCTGTCTCAACACCGAAGAGTTACGGTACCACAAGACCCAGCTTCACCCAGAACTCACCTAACGCAGTGACAAGTATTAGTAGAACCTCAGATATTGGTACATTGAGGAGAGGTTATCACAGACAGAGTTCAGAGCATTTTGAGAGCCCGCGCACTCGAGGGCGTACACCAGTGCCCGAAAACCCTTACTCTGAGGTAGGCAATAAAAATTTGTATGTGCCAGCAAAACCAGCCCGAAGAAAGGGCATGCTAGTAAAACAGTCAAATGTTGAGGACAGTCCAGAAAAAACATGTCATATGCCAGCAAGCCCATCGGGCCCAGTTTCCATGCCTACTACACCTGTTGAGCGAACATGCTCTTCCATCCCCATTCCGACCATCATTGTCAAGGAACCATCCACCAGCAGCAGTGGCAAGAGCAGCCAGGGTAGCAGTATGGAAATTGAGCCCACCACTCCAGAGCACCCATCTCTAATGCCAACTGGTGGTGTAAGTGGTGGTTTGCGTCCTGAAGACCCAATGTCTCTAGGCAACCCATTTGCGGCAGCTATCGCTGGGGCGGTACGAGACCGTGAGAAAAGACTTGAGGCAAGAAAGAACTCTATTTCCTTCCAGTCAGTAGATATGGGGGATGATGATTTAATTGGCCCTACACCAACACCTCGGCTTCGGCAGTCAAAGTCCATTGATGAAGGCATGTTTGGTAGTGACGAGCGACTTAGGAGGATGATGGTTCCAGCAGTGCACCTTGGACCTCCTGTCGGGGGAGGCAGTGGAAATATGACCGATTTCAACACTCCAGAGCCCACAGTTGTTCGGGAGCCTCTAAACACTAAAACAGGACAATGTCCTAACTTGGACAGCCCCGTTAGTCTCCCAGCCACACCACCAAAGAGCCACTACAGGGCCAATGGAACCTACCTTCATCCTGTCACTGGTAAACCTCTTGAACCTAATTCTCCTCTTGCTTTGGCCCTCGCAGCTCGTGACCGAGCAATGAAGGAGCAACAAAATCATCAGCAAAATCTTCCTCAGGTTCCGCAAACTCCCAAACATGAAGCCCATTCCCTCCCCCTGCAGCCAAGCCACAAACCAGATCTTAATCAGCCACTCTTTATTGATACCAAGTTGCGGTCTGGGATCGAAACGAGTTTTGCTGCTATCTCCTCTGCAACCATGGGTCGTCCAGGTCGAGGCGGCTTGCGGAGGCAAATGACTGAGCAGAAATACGACTCTGACGCAGCCCGGGAAGAGCAACAACATCAGGCAGTTGAAGAGAGGAAAAGTGCACCAGCAGATGTGGCTGACACTCCTAAATCAGCTGGGCTCTTAATGGTTCACACCAGCACAGAGGCAAGCAACAAGTTAAATAGTCAAGAGTTGGAAGGGCAGGATAGCAACAGGCCATCTGAGCTTAAAGACCCCAATCAACCTGATCCTCGCAGTGGACCATCATTGTCTATTAATCCTCAGTCCTCCTCAACACAAAGACGCACCATTCCTCTAGGGGAATCCTTAGATGAACCTGTGAAGCTACCCTTCAGGATACCCCCTCCTCCTCTGGCGTCAGTTGACATTGATGAGGATTTTGACTTTGTAGAGCCACTCCCACCTCCCTTAGAGTTTGCAAACAGCATTGACATCCCTGATGACCAGGCGAGTGCCATTGCACAAATGCTTCAACAACAGAGAAGGAATGGGGGGCCTCTGCTCCCCCCATATAATGTCCATGCCCCTACACTTGTTACTGATCAACACAAACGAATGACAAACAGTACTCCCCCTTCGTATCCTCTTCCCCCACCAGACCCAGAAGCAGGGATCGGGGACTCTGGAATTGAAGAGGTAGACAGCCGCAGCAGTGGCGATCCTCAGCACATGGAGACCACCAGCACCGTGTCAAGCATCTCCACCCTTTCGTCAGAGGGAGGCTTCTGTGACACCACCCTGGAGAGCCTTTATGCTACTGCAGATGGGCATTCCTTCCTGGTGGATAGACCCCCGGTACCTCCGAAACCCAAAGGAAAATCGGTCATCAACAGAACTTCACTTTACCATGACGCCCTAATTGAAGAACCACCAGAATCTTATGGGTCCCCACCTCAGGCTCTTCCTGCTCGAACTTCATCTTCTGAACCTCCTAGGACGCCCACTCAAAGGACATCAAAGCTGTGGGGTGATCAACCCCCTGAGCTTCATAGCCCCCCATCTACACCAGACACCAAGAACACAGTTATCACAGAGTTGAGCTCCATTCTGCAACACATGAATCGTGATAGACCACCCAAGTCAGGAGAAAGCCTCGACTCCCCCACAGGAAACCAAGAGGCCTTTGGAACAAGGTATAAAATGACTCACTTATTTTTTTTTTTTACTGCTGTGGCATTGCTTGATATATTTCTCATTTAGTCCTTTGTTAAGTTTTTGCTAGGGCTGACATCTGCTGGTCGGTTGGTTTGATGTTTGGTCGACAAGGACCCTTGTCCGACCAAATTCTTATTGGTTGAGTAATCGTTGATCACGGGACGACAATGACTTCGGATTAAACCATTATTATGGATGGGACCGGCTATAAAATTTAGTCTAAATTTAAATAATACTGTATTATAATTAAATAAGTCAGCTGTATTTTTTGTAATAAATATAACAATCAAAAACTCAGACATGAAATAATTTGCCCTCCATTTTTTACTTCACCATTTCGAACTTTAACCAAGAGGAGAGACTACTGCGTAGGCTGGCGCAGGTGGCCTACCTGACATTTTGTTGTCCGTCATGATTAAAATTGTGACCCGATCATTCTGCGAGTGATAACTTACATCCTAATCGGACTGATATGCGCCACCGGTCAACCGGCACGTGGGCGTTGTCACGCCAGCAGAACCCGGTAACGATGCTGAGCTAAATCCCTCTTTTCAGCTTGTCTGATTTAGATCCATTAACCCCATTGCCACATTTCATTGCTTGGTTTGATTTAGCATTGTGGTAAGGACCAGTCAGGGCAAGAGCATGTAGTGCACTGTAGCTGATTTAAATAATCTATCTGTTTTTGCCTCAGCAACCAATCCCATGGGTGAAAATTCTTGAGAGTGGACCTATTTAGGTGATCATTGTTGACAACATCTGTCAACAGTATTTGCCAAAGCTACAACAGACAATACCACCGTTCATTTGTTTGTTACATGTCAGATCGTGAGGTCTTCCAGGTTGTTTTGGGTTTATGACGGGGTAGTCATGAAGAATATATGCTGATAACAGCTACAGCTGCAAAAATATTCTTGTTGGGTTATTTATATATTTGTAAAAGTAGTATTGCAGTACCCCTCCGTGAGTCGTCACCTTATCATGGTGGAGGGGTTTGCGTGTCCCAATGATTCTAGGAGCCATGTTGTCTGGGGCTTCACACCCCTGGTAGGGTCACCCCCATAGCAAAAGGGTCCTAGGTGAAGGGCCAGACAAAGCACGGCTCAAAAAAACCCTGATGAAGAAAAATATATATGGACTCAGTTTTCCCTCGCCGGGATGCGGGTCACCAGGGCCCCCCTCTGGAGCCAGGCGTGGAGGTGGGTCTCGAAGGCAAGCGTCTGGTGGCCGGGCCTTCGCCCATGGGGCCCGGCCGGGCACAGCCTGAAAAGGAAACGTGGGTCCCACTTCCCATGGGCTCACCACCTGTGGGAGGGGCCAAAGGGGTCGGGTGCATAGTAAGCTGGACGGCGGCCAAAGGCAAGGACCTTGGCAGTCTGATCAGAAGCTGGCTCTTGGGACATGGAATGTCACCTCTCTGGAAAGAAGCCCGAGATGGTGTGCAAGGCAGAAAAGTTCCGACTAGACATAGTCCAACTTGCCTCCACACGCAGTTTGGGTTCCGATACAGGCCCTCTCGAGAGGGGCTGGACTCTCTTCCCCTCTGGAGTTGCCCATGGTGAGAGGCGTCAAGCAGGTGTGGGTATACTTTATGCCCCGCGGCTGGGCACCTGCACATTGGGGTTCACCCCGGTGAACGAGAGGGTAGCCTCCCTCCGCCTTTGGGTGGGGGAGCGGGTCCTGACTGTTGTTTGTTTCTATGCACCAAACGGCAGCTCAGAGTACCCACCCTTTTTGGAGTCTTTGGAAGAAGTTCTGGAAAGCGATCCTTCTAGGGACTCCATCGTTCTACTGGGTGACTTCAATGCTCACGTGGGCAATGACAGTGAGACCTGGAAGGGCGTAATTGGGAGGAACGGCACCCCCCGATCTGAACCCGAGCGGTGTTCTATTATTGTCGATAATGAACACCATGTTCAAACATAAGGGTGTCCATGTGTGCACTTGGCACCAGGACACCCTAGGCCGCAGTTCAATGATCGACTTTGTAGTCGTGTCATCGTGTTTGCGGCCGCATGTTTTGGACACTCGGGTGAAGAGATGGGCGGAGCTGTCAGCTGATCACCACCTGGTGGTGGGTTGGCTCCGATGGTGGAGGAAGATGCCGGTCCGACCTGGCAGACCCAAATGCTCTGTGAGGGTCTGCTGGGAACGTCTGGCAGAATCCCCTGTCAGGAAGAGCTTCAACTCCCACCTCCGGCAGAGCTTTTCCCACGTCCCGGAGGAGGCGAGGGACATTGAGTCTGAGTGGACCATGTTCCATGCCTCCATTGTTGAGGCAGCTGATCGGAGCTGTGGCCGTAAGGTGGTCAGTGCCTGTCATGGCAGCAATCCCCGAACCCGCCGGTGGACACCGGCGGTAAGGGATGCCGTCAAGCTGAAGAAGGAGTCCTATCGGGCCGTTTTGGCCTGTGGGACTCCGGAGGCAGCCGACGGGTACCGGATGGCCAAGCGGAACGCGGCTTCGGCGGTTGCTGAGGCAAAAACCCGGGCGTGGGAGGAGTTTGGCGAGGCCATGGAGAATGACTTCCGGACGGCTTCGAGGAAATTCTGGTCCACGACCAGTGTCTCAGGAGGGGGAAGCAGTGCACCGTCAACACTGTTTACAGTGGATATGGCGTGCTGCTGACCTCGACTCGGGACGTCGTGAGTCGGTGGGGAGAATACTTCGAAGACCTCCTCAATTCCACCGACACGCCTTCCATTGTGGAAGCAGAGCCTGGAGACAAGTTGGACTCTCCAATCTCTGGGGTCGAAGTCACTGAGGTAGTTAAAAATCGCCTCGGGGGCAAGGCCCCAGGGGTGGATGAGATCTGCCCAGAGTTTTTAAAGGCTCTGGATGTTGTGGGGCTGTCATGGCTGACATTTTCGGCAGTAAGTCGGATTCGTTCTCAGTGAGGGCTGCCCTTTGTCACCGATTCTGTTCATAACTTTTATGGACAGAATTTCTAGGCGCAGCCAAGGTGTTGAGGGTGTCCGGTTTGGGGACCTCGGCATTGCGTCTCTGCTTTTTGCACACGACGTGGTGCTGTTGGTTTCTTCAAGCCGTGATTTCCAGCTCTCACTGGAGCGGTTCGCAGCCGAGTGTGAAGCTGTCGGGATGAGGATCAGCACCTCCAAATCTGAGTCCATGGTCCTCAGTTGGAAAAGGGTGGCCCTCTCCGGATCGGGGATGAGATCCTGCCCCAAGTGGAGGACTTCAAGTATCTTGGGGTCTTGTTCACGAGCGAGGGCAGGATGGAGTGTGAGATCGACAGGCGGATCGGTGCAGCGTCAGCGGACTCTGTACCGGTACGTCATGATGAAGAGAGAGCTGAGCCAAAAGGCAAAGCTCTCAATTTACTGGTCGATCTACGCTCCTACATTCACCTTTGGTCATGAGCTATGGGTCGTGACCGAAAGAACAAGATCCCGGATACAAGCGGCCAAAATGAGTTTCTTCCGCAGGGTGTCCAGAGACTCGGAGTAGAGCCGCTGCTCCTCCACATTGAGAGGAGCCGGATGAGGTGGCTTGGGCATCTCACCAGGATGCCTCCTGGACGCCTCCCTTGGGAGGTGTTCAGGGCATGTCCCACCGGTAGGAGACGACCCAGGACGCGCTGGAGAGACTATGTCTCTCAGCTGGCCTGGGAACGCCTTGGGATCCCCCGGGATGAGCTGGATGAAGTGGCTGGGGAGAGGGAAATCTGGGAGTCACGATCCCGGATAAGCGGAAGAAGATGGATGGATGGATGGATGGATGGTATTGCAGTATTTAAATATGTTTTCATAATTGTGCTTTTTCAAATCTCATGCTTTACTCTCTCAGAATTTCTTTGGGTGTTAGGTAGAAATTCGCTGGGCCTGAATTAACAGCACAATGGGAGAGCAAAGGCAAATTTTTATACCTGGGAAATAGCATCGATAATCATTTAGATTTAATGCCAGAAATGGACTAATGAGATTTGCTGACAGCTTCAAAGTAGTCCTTTTTGCCAATATTTTGAATGAATGTCTCATTTTGCAGGTTTGGAAACATTAAGATATGTCTGCCTTAACGCCTTGTTGGCTTGAGAGATTCCAATAAATTACCAGAAGTTATCAAATGTTTGTTGTTAGAGATTCGCTTAAGTGCTTTATGCTACTTATTTTGCAAGAACCACACGGGAGACAAGTAAGTCCTTTTAGACACCTGCAGGTGGAGAGTCCATTCGTCGCTGTGCGTACAGTGATGTTCGAATGGAGGTCTGACTCTCCCTCCTGCAAGAGCATATTTATTAAGAAAAACAGAGTGGGGGTAAGAGTGGACTGAATAGAGAAAGCCTTTGAGCTCTAGTCAAAACATAGCAAGGGGTGTTTTACGGCTTTGTGTAGGATGGGACAATCTAGGTTATTTATCACAGGTTGCATTCCAAGATAAGCATAAAACTAATTTAGCTAGGTTATTTATTACAGGTTGCATTCCAACATAATCATACGATAAAGATAACCTGGAAAACCCTGACATTTGTGAAAGCCATCAAGTAGTGATGTCCTGATAAAAAATGTTGGGCTTCCGAGCCGATTTCATTAGGATGTGCTCTTTTTGATACCGATCCACCCATCCTTTTTTTTTTTTTTACTTCAGCTCTAAGGTGCGTAAAGGATCATATATGGATCACTTCCATGTTTTGTGACACGTACAACAAATTGAACAGTCGTGTTTTGTTCTTTTTAAATAAACCTATGAGTCAAGTCAAAATAAAGAACAAAATAATATATTTTAATATTTTTCATCTTAAGCCTTAGCAAAACTCAACTTAAACTGTATGATAAGAGCTCAAGCACACCCATAGCTCTTGTTGTATACGTATTACTATTAGTTGCTGCAAATATGACATGTTACTTGATGATATTCTCATTGTATTTTACTAGAGACAGAATCAGTAAGAATCCATTTGATAAAACTCAAAGAAATGGGAAAATTGTTTTGTGGAAACAGTACCTGAATTACATCAGCTCATGTTTTTTTTTTTTTTTTCAATTTCATAACTCGGCATGAGATGGGAAATAAAAAGCAGAATAAATTATTAATTGGTGGCATGCATTTTGCATGGACAGTCCATTGCTCATCTTGGGGGGTGTATAAAGCAGGTGGGAAAATTGTTGATTGCGTTGGGCAATTCTTTTTTCTGTTCCAATTAACAAAGTAAGACCAAAATGGTTACATCCATTTTTATTCATAACGGTGAGATGCCCAGCAGCTGCATTAGTCCTGCCTTGCATCACTCCATTCATGCTTCATGTCACATGCTACCATGTTATCCTCATTTCCATCATCTGTGCTTGGTCTGTTGACCTTACATTTGTACTCATTTCATTTTCACCTCATCTCCATTTACTCCACTCATCAGTAGTATCTTCATCTCTTCTTTCTTCATGCTCCCCCAGTCCACCCTCACAGGTAGGGTCCATTGGCTGTTATCATGCCATATTTGTTTACTCATAATAACTATAGGTTTGGGACATGGATTTTACCATTTAATATGGCCATTTGGTACGCAGTCATATACAGTCAAAAGATTCGGTAGACTGCAAAGTTGTTAGTAAGTTAAAAAGCCAGGAATTTATCACAGACAAAATGAACATAATTCATTTAGGTTTGTTACTTAACAGTGTTTCTTGAATTTTTCAAATATGCTCCATGCTTGTTAATATTCTGTTTTATTTGAAATAGAACAGTTTAAATACAATACAGTAGCCGCTTTTCCCAGTGTTGTCAGACCCCATCCTTTTGTCTTCTCTTAAAGTTGTGTTACCGTCCGCTAACTGTGTTTGAGCATGTAATTGTCAGGCGCAGAGCAGGGAGAGGACTCGAATGCAGAGATTCCAAAGTTCAACAAAGTGTTTATTGTCTTCACTGATGGTCGAACAAAAAACGCCTCACGAGGAGGGAAAAAAGGGGAAACTAAGGCGCCTCGAACCGAGGGAGAAAAATGAGAAATCAAAGCGCCTCGAACCGAGGGAAATACAAAAACCAGATAGCGATGTAACCAAGTTAACATCGGTGATCAAAGACGTTCAAACAAGGCTTCTACGTGGACTCAAGGGTTTCGTGATCGCTAGTGTTCTCAGCAAGGCAAGACGCACTGGCACTGGATACTAGGAAAGACGCGGGTTATATGGACACAGGAGGGGAACACAGGTGAAGACAGTTGGTCATTGACGCAGGTGCACACACTTGGAATCAGGGGATCACGTGACCGGACGCACAGGGGAAGAACACACTGACTGGAACGAGAGGAAAATCACACAATAAAACAGGAAATGATCCGGACGACACATGACAGCATGACAGTAATAAGACAAACGATTTAAATGCCAAAAGTCAATGCTTGAAATTAGCGGTTAGTGGGTCATAATTAGCATTTTCCTCACTAAAATCAGGGCTGCTCTGATTGATCTGTGGCGATAATTATCAGCCGATATTAGTGAAAAAGTGTGAGATTGGTGAATTTGATTAAAGCGTATAAGCAGTCGAGTCAAGCTTGGTGGTACTTACACCACAACTACCTAGCTAACAACAAGTTTTGCTGACTACTAATGTGGGTCTTCACGTTGCAAACGCACTCTAGAGTCAGTAACCATTACCTCCATGGTGGCAAATAAGCTACAAATCTAAAAAGTATCATTCCTATAAAGGGATATCAAGGAACGACTGAGAAGTTATGCTAATTGCTAAGATAAACTAATTCTGACACAGCTAGCGTGTTTAACACCGGAATTAAGTGCTTTTAGAAGCGTATGTTTGAGCCCAAGTAGGGTGGACGGTTATTAGCCACCTTTTACATTTGTACTTGTATTTTAATGCATTATGGGTGAAAAATGCTACATGTTGAATTGCTGAGATCAGATGTGATGGTAAAAACTTTTAATGCCACTCTCCATTAAGATAAGTGTTTTTTAACAGAATGAATCATGAATAATGCAGATGAAGTATCTTTTTTTCATGACTTTGATACCAATGTTTCAACTAAAATAATGATGACAGCTTTCGCCTTGTGGCGCTGGTTGGCGAACACATTGCAATATGGTTTATCGTTCATTTATGGTAACACAGTGTTCATAATGTGAGAACTGTCAGTGGATTCAAAATGATTTGGTTTTCTAAGTGAATTTGCCATTTACATATGTAGTTCTTGTCTAAATTAAGAATTATTAGTGGGTGACTGACTGTCATGAATCTTGAATAGAAGCAAATCCTGTTGAAATCAGATGGTTTTGGAAGTTGGTCTGTCTCATTTTTATGATGCTCAACATGGCTTACTTATATTTTAATTGAATCCCAAGACCATATACTCCATTTGAATACCAGCAGTTAAAATGTCAGTTTTCCATAGTACCGTATTGACCCGAATATAAGACGACCCCGATTATTGGCTCGGATGGTTATGCTATTTTCGCCCCCGGGTGTCGGTCAGAACACAGGAGGGAAAACGTGGTTCAGTTTTGATTGCTTTACTGAATCATTGGCAAAAAAGTAACAGGCACTGTGGCTCATAGGGGCATACAGGCAAATTGGCAAAAGGGTATTGTGTGAAGGGTGTGTGTGTGTGGGTTGTGGGGTGTGTGGGTGTGGTTCTGCCACAGACAGAAATACAATACGCAAGTCAACACTCAACCTCTGACGTCACACAATACTAGTAGACGGCACACATTACATAACTAACTGCGCATAACGGTTCCGCTATACTAAATTCAAGAGATTCAAGATTCAAGAGTTTTTTATTCGCCATGTTTGAGCGTGCCAAACAAGGAATTTGACTTCGGTAAATCACAGCCTCTGTTCAACATTTAGGTGACTAACAAAAACACTCAGGACATGTGAAAAATGGCAGATATTCTCAAACATCCCCTGATCTTAAACTCCCAAGAGGGCAAGGAAAAACTCAAAACTCCAGCTAGGGGAATTGAGAAACCTTGAGAAGAGACCACAGATGGGAGGGTCCCTCTTCTCGGATGACCAGGCTGCAATGGATGCAGAGAGGACACATAGTACAAACAGTGTAGACAATTCTAAAAAGGTGTGGAGAGCAGGATGTTATTGCACAGTAATGACTCTGAGACTCTAAATAACCATAAATGAAATACCCTCGGCAACACCCAAACATAAGTCATAGAGACAACAAAACACATTTGCTGGCGACCACTGCGTAACGGCTACTCATACGATGCGAGGCAAACTTAGAGGAGCGTGCCGGAGCTGTCAATCAAACGGCGCGCACACGAAGCAAACCGCAATCGGACAAACGGCACAACAGTGGACAGTAGTAACAATGAAATGTATATACTCACTTTGTGTCAAAGACGCACACGATGATAGCAACATACTCAGTCGATACCTGCAACCTTTAACTTACCGCTGCGCACAAGCTCCAACAATCGCGATAAGCTAAGGTAACTCACGCGAAAGTTAAGGCGCCGTGACGTAACTTCACTTTAAAGATATCTGCCACCATCTAGTGTTGTGAATGGTTATAATGTCTAAACCCCGAATGTAAGACGACCCCCACTTTTTCAGTCTTATTTCAATGCAAAAAACATCATCTTATATTTGGGCCAAAACGGTATGTCTCCTTAAAGCAGTGCGTCTCAAATAGCAAAGCAGGCCCGGCAGGGAAACATGATAATTAGATACAATGTTATGGAGGTGTACTTATTACAATTTAATAGACAAATTCATAGTAACTGAGGTTAATTAGGGGGGATATTTTCCTCTTTTTTCAAGTCAAGTCAAGTTTATTTGTATAGCCCTAAATCACAAGCAGTCTCAAAGGGTTTCACATAGACAAACAATTGACAATTGACTTTTTGCGGAGCTTAACAGATAAAAACCTAGCACTACCTTAGCACAAACCAATATAGTCGTTGCCCCCACTGTGGCATTTTCAAAGTGTATTATACAGGTCTCTAATTGCACATTCTTATATAGCTCAAAATGTGTGTAATTTGAGGGCATGTTGTCTGATGTGATTAAATTCAATTAAGTCACCGTTAGGCTGTTCTGATGAACAGGTTGTGTTCAGTTGTGAGCCCTAAAGTAGTGGTGCACATCCTGGTAAATTCTACTTATTGCTTGTAATCTGTTTTTTTTTTTTTGTTTGCTGCTCCAAAACTATTGTGTCGTTGTGTAAACCCGCTGATATACAAAGGTTGGGGCTCTGATTACCAGACCGCATGTATGGGGAGAAATTTGTGTAAAAATTCCATCCAACCATTTTCTAAACCGTTTATCATCACGAATGATAAATCAGCTGGAGCATATCCCAGCTGACTTCGGGCAGTAGGAGAGGTACACCTTGAACTTGTTGCCAGTAAATCACCATTGTGTAAAAATTTACTCACACAAATACAGCCACAATTTTCCTATGTTTTTTCAGATCCACAAATATATTGGTGATTT